>NC_133768.1:1361959-2093162 GCF_036562045.2 Rhinolophus sinicus | reverse complement strand
TACATTTAATGTTAAAACAATAACTTGAGCCAAAAATGTTTAGCTACTAGTAATAATTTCATAGTAAGATTTCTCTCTCTTTTTCTACATATCTTATTTATACCCAGAATACCTTTGAGACAACTATAAAATCTAGGAAGGCCAATTGTTCTCTATTCTCAGAAATGATTCTCTGTGCAACTCCCTGACTAATATTCATCACGACTCCATTTTACCAAATTTTGTAGATTGTAATTTTTAAGTGATGTGCATAGTTGCTATGAATTCTCACATTGTGCATAATCATTACTGAATAGTGTTATGATTAACATTTTTCCTTTAAAGTTGTGATATTTGATGAAGTATCATATTTGAATAAATTCTTAAAAATGCAAGAAAATTACTGCCAAAGTCAAAAACTTTTTAAGTAAAAGAACATGAGATACACATGTCTAAATATTTAACATTTTAACAAAGACAACAAATACTGAAAATTGTTAATCCTTTGGAATCATTTGTATCTCATTATTCAAATTGAAGAGCAATCAAGGTATTAAAATATATAAGAAAGAAAGCGAGGAATTCAAGACGAAAAATGGTGGTGTGAGGTGAGCCTCTGTAAAGCTCCCCTGGAATTTACAAAGAATCGAATAACAAAAACTCCACAAAGGACTCCCTGCACAGCAGACAGGCAAGACCAAGAGGCCCACTACCAAAATCACCTACAGTGGGAGATTCACGTGAGCAAGTAAGGAGGGAATGGAGAAGTGCAGGATGGAGCCCCGTGGGCTCAGGACGCAAACCTAGCTAGGTGCTCCGAGCTCACTGCTTCCCGGAACTACCGCAGCTGCGGGAGAGGGAAGAACTCAGACTGCTAGGGCTCCGCTTCCCACAGGGCTGAGGGGACAGCACATAACTCAGCTGAACTCAACACTCACAGCAGAGACCTCGGAAAAAAGACTGAGGGAAGAAGCTGAAAACGGTAGTTTAACCCCTCACTGCTGAGCAGAGAACGGAAACCTTAGGAACTGACCCTGGGCACCCCCTCCCTAGCCTCCCAGAGCTGGCCCCGCCCCCACCTGCCTGGTACTAGAAGCAGCTCAGTAGCAGCGTCAGATCAAAAGAACAGAATATTTGCTGTTCTGAGAACTGTGGACCACAGACACAAATTCACAGCCGAACTAGTGCCGGAAAAGGGGAGGGAGCTGTGGAAGCAGGACCGGCTGTGGTGGTGGTCGCTGACATTGCTCTGGGCCACCTCTCACAACTCACCCTGCCCCTGACCCCACCTAGCTGGGCGGATCCCTGCAAGAGTAAACAGAACTGCTGAAACATATGGGCTCTGAAGCAGGTGCAGGAAGAGCTTTGAACATCAAAAGCTCTCTGCATACCCACCGGGACACTGCACTCTGTGACCTAGACAAACTATTAACAGAGGAGAAGCCTGTCTCCCAGGGAATCCCCCCATTGTGTGAGAAGCTGGAATAGTGCAGAGAAAACAGCACTACCGTGTGGGAAAAGAAAAATAAGCTGCAGTTGGAGAAAAAATAAAACATTCTACCAACAAGTACTGAAAAACAAAAGAAAGACCACTTTCTATCAACCTGTTGCAGAAGCCACTCCTGTAGATGTCTAGGAAGAGAAATAGTAAACCAGTAATTGCCATGAATAGCCAAGGAAACAAGATAGCTCAGAAAGAAAGTGAAAAATCTCCAGAAAATGCACTTACAGATACAGAAATATGTGACTTAAATGACAGAGAATTCAAGATTGCAGTTCTGAAAAAACTCAATGAGATGCAAGAAAACACAGATAGGCAGTTAAAGGAACTCAGAAACTCAATCAAAGAACAGCATGAGCATTTTACGAAAGAGATTGAAATTTTAAAAAAGAACCAAATAGAACTTCTGGAGATTAAGAACTCAATAGAAGAAATTAAGAATGAAATAACCAGCTTAGGTAGTAGAGTTGACCAGATGGAGGAAAGAATCATTGACATCAAAGATAGAAACCTGGAAATGACACAGATGGAAGAAGATAGAGACTTGAGACTTAAAAGAAATGAAAGAACTCTACAAGAACTTTCTGACTCCATCAGAAAGAGCAATATAAGAATAATGGGCATACCAGAAGGAGAAGAAAGAGAGAAGGGAACAGAGAATATATTCAAACAAATTGTCGATGAGAACTTCCCAAACTTGTGGACAGAACTGGACCCTCAAATCCAAGAAGCAAACAGAAAACCTAATTACCTCAACCCCAACAGGCCATCTCCAAAGCACATTGTACTGAAACTGTCAAAAATCAATGACAAAGAAAGAATTAACAAAATCAGAAATGAAAAAGGGGAAGTTATCACAAACACCACAGAAATACAAAGGATCATCCAACAATACTATGAAGGACTATATGCCACCAAATTCAATAACCTAGAAGAAATGGACAAGTTCTTAGAAACATATAGCCTTCCAAGACTAAACCATGAAGAACTGGAGAATCTAAACAGGACCGATCACCAGTAACGAAATTGAATCAGTCATCCAAAACCTTCCGAAAGCAAAAGTCCAGGACCAGATGGCTTCACTAGTGAATTCTAAAAACCTTCAAAGAGGATCGAATACCAATCCTGCTGAAACTCTTCCAAAAAATTGAGGAAGAGACAGCACTCCCTAACTCGTTTTATGAGGCCAACATTACCCTGATACCAAAACCTGGTAAGGACAGCACAAAAAAAGAAAACTACAGACCAATATCTCTGATGAATACCAATGTAAAAATCCTATATAAAATGCTAGCAAATCGAATAAAACAATACATTAAAAAGATTATTCATCACGACCAAGTGGGGTTCATCCCCGGGGCACAAGGATGGTTCAACATATGCAAATCCATCAATGTCATACATCACATAAACAAAATTAAGGACAAAAATCATATGATTCTATCAATTGATGCAGTAAAAGCATTTGACAAGATACAACATCCATTTATGATTAAAACACTTAATAAAATAGGTTTAGAAGGAAAATACCTTAACATAATATAGGCCATATATGAAAAGCCGTCTGCAAATCTCATAATTAATGGTGAAAAACTGAAGCACTTTGCTCTACGTTCAGGAACACGACAGGGCTGTCACCTATCACCTCTGCTTTTCAACATAGTGTTGGAAGTCCTCGCCAGAGCAATCAGGCAAGAGAAAGAAATAAAAGGCATCCAAATTGGGAATGAAGAAGTTAAATTATCACTCTTTGCAGATGACATGATGCTATATATAGAAAACCCTAAAGACTCCACCAAAAAGCTATTAGAAACAATCAACAAATACAGTAAAGTTGCTGGCTACAAAATCAACGTACAAAAGTCCATTGCTTTCCTATATACTAACAATGAAATCTCAGAAAAAGAAATACAAAAAACAATTCCTTTTGCAATTGCAGCCAAAAGAATAAAATACCTAGGAATAAACTTAACCAAGGATGTGAAAGACCTATATGCTGAAAACTATAAGACATTTTTGAAAGAAATTGAAGAAGACACAAAGAAATGGAAAGACATTCCGTGCTCATGGATTGGAAGAATCAACATAGTTAAAATGGCCATATTACCCAAAGCAATATACAGATTCAATGCAATCCCCATCAAAATCCCAATGGCATATTTTAAAGAAATAGAACAAAAAATCATCAGATTTGTTTGGAACCACAAAAGACCACGAATAGCCAAAGTTATCTTAAGAAAAAAGAACAATAATGGAGGTATCACACTTCCTGACTTTGGCTTGTACTACAGGGCTACAATAATCAAAACAGCATGGTATTATCAGAAAAACAGACACATAGACCAATGGAATAGAATTGAGAACCCAGAAATAAACCCACATAAATATGGACAGATAATTTTTGACAAAGAAGCTAAAAACATACAATGGAGGAAAGACAGCCTCTTCAATAAATGGTGCTGGGTGAATTGAATAGCCATGTGCAAAGAATGAAACCGGACTGCTATTTGTCACCATGTACCAAAATTAATTCAAAATGGATCAAAGAGTTAAGCATAAGACTTGACACAATAAACTGCATAGAAGAAAACATAGGTACTAAACTTATGGACCTTGGGTTCAAACAACATTTTATGAATTTGACTCCAAATGGCAATGGAAGTAAAAGCTAAAATAAATGAATGGGACTATATGAAACTTAAAAGCTTCTGCACAGCAAAAGAAACCATCGACAAAATAAAGAGGCCACCAACTGAATGGGAGAAGATTTTTGCAAACAGTGCCTCCGATAAGGGGCTAATATCCAGAATATACAAGGAACTCATGCAACTCAACAACAAAAAATAAACAACCCAATTGAAAAATGGGCAGAGGACCTGAAGAGACATTTCTCCAAAGAGGACATACAAATGGCAAATAGACATATGAAAAAATGTTCAACATCACTAATCATCAGAGAAATGCAAATAAAAACCACAATGAGATATCACCTCAGTCCAGTTAGAATGGCTATCATCAACAAGACAAATAGTAACAAGTGCTGGAGAGGCTGTGGAGAAAAAGGAACGCTCATACACTGTTGGTGGGAATGCAGACTGGTGCAGCCGTTATGGAAGGCAGTGTGGAGGCTCCTCAAAAAATTACGAATAGAATTACCATATGACCCAGCAATCCCTCTCCTGGGTATCCACCCAAAAAATTGAAAACATTTATATATAAAGACACATGTGCTCCTTTGTTCACTGCAGCTTTGTTTACGGTGGCCAAGACATGGAAACAACCAAAATGTCCTTCGATAGATGAATGGATAAAGAAGTTGTGGTATATGTACACAATGGAATACTATTAGGCGGTAAGAAAAGATGATATAGGGACATTTGTGACAACATGGATGGCTCTTGAGAGTGCAATGCTGAGCGAAATAAGTCAGACAGAAAAAGCAGAGAACCATGTGATTTCACTGATATGTGGTATATAAACCAAAAACAACAAACGAACAAGACAAACAAATGAGAAACAGAAACTCATAGACACAGACAATAGTTTAGTGGTTATCAGAGGGTAAGGGGGGTGGGGAGTGGGAGATGAGGGTAAGGGGGATCAAATATATGGTGATGGAAGGAGAACTGACTCTGGGTGGTGAACACACAATGGGATTTATACATGATGTAATACAGAATTGTACACCTTAAATCTATGTAATTTTACTAACAATTGTCACCCCAATAAATTAAAAAAATAAATTAATTAAGAGAATTCCATGCAGAGAAAAAAAAGAAAGGTAGTTATCATTTGTTTGTTAAGTGTATATTTAATAGTAGGTAGACTCTAAACAAGTTATAATGAGGATTACTTTTGGAGGTGAAATAAACCATCAAAACACTCTGTTCTGTCAGTATACATGTAAAATTTACATAACTTACCTAAAGACATATACCATTGTGTTTTTACAACACTTACCAACACTATAAAATCAAATCTTGTACACGTTTGTTTTATGCACTTAAAGAAGATAAATTTACCAATGTAATTCATATTTTCAGTCATATTTGTGCCATTTTATTTTCAAAAGTTGTGTTCCTTTGTAAAATACTACTTGCAATAACAAATATGTTTGAAAGTCCACATTGTGATTAGCTTTTGTCTTTTTATTACTAAGCTTTTATCTTTTTTCTACACCAGTTACCACCCCTTTTTCTAGTATTCCAAAGTTTCCACTAAATACCAGATAGATAGTATCTTTTAGTAGATATATTCTTGTTTTAAATTCAATAAAATTTGATACCACTTATTTTTACTACTGTTGTTGGAATAAAGGTATTTTATTTTCATTTATTAAACCTGCTCATAGGAAAGTTAGCACATATCAGCCAGAAATTTCTTATAAAGATTCCAAAAGACCTGTATTTTAGAGGAAAAATTTTTGTAGCCTTTATTCTCTCACTGGGAGAAACACTCTTTGGGTGAACACATTTTCTAAAATAGGAATGTTTAATATTGTATTTATTGTAAGCCTCAGTGAAAATACTATTTTTAAAGTGCTAGTCAAAGTTGTTTAAGACTTTTGAAGGTGATTGTAAACTAAAAATTTATCTACATGTTTGTACTTACTAATAATACCTAATATTAAAGATATGCTAGATCCTGCTTTGATTCCTGCAGATGTCAAAACCGGTAGGAAATTCTGTCTCCTTAGTGTGTCATGATAGAGATTGAGTTCTAAACTGCTCTGATGCCTGTTCTTTCCAGGAAAGGTAAAATAGAATCAATTAAGCCTAATAGGGCTCATTATTTCACTTCTGATTTCCTTTTTTACATAGCTGAATCCAGAATTTAGTTTTAGTGTCATTATATCAGCTCATTCAACAGAATCTCTAACAAACAACCAATAGGCTTCAGAAAAGAGTATTAAGACAGGGTTAAAGGTTATTATTCCTAAACCCAAAGCACGGACACTTTTATTTTCCCCAGGAATCTCTCTCTGGGACATTTTGAAGTAGGGTTGCTCTGTTTCATCACTATAGATTTAATACTTGTAAAGCCCTATGATGAATAGTATCAGTAGGCCAAATTACTTATTCTTTAAATAAACATTTATTAAGCACTTAGTATATGCAAGTTATATTGCTGGAGCATAATGATGATAAAGCAAATAAGTTTACCATCTAGTTGAAAGGCAAATTTTAATAAATTAAGCAGATATTTAATTTCTATCTATATCTATTTCTACATCTCTATTTCTTTGAATTCCTGCAAAGCTTTTTTTCTTAATTAAAGTTTATTGGGGTGACAATAGATAGTAAAGTTACATAGATTTCAAGTGTACATTTCTATGATACATCATCTATATAGTACATCATGTGTTCACCACCCAGAGTTCTCCTTCCATCACCATATATTTGATACCCCTTACCCTCATCTACCAACACCCTCCCAACATGCTGAACTTTCAAATAGAAGAGGAGAAAATACAACTAATCTGTCATGAAAAAGGCAGTGTTTACTGGGGCCATTACAACTGGGCTCTATGACCCAGTTCAAGTAAGTTCCTTGAGTATAGGGTATCAAGGAAGGAGGATGAAAGAGCATTGATAAGAGAATTACATAAGACTAGGTTCCAGGTCTTCATGATGGCCTCAGTAGAAAAATAATCAAAGATTATTTTTGGCTACAATCACCACTGGTAACCAATGGCAGTCACAGCTTTTGCCCTGACTAGTTATGTGTCAGACGTGGGGTGTGGAAGTCAGCCCCAACACTACCCTCCCTCAGATGCCAGCACTAGTTCTCTAAATTTGCCATCACAGGAAAGAGTTCCTCTATCATGAAGCAGATTGGTTGCATGCTCTGATTTGGCTTTGACTGTTTCTGATACTGGGACATATAGATAATAAAAACATTATGACTTGAACAGATTTTTCTATTGTTTGTTTTTCTCATCTCCTATGTCCACCTGACCGTTACACTGTCACTATACAGAATGAATCTCCTTAGCACCTGAAGGAGTCTTACAGAAAAAGAATAGCTGTATACTACTTTGATCTAATAATTAGAATCAATGAAAGTAATGAAGCACACAGACATCTGGAGAAAGTTGTAGATCTCATGTGCAGAGTCCCATACTCCTGGATCTATTAGACTTCTCATCAGATATCTAATGAATTTTAGCACAACTGGAAATCATCTTATATCTCGAACAACCTCTTCACTGTTGGCCTTGTATCAGATCTTGCCCCTCAATATTATTTGGAGTGTGACCTAAATTCATAATTATTTTCATGCTCAAATATAGAGAGAGGAAAAAATAAACTTATGGACACCATATCTTTTAAATCAGTTCTGAGAAACTTTAACAAAATGTATTTTCAAATATATATACATTATTCATTCCTTTGGAATGTTTTATTTGTTTCTTTTGGAAATAACGTTTTTATTTTCAAGACTTCAATAAGGAAACAAAATACTGTTTTCTATAATTTCTTTTTATTAATAATGACTGTTTAATAAAAATTTCTTTTTATTAAAAATGAGTGTTTGGGGCCGGCCCGGTGGCTCAGGCGGTTAGAGCTCCGTGCTCCTAACTCCGAAGGCTGCCGGTTCGATTCCCACATGGGCCAGTGGGCTCTCAACCACAAGGTTGCCAGTTCAATTCCTCGAGTCCCGCAAGGGATGGTGGGCTCTGCCCCCTGCAACTAAAATTGAACACGGCACCTTGAGCTGAGCTGCCGCTGAGCTCCCGGATGACTGAAAGAACAACAACTTGAAGCTGAACAGAACCCTCCACAACTAAGATTGAAAGGACAACAATTTGACCATTGTTCCCCAATAAAGTCCTGTTCCCCTTCACCAATAAAATCTTAAAAAAAAAAAAAAAAAAAAAAAAAAAAATGAGTGTTTATCTTGACTGAAGTGGAACATTTCCTTCATTTTAAGTGTGTGGTTCTATGGATTAGAATGTTTTTCTTAATTTAAATAGTAATTAGAAAATGTGTAACTTTTAACTTTTTTTTAAAGAATAGTATTTTTGTACATTTTTATGTAATAACCACATACTGTCTCTTTAAGCACCCTGCAAATTTTTCACAGATTTAAGTCTTGAGTAATGCCTGTCAGAAGTGTCATGCTGTCAGCACGTATCGAACAAAAAAAATCTATAATTACCTACATCAAAGTACATTCCATCCACAGCCACCCAGTGGAATAAGAATAAATTGCTTTATGAGTAAGTTGTAAATCTATGCATATCCATCACATTTAAGGTAACTACTTTTTTTAAAAGGATTGATTTTTATTAAAAATCATATAGCAATATATGCTTGTAATTTTATGTCAATTTAATTTTTGTAGTGAGAATGAAATTGTTGGTTTTACCACTTCAGATTTTTGTCTGAATTAGTTTTAAATTTAACAAAGAAAAGCAGATTTTTAACATACACACGTAGTTTTAAACCCATCTTAAGAGAAAGCTCTGTTCAATGAGTAAGTCAGTTTAGGTATTTGCTATAAACTGAATTATCCCAAAAGATTATTCTATTAAGCCCTGTAAATTTAAAATAAAGCTAGTGGGACCATTTGAGCAGTTTTGAAAACATGAAACTTCCCTTTATGTGTTCAATATTTAAATGGTTTTGAGTCCTTCATTTTGTTATAGTTTTATAAGGTAATAATCTTTTACACTTTATACTTTGTTGGACGATCCTTAAACTATCAGAAAATAACTAGTATTAGTTGACAGGACAACAACCTAAACTGCGTTAGTACAGCCTGGATCATATCTAACTCCCAGAAAGCAGTGTACTACTAGTGCAGGCCTGTTATTCCTTCTTACTTTATACCTTCACAAAGGAGAATAATATCTTTATGTTGATTTAGAAACATTAGTATCTCATTCTCTCTTCTATGAGGTGACATTCTTCCAATATAAGATTGGAGCTTGGGGTTTACATACTCTTTGCAGAGACCAGCAGAATGTTTTTCACTCACTAAAGGTGTTTACCTATGATCCTTGTAAAGATAACATTTTTGTTACTCTGTGCCTTGGAAGGTTATGCAGAGTGTATTTTAAACTGAAAATCTCCCACTTCTATTCATGGTTATTCAATGATATAAAACTTTTTCTGACGTTTGCATTTGTGAAAAAATGAGCCCTGATTTATATGCAAGTAATTGAATAAAATACCGTTTAACTACCTAAGCACACTACTTGTACTGTGATACAAGTCAATGAATGTCTAAGTAATCATCTCTCATGAGACAGGTAAGAGTATTCTATATCTTGTAATCAATAATGTTATACATACCCATAGATGTTGGATAATGGAAAACCACAGAATTGTTCTTTGTCATTTCAAAGTTGAAGAAATACATGAAGAAAATGTATAAAACATGAAATGTTAGTTGTCTACTCAGATTGCATACCAAATAGCATAGGGAAACACTCCACAAACAATCAGGGAAAGGAGGTATAACCATATTTTTCAAAGCCCTTTCATTTTTCACAAAGTGCACAGAGGCAGAGAGAAAACCCTTTCTTTTAGAAGTTACCTCCCAGGTTCCTGGTGACAATCCTAAATGTGTCTCTTTTCACACAACTGTGTTTCCCCGAAAATAAGACAGCCAGATAATCAGCTCTAATGTGTCTTTTGGAGCAAAAAAAAAAAAAAAAATGTTTTTTAATTAAAGTTTATTGGGGTGACAATTGTTACCCTCACCTCCCACCCCCCACCCCCCTTACCCTCTAGTAACCACTCAACTATTTTCTGTGTCTATGAGTTTCTGTTTCTCATTTGTTTGTCTTGTCCTTTTGTTGTTTTTGGTTTATATACCACATACCAGTGAAATCACATGGTTCTCTGCTTTTTCTATCTGACTTATTTCCCTTAGCATTATAATCTCAAGATCCATCTATGTTGTCACATGGTCCTATTTCATCTTTTTTTACCGCCGAATAGTATTCCATTGTGTATATATACCAAAACGTCTCTATCCATTCATCTATCGCAGGACATTTTGGTTGTTTCCATGTCTTGGCCACTGTAAACAAAGCTGCAATGAACATTGGAGCACATGTGTCTTTATGTATAAATGTTTTCAGATTTTTTGGGTAGATACGCAGGAGAGGGATTGCTGGGTCATATAGTAATTTCTATTCATAATTCTTTAAAATTTATTTTAAAAATTTATTGGGGTGACAATTGTTAGTAAAATTACATAGATTTCAGGTGTACAATTCTGTATTACATCATCTATAAATCCCATTGTGTGTTCACCACCCAGAGTCAGTTCTCCTTCCATCACTATATATTTGATCCCCCTTACCCTCATCTCGCAACCCCCACCTCCTTTACTCTCTGTTAATCACTGAACTATTGTCTGTGTCTATGAGTTTTTCTTTCTCATTTGTTTGTCTTGTTCTTTTGTTGTTTTTGGTTTATATACCACATATCAGTGAAATCATACAGTTCTCTGCTTTTTGTGTCTGACTCATTTTGCTTAGCATTATACTCACAAGATCCATCCATGTTGTCACAAATGTTCCTATATCATCTTTTCTTATTGCTGAATAGTATTCCATTGTGTGTATATACCACAACTTCTTTATCCATTCATCTATAGAAGGACATTTTGGTTGTTTCCATGTCTTGGCCACTGTAAACAAAGCTACAATGAACATGGGAGCATATGTGTCTTTATGTATAAATGTTTTTAGACTTTTTAGGGTAGATACCCAGGAGAGGGATTGCTGGGTCATATGGTAATTCTATTCGTAATTTTTTGAGGAACCTCCACACTGCCTTCCATAACGGTTGCAACAGTCTGCATTCCCACCAACAGTGTATGAGGGTTCCTTTTTCTCCACAGCCTCTCCAGCACTTGTTACTATTTGTCTTGTTGATGATAGCCATTCTGACTGGGGTGAGGTGATATCTCATTGTGGTTTTTATTTGCATTTCTCTGATGATTAGTAATGTTGAGCATTTTTTTCATATGTCTATTTGCGATTTGTATGTCCTCTTGGGCGAAATGTCTCTTCAGGTCCTCTACCCATTTTTCAATTGGGTTGTTTGTTTTTTTGTTGTTGAGTTGCATGAGTTCTTTGTATATTTTGGATATTAGCCCCTTATCAGAGGTACTGTTGGCAAAAATCTTCTCCCATTCAGTTGGTTGCCTCTTTATTTTGTCAATGGTTTCTTTTGCTGTGCAGAAGCTTTTAAGTTTGATATAGTCCCATTTGTTTATTTTAGCTTTTACTTCCCTTGCCTTTGGAGTCAAATTCATGAAATGTCTTTGAACCCAAGGTCCATAAGTTTAGTACCTATGTTTTCTTCTATGCAGTTTATTGTGTCAGGTTATGCTTAAGTCTTTGATCCATTTTGAATTACTTTTGGTACATGGTGACAGATAACAGTCCAGTTTCATCCTTTTGCAAATGGCTTTCCAATTCTGCCAGCACCATTTAATGCAGCGGCTGTCTTTCCTTCATTGTGTGTTTTTTGCTTCTTTGTGAAAAATTATCTGTCCATATTTATGTGGGTTTATTTCTGGGTTCTCAATTCTATTCCATTGGTCCATGTGTCTGTTTTTCTGCCAATACCATGCTGTTTTGATTATTGTTGCCCTGTAGTACAAGCTAAAGTCAGGAGTGTGATACCTCCAGCATTGTTCTTTTTTCTTAAGATTGCTTTGGCTATTTGGGGTCTTTTGTGGTTCCAAACAAATCTGATGATTTTTTGTTCTATTTCTTTAAAAAATGCCATTGGGATTTTGATGGGGATTGCATTAAATCTGTATATTGCTTTGGGTAATATGGCCATTTTAACTATGTTGATTCTTCCAATCCATGAGCATGGAATTCCTTTCCATTTCTTTGTGTCTTCTTCAATTTCTTTTAAAAATGTCTTATAGTTTTCAGCATATAGGTCTTTCACATTCTTGGTTAAGTTTATTCCTAGGTATTTATTCTTTTTGATGAAATTGCAAAAGGAATTGTTATTTTTTTTCTTTTCTGAGATTTCATTGTTAGTACATAGAATGCAATGGATTTTTGTATGTTGATTTTGTAGCCAGCCACACTACTGTATTCATTGGTTGTTTCTAATAGCTTTTTGGTGGCGTGTTTAGGGTTTTCTATATACAGGATCATGTCATCTGCAAAAAGTGACAATTTAACTTCTTCATTCCCAATTTGGATGCCTTTTATTTCTTTCTCTTGCCTGATTGCTCTGACGAGGACTTCCAATAGTATGTTGAAAAGCAAAAAAAAAAAAGAAAAGCAGAGGTGATAGGGGACCGCCGTCGTGTGCCTGAATGCAGAGCAAAGGGCTTCATTTTTTCAAGTTAATTATGAGATTAGCTGAAGGCTTGTCATATGTGGCCTTTATTATGTTAAGGTATTTTCCTTCTATACCTATTTGATTAAATGTTTTAATCATAAATAGATATTGTATCTTGTCAAATGCTTTTTCTGCATCAATTGATATAATCATATGATTTTTGTCTTTTAATGTGTTTATATGATGTATCACATGGATGGATTTGCATATGTAGAACCATCCTTGTGTCTCTGGGATAAACTCCACTTGATGGTGATGAATAATCTTTTTAATGTATTCTTGCATTCCATTTGCTAGAATTTTGTGTAGGATTTTTGCATCTGTATTCATCAGTGATATGGGTCTGTAGTTTTCTTTTTTTGTGTTATTCTTGCCTGATTTTGGTATCAGAGAAATGTTGGCCTCATAAAATGAGTTAGGGAGTACTGTCTTCTTCAATTTTTTGGAAGAGTTTGAGCAGGATTGGTACTAGATTCTCTTTGAAGATTTGGTAGAATTCACTAGTGAAGCCATCTGGTCCCGGACTTTTGCTTTTGGGAAGGTTTTGGATGACAGATTCAATTCCTTTATCAGTGATCAACCTATTTAGATTTTCCTGTTCTTCATGATTCAGCCTAGGAAGGCTATATGTTTCTAAGAACTTATCCATTTCTTCTAGGTTATTGAATTTGGTGGCATATAGTACTTCATAGTATTCTTGGATGATTCTTTGTATTTCTGTGGCATCCGTTATAACTTTCTCTCTTTCATTTCTGATTTTATTAATGTGTTTTCTCTTTTTATCTTAGTGAGTCTGGTCAAGAGTTTGTCAATTTTGTTAATCTTTTCAAAGAACTAGCTCTTTATCACATTAATTTTTTCTATTGTCTTTTTGTTCTCCCTTTCATTTATAGTTGTGTTCTGATTTTTATTATTTCCTTTCTTCTCCTAAATTTGGGTTTCATTTGTTCTTCTTTTTCTAGTTCTTTAAGGTATAATGTGAGGTTATTTATTTGGGATTTTTCTTGTTTCTTGAGATAGGCCGGTAATGATATAAATCTCCCTCTTAAAACCACTTTTGCTGCACCCCCAAAATTTTGGTAGGATGTATTTTCATTGTCATTTGTTTCTATGTATCTTTTGATCTCTCCTCTAATTTCTTCTTTGACCCAGTTATTCTTTAAAAGTATGTTGTTTAATCTCCATGAATTTGTGTTTTTTCCTGCTTTCTTTTTGCAGTTGATATCCAATTTCAAAGCCTTGTAATCAGAGAATATACTTGGTATGATTTCAATCTTCTTAAATTTGCTGAGGATGGTTTTATATCCCAATATATGGTATATCCTTGAGAATGTTCCATGTACACTAGGAAAAAATATTATTCTGAATTTCAGGATGAAGTGCTTTATAAATGTCAATTACGTCCTTTTCATCTAATGTGTCATTTAGGGCTCCTAATTTTGTTCTTTATTTTGTTTGGATGATCTATCCATAACTGTCAATAATGTATTTAGTTCTCCTAGCATTATAGTGTTTTGGTCAATTTCTTCCTTTAGTTTGTTAGTAGTTGCTTGGTATATATATTTCTGTGCTACCCGATTGGGGGCATAAATATCGATGACTGTTATGTCTTTTTGCTATATATACCCCTTTATCATTATGAAATGTCCATCTTTGTCTTACTTTTTTTTCACCCTGAAGTCTGTTTCATCTGATATCAGTATGGCTACACCTGATTTTCTCTGGATACCATTTGCTTGGAGTGTCAGTTTCCACCCTTTCACTTTGAGTCTATGCTTGTCCTTGTAGCTGAGATGTGTCTCTTGGAGACAGCATATGGTTGGGTTTAGTTTTTTAATCCAATCTGCTACTCTGTGCCTTTTTATTGGTGAGTTCAGTCCATTTACATTTAGGGTGATTATTGATATATGAGGATTTCCTATCATTCTATCTTTAGTTTTCTGGTAAGACTGTGTCTCCATTGTTTCTTTGCCTTTTTGTTGTTGTCTGTGATTTCTATGTGGTGGTATTCTATGAGTTTCCCCTCCGTTTCTTCTTTTATTACAATACATATTTCAGTTCTGGATTTTTTTTGAGTGGTTACCATTAAGTTTATGTAAAAGAAAGTTTGATATTTAGAGTATTCCATTTTCTTCAGCATTCTTTCTCCATTCCATATTCCTGTTCAGGCCTTTAGTCTCCCCTTTTATGTTTTGGTTGCCACAAATTGTCCCTGTTGATGGTGGTCAAATAGCCTTCTTTAGTATTTCTTGTAGTGTAGGTCGTGTGTTAGAAAGTTCCCTCAGATTCTGTATGTCTGGAATGGTCTTTATCCTCCTTCATATCTAAAGGATATCTTTGCTGGGTATATTATTCTTGGCTCATAATTTCTCTCTTTCAATAGTTTGAATATTTGGTTCCACTCCCTCCTGGCTTGTAGTTTCTGCTGAACAATCTGATGATAATCTAATAGGCTTTCCTTTGTAGGTTACCATCTTCTTTTCCATGGCTGCCTTGAGGATTCTTTCTTTGTCATTGACTTTTGACAGTTTCAGTACAATGTGCTTTGGAGATGGCCTGTTGGGGTTGAGGTAATTAGGTTTTCTATTTGCTTCTTGGATCAAGGATCCTGTTCTTTCCACAAGTTTGGGAAGTTCTCGTCAACTATTTGTTTGAATATACTCTCTGTTCCCTTCTCTCTTTCTTCTCCTTCTGGTATGTCCATTATTCTTCTGTTGCTCTTTCTGATGGAGCCAGAAAGTTCTTGTAGAGTTCTTTCATCTCTTTTAAGTCTCAAGTCTCTTTTTCTTCCATCCGTGTCATTTCCACATTTGTATCTTCAATGTCCCTGATTCTTTCTTCCATATGGTCAACTCTACTAGCTAAGCTGGCTATTTCATTCTTCATTTTTTTTATTGAGTTCTTAATCTCCAGAAATTCTATTTGGTTCTTTTTTTAAAATTTCAATCTCTTTGGTGTAATATTTTGTTCTGTGTGTTTCTGAGTTCATTAAAATGCCTGTCGGTGCTTTCTTGCATCTCGTTGAGGTTTTCAGAACTGCAATCTTGAATTCTGTTATTTAAGTCACATATTTCTTTAAGTTTTTAATTTTTTTCTGAGCTGTCTTGTTTCCTCTGTTATTCTTAGCCATTAATGAGTTATTCTCTTCCTAGACATCTACAGGTGGGTTCTGCAATAGGTTGAGAGAAAAAAGTCTTTTGTTTGTTTTCCAGTAGGTGTTGGTAGAATGTTTTATTTTCTTTCTGAATGCAGTCTTTTATTCTCTCTCACACTGTAGTGTTACGTTTTCTCTGCACTGTTCCAGCTTCTCATACAATGGGGGAATTCCGTAAAAGGTGGCCTTCTCCTCTGTGAACAGTTAGCCTTGGTCATATGGCACCACCTCCCTGGGGGATGTGGAGAGCTTCTGAAGTTCCAAAGCTCTTCCTGCACCAGATTCAGAGCCCGTGTGCTTCAGCAGCTCTGTTTACTCCTGCAAGGAATCTGCCCAGATATGTGGGACGGGGTGGGGTGGTTTGTGAGCAGTGGCCAGAGCAATGGAGGCAACCAACACCACAGCCAGTCCTGCTTCCACGTTTCCCTCCCCTTTGCTGGAACTTGTTGGGCTAGGAGTCTGTCTGCAGACCACAGTTCTCAGAACAGCAAATATTCTGTTCTTTTGATCTGAAAGTGCAACTGTTCAGCTTCTAGCACTGGGCAGATGTGGGCAGGGTGAGCTCTGGGAGGGTAGGGAAGGGGCAGCTAGTCTCAGTGCCTAAGGCTTCCATTCTCTGCTCGGCAATAAAGTTTAAACCGCTGGTTTCAGCCTTCTTCCCTCAGTCTTTGCTCCGAGGTCTCTGTCATAAGCATTGGGTTCAGACATGTTATATGCTGTCCCTCCAGCCCTGTGGTCTATAAATGGAGTCCTAGCAGTCCGAGTTTTTCCCCTCCCGCAGCTGTGATAATTCCTAGATACAGCGAGCTTGGAGTACTGAGCTAGGTCTGCATTCTGCATCCGCGAGGCCCCCGTCAGTACTTCTCCCTTCCCTCCACCCCTGCTCGTGCAATTTGCCCACCTTTCGGTGATTTCAGTAATGAGCCTCTTAGTCTTGCCTGTCTGCTATGCAGGGAGTCCTTTGTGGAGTTATAGTTTTTCAATTTGTTGTAAATTCCAGGGGAGATTTCCAGAGGCTCACCTCATGCCGCCATTTTATGACGTCTCTCGAGAATCTTCTGGAGCAAAAATTAATATAAGACCTGGTGTTATATTATAGTAAAATAATACCAGGTTTTATAATATTTTTTGCTCCAAAAGATGCATTAGAGCCTATTGTCTGGCTAGGTCTTATTTTCAGGGAAACACATAAGGGCTACAACTCAAGTTTTACTAGAACTAAATTGTTTGCCAGTTTGATGTAGATTAAAATAGCTTCGGGTTTAAAACCGGAAAAAAATATCAAGATATGCTACCTTATATTATTAGGTCTAAATTGACTCAGTAACATAAATTCTGCATAATGAAAAAGGTGTTTTTTGCAATTTTTATATTGAAAGCCACAGGAACAAACGGGTTCAGCATTATGCTCTGCCTTAATTTCTTTGGGTATTTTTGTCCTGTTAGGCTATTCATATTTCTCACAAACTTACTTTAGATAGTATACTTCACTGCCATTGTTCTAAGTACTGACCAGGCAAAGAATCACAATACTTCTAAGAGATCCATTATTCCATGTGGCTTGACTCATGCATCCCTAGAATACATGATGGCCCCAAATCTACTTTAGTGGTTCATGTTAAGAAAAATCATATTACCAATTTCCATACTGGCTGCACCAATCTGCAATCCCACCAGCAGTGTGCAAGGGTTCCATTTCCTCCACATCCTTACCAGCACTTGTTGTTTGGTGATTTATTGATGATAGCCTTCTAATAGGTATGAGGTGGTATCTCATCATAGTTTTTATTTGCATTTCTCTGGTGATTAGTGAGGTTGACCATTTTTTCTTATGTGTGTTTGCCATCTGTATATGTCCTCTTTAGAAAAAAATGTCTCTTCATGTCCTCTGCCCATTTTATAATTGGGTTGTTTGTTTTTTTGATGTTGAGTTGAATGAGTTCGTTATAAAATTTTGGATACTAACCCCTTATCAGATGTATCATTGACAACTATCTTCTCCCATTCTGTAGGATGCCTGTTTGTTTTATTGGTTTCCTTTGCTGCGAAAAATTTTTTTAATTCAATGTAATCCCATGTTTATTTTTTCTCTTAACTTCCCTTGCCTAAGGTGATATATAAATAAAAATACAGCTAAGGGTAATATTTGCAAATTTACTTCCTATATTTTCTTCTTGGAAATATAGGTTTCAGATCTGACATTCAGATCTTTTATGGTTTCAGATCTTAAATTTACATCTTTAATCCACTTTGCATTTATTCATGTATATGGTATGAGGAAATCAGTATGGAGGTATCTCAAAAAACCTGGAAATGGAACTACCTAATGACCCAGCAATTTCACTCTTAGGTATCTATTCAGAGAAATCCAAACACTAATTCTAAAAACTTTATGCACCCCTATGTTTTTTGTAGCACTATTCACAATAGCCAAGACGTGGAAACAACTGAAATGCCCATTGGTAAATGACTGGATTAAGAAATTGAGGTATATTTATACAATGAAGTATTTATTACTTGGCCATAAAGAAGAATGAAATCTTACCATTTGCCACAATATGGATGGACCTAGAGAACATTATGCGAAGTGAAATGTCAGACGGAGAAAGACCAATACCACAAATACCATATAACCTCACTTATATGTGGAATCTAAAGAATAGAATAAATGAGCAAACTAATCCGAAACAGTCTCAGAGATATAGAGGAAAAACTGAGGGTTGCTAGATGGGGGGTGGGGGGGGGGTGGGGGGTGGAGAGGAGGATGAGGGAGATGAGGGGATTAGAAAGCAAAAATTGGTAACCACAGATTGCCACAGGGATACGAAAGACAGTTTGGGGAATATAAAAAATAATGTAAAGTTTTGTAGGCTATACAATGGTCATTTGCCTTACTGGGAAGACCACTTCATGGACAGTGTAGGTGCCTGACCACTGCACTCTAAACCTGAAGCTGCATAGTGATGGGTATTTACTATGACTACACACACATAGTCACAGGATGCGGAGTGCAGTGCAGGGAATAGGGTCAGTGGGACTGTGGCGGCTATATGTGATGTTGGAAGGGCAGTAGATTGGAGGAGGCGGGGTTATCACTCTATAAGGGTTGTAGATGTCTATTACATTGTTTTGTACACCTGAAGCTAATAATTTATAAAAAAGAAAAATCATGTTAGGGAAATATAAATTAGCAGTGATTCACCCTTCAAACAATATATGACAGATTGAAACCAGAATTCTAGAGCACGTCCAGACATAACAGTTATTAGGTTCTTTCAAAAAAAACTCCTGCCTCTTTATTTCAGAGAATCCCATATTATGTCTCTAAAGACTTCTTAGTTTACATACACAGCTAAGAAATTACTATTACTTTCTGAACTTATCAGGTTTAAAACTTTCCACATCAATATTAAACTGTTAGAAATTAAGATAAATATGGTTTAAAATTTGTTTCTTTCTTTTTCCAGTTTATAATGTGAATGAACATGTATCTTTCTGTGAACAACTGTAGTAGAGACCAATAATCTGCAAAAGAAATGTAGTAAGATTGGAGTAGTAGACATTGATCTTTAAGTTCTCAACATAGCAGGGTAGTGAACAACCCCAAAGGGAAAGACTGTACCACAGAAAGATGCCCCAAAATGTGGCATCTTAGTTAACAGAGAACTAAGACAAGTGAGTTCCAGAATGAAATCCCTAGTGGCATGTATAACTAGGCAGGATCAGAGATTCTGCGCTCATGGTTTGCCTGTCTCATTTTAACCTTTCAGAGAAATAAATTCTTAAGCTGGATGTCTACAAAGTTTGGAGGAGCAAACGGGCAAGGTAGTGCTGAGCTTCCTCTTTATACCTCCAGACAGCTTTGTATTCATCCACCATGGCTACTTGGCCTTGAGTGAATCTAACCCACTTCTGCCATAAGAATAATTTCAAAAATCCTTTCACAGGTGAGGAAGGAGTTCAGGTCTCCACAAACTGTAGTAAGCGTTGTCTCTTTCCCAGTTTTCTAAGCAATTTTTCGACTGATCCTCACTGACCAAAGCTAGGTTACCTGTCTATACCTATGAGACAGGAAAAGCAGTTATTTGGCTTTTTCCAATCAATAGTGGGAGGAGGTTCAAGAAGCGTTGTGAAAGGCAATAGATTGGAGGGAAAAAAACTGCTATAGTATCCACGTCTGTTGCTCTTTTCCCAACTCTGTCACAAATGCTTCTCTCATGGTCTCCTCACATTTCTAATCACTACCCCGTTCATTCCACAAATAGCTCAGACCTACCATTTCCTGCAAAATACTCCTCCACTCCTCAATCCTGTGTGTCTGCAATAACCTCCACTCAAACTTCAGCAGACAGACAAAAAGATCTGATAGATGTTGAAAAAGAGATCAAGGCAGGAAACATAAGGCTACAGCTCTAGATGAGGAACATGGCATTCTGAGATTCGGAAATAGGTAGCAGTGCCCTTTAGAGAAGGCTATCACAATGAACTACTGGTCGTGAAGTTCTGACATATGCACCATTTGTACACTTACTCAGTGTTAAGTGTATTTTGTGCACACCTATCAGGTGTCAGGAACTGAGATACAAAGATGAAGAAGAGGTTCCTGACCTCAACCACAATAGGGCAGCAGGCCTTCTTAAGATTCCTCTTCTCAGGGCAGTTGGGACATAATCTACCTAAATCTTTTTAATGGCTCTGCTGTTTTCACAGGAAATGCAAGTTAGTTAACCAATTCCTACGACTGAACCAGTAGATTGTTTCCAGTATTTGCTATTATAAACAATGAATATTTTAAACTCACTTGTTTAAATGTAAATGAGTATCTATAAGATTCATTGAAGTAGAATACTTCAAAGTTTATTTTTGAAATATGCCAATTTATCTTCTACAAGAACTGTCGATTTACAAACATATTAAGAATGACTTTGAAATTTCCTGTGTGATGGAAGTGTCCTGGCACCAAACACATGATTAGAGGGTAGGTATTTTAAATCACCACCACTTGACCTCTGAGGAACATATGATAACTGAAGATTGGGTCATAAAAACTCTTCAACAATGGTTATCAGAGAACTTCCAGGTTTGTGAACACATAGTGCTTAGAGAGGGCATGGAAGATCTTTGCCAGCAATCCTTCCCTATGCCTTGCCCTTTCATTTGTCTGTTCCTCGGTTGTTATTTTCTAATACATTGATAGTTAGATAAAATGATTTCTGAGTTGTTCAAGCAAGTAATTGAACCCAAGGTAAAAAGGTCATGGGAATCCCCAAATTTGTAATTAGGTAAAGGTGTGGGTAGCCTGGGTTCCCCATTTGTATTTGAAGTGAACCAAATCTTTGGACTGAGTCCTTAACCTGTGGGTTCTGTGCCAACTCGGGGAGTTAATGTCAGAATTAAGTTGTCAGAACTGCAGAAGTTATGGTCCGAAACACCCCACACAATTTGATGTTGGAAGAAAACACCACTGTAGGCAGCAAAAGCTATTTCCACTTACTTTTCAGGGTTTTTATTTTTCTGGCAGACAGCCACCATATTCAGAAGTGAGTAAAATTAATGGAAGTAGATGCCATGAAACTATTGCAGGACAAAAGGCAAATAAAAATCTGGGGAATGGCTCCTTATAATTAGCTTTTCCCAGTACTACCATCTTGCAAATCCACAAATAAGAACATCTGAGAAGTCCATTATTCTATATTCATAGAATAAGGTTTTATGGTTTAAACTGAGATTATTGAACTAGGTTTTCTTAAAACAAACTAGGATTTTTTCATTTTTTTTAATATGTGAAATAGATTAAGTTCTTAAGCTCAAATTACTATTATGATTGATGCATCTTTTTTAAGTATGTAATCTCCATATACTTACAAATTTTAAACATAAAACATCCCTGGAAAAATTATGGCAAATGTGCACCAGAATACATGTTCAAAAATAATGGTTACTTATGCAAGTGTTATACACTTCTAATTTTTACAAGCTATAAATCCTATCATTTTAAAAATTCCAGTTCCCTGGTATTTGTTACAGGTATAATACACAGATACCTACCACATTGTATGGAGGCCTGACTGTAAATAGTCTAACGCCTTGTCAATGCATAAATCATTCTCAGAAACTTCGGTCCTAAAAAATATTTAGTACCTAGAGTAGACTCACAAAATGGAAAAGTGTCTGAAATGCCCAATTTTAGTAATAATCCTAAATCACCTTAAGTCAGATTCCAATCAATGTCTGATCATTCTCAGTGATAGTTAGGCTCGTTTCCCATAACCTCACCCAAAGTGTTGTCTTAATAACCCTGACCGCTTTCACCAAGTCTTGTTTGGTTAAGTAGAATTCCCCCACTCTTATCCCAATTTCCTTTCCTCATTAGTAATTTTCCACTGACCCCCAAAACTTGTTTCTTGGCTATAAATTCCTACAAATCCATGATGCATTCAACCCAGGCAGTCAGCACACGAAAGAATCCTATTACGTCACAAGATGTTAATTGGTAGTAGCTGCCTACATCTGTGTGTGGTAATAATGAATTATTAGCTACCAGAAGCAATGGAAGTTGGAGACTGGGGACCTATGCTAACTCTGGTGTCACTTGTTCCATCTCTGCTATCACTGACCTGTTCCAATTAATATTTGTTTATTAAATAAATGCAATATACGCAATACTAGAGGTAGGTTGTTTAGATTTCTGTGATTTGTAATAAAAATTCTGCTTCTACTATATATTCCAACCTTACACTACCCTTTTATTCAAGTACGTAAGGCACAGGAGTACTTCTTGCTTCATGAAGAAGTTTCACGCAATAGCTTTGGTGAATAACCAGGGAATGTGATTTCCAATTCTTCAGGTTCAGAGAACAAATTCATTTCTACCTCTCTTATTAAATTATAACCGACAGAAAAGAGATTGTGTTTAACTTTTTATTTTAGTAAAATCAGAATAAACACAGCACATGCAGTGCTAGCATCTAAAACTAATACAATAAGCAATTACAGTGACTTGAGATTCAATGTCTACATTCAGCAAGTTTAAATCCATACTTATTTACTGAAAATATTGCTGGCTGATAAAAATGAATGTAAAAGTCACTGATTATGGCAATACACAAAAATAACCACGTTTGAAGATTGCAAATATATGCCAGACAGTCACTGAAAACCAAACAGAACCAAACATATAACTAAACAAAACTCAGAGAACCTTTGAGAATGTGGACACTGCCTATCAGTGTTTAGAAGTGTGTCTTTAATATTTTAAGACAAGTGTTATCAAAACCTTGGCATGTTTTAATTTCAAGTTGCCAATTTGTCTTAAATTTTGTCAGAAAGTTACAGTTAGCTACATTGCCAATGCTGAGTCTTCTTAATTTAACTCAAGTTTAATAGGACTTAACATTAAAAGCTCACACTACCCTGAAAGATATTATTTTTTTCACATATGGTGACATTCAACATTCAAGTGCCAGTGTTTTTGTACTGTCTTTTGGTCAAGTTTCTTTAAACTTTCAAAGAATCACTTTTAGGCTTACAAAAATAAATTATTTGTCAAAATGTTCAATAAATATTACATAAAGTAGCAGCAAAAGTCTCTAAAAATCTGTCATGTGCAAGTAGTTTCTTCTCAACTATCATTCCATGGTCCCAAATAAAACTTTAGAATCTAGTTCTTAACAAGCTGCGTTCAACAATCTCCAAGAGATAAAATAAGATTGGAAGTTTAAGGACACGCACACAAGACATATATATAAAATTCTCAGAATGTGCAATAAAATAAGTACTTTGTAAAAAGTTATGGGCAAAATGTACAAGAGTCTAAACCTATACTAATTGAAATAGCACCGTAACAAATGACCTCAATACTGTCAAGTGTACCTACTTAATAAAGTTTTAGAAAAAGGCACAATACGCTTGAAAATCTATTGCACTTTTAAGAAATTTTTGCCTTCTTATGCCATCATGAAGATTATAGTTTGTAAAGATCACTGCATCCTGGCCTTAAAATAAGCACAGAATTCCAAGTGGTAGAGACATTTTTAGTGGTGGAAAACTATCTTTGGCCAAATTTAGCATAAAGAGACTATAAATACAATAGAAACCTATGCAACTAAAATAAGACTAAACTGTACTATATAGAAATGACACCTTGGGCAGTTTAGTACATATTTCCAACCTGTGGGATCTCAAGGATTTCAGTTACTCTGATTTACAAAGTCTACAAGTGTAAGCCATTTTAACATTTCAACGCAGCTTAAACAGAGTAATGTGAATCTGCATTAAAATAAAGCCTGCTGCATAATCCTTCCTGCTCGTATCCTCTTGACCAAAAAACATTAACACTAGCATGCATTAAAGACCAAAACCCAACCAGGCCCATAAAGAGGACCAGTAATTGCCATGGTCAGCCATCTACCATTTCATTTATGGCAGGCATTAAAATAATCTAATTAGATAAAAATTCCCCCCAATACTTTTTCCCATCAACCTTTGAATTTTCCGTGTAACGGCATGCCCACATTTGCCTAGCTTAGAATAACCTAAACATTAAAGAGGAATTGCTGTATTTACTTGAATTAACTTTGAAGAGTGCTTTGAAAAATGCAGGCAAGTATTCATACATGCCACCTCATCCTGACTGGAATGGCATATTTAAAGACTTTAAGATTGTAAGTGCCTATACAAGATAGAGTGAGCAAGTCAGAACTTTAATATAGTAGTTTGCCACATTAGAAACTAATTCTGCTTTAAGATGTTTTTCTCTCCCGTCTGCAAATATCAAAAACTTCTAACAGGCTACTGCCAAAATTTTTCCCCTTGTAATATTTACTAATGAATTGGTGACTCCTGTTAAGTTGTTATCACACCTGTTTGCCAAGGTTTGATTTTAGCCCAAGTTCAGTATATTTATTTTGTCAAAACAATTGGTATCTTGAGCATTACTGAGCTAACAGGACATCAAAACAATAAGTTGTCTAAAGTCACAGTACATTAACAAACAAATGATTCTCAGTCACAAACTTATAAATGCAGTTTGGGATGGGAAAAGCAGAAGGGGAATTAATCCAAACTACAGCAAATAAGTCTTTAAATCAAATTTTGAATAGGGCTGTTGATTATTCCTTTCTTCTTGTGACTTTGAGCTCCCAGGAATTTTCAGGAGAATCACAGCTGGTAATGTACTGCAAGTTCTTGAAGCTACAGGATACAGTCTGGCTAAGTTACATGTGGTTTCCATATTAGCTTGTTTGAAAGGGTGACTTTGCTGTAAAGTGGGTTCAGTTGCCCCACCAGTCAACCCCCTGGGAGTTATAATTTCCTCCATATCCATCACTATTGTAGAAGCCTCCATAGCCACCTACAAAGAAATGTTTGAAAAGGCAAATTAGGTCAGCTACTCTAAGTATCTTTTCCCTTCTTTCACAAGAACTTTGATTATAAGCCCAATAAAAGAAATCTGTACTGGATTTTGTGTTCTTTGGAAATAAAATTTATTAAATAAATTATGCATTAAAAAAGAGTAAGGATAAAGAAACCCCCATTGAGACTTAAAAAAAAAAAAAAAAAAGATTAAGGGGGGGAAAAAGCCCTTTCCAAAGTATAAAAGAGGAAAATCAGTATTACCTCCACTAAACCCTCTGCTGCTGCCATGACCACTTCCACCACTGCGATTGTTGCTCGCACGACCACTACTAATGCTAGAACTGGTGGAACCACTACTTTGTCGATAGTCTCTGGCACCAAATCCTCCACTGAATCTGCTATAGTAAGGAAAAACATTGTGTGGTTTATGAGTATGAAATTCAATTAAAATGACAATTCCCATACATAACGTCCCAAACTGCAATGTCTGATTTTTCTCAACTCATTTTCCACTTTGTTGATGTTATTAAATGTTTCCAAAGACCTCAGCAGTTAAGAGCTGACATTTAACTCCATGTCAACCTTTCTAATAACATCCCTTGCCCAAAGCATGTAACTAGCGGCAATGTTTCAATTAACCTTGAAAATAACTACCTATCCAAAGCAAAGAGTAGTTACAAGTGAAGGTCAAATTATCTGTACCTCTTAGAACGTCCACGACTGCTACCCTTATAGTGGTGCTCATAAGCCATATTTTCTAACCAAGAGGGCACTTCTTGTTTAGCTTCAACAAGAAGATCCAACAAATCCTTTGTGATATTTATATTCCTTTCATTAAAGAATGAGGTGGCAAGTCCTATAAGAGTCCAAAAAAATACATTAGCCTAGGTTTCTATAAAGTAAACTGGTATTCTTATTCAAATAATACTATGAAAAACAACAAAAAAAAAGTAACATTATAATTTGCAATGTAACTTAAAGATTAAAACAAAAACTTTTCGTTGTTTGACATCTGATGTCACCTTCCCATTTGGAAGTAAGAGTTCTAATATTTAAGATTCTGTGTCACCTTCCCCTTTGGAACCTTCCCCTTTGGAAGTAAGAGTTCTAATATTTAAGATTCTGTATCAATCCACCAAACAAGTAAACACTTTACCAAGGTTTCCTACACGTCCAGTACGACCAATCCGATGTACATATTCTTCAATATCACTTGGCAAATCAAAATTGATAACATGTTTCACATTTGAAATGTCTAGTCCTCTTGCTGCCACCTAAAAAACAATTTTTGTTAAACAAAAAAGCAATACTAAAATGTGATTAATCTGAAAATAAAAATATACACACAGCTGTAGCCACTAGAATTGGGCTTTTTCCTGATCGGAACTGGTGAAGGGCTTCCTCTCTGTCTCTCTGTGATCGGTCTCCATGGATACTGGTACAAGCATAGCCTTCATGGTATAAGAAATCCTCCAGAGAATCAGCACCTTTTTTAGTTTCCACAAACACTAAAGTCAGTGAATCTTTCCCTGAAAAATTATACATAAGGTTTTGTTTACTAAGAACTTAGCATCAATATCTGATCTAAGTACTAACTGAAGATAATTATCTGAAGATAACTGGCTTTGTTCTCTTTGACCTTAGTAAGCATGCACATAGGAACTAATTAAAATAAGCTTTAAGGCTTAGAAAGGCAGGGTTGGGATTAAAGTCATCCCTATTTATCCTTACATCTGATAGATACTATTATTATTTATAATTTTACCTGTTGCATTTAAGAGATCAAGCAGAAATGACCGTTTGTCTGACTCTTCCACCCAAACTACTTTTTGAGTGATGTTCTCAGAGGTAGAGCCAACTCTGCCTACAGCCAGAAAGATATATTCATCCAAGAAATCACGAGCAAGCATCTGAAAAACGGAAGAAACCCTACCTTATAGTCTAATTTTTTTAAATTATCTGAAGATAAACACAAAGTGTTCTAAAAAGAATTATATCACACAATACCTGTATTTCTTTAGGAAAAGTAGCACTAAACATCATGGTGTGGCGAACACCCTTTGGTGGCATAGTATCTTGTTCAACTATACGACGTATCTGAGGTTCAAACCCCATATCCAACATCCTATCAGCTTCATCCAACACTAAGTATCTGTTAAAAATAGGTTTAGAATTTGATGAAAAACTGACAATTGAGTATGTCTATAATTATGTAAATTAATATACTCATTCTAACATTCTAGACTTACAATTCAACACATATGAAACACATAAATCACACAACCAAATTTACCTATTATTTGTTCCAATGAACCACATTGGTTAACTGTAATTTTCAATCAAATAGTTAATTTTCAAAAACTGTAGGAAGTTATTAAAATTACTTTTTCAACTTAAAATTAAGACAACACGCATAAAATACTATAAAATTAATGATCACTAATATTTAAAAAAGTTACAACCCATATATAAAAATTAACCTACTTGCAGAAGTCTAATCCAATTTTTCCTCTTTCCATCATATCCACTAGACGTCCTGGAGTAGCAACTAACAAGTGACATCCACGTTCCAAGTCTCGAATCTGCTGACCAATATCAGCACCACCATAAACCACACAAGGGCGAACTCTAGAGCGGTATGAAAACTATAAACAAAAAATGTATTAGGTGGTCATAAAATTAGCATTAGCGCAATAAAAATGCCAATATTTAGTAAAATGTATATTTACTTTTCTGGCTTCCTCATAGATCTGTACAGCCAATTCTCTAGTTGGGGCTAAAACCAAGGAGATTGGGTATTGTTTACGGCGTCCATATCGTCCATTTTCCTAAGAAATATAAGTATTTAATTTATAAATTAGACTCAAAGACCCAAAACTTTTATTCTTTTTAAAAATCCTAACAGCAAAATTCCCTTTGTAATTTAAGAAATACATACAAAAATGAGTTTTCACTGGAGAAATAGATTGAAAAGAAATGTGCCAACAGATATTTGTAAAACTTTTTCTATAAGGAAATCTTTACCTTCACAGCCTTCAAAGCCTCGCCTGGACCATCTGCATAAATTTGACTCAAGATGGGCAAAAGAAATGCTGCAGTTTTTCCAGACCCTGTTAAGAAAATATTGGCTTATTAACTTGAATATTAATTTAGTGTTCCAAATGTCCTTTTAGTAAAAGATAATTTTACTTTATGCATGATTTTTCTGAAAATATGGTGCATTTACAGTTAAGCAAATAATACCAAATGACTTCTGTGCTCCATTTTAAACAAAGCAATGTTCACTCCTTTGCATTTTAATTTGAATTAAAAAAACAATTTAATTTGAATAAAAACAACCGTTTTTCTCTAAATTGGCATCAAAAACCATTTCAATATTTTTTTGTGTTATTATATACTGGAATGTAAAGCATCAATCAGCAAACTTTATGCTGAGTCTAAACAGTTAAGGGATTTGCAGGCCAGCCTGTCTACCTTTACAGAATAAAAGCCATGGTATAGTTGTTTCAATAAAATATTATTTAAAAAAACAGGTGCTGGGTTTGGCCCAAGGGCCACAGTTAAGATGTAAGAGATGTAATTCTATTTCTTAAAGGAAATATATTAGCAATGACAAATGATTCAAGTTTTACATGTGTGTATTTTATATGTTTTACTCAGGCCAAATTCTGATATAGGACTAAAGGACCCCTTCCCTTCCATTCCCCAATTCCCAAAATACTAGAAGGTGGGAGACACCGTATCCTTTTCCAGACCCACATTTTATGGATTGTAGCCTCTTCCCTGATTTTGTATTTCCTATTCTAATCATATTGCTAACTTTCTTTCCACAGCATTCACAATGCTCCCCTATTACAGCAATACATGCTGACAATTTGCTATAGACTTCACCAAGATACCCTGATGAAAACACTAGTTTCATCCCAAGGCTTCAAAGGTGTGTAAGATAAAAAGAGACATCTCCACCTAATCTTTACTTAATTCAAAAACAGGCTAAGCATTAGACTCAGGCATCCATACAGAATTAACTCTTTTTACAGCAAGCCCAGTTAAGAATAAAATACTTTTATTCTTTGTCAAGGGAGGTTACCTGTTTGAGCACAAGCCATCAAGTCTCTCTTTGCTTTGATAATAGGAATGGCATGTTTTTGCACTGGAGTAGGACGAGTGTAACGCGTAAGCTCAATGTTCCCCATGATAATTTCTCCCATGTCAACATCACTGAACTGTAAAAGAAATTTAACCAGGTCAATCAAACACTAGAGGCATACTAGAAATGTGTTGCCTGCTGCAATTTGTTTTATACTAACATAAGAATAAAAGTAACCAACTAAGTGTCTACTTGTGATTGAGTTTATAGTTGCTTTGATTTCAGGTAGAAGTATCAAATGGTACATTAAGAAAATAGACTCCTGGGTTTAATGTACAATAAAATAGTTTTAGGGTACTTATGTTTTGACATTTTTTCTACTTCAGGATTACTCATAATGGTGACATTAAAACATTAATTTCAGTCTCTCCTTTTTCATAACCCAATGAATTTTTAGTATTTACTACAAAGAACTGTTTAAAGTAACTTTAAAAATCAAAACAACTTACACTTTCAATATGTGGAGGACAGTTATTGCCAGTTGCCTCTACTGGAATATCATCATATTTCTCAAAGTTAATTCCAGTGTTTCCTCCAGAAAACAGTTCCCTAAAGTCAAACGATTGTTACATGTTATAGTAGATAGCAACTTTTGTAGTAATCAACATGCATCTCAAAAACTTACTGCTCCAAGCGTTCACTTGGTGGAAGTGGTTTTGACCAATCATCTTCATCTGATCTATCACACCAACGACTGTGTCCACTACGATCAAATTTACCAAAGCCAGTCCTGTCACCACGACTGCCAATACCATCATAGTCACTCCGACCACGATCATCAAATCTGCATAGCACAACCAATTGATCAGAGTATGTCACTTAGCCAGTACCATGTTACCATCTTTCTACATATGATATGTGCTTGTATATTAATTGAATCATTGGTCACCAAGTACCTTCAAAGATGTCAGTAATTCAATATTGGCTATCTCATCATTTGTGAAATAAGGCCTTCTACTTATAATTTATACATCTTCAATTTTAAAAAACAAAGAAATAGTATTTCTTAGAGCTTTTTATAAAATTATACAGTTTAAACAGGTCTTACGTGCTAAGAATTAAGTTTTATAATATTTGAAACTAGTATGTATTTATATCTTCATTTTATGATAAATTAAATCAATGATAGAAAAATAAAGAAATAATGCCAACTGTCCTGGTTACATTTGGGTAGAAAGGAAAATCCACTTACATGGTAACACTTAACATTTTTAGTTTTAGTTTACGTTGTGAAAAACAATACAGAACTAACTACAGATAGTAAGTTCTTAAGATCCATTTATCACACCTGTTCAGTCATAAAAAAATGTTTAAGTACCACAAATACGTAGATAAAACTAACAAGTTCATTATGTCAAGCAGCATATTCTTAGTGCTTGTAATTTCTATGTAACAGAAATTAGAAACCTAGTAAAGCCTTTTTGGAGACAATAAATCAAAATTTTGCTTTTGGAATGTAACAGAAAGATGGTATGTTAAGGAAAAAACATAATGATAAAGACCAAGAAAAGTACAAAGAATGAGAACATTTCAAACTAAGAGTTAATTCCTAAACCGATATTGTATACACACTTGCAAGCTGAGAATAATTTACCTTCCTCTTGATCCGCTTCCGCGATCACTGAAGTAACTTGACTTTCCTCTTGAATCTCGAGACCCAAAACTGCTATATGCATCTTTATCTTTACTGCAACTCCAGCCCGAAGTGTCTTTATCATAGAATCCTTAAAAAAAAGAAAAGAAAGAAACTGATATTACTTTTTACAGAAGTCCTGTCTTTCCAAATAAATGGCTCTTTACCGACTGCCTCTGTTATCTTATCATTGGGGGTAGAGGGGAGTGAGAGACCCAAATGTCAATGGCATCATTTTAATCAAAACATTGGAAAAACTATTATTTAGATAATTGGTGTTCATCAGTTAACACAATTTCTACTATCTAATTCTTTTTTACATTAGAAATTATTGTAATTAAACAATATACTGAATGAATACCAACCCTTAAAAGATTAACAAAAACAATAAAACAGGAGTGTACTCCATTGAGATTATTTTAACGAGACTATGCCAAGCTCAAATCTCACAAACCCAGAATACAAGTTGATTTAAAATATATACTGTATAGCCTCTACAATACACATTTTGGAATTTCCAGCTGAATTCAAGGTTTCCTCAGGTAGTTAGTTACACGTACAGAAAAGCTTAAATTATGAGAACTACATACAACATGATTACCAACGAGAAGAAGTATGTCCAACATATTAGGACAAAGAATTTCAAAATTCATAAAAGGATGAGGCTCCAAATTGCAGGCATTGAATTATGCTCAAACTACTCATATGGGCTCTATGTAGTTACCGGCGTAATGAACAACAGGGATTTAGTCAATGAAAGAACTTGGAGAAGAAGGCAAGGTGGTAGTAGCCTGTTAAAAGTGATGTAAATATGACTTCTGTTGAGAATCTTCAATAGGTAAGAAACAATCTTAGTCTAAAAACATTTAAAAGAAATGAATTAAGTGGAAGCAGTCAACATAAAAGGAGTTTCAATGTTGTCTACTTGCTCCAGCAAAATTTTAAGGTACTTTAAAAATTACCCATAAAGAAAAACCCCTGTATTCAAAAATTACCACTCAGTTTTAATATTAACTTAACTTCAGGCATAAACAGTGAAACATTTAGATCAAACAGATTTTCCGATAAGAATCTACATTTAAAAGATGAAATAGGACAACATGGATGGATCCTGAGATTATAATGCTAAAGTGAAATAAGTCAGACAGAAAAAGCAAAGAACCATGTGATTTCACTGATATGTGGTATATAAACCAAAAACAACAAAAGAACAAGACAGACAAATGAGAAACAAAAATTCATAGACACAGACAATAGTTTAGTGGTTACCAGAGGGGAAAGGAGGAGGAGGATGATAGATGAGGGTAAAGGGAATCAAATATATGGTGATGGAAAGAGAACTGACTCTGGGTGGTGAACACACAATGTGACATATAGATGATGTAATACAGAATTGTACACCTGAAATCTATGTAACTTTACTAACAACTGTCACCCCTATGAACTTTAATTAAAAAACAAAACAAAAAACACTTCACAATAAAAAAAAAATCTACATTTAAAAAATTCTTAATGCAGTCATTTTAACATCCTTAGTACTTAAAACAAATACTTCTCAACTCCTTGCCATGATGTTTCTAAGTTTTAAAGTTAATTCACACTGAGGTATTGTCAATTTCCTTTCCATTTCATTATTAACAATGAAAATAAGTTAGCAGATCTCTTATTGTGCTTTGCACTCATGTATATTATTTGTCAAATCCTAGGAATCCAATATTGTGTCATCTGTATAACCTCAGTGAGAAGCAAGTATAACTGAAAAAAAAATCTCCCATCCTTGCCTTATTTTCAAATGTACATGTCTCTAGAATACATCTACAAATAAAAGGAAGGTGACATGCAACAATTAAGCTGATAACTAGATTCACACATTTTATTAAATATTTTGAAGTTTACAAATTAATGAAGTTCTTTTTCCTCTGGTTTATGGCTCCACTAATAGCCAGCCAGTGGACCAACAGCCTTTATTAGCTAGAAAAAGACTGTTAGATTTTTTTTAAGGTCTCTTCCATTTCTTAAGTTTCCTAAAACTCTGCAACTCCTTTTGAAACAGTCAACATACCTTGGATATAATTCCAGCCAGATATACTCAGAGGAATACCCATTAAGAAAGAAAATTGCAGTAACGTTCGAAAAAAATTTCTATCATCAGCTAAGTGGTCACCTAGTAGACATATACAGACTTAAATGTTTAACACTGTAAACTATACACTACATATGAAGGCCAATACGCAGCTACTCTTCTTAACACCCTAGTCCCACTTCTCTATCAACCATCTACTTTCCTTTAGGCTTTTACTTTTCTTGACAATTTCAGATCCCCATCTTGGTGACTATACAGCACTCAAATTGTCACCCCAACAATATGTGCTATCATTCTATATTAAAATTGTAATACTAAAAAGCATCAGTTATTTATATAAAACCATTTCAGACAAAAACTTTCAAAATGAAGTTTAGGCAAAAAACTGAGACAGACAACCCCTCCACCCACCAAGGTAGCCCAAAACTGTAATCCTGCAATCGTTAACTATTTTGCAATAACCCCATTTTCATGGTGGCAATATTTCAAGAACTTTATTGCCATGTGTTGATTGTTTTACAAACATGGTACTCCCACAGACATATAAACACAGCTCTTTCAAAGTGAATGTCAATATTTATAAAAAATAAAGCACAGAGTAGTGAACTTACACTAGTGAAATTCAGGGGTCAATATTGTTTTTAAAAAAATAATTATTCATTATGCAACATTAGATTAACTTTTCAAAGTTAGCAAGTGCTAGTTTCTAAAAACAGAAGGAAGCACAAGAGGAAAACTGTGTATACAGTTCCTAAAGCTACATCATTTTGCCTAGGCTTTGACTGATTCTAAACAGTAAATGTTGGATCCGAAGTTGCCATAACCACGTACCTTTAGAGGCTTCTCTGTTCCTTAAGTGAGGAGGTATATAGCGCCCTTCTGAAGAGAAAATGTAAAATTAAAAGTCTATCATATCCTTCAAGACCGTTTTTAAAAAATGCTGTTTAAAAACTGGTCCTAGAAAACACTTTAAACCTCTTGAAATTATTGTGCAATAGGAGAAAAATATCTAAAAATGCTTAATTTTGCTTAATTAATGGAATGTTTATTCTATTAAAAAAGATGGGGGAGTAGACAGAGAAAATTTGGGAACATGTATTTTAAGAATTTCCCAAACGAAATACATTTCAGCAGCTACTACTACTGGTTGTTGGAAAAATGTTTTAAAAATCTCTGTAGACTATTTAAGGAAATTATTACATAAACTGTAACATTTAGCAAACAACCATTACTGTAACAAAACAGCCTACTTAAAAAAAAAAAAAAAAGAGTATCTACTAAATCAATTAACCAATTTGAATTACCCCAAAAGAGGTTGTTTTACTCTGGAATAAAGTAACCATACACTAAAAATATATGAAAGCTGGAATGGAAAAACGATTCCAAGAAGGAACTGATAGTGTTAACCTTGAGTTTCTTGATTTAAGTCAAAAGCCTTAGCCTATAATTAAGAAATAAAAGAACTTAACCCAGAGTAGAAGGAAGTCAACTATTACCTAAATATCCAAATTTTAATTAAATTTGTAACATCTGGATTGAATTAATGATCCTAAACTATTACTATGTAAAATTAAATTTTTATAATAGTCATATAATGACAAATAACATTCAGTAAGAATTAACTTCACTTGAAGAAGTTTTTCAGAGTGCACCTGCTGCTTTCTTGGAAACCTGGGCCCAAACAGATCTGCTGCCAAATAATAAACCACTTCCTTTCCTTATCCAAATACTAAACTCTAGCAAAGTCGCAAAAATAAAAATATATATAAATAAAAATAAAAGCCCCCCCACACACCCTTTCCAAAAGACCTAATTTCTTTTCAAAAGAATTTAATATGGCTGAGATAAGTCTACCATCCAAGAATCCATAGAGCCTACTTCTATCAGTTAAGTTTCGGATTCTTCATGGGAAATGAGTTGCAGTAGCTGTAACACAAACATACAGGTTCCCTTTATTAAGTTTAACACACTGCAGATCAGTTCTGAGGGATGTACATATGCTCACCTCCTTAACGACTGGATAGGATTTATATTGTACATCAGTTCCCTAAAAATGTGAATAGAACATTAACTTTCTTCTAAATGATTAATGGTTTCCATTACCAACCAGTCTCTCTTGTCCAGACATGCCAAAATACTTCAAATATTTATAGGCAAAAACAGGAGGAAAAATTTTAATTTAAAATTATAAAGAATAATGAGATATTAACACTACGCTCTAATAAAACTTATAGATCAAAAAATATTTACTTACTGCTTGCCGTACTTCCACCTCCACTCTGATTATCAGGAGAGTTCATGTCTAGTCCAGCAAACTAGGAGAAGAGAGATATTAACAGTTTACATGCTGCAAAACTAAGGGGGGGGTGGGGAATCAAGCACAGAGATCCTCACAAAAGACAAATTAAAGTCCTCCCTACCTAATAGCCTTTACTAGTTAGCTGTTGTGTCTGCCTTTTTTGTTTTAAGAATACTTTTAAAGTCTACACAGAATGAGAAATACAAAAGGCAGAACCCAAATGCCAGGAGCACATCATTATGAATGGTTCAAATACATTCACCCAAAACAAGTTTTCCCTGTAAAAATTTTCCATAGTAAAAGTTCTTTAATCACCAAACTAAATTATTACCATCAATTTCTGAAAGCCACTGGTTTTTTCTTGATGTTACTTTAAGCCTAAAAGGTCTACCAGAAAACATTAAGACAATTTGACGATTATTTCACTTTTCCATCTCCTAAAGTCTGTGCAACTGTTTTTACTTTGGATAAATTCCTAAGCAGCAACACCACCACTAGCACCACCATCATGTAGTAAGTACTCTGCCATTTTACTGAGCATTGCACATCATTTAATGCTTGCCACACTTGACTTCCCGGGTGGGGAGGAAGGTAAAGGTATTGCATTGGCAGGGAACCCAACCCCAGCCTCCCATGTGGCAGGCGAGAATTCTACCACTGAAGCACCAAAGGCGGTACTTCTTTACTGTATTTTGTAATAACTAACCAAGAACTACTTACAAGCAAACAGTACAATAATTACATGTGCCAAAATAAACTTTAAAAAACACAAAAGAACTAAAAGGTGCCACCAGTTTGCAAAGGAAATGTGCTATATAATGGCATTTATAAACACTGCATTAAAAGTTCAAGGAAATACTACTAAAATTACATGCACCACCAATTAATATATTATTCTTTAAATTATCACAACTTTTCCAATTTTGCTTACTAGCAAATACAAATGACCCAGAGAGCACAGCTGATTAAAAATTAAATGGATTTCACCTACACAGAACATGTTACAAATTACCTGTTCTCTTGATATAAGATTTTTCTATTTGTATGTCTTTTATTTTAACATATTAAGTGTCAGAATATTGTAAGGGTTAATCAAAGAGAAGACCGTCAAATCCGTCAAATAATACGTGACATTAAAGTTTAAGAATAGTATCATTAAACTTTGCTTCACAATTCAGGAGTTTGTCATATTTGTGAAAGGTTTACGTCCGAAATCAATTCTATTTATTAAACATGCAAGATAGAAGCCGAGACAAACCGTTCACTTAACATGTCGTACGACTCACTGTACCCTCTTGGAGGTATACTGCAGTAACGAAATCAAGATTTCCTGCCTCGGAAAACATGCCTGTGAACTCCTCTTCTTAGATCACATATACTAATCCCAACTCCCAAAACCTCAAAGGAAAAAACGACAGGCTCTAGCTTTGACGTACTACTTCAACGTTTCCCTCTGAGGCACAAGAAACTCAGTAACTTTATCTGTCCTGAAAATACTCTTGAGTACTTTACTCTGATCGACTGGAGTCTAACGCCTAAGAAAACATAAAAATACCACACCACCCCCAAATTAAGATCCTCGGATCATTCAATGACTCTCTAAATAAGGAGGGTTCCAGATTCGTAACCTAGCAAATGACTCCCCGCCAGCGTCGAACTTCCATTATTTGCAGACATCAATCAAGAGAAGCACGCGGCCGCCATTCTTCCCTCCCCTCCGCACTATCCCTTTCCGGCTGTTCTGCGTCACAAAACTTTCCACTCCGGAAACACAGCCTAGTCATCCGCGGCAGGCGGCGTCCGGAGAACAAGACAGCCGTTTCGTGGTCTTGTGCCCCGCTTGGGTCCCGCAGGTCCCAATCACGCAGGCCCCGGCCTTCCTTTAGGGAACCGCCGCGCTGTACAGGCATGCAACCCAAACAAAGGAGGCCTCAGCCATTACCCCGAAAGGCCCACTCCTCCCGTGCTCTACGTTCGGTGGCCGCAATCCGCCTTCCACTCACACAACAACGACACCTCTGGGCCTGAATTACGGCCGTTCAGTGAGACTAGTCAAACCCCTCGGGAGAAAACAATGGTCCCCTCTCGCGAATCTCCATCTAATCACTCATCAGTTGGTGATCACACGTGCGTCTCTGGGAGATCGCGCAGGCACACAAAAGCCGCCATTCTAGGCCGGAATCCGTCCCGAGCAATCAACGTTACCGCTACTGCCCCGTCTTTTACCCAGACAGCCTCCACAAGATTTAATCCATTTTATTTCCCCATCAGCCTACAGCCCTACCCACCACAAGCCACAGTGAGCCAGGATAAGGAAAGTGAAAGTGGCTATCACCGAGCCACGAGCCATGTTAAAAGGGGGAAGAGGGTCCACGCAGTTTCATCAGGCACACTTTAGCTCACCTGCTGCTCCAACCCAACCGTATTTTCCACCGCCACATGACTCATGCCTGAGGACTCGGAACCGAGGAACCGAGGACTCGGAGGCTTCCACTGACGATCCAGTGTCGTAGGATACTAGGGTAACGGTCTCTGAAGTACACAGCTTGCCCACAACCGTAATATACCCACTTCAAGACTTTACGTCATTACGTAAGCCGTGCGCCTTACTCCTCTGAGCACCCCTCCACCAACCCCTTTATTTCTACCGTAACAGCTGACTGACCTAAGTCTCGTTAGTTTAGTCATAACCTCGCGAGATCTTGTGGTCGGTCAGTCTCCAACCGCGTTCTGAATTAGCGAGATCCTTTTGCCCCGCGTTTTTATGCAGTCTTGGAATTCTTGGGTCCTGGGGAGACCTCAACGTCTTCCGCCTGCCACCACATGGTGGATTTTAAGCATAGCGCCAATCTACCTCTTGTTTCCTCTGCCCACCTCCTTAACCTACTACTTTTCCCCCTCCTCTAGCATTTTCCCTTTATCTTCCCTTTCAGTTCCAGCAATCGAAAGTTTCGTGAAAAGTCTCAGTTCTAATTAGCCCGCACACCTCTTTAGGAAGCTCCCCCAAAGTCGGAACTACTCAGATGGGGAAAGAAAAAAAAGAAGAAAAAAAAATCTGAACCCGGGAAGGTTGAGGGTCACGTGACCCCAGGTGTCAAAATAATTGCCTTTTTGTAGAACTCTCAGCGGTGGCCGTACTAGAATCCTCTGGCTAAGGAGGCGAACAAAGAAGGTGTGGATAGAGGGACTCTGCGGACCGTGGACGGAAAGGGGAGGGTGAAACCGCTGCACGAGCTGCGGTAAATGTCTGGCATAAATGACTTAAGCTGCGCGGTTTTGGCCAGGAACCCAAGGTCTCTCGGGTTTCCTAGCTGGGAGCGTTTCTTACTGGCGCGGCCTCCGTCCCTCGCGTGATGAGGGAACAACGAAACAATAATACGGTGAATGATGCTAATGATAACGCACCTAGTTCTGGAGACCTCATTTCCTCCCCCCCTACCGTACCTCCACCCCCCACTCCCGCTGGCACTGGAGCTATAATTAGGTGTTTCGTTTCCCTGAGGTGTCCAGGTTCGGTGGTGATTCCAGCTCCACAACTTTCCCAGCCACGGGGCTCTGGGGATTGTGACTGACCCTCCTAGGGCCCGAGGGACTCTGGGCTGTCTGTGGCTCGGCAGAATCAGATGGTTTAAGTAACCCTGGATTTGTTGTCAGCCTAAACTCCAAGTAATCCTCAGGCTACAGCTGTGGGTGATAAATGGAATGAAATGTGCCACCGCATTCGGAGGAATCTCTTCTTGTGATACTCTTCTAGTTGCTTTAGTCCAGATTCCTAAACAGTCTGCCATTTCTCTTCGCCTTAGGTAAGATTTTGCACGATTCTTGGTACAGTCTCCTGCTGATAGGATTTACATAGCTCCAATCTCAAAACATTTACCTTTTATGATTTTACAATTAAAAGCAAAATTTTAAAAGTGATTCGAACAAGTTACTGCTTTCTCAACTTCTGGGTGTTAGGTGACTTAGATAACCCTTTTTAAAGCAAATATTTCCTAACCACACTTTTACCATGCTAAAATTAAATTAATGTAGATGATAAAAATTAAGCCCACTGAGGCACAGCTTCTCCCCAAAACGTGATACAAAGAAATAAATGGGAAATAATACATAAGGAAATATTTAATATGTAAATGTCTTGCACTACCTCACTGACAACAGTCAAGCACTTGTCTCATTCAGCCACAATACAAGCATGATGTGTTTACCATCTCGTCTATATAGTGTTGCTGTTGGTGGTATTATTTTACAAATGGTGAAAACAATACAGTTATCTTAAATTATACATTAATTGTAGTCCTGAAAAAAATTCTAGTATGTTCAGACTAATCAAAAATATTTTGTTTATATTGTTAAAAAACAAAATTCAACTAAGTAAATTTAAAGGTAAAATTGACTTTATTCAACCATTCATGAATCCCATCTAGTATCCCATCTAGCAAAAAGATGTTTAGAGAAGTTAAAATGAAAGGCTTTTATAAGCAGAAGCAGGAAAGAATTAATTGTTTCAGGCAAAGTCACTTTTCTTTAGGAAACACAAAAGGAATCTATCAGGCCCATGACCTCATTAGTGCTGACTAAGAAATTCCAGAGTCAGGTTAAAATTACATTCCTGGAGGAGGTTGAAAATATAGTTAGGTTAGCTAGTAAGTCTTGATTTGGTAATGTGGGCTTAGCAAAAATGACTCCATTTTGTGCCTCTTGTAGTTTTTTAACAATATGTAAAATAATAGTTCTGACATACAGGATTTCACCCATGTGAATAATCCTTTGTAAAGAACTGTCCACTGCATTGCAGGACAATTAACATGCCTAGCCTCAGCTTACTAAAATGCTAGTAGCCCTTGTCATTCATGGTGATAACCAATACTGCTCACACAAATTGTAAAATGTTCTCCTGAGACTCATTAGTTTCCTCCAAATGAGATTTTAAAGTTCATATTATGGAGCACTGGTGAGGTATATCTTTGGTCTCATCATTTACTTTTCATGTAGACTAGGGCAAACATGAGTCTGAGGTTCAGAAGCTCTGAGTTCTGGAAGCTCTTCTATCTTTACATGAAAATGAGCAATAATAGGACGTAATAACTACCTAGTCTCTGAGTAGTGCTAATGTATAGGTACTGCCATTGGAGTACTTGAAATGTTTTAAAAATAACAATTTCCTATTTTCAATTAATACTTACTAATAGACATACTCAGTTCCAAAGAATTAGGTTGATTTGCCAATTAATATGTTATGATAGTGTTAGGATAAGGGTCTCAAGGTCTGGGAGGCTCATACTAAATTTCATTCTTGCTAAGGTTAAAGTGTGGCACAGTGTTTTGCAGAAGCAGCTGTAAGCAGATGAGCTTGACTTGAAACCAATAGGATAAGTTTAGCCAACTGCAAAGAAAACATGTCATTAACCAAATAGTGTAATGGTTAAGCCTCCCTTGAGAAGATAGGGCCTTGGATGTGAATCCCTCTCCTTTACTTGCAGCAAGTAAACAAAACTACGTAAGGACAACCAGGTCTCATTTTTGAATGCACCCCAAGAAGCAAACCCCTTGAGTTCCATAAGAAATGTGGTAACTCACATGGCACTGTCCTAAAGAGACTCCCTCTTGGCCTTGTATGGATGATACTTTGCAAAGTGATTAGCAGCAACAGCTTGTCCAGGACTTACCCACTGAATCTGCACCAGATAGAAGAACTATTCTATAGGAAACTCATACTTGGTGCCGACCACTGGAATGACTGCCTGGCCTACCTCGACAGTGAAGTGGGGTGGCCACCAGGACATGTTTCGTTAAGTGCTTTGAAGGGAGATGGTGGGTAGGTCAGCCCCTATAGTTACTTTAATTCGTGTTTCTTTTCCAGTTGGGGTATAGTGTTGTCAGAATGATAGTATAAATTATAGAGGGCACTCAGGTTCTGGGACTTTACAGGGAAAAAACCTGTATTAGGACACTCACTGAAGGTATTTCTGGAGGGGATTTTTAGGGGGACTGAAGATCAAGAGACCAGGGCCTTCCCCCAATCCCTGTCTCGTTTAGTACTTTCTATAAGTCACCCTAGGATTCTGTTACTGGCCTTCTTGGTGACTTAGGAGTCTTTTTGTTTGAAGACTTCTTAAGGAAACAAGAACAGAATTCACTGATTTACGGTATGCCATGACTTTAGCTCAATCACAGCAGCAGGGTATGGGAGATAAATTTAAAACCATTAATTAAACTGTTATTATTAAACCATTCAGTACTGGGTTATCTGAAAAACTGGAAATACCTCTTATAAAAGTGGGAAATCAACCTTCAGTTTCAGATGGCAGTCCCTTGGGATACATCCTGAAACATTGGACACTTTTTGAATATGACCTTTTAATAAAGAAACAACTAATTTTCTTATGCAGTGTTGCATGTCCCCAATATGCTTTAAAGAACCAGAAGCATTGGCCTGAAAATGGCTCTTTATATTGTAATACAATATTACAATTGGTGCTATTCTGCAAAAGGGAGGATAAAATAGGATGAAATCACATTTATTCAAAATTTATGGCATCATTTCAAAATCTCAGCCTTCAAACAAATGTAAGAAGAAGCTTCTATTCTTTGAAGCTTCCTCATGTAAAAGATGAGGACTGATAGCGAGGGGCTCCCGTTTTAACTCCCATGAGGAGACCCAAGTTACTCTGTATATACTCATAAAAGGGGAAAATTGAATTGCTATTAGATGCTGGAACCACTTACTCTGTTCTTACTACCCAAAAGGGAACCCTCTCCAAGAGGAAATATAATATTAAAAGGGTGTTGGAAAAGCCAAACACAAAGAAATTCTTTGAGCCCCTGACATATGAAAGAGGATTAAAACAGCTGTCACACTTTCCTCTGTGTGCTTGAGTGTCCAATTCCCCTCTTATGAAGGGTCCTGCTAAGTAAATTGGGGGCTACTATATACATTTAAATCAAGAAAAAATGAAATACTGATTGCCAAGGATAAAGGAATAGATTTCATAACACTAATCCACCAGGCTAGAAAACAGATTATACCCAGAGAGATTCTCAACCAGGTTAATCTGCTGTCTGGGCATAATGAAAGGTCAGAAGGGCGAAGTATGCCCTACCTGTTAAAGTAGTACTCAAACAAGCAGACCACTGGCAAGGGTTAAACAGTATTCCTTGAAAACTGAGGAAAAATGGGGATTGCCCCTGTCCTAAAAGCACTTCTTGGACAGGGACCCCGTAAAACTCCCATCCTTTACATTAGAAACTAGGAATGGAAGAATATAGATTTGTACAAGAACTAACTGCTGTAATGTACTACAAGATGTATAGCCAACTGTTCCTAATCCTGTACACTGTTGGCCAGTCCCCAAGGATCTAGCAAATATTACACAGTTCCAGATTTGAAGGATACTTTTTTTGCATTCCCTTGGACAATGACTCCCAGAAAATTTGTGCCTTTCAGTGAGAACATCCTGATACCCATCAAAAGTCCCAGCATTGCTGAATGTGTTATCTCAAGGTTTCAAACAGTCCCCAACCCTCTTGGGGAGTCCATTACAAAAGACTTGAAAATGGGACTGTTCTGCAGTATATAAGTCACATTCTAATTGCCAACCCTGAAAAAGAAACTTCAGACTGAAATATTATTTTGACCTTAAGCCATCTAGCAGGAAAAAAAACACAAAGTATCCAAGAAAAAGATTCAGATATCCAAACCAGAAGTTAAGTACCTGGATTTTCTTATTTCTCAAGGACAAGGAAGCCTTGAGCCGAGCAAAAGCCAGTTTATTTCTGCCACGGGACAGTAGGCAGCTGAGGCGTTTTCTTAGAATGACAGGATTTTGTAGGATCTGGATCCTTAAATTTGGTATTATAGCCAAACCCCTATATGATAAATTGAAAGTAGAATAGATTATGGATATACTTTTGAAAAATTAAGATAAATCTACAGGAAGCTCCTGCCCTGGACTTTCGTGACTTGGAAAAACCTTTTGAATTATATGAGCTTGAAACCCAAGGAATTACTGTAGGAGTTTTAATTCAAATGGGGTATCTAAGATGTATGAGTTCTTATTTTTCTAAGCAAGTTGACACAGTAGCACAAGGGTGGCAGCAGAAAAGTTAACATAGGATAGCCTCTAACTTTATGCATTTCACACCAGATTGTCATGGTTCTTGATACTAAGGGAAATAACTGGCAACTAGGAGGGAGAATGACACAATACCAGGCCATGTTGTTGGATAATCACTATAAAAAGTTGTCACACTTTCCTGCCACTCTATTGCTGATCTTCTTTGAGGCCTTAGATCATAACTGTGTTGAAATACAAGTATACTCTAGGAGAAATGACCTTAAGAGTGAGCCTTTAGCCAACTCAGAAGAAACATGGCTCACCAATGGCAGTAGCTTTATAACCCATTGTTGCTAGTAGAACAGGATAGGCAGTAATATCTTTGTTCAACATGATTGAAGCAAGCAAGAGCTCTTGCCCTTTGGACTTAAAAAGCTAAACTTATAGCATTGATCCAAGTCCTGGAATTAGGAGAAAATAAAACTCTCAGTATATATACTGATTCTAAATATGCGTACCCTATACTCCATGCCCACAGGGCAATGTGGAAAGAGCAGGGATTGCTGATGGCTGGAAATAAAGAGATTAAATATGGACTCCTGATCCTAAGGTTATTACAGGGTATTAATAGAAATTGTAGTGGTACACTGTAGGGGCCACCAGAAAGGAGACTCAGAGGTGGCAAAAGGGAATAGCCTTGCAGATGGCACAGCAAAAAGAGCAGCTGTAAACAATACAATTATGCAGCTGGCTCTCCTTCCCAGCTTAACTTTAAATCAGTGCATTCCTGTGTATACTGAAAATGATCTAAAAAGTGGCTAGGAACGGGGCTTTAAGGAGACTCTTATGTCTAAGGAGTGGCTGATGAATGAACACAAGGATATTTGTTCCTCAATGGCTAGCTTGGAAAACAATAAAAGAAGCCCATGATTCCACACATTATGGAAATGGTTGGTTCAGGTAACAGTGACCCTGGGCATGGAAATGGTCATTAATAGTGTTAACTACAAGATATAATGTCCTAGATCCATTAATCTCAAGTGAAGTTAATTAAACTACCCAGTGCAAACAAGGAACTAGATCCATAGTACTCCTACCAATCCTTGTCTGACCTCAAGCTTCTCTTCAAGAGACAACATGTAATACCCAGTAAGTCTGCTCTTATTCTTAATGACTTTTCTTATCTCTTTATGCTCTCCTGTTTTCAGGAATCCCATAACCTAGGGGACCACAAGACTTTGATAAGTCAAGCAGCCAGAGAATTCACTTTTCTAACTCAAAGACGTACTTTGTCCACATTCAGCAGGAAGCAGTTACAGAAGTAGGACCCATGTCCCCACTTCCCTCAAAAATGAAGAGTGACAAGTCTTAGAGGGAATTGTTAGATAGGACAAGGGTGTCAAGATCTGGGCTGTTTTTACTAAATGCTGTTCTTGCTAAATGTTAAACTGTATTAAATTGGTGCACAAGTAATGGCAGATTAAAAGGTTAAAAACATGTTTCCCCAAAAATAAGACTTAGCCAGACAATCAGCTCTCATGCATCTTTTGGAACAAAAATTAATATAAGCCCCGGTGTTATATTACTATAATATAAGACCGGGTATAATGTAATAGAATACTGGGTAATAATATAATATAGTATAGTATAGTATAGTATAGTATAGTATAGTATAGTATAGTATAGTATAGTATAACATAACATAACATAACATAACATAACATAACATAACATAACATAACATAACAACATAATATAATGCAATATAATACAATACCGGGTCTTATATTAATTTTTTCTCCAAAAGATACAGTAGAGCTGATTGTCTTGATAGGTCTTACTTTTGGGAAAACATGGAAATAATTGCAAAAACTGCAATTACTTTTGCAGCAACCAATAGCACAGTATTTTGCAGCTGTAAGCGGATGAGCTTTACCTGAACCTAATAGGATATGCTCAGCCAACTGCAAAGAACACATCAACAAAGAAGGTAGCATAGAGAAGTTACCAAAATATGCTGTATTAACCAAATAATGTATGTAAGCAATGGCTAAGCCTCCCTTCAGGAGGTAGAGCTTTGGATGTGAACCCTGGTCTCCTTTACTAGTTACAAGTAAATAAAATGACCTGAGAACAACCAGGTATCGTTCTTGAACAGAACACCCCAAGTGTAAACCCCTTGAGTTCTAAGACAGGAATATCAAACTGAGAAGGAAAAGAAAAAAGACAAAGCTCTGTTTTAAAAATATATTCACTCTGAAAAATGTTAAAATACACACGTGAGGTAGGTAAGTGAATCAGCTTTATACATCACCTCAAATGACTTCTCTTAAACAATCATTTCCATGTTAACATTTTACCACATTATACTGTAATTGTCTTTTTGCCTGGAGGAGCCTACAAAAGGAAGAAATTTTGTCACAATTCCACCAATTCCCTATATGTGGCGCACAGACATCTAAGAAATTTTTGATTGTAGGAAGATAGAAATCTTTGATTGTAGAAGGATAGCATGTTCTGTACAAATGATGATATGGAGTCTTGATAAAAGATTTATCTATACCTAAAATTCTGATTTAAAAAATTTATTCACTATTCTGTGGTTCGAATCTCTTAATATAGACATGATATTGGGACATGTAAGAGACAGAAATGAAAAAAAAAAAAGAAATGATCATTATGAAGATTACAGGGGTACACTGATGATGCAAATAAATAATCAAAAGCCACACAAAAAGAATATTAGAATATTCTAAAGTTAGAAGGAAAGACATAATAAAAGTGCCCTAAGGGGGAAAAACGTGTCTTTTATGAAATTCACTATTGCCACACACAGTGATTGCGATCCCTTAAATATGGGGATTACATTGCAAAAAGGGAGGAACTTCCCAGTAAAGAGAAGCACGATAGTAGGTATGCAAACAAAAAGTAGTTCCCCAATGAGACTCATTTTATATTTTAAAGTATAATGGACCTTTGGTGTTGAGGTTTTGTTTTTGGTGGGAAGGTGAAGAGATTTCCGATAGAGCAAGTGACCTACAAATGCTTAGTAACATAATTAGAAGAGTATTACTATGGACAGTGATTAACTTTCTAAAAGGAAAGATCTTTAACCCTGAAATACTGCTGTAAACCCTTATTCTCAGAGGGTAAAAAATGATGCCTATAAAACTGGCATAGGTGTAAGTATAATTTAACTAATTATATGTAATAATTAGCAAGACCTCACCTAGAATCCATTTTCCTTTTCACAGAGATGATAAGATCCAAGTTAAAATAATATCAAAGGGTATTTCCTATACTATTTGTATTATTAAAATTTTTTTAAAAATATAAATCCCTGGGTGATTTTTGCCTTTGTTAATGCAAATAAGTAATGGGTTACAACAGGAATAAATAACAGAAACCCTGGGTACATGCTCTAAATTGGAGAAAAAGAGGGCAAGGAAACTGCTTTGCCTTGAGAGAGAGAAATCTTAGAAGTGCAGTGAAGGGGGTTAATTGCCTCAGCTCCAGGATTCCATATTCTTAGGTAATATGGACATTTTTAGTGGTTTCTCTCTCTCTGGTGATGTAGAACTTGAAGACAGGCCATAAACCTCACAGATGAGGGCTGAGTCTCTTTGTTTGAATTAATGTGCTATACTTCATAAAAATAATTCAGTTTGCTATACATCTTCCTACTTCATAATTATTGCTGCCTCATTGTCAGAACTTAACACTTACCAACTTTATCATTTTTAAGGTTTACACAAATTTATTCAACTTTAAAAAAATTTCTCTAGACATAACTATTTCTTATTTTCTATTAAGAAATACAAAATTCTATACTTAGGACTCCTGGACTTTCTTCTGTGAAATCTCTCTATATATCAATCATATTAGGGTGGTGCAAAAGTAATTGCAGTTTTTGCAATTATTTTTAAACTTTAAACTGCAATTACTGTTGCAACAACCTAATATTAATGTTCTGAACCAATAACCAAAGAATATATGTCATTGAAATACAATCACAGACTGTTTCTGAGTGATACGACTGATACAGAACCCCTGTAATGGGAAAGCCAAAAGTGAAGTTTCTTTGGCACTCTTATTTATTTTCTCTGGGAAGGAAAATTGCATTTTCAACTGTTTGCTGGTTGTTGTTAAACTGATGTACTCATATATTTCTGAAAGTTTTTGCCTTAAACAGGTCACTGTACCACATCCCTGCTAAACAACCTTTGATATTTTCCATAACATTGAAGAGAATTCCAAATCTGCCTCTAAAGGAGTTCCTTAATCACGTTGCTTTGTATACTCCATCATTTCCCAACCCTTTTATTCACCTTGTCCTCTACCACTGCTTCCTCTACTACTGTTCTTGCACTTTTTACTCCTACTATACTGGGCTGCTGAGTTTTTCTCTGAACATACTAAGCATTTCCCTACTTTTATACTTTGCTTACAATGTTCCTGCCACACAAAACATTGTGTTCCTGTCTAAAATTCGTACAAAATCTTCAACATTATTATGCACTCTCCCTATTCTGTGCTCCCACAACTTTTGTATTCTTTTGTTTTAGGTAGACCTTATTTTTAAAACAGTTTTTGATTTATTGAAAAATAAGCTGTTAGAACACAAAGTTCTTATATACTCCTTAAATCAGCTTCCCCTGTTATTAATATCTTACAGTAGTAAGATAAAGTTACAGTTAATCAACCAATGTGGACTAAAGTCCATAGTTTATTCAGATTTTCTTAGTATTTTATCTAAATGTCTTTTTCTGCTCTAGTATCCTATTCAGTTAGTTACTCATGTCTCCTTAGGCTCCTCTTGGTTTTGGCAGTTTCTCAGACTCACCTCGCTTTTAATGATCTTTACAGTTTTGAAGTCTATTGATCAAGCATTTTCTAATATGCCTGTCTAATGAAATTTGCCTGATGTTTTCCTCATGATTAGATTGAGGATATGAGGTCTGGGGAGGAAGACCATGATGATGAAGTACCATTTTCATCTCATCATATGAAGGGTCTGTTATCAACATGACTTATGACTGTTGCTGTTGACATGGACCACTTAGGTGGTGTTTTACAAGATTCTCCACTATTAAGTTATTCTTCCCTCCTTTCCATACTGTACTCTTTGGAAAGAAGTCTCTGTTCAGCTCACACTGAAGGAATAGAGATTTATGTTCCCCCTTCTTAGAAGTAAATATCTACATAAATTATTTGGAATTCTCTGCAAAGTAGATTTATCTCTCCTCCAATAATTTATTTATTTATTCAATAATTTATATCAATAAGAACTCATAGGTTATTTACTTTGAGTTATAATCTTATTCTGCTTAATTCACTGCATTTCTCAAATTGTTCCAACTTTGGCCATTGACAGCTCTTCCAATTGGTCCTGCATTCCTCTGATATCCCCCATCTATGTGGATTGTATGATTTATTTTTGAGAAATTCTTAGTTCCTCACTCTCCAAGCTCATCTTATATATTTCCTACCCTAGTCCTAGAATCATCCATTTTGCCAAAAAGTCCCTATTCCTTTTATTGGAAAATAGTATTAGAAACCAAGGTCTGGGTGCTAGTTGTGCTTATTTCTATTGTTTTTAGGACCTAACAAAGGAAATATATGTGTGTATACGAGGTCTGACAATTAAGTTCGCCAACTTGCCATCGTGTGTTTACATTGGCAACACTGTGTACAAACAGCTCGGGAAGGTCTCATAACCTTGGTATATCAGTGTCTCACAGCTGTGTTCGTGTTGATGTGTGGTGGTGTTTTGCATCATTATTGTTGCATGTTTTTGAGTGCTGACACGAGGATGTCTGAGCTTGAATTCGAGCAATGAACAAACATTAAGTTTCTTGTTAAATCTGGCAAGAGTGAAAGTGAAGTCAGGGACTTGTTAGTCCAAGTTTATGGGGATAATGCCATGAAGAAAACAACAGTGTACAAATGAATTAAACATTTTTCTGAGGGGAGAGAATATGTCACTGATGAAGAGAGGTCAGGGCAGCTAGTAACAAACAGAGCTGACAAAAACATTGCAAAAATTCATCAAATTGTGCATCAAAATCATTGGCTGACTGTGAGAAGCATAGCAAACCAAGTAAACATTGATAGAGAAATAGTTAGTAAAATCTTAATTGAAAATCTTGGAATGAGAAAAGTGTGTGCAAAAATGGTCCTGAAGGAGCTCACCAGAGAACAAAAACAAGGAAGAGTCGAAGTTTGCCAAGACCTTTTGGAGTAGAAGATGATGTTTTAGGCCATGTTATTACTGGTGATGAAACATGGGTGTTCCAATACGACCCTGAAACAAAGCATCAAAGTGCACAATGGAAGTCAGCCTATTCTTCACAGCCAAATCAAGAGTCAAAACAATATTTCTAGCCTTTTTTATATCAGAGGGATTATTCTTTAAAACATGGGTATACCAATACGACCCTGAAACAGTGTCAAAGTGCAATTCTCCACAGCCAGTTCTCCACGACCAAAAAACTTCTGTCAGTCTAAATCAAGAGTCAAAACAATTTTGGTAACCTGTTTTGATATCGGAGGGATTATTCACTATGATCTTATACCAACTGGACAGTTAACGAAGTTTACTATGTGGCAAAGGCTGCAACCTGAACTTTTCGCCAACAATTCATGACTCTTACATCACAACTATGCACCAGCTCACACAACACTGTCTGTGAGGGAATTTTAACCAGGAAACAAATACCTGTATTGGGACACCTCTAATCACATGATCTGGCCCCCAGTGACTTCTTTCTTTACCCAAAGATAAAGGAAATATTGAAAGGAAGACATTTTGATGACATTCAGGACATCAAAGGTAATATGACAACAGCTCTAATGGCCAGTCCAGAAAAAGAGTTCCAAAATTGCTTTGAAGGGTGGAGTAGGCACTGGCATCAGTGCATAGCTTCCCAAGGGGAGTACTTTGAAGGTGACCATAGTGATATTCAGCAATGAGGTATGTAACACTTTTTCTAGGATGAGTTTGCAAATGTAATTGTTATAACTCTTGTGTGTGTGTATCCCATCTTTACCCATTAATTCATCAACGGACACTTAGGTTGTTTGCCCTGTCTTGGCTATTGTAAGTAATGCTGCAATGAACATAGAGTGCTTACGTCTTTTGAGTTACTGTTTTCATTTTCTCTGGATAAATACCCAGAAGTATATTTGCTGAATCATATATTAGTTCTAGTTTTAATTTTTTGAGGAACTTCCTTACTGTTTTCCATAGTGGCTGCACCAACTTACATTCCCACCAACAGTGTATAAGGGTGTGAATGTAAATTTCTCTACATCATCGTCAACATTTATTTCTTGTCTATTTGATAATAGCTATTCTAATAGCTGTGAGGTAGTATCTCATTGTGGTTTTGATTTGCATGTCTCTGATGATTAGTGATACTAAGCATTTTTTCATGTACTCATTGTCCATCTATGGGTTTTGTATGGAAAAATGTCTATTCAGACTCTTGACCCATTTCTTAAATTCTATTGTTTGTAATTTTGTTATGTGAGTTTTGGTATTAATCCCTTATAAGATATATGATTTGAAAATATTTTCTCCCATTTGTTAGGTTGCTTTCTATTTTTGTGTGTGTTTTTTCCTTTGCAGAAACTTTTTAGTTTGATATAGTATGACCTGTTTATTTTTATTTTTTGTTTGTTTTCATGTGAATTGGGTCCTTAATGTGTGGGCTGCTTCTGCTCTGGTAGAGCCGTTCCTTGCCATCATCATCACTATTAGTGTTTCTGAGAGACTCACCATTGATTCTCTAGCTTTGTACTCCTGGAGACGACTTGAAATTAGGAAAACTTCTGCCTGCTTTATCCTAAGCAATGGCCTACAGAAAGAACACTATCCAATGTGATCCCAACAAAAATCAGCTATTGTAGACATGCTCAAAAATACCTTTGTTACTGCTGGTTTCCTCTCTGTGTGAGGCCTCGTGAAACTACTGACAATAGGATTTATGTAGTCTAGGGTTTTAAAAACATAGCCAAAGGCAAAAAAGAGTTATTACATCTTTTGAAGCTCAAAAGGGTAGAATCAGAAATGTTTCATGTTAATATACAGGTGACCTTGTCTGGAAACAGATATTTAAAATATAGAGTTGGGGCAGCTGGATAGCTCAGTTGGTTAGAGCATGGGCTCTCAATAACAAGGTTGCTGGTTTAATTCCCACATGGGATGGTGGGCTGTGCCCCCTGCAACTAAAGATTGAAAATGGTGACTGGACTTGGAGCTGAGCTGCGCCCTCCACAACTAGATTGAAGGACAACGACTTGGAGCTGATGGGCCCTGGAGAAACACACTGTTCCTCAATATTCCCCAATAAGATAGATAGATAGATAGATAGATAGATAGATAGATAGATAGATAGATAGATAGATAGATGACAGATAGATTTATTTTTACCCATTTTTGATGATAGTATATAGTTTTTCTTATGTTTGTAGACCCATGGTTAGCTAGTTTTTTATTTTTAAAAGTCACATTATTTATAGTATTTGTGTGGTTTACAAAGCAATGTGGTTTCGTGAAGAATTACACTACTAAATTATAAATTCATTCATTAGGCAAAAAATTATTCAGTGTCTTTGTATGTTTTATGATAGAATTCCAGTTAAAACTAGGAAAGCTACTAATTCTTGTTGAGTAACTTATATGGGGCACTGACAAATCCTTGGTCTCTTATCAACTCCTAATATAATCATTTGTTTCATTCTCCTGAGAGGAAAGAATTAGTATGTGGCCAGCTCCATGACTATTATTCTGACTGCTTAATTTATATATTTAACATTATATTAAAAAAAAACCTACTGAAAATTCACAGGAAACTGACTGTTAGTAAACTGATTTTTAAAGCAGAAGGAATCTCAGACACTGTCCCCAGAATGTTAGTTTCTCAATTCTCCAAGCCTACCTTGGAAAAGCACCCACACTGCTCTATGTGTTCAAAAACATTCAGTTCTTACCAAAAGAACACACAGAAACAACAGATTTTAATTGATATCAGAGATGTTTTTTTTCAGGTCAGCTCTGGAACAATGACCCACAGATGTTTTCAGAATTTGATTGAGCGTCCTTCAGAATGACACTAATAGCAAAAGTCATTTTACAGAATAAACTTTTAAAAATAATTTTTGGCAGATATTACCTTATTTCTATTCTCTACTCTTTATGCCAAGACTTTTGACTTATCACAGGATATATGCCTTAGTTTTAGGAAAAAATTCAAATCTAAAATACTGAAAGATATGTAAGAATTTAAAATAAAATTGTAGTCATTTTTCAAAAGATATACCTAATGTCTTTGAGAGTCTTTATGTTCCCTTTCCATTAAGCACATGCATTAATGGAAATAGAGATTTAGAACTGAACTCTTGGTATGCTTCTTGAAAAGCAAGTTTTTGCCTTACCCTGGATTCTTATTATCTATTGCTGTGTACAAATGCCTGAAAATAAAAACACATTTAATTAAACGTTGCTCTCCTGGATATATTCCTCAAATATAATAAAACACAAGTATGTTATTTTGGATGTATAACATGAATAAAAAAACTGAGCACACTAACCATGTTATTGAAAACTAAGTTTCAAGCCGAAAACTGGGATTATTTTTTGAAAATAGTTTATTTTCCTGCTTAGTAATATTTGTCTTTTTTTCACCTAAGAGACTATTTTTTCAACAATTATAACTACTGTTTTTATCCTCTCCCCATCTATTGGCTCAAAATTACATACAACACTGTCTCTTTGATTGTTCTCAATTATTGGTACAGTAAGGACTAATGTAATATTTATAGGGCACAATGCTTTCCAGAGTGATAAAATAACTTGGTGGAATCAGTTTTCCTCCTGTAAAAACTCAGTGTATCTTCTTAGTCATGAAGACAGGTGCCTACTGTAAAGATCATCAGTCACCTCTTACAAACCATTTCTGAGCCTTTTATTTTACCCAATTTGAATTGATCTTGCTTCTGACAGTATTACTTGTGAAGAAGTTCCTAGTGCATTTCCTTTTTGCACAACATACTACTCTTCACTGAGATTCAAGTTCAGTCAATCTCCTATTTTTCCAAAACAAATAGCACAAAGCACCCAAACCGTGTTCTTTACACTTGGATCTGGTGGTAAGTCTCAGTAAAGGGAATGTGAAGTCTGGTGGGGCTCTCATAGTCACTCACAGGTACTTCAGAATTGCCAAAGCCACAGCTGCATGACACATCCAAGAATGAGGTACTTTTGGAAATGTATGGGATAGAGACACATTGTTTGCTTGGCCTATGACCTCTCTGTCCTCATTCATGATCATCGCAAAAAGCACTAAATTTATAGTTGGCTGGTGATCCCCTGCTAAGTTGGAATGGGTGAAGATGGAGGTACTGGCTAGAATGGAGGTTGGACTTTCTCCTGCAGTCTGAGCTCCGTGTCCTGGCCACTGAGACAGGCAAGAAGGGAAGCAGAGCCTCATATTTATCCAGGATGTCCTTTCGCAAAGAAGGGAAAAATAGGCCTGACTCAAGAGCTCTTCTTCACTAGGAGGTGGGTAGTTTGCTGTCGATATCATAGTCATCCAGGTAATCCACATAATTGTGGTAATTTGTTATAGTAGGAATATTAAACTAATACAGTGTGTCTGCCTAAATTCTACTAAAATATTGTTTTCTCTGTTAACTCTACTTTCTGCTCCTCTCTGCAACTCTTAGTTTGCTGTTCACTGTCAGTAATCTTGCCACTCAAATTTCTAAGGGTCTATTTGTGGGTAGCACACTGGGGCTGTGTTTCTTCCACAGAGAATAAAAACTTGCAGTATTGCATTGTTTAGCACTAAAAGAGATCCAATGCTTTTTGGTCTCTTTGGAGTATGGATTCAGTGCACTACCCCTGTGAATGTGTCAGCTTGACTCAATTACATATTTCTAAAATGCTGCTTTTTACACTGTTATTTGTTGCCTCAAAGGCTGCCTTTGAGAGTAGCACCATCTGCTCTGCTTGTTTTAAACTTCTACCTAATTATTGTCCATTTCTGGGTACTCCCCAACATGTGTGTTCACATAATAAACATCTTGATGACACTTCCATTATATCCTTTCCCTCCTTTCCATTTTGACTCAGTTACATTCAGATTACCCAGAAAGAATGCTTTTTTCAAGCCACAAATTACCTTACCCACAACCCTCAATAAAGGCACTTGCCCAATAAATCCTTGCTTTGCTCATGACCTCTCTAGATTCCTTGCTTGCTATGACCTGTCTAGATTCTGCGGGCATAACAAATTCTTTAATTTTTTAGGCTTCTCCCAGTATAATTTCCATGACAGTGTTAGAATGATCCTTAAAGGCCACATCAGGGTGAGTTACTACCTCCATTTATAATATACCATCTCTGAAGGGGCAGAGGGAAGAGAAGGCTCTGTGATAATTAAGTGTTCAAATTTCAGCAAAAATCACTCTGCCAGTGGACCATTCATTGACCAGTAGATCCAGTAGTGTTCAAACACTCTGAGGCAAATGGGTGTACTGAATAGAGCTCCTTAAAAGTTTTTGCAAGAGAATCATAAATTGACCCTCACACTTTGAGATCAGGGTCATACACTCTTCTTCAGACATCTACTCTTCTGAGAAAAAGCTGCTATTTTCTCACTGGACACCGGCATGATACATTGTCTTCAAAATTTGTTTAAACCACTTGCTTTCAGGAACCCTTCTATGGATAATTCTGTTGTATAGTGTGATTGTTCATAGATGTTGGGTTTCCAGTCACTTGGCTTTCTGTTTGATCCACCTGTGTTGAGCTGCATGATTTTGAGCAAGTTCAGCAATATCTCTAAAAATGAAAATAATACCTACCTCGCAGTGTTGTTTTATATAAAAAGCTTAGCACAGTGGTCCAAAAGCTGGTGGCAATCATTATTGTTAAAACTAGGTTAATTTTAAGAGCTGTGATTATCTTTTCTTTACTACCACAGTGTCAGCCAGTCAATGAAATACATTTATGGACACATAAGAACTCTTTTAAAAACGGTATTCTTTTAAAAATGGTCACTCTCCCTAAAACAATTACCTTCTATATGAGGCTGTTTCTTTCCACAGCACCTAGTGGAATGTGCAAACGCAAGGCAAGGTCTTGGATAGTTTTCAGTTGTTAGCCTGGAATGCTTTTCAGTTTTTTTGAAGGGCAAAGTCCTTTCCTGGTTAGTCTCTTTGTACCCTGTAGTCTGCACTGAGGAGCTAGGCTGCCTCTATCAAGTTCTTGCTCAACCTCTTCCTAGTTGTGAGAACTTGAGCATATAACTTAATTTCTCTATGCTTCAGATTCTTAACCTATTAAATGGGGCATAATAATACTATCTAATGAGACTCTATTAGAATTAAATAAATTAATACATATTACAAAATCCTGGTACAAAGTAAGCAGCCAGTATATTCAGCCTTTGTGAATGTACTGCTCTGTCTCAATCTGCAGTATTCCTAGCAACTGGCGGACAGCTGAGTTAAAGACATGTAGTTTAAAACATGTAACACCAACGTCATAGAAACAACAAACTTTATACTTTTGCCTCCGTGGGGTCTATAGCATGTCAAAATTAGTTGGTTCAAGTTTTAAAAATAGTTTGACCCCTTTCTTCAACAGTAAGAAATTCCTTTTATATTAAAGATATGAACTCCTCACATTCTCAGGTAATATATTTTATTTCCTAATATGTTTGTGTAGTTGTATCTCAAATATCTAAAGATGCTATTTATTTTATTAACATTATCCATTAGCACATTGCTGGTTTGCCTAATATTTTTCACTTGCTTTTTATCTGCTGAGAGTGTGATAGATTCAGGGATATAAAGGCACCATTTTATTCTCAAAAAATGTTAAACCTTTAGGATTCAACTGAGATATTCTCCTTGTTGTAAAAGTGACATGCAAACAAGAAACATTCCTGAGCAATCTTCAATTATTTTTTTGACATTGAGATAAACATTTGCCTACTGTTAGCATTATGTATAACTCAGTTAATGTAGTTTTTAAAAATGTCTACAAATTCTTTGACACTCTTCCCTTCAAATTGTGGTCTAAGTCCTAAGTCCTTTCACTTTCAATGTGGGCTCAAAGTAGTCATTTATTTCTGTGTAGTTGTTTCTTCAGAGGAACAGAGCCAATAGCATGAATGTGTATGTGTGTATGTATGTAAGTACATACAAATATATATGTATATAAAAAGGAGAGAGAGAGAGAGAGAGAGAGAGAGAGACAGAGAGAGAGAGACAGAGAGAGAGAGAGTATTTACTATATGAAATTGGCTTATGCAAGATTGTAGAATTTGATAAGTCCTGTGATCTGCAGTAAGCAAGCTACAGACCCAGGGGGACCAATGTATAGTTCCAGTCTGAGTCTCAAAAACCAAGGATGGAGAAACACAATGGTATAAGTGTCAGTCCAGAAACACCCTCATGTCTGACTGGAACATCAAGAAAGTACTACTTCCAAGGTTAGGTAACAAAAAGCATTGTTACTTGCGCCTTATTATCTCTTAGGTTGCTCCCTTTAGGAAGCTATTGTTCTGAAGACACTTAGGCAACCCGATGCACAAATTTATGTGGGTTGAAAGTGAAGCCCCCTGTCAATACACAGTAAGAACCAATTTGCCATTCAAGTAATGGCGGCGCCATGGGAGGTGGATCTTCTTCCCACTCAGCAAAGCATTTAGATGATTGCAGTCCTAGCCAGCATCTCACTGCAACTTTACAAAAGAATTTAGAGCAGAAACTCCTGAAAAACCACTCCCAGATTCCTGACTCAAAGACATAAATGTTTGTTGATTTAAGCCACTAGATTTGGGGATAATTTGTTATTCATCAAATATAACTAAAACTTTAAAAATATGAGCTTTAGATCATGGTTCTCAAATGAAGCTACACATTAAAATTATCCAGAGAGCTTGAAAAAAATATCTCAGCCATATCCCAATTAAATCTCAACCTCTAGGAGTGGGTTCTGGCGTGTGTGTGTGTGTGTGTTCAACACTTCCCAGATTAATCCAGTGTACACCCAATTTTAAGAACTACTGGGTTAGTTCATATTATTCTTTTTTTTTCTTTTAAATATTTATTTATTTTTATTAGTTTCAGGTGTACAAAACAATGTTATAGATATTTACACCCCTCACAAAGTGATAACCCCTCTCCCCCAATCTACTACCTCTGACATTGTATATAGATGTTACAGTTCCACTGACTCTATTCCCTATGCTGTACTCCACATCCAGTATCCTGCCAAAAAAAGGTGTACAAGTGGACGTTTTGGTCAACGTGGCTCAAGCAGTAGTCCACCATCATCAGAAGTGTCTGAACACTGATGGTAACCACTTTGAGCACCTCTTGTAATTGCACAAGTCAAACGTGACATGTATTCATGTTTTGTTATGGTATAGATTGAGTATTACAAATTTAATACAGTTTTCCTTTCTTAAAATGTCTATACTTTTTTTGGCTATCTATATATATTTGACATTCAATATTATTCTACTTTAGCTTCAGGTGTATAGTGCAATGGTCAGGCATCTACAGTCTATGACGTGGTCTCCCTGATAAGTCCTGTTTCAATCTGACACCCTACATAATCTTTACAGTGTTATGGATTATATACCCCATATACCCCATACTGTATTTCATATCTCCATGACTGTATTGTGACTATTAATTTGTACTTTCTAATTCCTTCACACTGTTTTCCATAGTGGCTGCACCAATCTGCAATCCCACCAACAGTGCATGAGAATTCCTTTTTCTCCAAATCCTACCAACACTTTTTGTTTGTATGGTATTTATCTTTCTTAGTCTGGCTTATTTCAGTTAGCATAATATTCTCTGACAGGAGTGAGGTGATCTCTTATTCTGTTTTTAATTTGTATTTCCCTGATGATTAGTGGCAATGAGCATCTTTTCAAATGTCCTCTGTGTGTTCTCTTTGAGAAAAGTTTCCTTATGTCCTCTGCCCATTTTCATTGAATGTTTTTTTTTTTGTGTGTGTGTTTTGTTTGTTTGTTTGTTTTTTGGTATTGAGTTCTCATTTTATTAAAAGTAAATTTTGGATATTAACCTCTTATCAGATACATCGTTGGCAAATATCTTCTCCCATTCAATATGATGTCTTTCTGTTTTATTGATGGTTTCCTTTGCTGTGAAAAAACTTTCTAGTTTGATGTAGTCCCATTTGTTTATTTTTTCTTTTGCTTCTCTTGCCCACAGAGACATATCAGGGAAATATTACTAATGGTAGTGTCTGTGACTTTACTTCCTATATTTTCTTTCAGGAGTTTTATTGTTTCAGGTCTTACTTTTAAGTTTTTAATCCATTTTGAATTCATTCTTGTATATGGCACAACAAGGTGGTCCAGTTTCATTTTTTTGTACAGTTCCAGTTTTCCCAGCATCATTTATTAAATAGACTATCTTTACCCCAATGTAATTTTTGCTTCCATTGTCATAAGGTAAATGACTATATAGGTATGGATTTATTTCTGGGCTCTCTATTTTATTCCATTGATCTATGTGTCTGTTTTTATGCTAATACCATGCTGTTTTGATTATTATAGACTTGTGGTATGATTTGATGTCAGGTAACACAATACTTCCCACTTTGTTCTTATTTCTTAATATTGCCGTAGCTATTCGGGGTGTTTTACGGTTCCATATAAATTTTAGGATTATTTGTTCCAGTTCTGTGAAAAATGTCATTGGTAATTTGATATAGATTGTGTTGATTCTGTATATTGCCTCAGGCAGTATGGACATTTTAACTATATTAATTCTTGCTATCCATGAGCCTGGTATATGTTTTCACTTATTTGTATTTTTTATTATTTCGCTCTTCAGGGTCTTATAATTTTCTGAGCACAGGTCTTTTACTTCCTTGGTTAAACTTATTCCTAAATATTTTATTGTTTTGGAAGTAATTGTGACTGGAATTGTTTTCTTAATTTTTCCTTCTAATAATTTGTTATTGGTATATACAAATGCACTGATTTCTGAATATTAATTTTGTATCTTGCTACTTTACTAAATTCATTTATTAGTTTCAATAGCTTTTTGGTGGAGTTTTTGGTTCTCAAATAATCACAAATTTACTTCCTTCTTTCCAATTTGGATGCCTTTTATTTCTTTTTATTGTCTGATTGCTGTGGCTGGAACCTCAAGCACTATGTTAAAAAAAAAAAAAAAAAAAAGATGAAAGTGGGCAACTTTGTCTTGTTCCTGATCTTAAAGGGAATAGTTTTAGCTTTTCCCCATTGAGTATAGCTGTGGGTTAATCATATATGGCCTTTATTATGCTGAGCTTTGGTCGTTCTAGTCTCACTTTGCTAAGAGTTTTTATTATAAATGGCTGCTAGATTTTGTCAAATATATTTTCTGCTTCTATTGGTACGACCACATGATTTTTATTTGTCATTTTGTTAATGTGTGTGTCAAATTAATTGAATTGTGGACATTGAATCAAACTTGCCTACCAGGAATGAATCCCATTTAATAGTGGTGTATAATATTTTAATGTATTGCTGAATTTTGTTCGTTAATATTTTGTTGAGGAATTTTGCATCTATGTTCATTAAGGATATCAGCCTATAATTTCCTCTTTTTTTGTAATGTCTTTTTCTGGTTTTAGGGTCAGAATAATAGTGGTTTCACAAAATGAGCTTGGACACCTTTTCTCCTCCTGGATTTTTTGTAACAGTTTGAGGAGAATAGGTGATAATTCTGTTTTGAATGTTTGGTAAAATTTACCTGTGAAGCCATCTGGTCCAGGACTTTTGTTTGTTTGGAGCTTGTTAGTTAATGATTCAATTTCATTGGTAGTAATCAGTCTGTTCAAGTTTTCTGTTTCTTCTTGATTCAGCCTTGGAAGATTGTACGCTTCTAGGAATTTACCCATTTTTTCCAGATTGTCTAATTTGTTTGTGTATTGTTGCTTGTAGTATTGTCTTAAAATTTTTTGTCTTCCAGTGGTGTCTATTTTCTCTCTCCTCTTTTATTTCTGATTTTGTGAATTTGGATCCTCTCTCTCTTTTTCTTGATGAGTGTGACTAATGGTTTGTCAGTTTTATTTATCTTTTTTAAAAAACAGCTCTTGGTTTCATTGATATTTTGTATTGTTTTTTCCGTTTCTATTTCATTTATTTCCACTCTCATCTTTATTATTTCCTACCGTGTTCTCCCTTTGGGCTTATTTTTCTGTTCTTTTTCCAGTTCCCTCTCAAATCAATCTCAAAATCGATTTGATATTTTTCTTTAGGTAAGCCTGCATTCCTATGAATTTCCTTCTTAGGACTGCTTTCGCTGCATCCCATAGATTTAGTGTTGTTGTGTTTTCATTTTTGTTTGTCTCAAGGTATCTTTTGATTTCTTCCTTGATCTCATTGTTAACCCACTCGCTATTTAGTAGCACGTTATTCAGTCTCCATGTTTTTGTGTGTTTTACAATTTTCTTCCCGTAATTGATTTCTAGTTTCATAGCACTGTGATCAGAGAAAATGCTTGATATGATTTCAATATTCTTAAATTTATTGAGTCTTGTTTTGTGGCCTGGCATGTGATCTATATTGGAAAATGTGCACTTGAAAAGAATGCATATTCTGCTGCTTTGAGGTGAAAGGCTCTAAAAATATCAATTAAATCTATGTGCTCTAATGTGTCACTTGAGGCCACTGTTTCTGTATTGGCTTTCTTTGTGGAGGATCTGTCCATTGGTGTCAGTGGAATGCTGAAGTCCCCTTCTATGGTAGGTTACTGTTGATCTCTGTCTTTATGTCAGTCAGTATCTTGATATAAAGTCAATATCTATATCAAATATAAAAATAATTTTATATATTTAGGTACTCCTATGTTGGGTGGTGCATAGATGTTTACTTGGGTTATGTCCTCACGTTGGATTGCTCTTTGGTGCCCTTTGTCTTTTATTATAGTCCTCATTTTAAAGTCTATTTTGTCCAATATAAGTATTGCTACCCCAGTTTTTCTCGTTTCCATTGTGCGAAATATATTATTCCATTCTTTGACTTTCAGTCTCTTGATGTCTTTTGATCTGAGGTGAGTCTCTTGTAAACAGCATATGAATGGGCCTTGTTTTCTTATCCACTCAGCTACCCTATATCTTTTGATTGGGGCATTTAATCCATTTACATTTAAAGTGATTATTGATAGCTATATAGTTGTTGCCGTTTCATTATTTGTATTTCTGGCCTTCATTAGTTAATTTTCACCATTCTTCTGCTTAAAAAAGCCCTTTGAACATTTTCTGTAATGCTGGCTTGGTGGTAATGAATTCCTTTAGCTCATTCTTTTCTGGGAAGTTCTTTATCTCACCTTCAATTTTAAGTGATAGCCTTGCTTTGTAAAGGGTATAGCCCTTTGTTTTTCATCACTTGGAATATTTCCTGCCACTCCCTCCTGGCCTGCAAAGTTTTTGTAGAAGTCAGCTGATAGTCTTACGGGAGTTCCTTTGTAAGTAACTGTCTTTCTCTTGCTGCTTTTGGTATCCTCTCTTTGTCTTTCATCTTTGCCATTTTAACTATGATGTGTCTTCGTGTGGGCCTATTTGGGTTCATCTTGTTTGGTACTTTCTCTGATTCCTGGTTAACTGCTTGTCCAATTGGTACAAATTCATAAAGAACAATCCCTCTGATATCAAAAAAGTTTAACAATAAGTTCGTGAACTTAATTGTCAGAGCTTGTATGTATAAAAATTAGATTTGCATTGAAATTTTTTTTGTTTCTTCATCGTTAACTTTTATTAGTGAATTATAACTTTAGTGTTTATTCCTAGTATTGCTTAAAGAAAAACAAATCAAGAGCCATTTCAATTTGAATTTCAGTTATTAATGAAAATAACTATCTGTGGCTAGTCAGATAACTAATTCAGAATAGCTTTTCCCAATTTGTATTAGTAATTTTAGTAATTTTTCTACTTTTGCTTTGCTGTGCATTACTTTTACTTTATTTTAAATTTTGTGTGGCTTTAGAATTCTAGCAAAATAAATTTTCCTGTTAATAAAGTTTCCTCAATTTAAGTACTTGCAACAGTTAGGGGTCCCCAAGACCACTCACAAATTTGCTGTTCGATTGAAATTCTCAACTCAATGAAAGCTGTTAAACTTTGATTTCATGGTTTATGGTTGTAGCTTATAATGAAAGGATATAGATTAATATCAGGAAGGGGAAGACGCACATAAACAGAGTCTGGGGCAGTTCAAAGCTCAAAGCTTTCAGTTTTTTCCCACTGAAGTGATAGACAGTTGCTAACTTCTCCCAACAGTGATGTGTTGGAACTGTTGTCAGTCAGGGAAACTCATACAGCCTTGTTGCATATGACAACCGTTTTTACTGTCTAAGTATCATAAAGATGATTGAGTACCTGATAATGCAGGGCCCCTAAGATCACACATTGTTATAATGGTCTGAGACTGGAGGCCAACAGTTAAAGAAAAGAATCTTACCAGGGAGTACTTGAGATTAAATTTATATTGTGACTTAGGTATTATTTTTTCATATAACTTGTAATTAAAATACTAAGCACTTTCAGTTCTGTAATTGTTAGCCTTTACACTTAAAATTATTCAACTGCCCTGGGACTCCATTTTTGGCTGTGAAATTATTTCCCCTGTAGAATGAAAGGCTAGCAACTGTGATGGAGGATAGGTATCACCCATGATGATAATCAAAACTATTTGTTTCTTTTCAATAATGTAGGTATAAAAGTTATTTTTCAGGGGTGTTGTTGACTTGGAAAATAATTTCTCCCATGGAGTACTTTGAATGATTGATTTGCATGAGAAATAAAGTCACTTATTGTTGCTGTGCTTCTTAAATTATTTGCCTAATTTTAATTAAAATATTTAATTATTTCACATCTATTAGATGTTTAGGCGGCTTCTTTTGGAATTAGAAAACAGTCTAGTTGGGTGCTTTAAGTGTAACAATGAATTCTTTCAGCGTATTGTCAGAATATTATCTGCATTTAGGAAGGATACATACTATCTAAATGATGCTATGTTGACTCCCAATGGTAATGTTAAATATATCTTCCTTAAGAAATTTGTCTTGCTCAAAGTGAACATAATAATATGAAAAGATTTAAAAATAAAACGATTATATCAGTTTTAAATTATAAAAACAGGTGACTAATCTCAAGCTCTGGGTTTATATACTAAAATTTTCAATGCTAAATTCTAAACCAGTACTAGCATAAATAATCTTGATGCTGGAAGGACGAATCCCTCCAGTGGTGACTCAAGTCCTAGGCGAAGAAAGTTCTTGGCTTCATGCAGGAAAGAATTCAAATGAGAGCCCATATGAAGTTTAAAGTGAAGTTGTTGCAGGAAGCTTGGCAATGCCTCCTCCCAGGGAGCCCAGAGGAGGGACCTCAACCAGTGGGATACTTGGAAGCACGCAGGAAACAATTCAAGCACCAGACAACAGGAGAGTGAAGCAAAGTTTACTTAACCAAAGGAGACATAAGGGACAGTCTATTCCACGGAGAAGCCTGCTCCTGCTGGGTAAAAGCCAAGGAAAATCAGTTTATTCAAGCAGAGGAAAAGGAAAAGCAGGCTACTCATAGAGCAGCACAGCTCATGCTTAGGGGGTTAACCATATTATTGGTATCCCCTTAATTAGGTGTTGTACATTTAAATTTGTAGAGGAATATTGAGAGATTTCTTAGGAAATGGCTGATGGTTGGTCCTGCCTTTCATCCTCCACAGCCAGGCCTGCCTCTTACCTACCTCAATATTAATGTTGAGGAACCTTTGCAATTTTGGTTGTTTAATGTGTTTATGACAGTTGTAACAAGTGTGAATACCTGAATGAGTACCACTGAGTTTGGTACAAAACCTACTCAAGGCATAATCATTTGGGGTGTAACTGCAATACTTTCTAGACTATTGTTTAGAATTTATATTTAATTTTAAAAAGAACAAAACACAGCTCATTCTTAGTTGTTCTGATTAAATTAGGTGATAAAATATATTTAACAGCCAGAGATGTCCTTAAATTTTTTAAAGAATAATTTTACTGTAAAATAATAAAGGGACTATTTACATTTCACTTCTTCGCTGCTCACCATTTGATGGAGGATCAGGCAATGGCAAACAAAAATAAAGTCCCAAGGATTTGTGTGTAAAAGTGTTTATGTAAATGTCAGTCGCATAAGTATCAGTATAAGTAAGCCTCACCAAATATACTAATTGTCTTTATGAGCTATAAAAATATTCACTAACACAATAGAAGAAACTTAAATTTTAAAAATTAGACTAATCAGGACATTCTTAGAGTATAATTCTATAATGGTTAGTCCTGTAGTCGGGGGGAAACACCTATTGTCTAGGTGAACTACACAGGCTAGCAGAATAGAAGAAATTCAATTTATTCAATAATGAAATGCCATTTTTGTAACAAGGAGTTGAGTTTTAAAAGTTTAGCTATTAGATTTTAGTCTGCCATTGTCAGCTGGGTTCAAACCCAATTTAACACATATAGAATTTGAAAAATCATCTTTGTTTTCATTGTTATAATGATTTATGCTATAGTGATTAAATAGATTGCTAATTTAAATTTTACTCCTTTTTCTTGGGGAATTCTAATCTGCAGTCACTGTTTTAGATGGAAATAACTCATCTACATAGTATAAAGTGTCAGCTATAAAAGTTAGAGCTTAACACACCTGCTCTACCTACATAGCAAGGATTTCCTCACAGGTCCTTAAGAAAACCTAGAGTGAACTTTCAAGAGTTGCTCTTTTTGGAAGACTTAAAAAGAAACTGGAGAAATAAATGCATATATGTAATCAGATTTCCATATGTAGACTATAAGTCAAATTATTGTGTGGCTAAAAACATTAACTCAGTCAAATCTGCCATATGTGTCCAAAACTGATATAAATAATTTATTTTCTGAGATTAGTTCTTACCCTAGAATGCTATAGTTTGGACTATGCAATCAAATTTCCTGGGTTCAAATCCAAGGTTTATAACTTATGGCTATAGAATCTTTATTCTCTTCAAATCAAACTTTCCTTACTAACAAAACGGGAGTAATGGAATGCACTAGCGCCACGAGGAGGCTGCTTTGAGAATTAAATAATATAAAATGTTTATAACCTAATGACATTTAGTAAATACTCAAAAGAATATTAGCTATTCTTTTCATCTGGATTAGTGATAATATACAAGATTTAAAAATTCCTCAAGTGGCTCAAATGCTGGGCTCTTCATTAATATCTGTACTTTTACTTTTAATATAATTTTTTAAAGTATTAAGGTAGTTCACATACAGCTAAAAAGTTTATTACCTGTAAGTGCTGAAAAGGCTGCATGACAAAGATGAAAATGACCTGATCTCTTCCCCCAAAATTCATGGCTCTTGCATCACAACAATGCACCAGCTCACACTGCACTGTCTATAAGCGAGTTTTTAGCCGTTAAATGAATAAGGGTATTGGAACACCCTCCCTACTCACCTGATCTGGCCCTAATGACTGCTTTCTTTACCCAAAGATAAAGGAAATATGGAAAGGAAGACATTTTGATGACATTCAGGACATTAAGGGTAATACGACGACAGTTCTGATGGCCATTCCAGAAAAAGAGTTCCAAAATTGCTTTGAAGGGTGGACTAGGTGCTGGCATCAGTGCACAGCTTCTCAAGGGGAGTTCTTTGAAGGTGACCATAGTGATATTCAGCAATGAGGTATGTAGCACTTTTTCTAAGGTGAGTTCGTGACTTAACTGTCAGACCATGTGAGTGCTAAACGTAACAAGACTGAAAGTTTAATTTTGATTGAGAAGTCAATAAAAAATATATCAAACAACAATTTTTAGGATCACATGTCTGCCTCAACCATGCTGTTTAGGAAAATGTGGTTGCTGGAGAAATTAGAAAAGAGAAGCAACAGGAGTTTTAACAAGACATGTAACGAAATACTTAGATTCCACAGGGCCAAACCTTTGTTTACATGGACATAACAACTAAAATACATTCAATATTTATATTAACACAGTCTATGAAATAGAATTTCCATAAAATGATCTTGCCATTTAGAATTATGGAATATTTCTTTTAATGGAAGACTACTGACACTTAATAAGCATATATATTGCTCAAGAAATCAGGTACTCAAAGGAGTCCATTTTTGGTTTATTGAGTACCACATTCTACTAATTTTTTGTTTTCTGGTTATATTTTTGCTGTTTAAAATGCCTTTTCCCCCAACCAAGCATAATGCCTAGGTTGAAGAAGAATTTAATCATCTTTAGGTAATTTTAAGAACTTAAAATTAAAATGTGCCATAAAATTAAAATGTGCCATAAATGTTAGAAAAAGACTTCAAAAGCACTACTATGCTACTTCTATAATAATCTCTCTTAAAATTTCCATATGTATGTAAATAAATATCTAATAAATATAGAAAATGATTTGTACACAATAAATACTCTTTTGATTAAATTTCTCTCAATGAGAACATCTTCCTCAAATTGAGAGAAAACTGAATCTTCACATGGCAGGAGGCTCATAAATTCAAAGCAAACCAAGTTGTAATCTTCCAACATGTAGAAAAACATCAAGTTTTTAATAGCTAAGGAAGTGATTAAACTTTGCCTAAGGTACAAAATATATCAAAATTAGTTCCCGGTTGATGTGTATAATAACATTAAATGTTTCAAATAAAATAGCCTATTTAGCTCATTATTGTGAAAGACTGTCATTTTAAATTAAAAATACCAACTGGAATCTCATTCTATACAGGAGACTTTTCTCAGTTTGACAAGTACAGATGTAATATAATTGAAAGTTAAAAGTAGTTTTAAAATTTCCTAATATAGAAAACCTAGAATAATAGATTGATTATATAAAGTGGTGATTATTGCCTGTGATTATCCCTTTTAATCATAATTATATTTCTGTCTTATTCAGTTTTGGTTATGGCTTTGTGTCAAAGTGTTTCCTATCAATTCAATTAAATACCATCAAACTTGTGTTCATTAATGCACCAATTGTCAACGCAACTTGTTTGTAGATTCTGTATTTACTAATTTCCCCACTTCGTTTAAATTTGTCAACGCAAAGTCAATACTTATGTGGCCATTCACTGACATGCCTAGAGCAGCAAAAATTTTAGTTTCCTGAGATGAATGTTCCCAGATAAGGTTGAACAAAGTGATAATTTATCTTTGTATTTCAGCTCTTACACTATAAAAAGCGGCCTTTTTTTTGGTTTACTGTGTACCACGTTCTACTAATTTTGTGTTTCCTGGCTGTGATTTTGCTGTTTAAAATGCCTCCCAAGCATAGTGCTTAAGTGCTCTTAAGCAAAAGAGGCTTGGATGTGTCCTAAGTTCTTTTATGTTTGTTATATAAGCATCATTTAGGTGTGAGATATAGTACTGTTGGTCTTGGGTTCAATGTTAACAACATATATTAAATAAGTTATCTTTAAATAGAAATACCTTAAGAACAAAATAAGAGTAACAAGAAACAAAAACACCACAGGACAAAATTCTTCTTAAATCAAATTCTATTTGTGAATTCAGCAAAATAATTTCTATAAAACAAAACAGCAAAATATTTAAATAGTATAGGACAGTCTATATCTGCTCGCAGGAATATTTGGTTTTTAGACAGTTTCCAAAATATTACACACATTCAAAAATTACCAATTCTTTTTAAAATATAGTGTTAACTCACGAATTTCTCAGAATTCTGAAGCAAATGTTTATTCTAAAATAGTACTTCAGAATTATATTAACTAGCCAGAAGCTTAAGTTTTAATTAAACCCTACAACAGTAAGAGTTTTGGAATGAAAAAACTGGGACAATTCTTGCTTTCAAGTAAAATTGTGACTGAGTAGAAAATCAGCGAGACATATTGGTACTTCAGTACTTCAAAGTACTGTGAGATTCTGAAGATGTCCACTTCCTTGGGCTGCAGTAGAAGCAAAATTTTAGAAGTTTCATGTAATAAACCCTATCAAGAGACAAACCAAGCAAACCAAATACAATCTTCTATGATGCTCCACACATTCTGGCATAGCAAAATTTTGCATATTTGTTTTAAAATACTTTAAATTCCTATTATCAATACGTTCACATTCTTTATCCCTTCAAGAGACTAAACTGTCAAACATTAAATATGAATATATGTGTAACTAAAAACTGCATGTTTGTCACATTTATCCCTTATTTTATATGTACTCTAGTTACAAGAAATAAAACCTCTGGACAACATACCTGTTACTTTGGGGAAACTGCTCTGATCCAGGTAATTTTGTCCTCTTTGGCTACACAAAATTACTGTGAAGCCATGCTAAATGTTACAGCATAAGTATAGCTTTAAAGTAATCAACTTATTACCAGAATAAACAGGTAATGAAAAATATCCAGAAATAATGTTACATAACCAATTTTTCTACATCATCCATATAATTCAAAGGTTACCTACCAGCCTTACATGGCTCCTGTAATTAAGAATTAACAAGAAAACTACTGGTATGATTGATATGGATGGGCTTTCTTATGTTACCTCACTTTCTTTTTTTGGTAAAGTACTGATCCAAGTGCCATGGAGTAGACAATACTGGTTGCAGAATGCAGTGATCATTAAGAAGAAAATTATTATTTATTTTTGTAGATCTCTGCCTCTCCATCAAAAAAATCTACTTGCATAAGAATTAACAGTCAAACTTTAATATACTATATACACCTTTTCCATTTACATATTACCAGCCATTTATTATAAAACACTATATACTCTCCACTGCACATTGAACAGTTTCCCTAGTTTTAAATACTAGCTACACAGGAAAAGTTTGGATTGTAAGGCCTGAGTGCATGGTTGTAAAGAACCAGTTTATTATGGACATTTCACTGATCCTTCATTTGAGATGAGGAAACTTCTTCATTGCCTTCATCATTTTCTTGGGCTCGGTGGCCAGTTTTCTGATGGCTGTTCAAGTGAGATGCTGCTGGCCCTGTATATGGCTGTCCGTGCACATGATTATTCTGAGAGGGTGAAAGAGACCTGCATGTCAAACTTTTCACATATTAAAGTTAAAATTAAAAATGAACTAAAATTTGTCTAAATGTAGACATGTTTCTTATTTCTAGGTACTTATATTTTAAAAATACTCAAGTAGTAGTTATAAAATAATTTATAAATTGATTTCATATTTTAAGGAAAATTAAGTATCATATGGTAAAGTTTTTAAAAAATGCATACATAGGACTGTGTAGATGTCTGACCACTGCACTGTATACTGGAAGCTGAAAAATACTGAATGTCAACTATAATTTAACATATTTATCTTATCTTGTCTGTCTTTCTGTCTATCTATCTATCTATCTATCTATCTATCTATCTATCTATCTATCTATCTATCTATCTAGTCACAGGATGTGGAGTACAGCACAGGGAATAGTCAATGAAATTGTAACATCTATATACGATGTCAAAGCGGTAGTAGATTGGGGGAGGAATTATCACTTTGTGAGGGGTGTGAATGTGTGTTATTGTTCTGTAAACCTGAACCAGTGTGGTTATGATAAAATTTGATTTACCCTTCACAAAGAAATTGTTTTAAGAGTGTTTATTTCCAACTGCTCTTCTAAGAGAACTCGTTCTCCAAGTTTGGTCCTTAGACCAGCAGCAACAGCATCCCTTGGATACTTGTTACAAATACAAAATATTGCAACCCCTCCCATCCCTACTGAATCAAAAATCATGGGGGTGGAAGTTAGCAATTTCTGTTTTTAAGTGCCTTTAGATGATTCTGAGGCACATTAAATTTAAAACCACAGCCTTAAAGACCTGAGTTAGTGACATTTGTGGTTTAAACTTAGTAACACTATCTCAGAAACTTTCCCCCAAATTCTTGTTTTTGAATGAAAACTTCCATAATCTATATTTTTAAACAAATTCTTGTTTTTGAATGAAACTTTCACCATCTATGTTTTTAAAATTGACTTTTAAAAACATTTTCATTGCTAAACATTGGAGCAAAAGCAACCAAGATACTTTAAACATTTCATTGTTATTAATTTTATGTTAAAGTGAAATATATCATTTTACTAACTACAACTATTAGCACAATAAGGCAGTCTACTTCACGAAAAATACCACAGAGGTAGATCAAACATGCTCTAACATGACTCCATACTACCCACTACTCTTTTGATCATTTTGCCAAACCTATTCTAGATAACTCCTTTATTACTTTAGAGTCACTGCTGCTAAGTTACAATATATATTTTAAATATAACTAAATGCTCTTTAAAGCACAAAAATTGGTTTGAAGGCTAGATAAAAATGAAACAAACAAGCTCCTGTTTACCTGTTGATAGTGACATCCAGATGAATTAGAATATAATGGGGCATCTTCTGGTGCAGATGACTCATGTTCTTCTGTGACATCTTGGTCATCTGGTTCCTAATTTTAAATATATAAAGATATTAAGAATTTGATTATGAAAGCAACTTTAAATTTACCTTTAATGTTCTTTTCTTGAGACAAATTTTAAGAATTCACAAGGGTGACCTCTTTAACATTTTCCATTTACTGCAGATAAAATAATTTACAATTAGAGGAAAAAAATAGATTATCCTAGCTGTATGATTTTTAGTGAATTTCATGGCAATTTCTCCAAAATAACTCTGAGTTAACAAGCTCTTTTCATATAAATTGATCAACACTAAACATTACAAGCCAATAAAACTGCAACACAATTTTTTTTACACTAAGTAAACACTGGCCTATAAAATAAAAAATTACTTTTCTTTCTTCCATTTTTATCTGCTGCCCACTGGTGGCTTTTTTTACCTCCTCTGGACAGAGTTCGCAAGCTTTTGAAAGAGTCATCCTAGCACTATGTGATCTCTCTAAGAAATAGCCATTTGATGTTTCATTGCTTTGCACTGGAGGAGACCAATTGTTATAAGTGTACTGAGGATTGCCAGGGTATGGTCTTCTTTCAAGTTCATCTCCAAGCCATTCCACTGCCCAGGTCCATTTTCTTTTAAGATCTCCATTACCCTTCAAAACAGAAAAAATTATGTAAAAGAATTTAGGATAATTTTCAGTGTTAACTTAAAATACCTACTCCAAATATTCATGATTCGTTTCTTTTATATCAGTCCTTAATTGTGATTCAGATTGTTAACAAAATTGTAAGAAAAAAATTCTCACCTGTAATATTTGATAAGAAACAGGACAATTGCTAAAGAGAGCTACCATACATTTTATACATTGGTATGCTCTTTTTTGATAGTGATTCTTAGAGCGCTGGATTGTATCAAACAACCCATCTCGGTCATCTGGGATTCCTTTCAGTGCATTATGAATTCTAAAAAAGAACCAGATATAAAACTTTGTAACATCTAGTAGCTAACATTTGACTTACTATTATGTACCATTCAAAACATGTTTTGATGAAATCATCTACTCAAAATCTATTCAAGTTAGTTATCTAAGTAGGTAGCATTAGTAAATCCATATAATACATGAGAAAACAAGTACAGAAGTCAAACAGTTTGCCTAATGTCATAGAAATAGCAAGTTGCAGAGCTGACTTACAGACTGACTCAGGAGTCAGAAGTACTGAATTACTATCAACCCAAAATGATTTTGCTGTAACTTAAATGTATTATCAAATGTGAACTAAAGATACGAATACTACATTATTTTTATTAAAGTTAACCACAACTATGTCTTTATTACTGCTTCAGTTGAGAATAATTTACTTTGAGTCAGATCATTTTTTAAGATTGCATTTTTAAGAGTGTGAAGTAGGGATCTAGTGATTATGACAGTAATACAATTTGGCAGTACAAAATTAACTTGAATTCTAATCATTAGAATACACATATGGTAGTTAAAGCACTTTTCACAGCCAAGAGTATAAATTGGCTGATTTGCTAATAACTATTTCATTTTAAGTCTAGTTAAATCTCAACATAACATTTTACATAGCCAATTATTTCCTGTTGTCTTCAACATCCAATTAAAAATTATTTATGGGCCAAAACATGCCTTCTTTCTTTTGTTATCAGTACCTGTAAACAAAGTATCTAGAAAAAATTATCCTTAACAAAATTTATTTTACATAATAGAATATTATTATATCCAATAGAAAGTAAGTTGTTGTTGTTGTGTGTGTGTGTGCATGTGTGTGTTTCATAATGTAAGTTTTGTATAGAAAACACCTTTAAAAAATTTTTCAAAGACTTACCGTTTCAGACAAAAAGATAACATGCAAAGGTAGTGTTTCTCTTGAAAAACTTTTAGAATTAAAGAATATATTCTATTTTTATTCTTTAGTTTTAAATTATTATTACTGATACTTATGAATATTTCTGTGATATTACCATTAGTATAAACTGTTTTTATATGCAATTGCAATCAACATTCTTTGCTTTTCTTGTTCTGTTGCCTATAAGAGTGGTTGGCACATAGTAGATACTTTGTGAATATCACTTAAATACTGTTTCTTGAACAAAGTTTATTACAAAACATTTCAAGTTTACGCTAACAACAATATCTTACTAATTTGTTCACAAAAGCCTAATATTTTCAACGAATAATCCAGTATTTATATCTTTATTGTAGCTTTGTTGGGTGGAACAAAAAGGCTAGGATGTTTTCAATGAGTTTAAAGCACACATAAGAAAAATACATAATAAACAATAGATATATGCTTCGAAATTCTTCTAAAAAAAGAAAACAATTAGATTCCATTAAAAGAAACACATCAAAAATACAAATTCTTCATTGATACTGAAATAAGTACTGAATAATAAATGACTGTAAGTTGGAACTTGTAACATTTTTTGTTTCAAGACAGATTTGGTTAACGCTATTTTGACATTAAATGATTTTTTTGAAACCTAAATTGTGAATTAGGTGACAATTAATTTGAAAACATTACTTCAAGAAGTCTAATATTTTTAATCTCCCTGAAATTTGAGATTGAAATGATTTATCTTTAAGCAATGTATTCTACAAATTTACAAAAAAACAAGTTTATTTTCAGGTTCTTTGGCTTATTACAATGATCAATAGGTGACAATATGTATATGTATTTGTTCAGTTGACTAAAATAAACCATGATAAAATAATCCCTGTGGAGAGAAAAGTGAGGGTTCCTGGCAGAGATGGACAACTAATTCTGTATCATTGTTAGGCTGAGTTTACTGGAAAGAACACATAGAGGAATTCTGAGAGGAAGTTTGAAGGCCTATTAATAGGATAGCCTTAATTTTAAAAGTTACTCTTGACTCTTCATATACTAATAAAATTACTAACAAGCTAGGGATTATTTTTAGATAACTAAATGTTACCTAGTGTTAACTAATTAAAAACCAAGTTCAGTTGACTCTTGAACAACACAAGGGTTAGAGGCACCAAACCATTAAGCAGCAGAAAATCCATGCATAATTTCAGGCTCCTCAAAAACTTAACTAATTAATAGCATACTGTTGTGGTAGGTTTACTGATAACATAAGAAGTCAAGTCACACTTTGTAAATTGTATGTGTTATATACTATATTCTTACAATAAAGTAAGCTAGAGGAAAAATATTAAGAAAAAAATCCCTGAGGCCAGACATGTAGTGTAGGAAATTGACAACCCCTTCCCGTACAAGGTGAGGTGCCTCACAGGTTATACAAGTAAAAGGTGACTATATTCAGTACCTGCAGCTGGAAATAAACAAAAACCAGTATCATCTAGCTAGGCTGATCTCTATGAAAGAACTTGACCTTTAGCTAATTATGTCACTATCATCTCATTTGCACCGAGATTACCAGGACTCCTATCATACACCTGACACTATGAGAGCTCCATAGGAACCAAACAGGGAAGAAAAAGTGGGAAGGAGGGATAAAAAGTGCGAAGGAGGGTTCATCCCATGAACCACATCAATGGGATGTCACCAATTCCTGCCTAGTGAGGGATTAAAACCCCTGATCCAACTTCCTTAGTGTGACTGGTTCTAAGTTCACCTGCATTTTCCTCTCAAGTGTGTACTTTCATTTTTAATAAGCCATTTTCACTTTCCTGCATCTGTTGTTCTTGAATTATCATGTATGGAGACAAGAACCCTGTCACTGCTGCTCAGGATTGAGTCCTCTCTTGGACATCCCTCTGAGTGTCTGAAGACACTTGTATAAGTGGACCCACGTAGTTCAAACCCATGTTATTCAAGGGTCAACTGTACAATGTAATCCTAAAATAGTATTAATAAAAACTTCGTTATCAAAAGCATATGCTAAGTTTTCTTAATAAAAAAATTAAGTGAAAAACATTAAACAGGGAAAAAACAGCATGAAATATGAAATGAGTCTTAAAAGGATAAAAAAGATACAAAATTGTAATAGGTGAGACTTTTCATTCATTTTTAAAAATAAAACATTTAACAGACTTTCAAGAAGTAAAAGATATATTTGGCCACTGACAATTTTATTTATTTCTAGAACCTAAAAAAATGTAATTACTCTGACAGCAAAAAGTATATTCACCTGTGAGTCTGCCAGGAATCTTCAATCAGTAAAATCTGCAAAAGTAGATCCAAATATGGCCGAAGTTCATAGGTGTATGAATATGCAACCTAAAAATACAAAAGACATGGTTAAGTTATGTATTTAAAGGAAAAATGAATCAAATTACAGACAATATAAATGGAAAATGTTTATTTTCTGTTAACCTGCCAGAGAAGTTCACTGAGGACAGTAGAGGAGAACTGAGGATTCTCCCAGCAGCAAAAACGAAGCAATTTGATGGTTTCATCTGAGTTACTGCAGTCTTCAATAATTTTCTTCACATAACTTGTTCTCATAAATAAAATGTCTGCCACATTCTGTTGAATTGGCATTATAGGCTGTGATATATTAGGGTCACCAAAAGGATTGGGAAGCGGGGGATTACCTAGAACAGATTAGTTATCAATGAAAAGCCAATAGACTTCTTTATAAAATCATAATACTGAATTTTTATTTCAAAAAGTAATCAAAAAGTTTCTTATTCACAATAAATCATCCATTAAATGATCAGATACACTAAGATGGTAAGATGCAAAAACATAAATCCTGATACTGAAAATAAAAAAATCTGAAGTTAAAATTCTTAAACCAACAATTCATAAATAAGGGATTTATCACAGTAGGCAGTGATTTTTAAAAGGTCTCTTTTAAACACGTGAACAAGCGAATGGTTTAAAAATATAATATTCGTACATCAAAAGCATGAACTTTCAGACTCATTTTTCTAAATCTTCAGAATTTTAAGTACTATGGACGGCTAGCATTATTTTTAAACTACTGTAAAGAATGGAACATTCTACTTTACCATTGATTGAAGACTGCATTCTTGAGGAGACATTGCAACAGCGGATCAGCTGAGACACTACTGAGTATAACTTGCCTAATTCAGCATACTGATATTTGATTGGAGGACCTGGTCCTTCATCTAAAGATACAAGCATAAAGGTGGCAGGTACATTCAATTTTAGAAGCTGTGTCTTTTCTGCCATACCTATGATAGAAGAGAAAATAATGTGTAGGAAAAATAAAAAAACAGAAACAATTAAAATGGCAAGTGCTGCAGTAATAAAAAATTATCTAATATAGCTCCCTACAATTTTTATGATTAAAGCTCATCACTTTTGTTTAGACTGCAGAAATACAAATAGAATGCAGATAGAATAGAAAATGCATTGATTTAGTTAAATTAATTATTGTAACTGTGAAGTAGTGGTAAACCCTTGCATTCCAATTATACTTAGCTCTAAGGGAAATCAGTCTAGGAACTAGAGATACTAGTGGGGCATAGAAAGCAACTCTCATTTAAATAAGATGATAAAGGAAGAACTTAAATGAGTATTAAAAATTGTTTTGTAAATGACCATTCTCTCTTTTTCTCTCCCTAAAAAAACTTCTTGGGGGAAAAATCAAAACCCTAAATTTGCATTTTCCACTTTTCTTATTTTCCCATTCCTCATGCCCATTTAGTTTTTGTCCCAATCTTCTTGGTTTGAAGCTAAGAAACAATTCTTAAACTTACTACTTCCTCCTTTTCTGAATTCTCACTTTGGACTACCTTTCTCATTTTCTTTCTACCTCTCTTTTCTGGATACTTCTTACTTTTATTTGTGGATTCTTTTTACTAACTCTTTAAAGTTGGTGTTTTCCCAATATTTCCATTCTATGCTATCTCCTAATACTGCTTACATTCCTGTGACTAAAAATACAGTAATGGATATATTTAAGTAGATAACTCCAAACATTAGATATTTGTATCTCACTCTCAATCTATTTCTTCACTTAGATGTGAAACATATTTTTAAAATTTAACCTGCCCAGACAGATTTCTTCTCCTTAGATTTCCTCACAGAAAATAGCACCACTATTCTCTCAGTTCCTCAAGTCACACCTTAGACTTAAGTCTTAACATCTCTTAACATCTGTTACACTCCCAAATATCCAATCACTAAGTTCTGATGATTTATCTCTTATTAAAAAACAATGAATCTGTGTGTATCTCCCTTATTGCCAGTTTTCCTAATACAAGTGCAGTAATGATCTTGGTTTATCAATCTTTGTCTATAGTTCCAATACAATCCATTCACCATTGTAGCCAGTGTGATCTTTCTAAGGTAATCCTTGTTAATAATGCTATAATGACTTTTAATGCTCCCATGATAAAGTGCAGACCTTCTTACCAAACTTGCCGAAAGAGAATGATGAGAATGATTAATCTGCTAATCCCTTCTGCTATTTTGAACCTTTCACCAATTCAAGTCACATTGAATAAATTTCATGTTGTCCAATGAACAAGCTATGTCATGTCAAGTCTTTGCATCTACCATTCACTGTTTACCAACCAACTCCCCTCATTGCTTTTCTCCAGCAAGCCTCTTCTTGTTAAGTCTCTAAATGTAGGTCAGATACTCCCTTAGATGGGCTTCATAACACTTTGTATCCCATTAAAATTATTTATTCATTGATATATTCCCAGGACAAAAACAAAGGCAGGTTCACAAAAAAGGCAGGTTTTATCTGAAACTCATAAAGGTCTAAGAACAAACTTTTTTCATAGGTTTTGTGTTATGATAGACTTTTTGGCTTAAACTGATGTTTATCTACCACCTATTGCCCCAAAGTGAATATGCATTATCTATCACAGAAATACTCATAAATTTGATTATAGGGAACTGCTACAGACTTAATGGAATATCACATAATGTGTGGCAAATGTATTGTTTCAGCTTTCTAAAATCCAAAAAACTCTGAAACCTAAAACCCTGAGAATTTAATATTAAGATTTATCAATCAAACAATACTGAATTCCTGGCAGTGAAACTTACTCTTAAAATATGTGACAAATCAAGGATGAGTGGTTTATGAAGAAGTAATATCTAAAATTAAACATGTAGGATTTGGGAATGCTTATATTTGGTAGTTTCACATTAAAAAAATAGGAATAAGAAAAAGGATTTCACTTATGCTTGTCTGTATGATATCCTCTTCTTTCTCAACTACAAGTTTCCCAGAATGATAATTATTGTCAGTCAAGGAAAATAGACAATAAGAGAAAGGAGAATGAAAAGTAGAATTTTGTTTCAATAAAGGAATTACATGTTAATAGTTGATTAGTAAATTCATACAGGTAACACTTTAAATAAGTGGAATGTCTGGGTATAAAACATAACTTTGGATAGAAGATATTTATAATTTAAAAAGGTTATTCAAATCAATCTCCTAATTCTCTGAATCAAATCCTCATAAAAAACTAAGCAAATATATCTGTATTAATATTACAAAACTTTTAAGTAGACTCTATCTCAAAAAATTAGTAATTTGAGCTGTTGGTGCACCAACACCTCAGTTACTGACGTTCAATTTTTTTTTTGCAACTATTAACAAATTTACCTTTCCCTTCATAATAAACAATCACTTAAAACAACACTGAAAATATCAGAAAACTTCTTATATATATTCTTGGCTATCCATCCATTCATTCGATAAGTTGTGATTGAGTGCTACCGTGCAAAGCCCTGATCACTAGAATTTTGCAGTTTAGTTGGGATACACAACAAAAAACTTAAAAACTATCAAAACACAATGGAATAAGCAAAGCAAAATAATATATCATATTTAGATTAGAAATCTGGATGTAGCTGCTGTGATAATAATTAGGCTACCCTAAGAAGGATATCTTGGAAATGACAGTTATTAATTGACATTGATTCCAACAGAATAAGTGGATAAGTTATGCACATTATTACTCACTTAAATTTATTTTAACAAAAACTTATATACAGGCCAACTTCTTCAGGAAGTGAATCCTAAATCTGGTAAGTACCACCACCTAAGGTCCTTTAGAAAATAGATTTATCTTCTTAGTTCTTGGAATTCGGATTCAGATGATATGGGACATGGCCTGGTAATCAGTTTTTCAAAACCAGGATTAAGAGGTAAAAAAAAGTTGGACAGTTTCCGACCTTAATGACTATCATGGAAATAAGATAAGTGTGTAAATTATCTTAAAGTTTAAGATGAGAACTGCTAAAATCTGTAATGGGTTTTAATATGAATATGGAATACTGCTTCTATTGGAAGAGATTAGATGTCACCACTGCATTAAAAAGCTTTTATCATTTAATATGCAAACGAAACAATACATTAAACAGACTAACAAAAAGTTCTTACCTAAATTAGCATACATTACAAACAGATTGAAATACTGCTGTAAATGACGGCCATGCTCTGAAACTTCCCTTCTCAGAAGATTTAATACTGCTCTTAATAAGTGATCACTCAAGCTTAAGTTATCACATGACTGTAAAGGATAAGATATTTTATCAGCAATGAGATGCAGAAGAGTATACTTTTATTTGCATAAAAGAGGATTATGTTCATATATAGGGCTACATTAGGCACAAGTATCAGAAAGGGAATTATTAAATATAATTGTTTTTTAAGAGAGGGAATGAAGAGATGGGCTAGATTTCATTATAGATGCTTTATACTGTTTTAATTGTTAAAAAAAAAAAATCCACGTGTACAGTTTTATGCCAAAAAGGCTACTTAACAAAAGATTTAGTTAGTCATTAAAAATAAACCTCAACTGAACATATAGAATCTGAAGACTTACTACATAACTGCAAGTAACTGAATAAACAGAAGACATTTTCCTTGTTTTTAAAGTGCTCAATAATCATTATTCTTTATTATGAAATAATTTTAATGAACTCAATAAGGTATGCATGCATTCATTCATATCTGATAAATATGTCAAAAAGATGTACATGTTTACTGATTTAACCTTGAAGAAAACAGATTCACTTGTAAATACTTCATTATTTTAGAAAAGCTTTTAATTACCTGAGTAGCAGGTCCTGGAGATACAAAAGATGAAGGACAAGGCCCATCTTGCAAAGAAAAATGTGCAATAAATACTATAAGTTTTGCAAATGCACCCCTCACTTCTGCAGTAGGACACTCCAAAAGGTATTCAGAAAAGCGATTTGAAACATTAAAGAGGACATTATGAGCAAACCAAAAACGTACATTCTTGCTGTGACGAAGTAGAATGCACAGTGCATCATACCTAAAACAGAAAATGTATGAGAAAATACACGAAAATATTTATTAATGTGCTTCTATTTTGACTGCTACAGTGAACTAACAGATTTCTATGAACCAAATAAAGAGGAATATCTTCTGTACAATTAATGGTCAAGGTTGGTTGTAGAACTAACATCAGCCCTGTGACTTGATCTAATCTCATAGTTATAAGTAAATTAAATGAGTACTGGTGTACGTGAATGCAAATCTATTATCAAATTCTTCCTCATCCAGTGACATTTCCTTATTACCTTCTAATCTGATAGATGCTAAAAACAGCTGTAAGATGAAGATATTATAATATTCTCCATAGTTTTACAATTAGAAACTTAAGACTATAACCATTAAAAAAATATTCTACCTTCTTAAATTTAAGCCACAATTTCCACTACTAAAGATAAAGCTTAATATTTTATGATGAAATAGATAAAACAACAACAGCAACAACAAGTTAATACAAACAGAAGCAGTTTTTGAATAAAAGGCATATTAGGATTAAGCAATTTTAATACAATTTCTCTTAATATTACTATGAAAATTTTTTGTGGTGTATTTGGAATTTGAAATAAGATTCCCATGGTTAGGAAAAAAATAAAGCACTACAGTGATAAATTAAACCAACTATAAAAGGACAATATGAATAAAATCCAAAGCAATGTACCAGTCACTGGCAGGGCCACGGACTATTTTCTTGGTGTGAAATCCAGTGGTAAAGAGGAATCTAGCTGCAAGTTGAATACTAATCATACTGATTTCTTCTGCTTCAGGCAACAACTGATCTTGTCCTTAAATAAAAAGCACATATACAATCAAACACATTTTTGTTTAAATGTTTTTAAACAACGCTCCACATTTACAAAACCTTCGCTAAAAGTAATCTACAGTGATACTAGCATTTCACCAAATCATGTTTAAACTAACATTTGAGTAAAACAAAACCATTAAATAAAAGCTTTCTATGTTTCCAGATGTTGACTGCCACTATTCAAAGGTATAGGAATCCTAAATACTTGACTTTAAAATAACTGGAACTAAAAATAGCTGACATTTAAAATAAAATGATTTCAAGGCTTATTTTATTTTTAAAAAGGGGGGGACATACTGATGTCTGATAAGAAATCTTAATAATGAAATAAAAATTATTTTTATTAATAAGAAGCTAAATTCCAGAAACTTACCTGGAGCAGGGCTTAAGTAAACAGCATTACAAGTAAGAAGATTTTTCACAAACTGAAAATATTCTAAACTGTACTGCATTCGGTTATGCATGAATTGCACATTTTGTTTCCATACACTTCTCTCAATGGTCGGTGACATAATCTGATGGGGTCTTGTGATAGTTAGCTCTGATATATATCTTATCATCTCATCATCTTGGTCTATAGTGTCCATTCGTTCATAAAAAAGTATATAAGCATTCCACCACCTTTTCTGTCGCCTATATGACATGCGCTTCATCATGTGATCAAATACTTCTCCCATGTACTCTCCACCAAAACACTGATTTTTCATTTCTTCATCATCATCCATTTTACATTCTGTTACATCTCCATCGTCAAATTTATACCAGCGATTTCTCTCACCATCTTTATCATTCCTTTGAATGATATAAGAATAATAATGTCCACCACTTGCTTGACCACTGTGTACAAGCACACCCACAAGTCTGTATTTTGTGCTTCCTGCTGTCTTGTTTTCAGACTGCTCAGTCTGTTGTACCAACTGACTCTCTGGGTTTACATTCTCTCCTTCCAGCTTTGAAACACTTGGTACTGTGTAAGGTTCCATATCCAGTTCCCGTGGAAATTCAAAATAATCATTGAATTTAATTGCACACTCTCTTTCCCAGTCATAGTCAAATCGTTTCAATTGGATAGCAAGAATAGGAGGCAATTTTTTAATTAGCAGGCGCTTTACTGTATCAACCTACAATAAACAGTGAATAAAAATGTTTGGTTATAACCCAAAGAAAACATAAAACAATTTAACAACATAATCAAGTTTGATTTGTCTGAATTTATTTACAAACAAACATAAATATGTGATAAAGAATACAACTAAAGTCATCTTGTCACTACTTTTTAAAAATGTTTATACTAAGCCTAAAAAAATGTAAATAGTTTCTAATTTGTTGCAAAAATTAGTGATACAGAAACTGATTGGCTACCTGGGCTCCATACTGCTACTGCTATCTGATCATATGACTTTTCTAATACTTACTTGTATGTTAATAGATTCTGCTGTGAGCTAACTGAGAAAATACTATTAATACTATTAAATACTAATTAATAATAGTAGCTAATATGTATGGCACTTAGATGCCAGACACTATGCTCAGTGCAGCACACATAATGTATTTAACCCTCACTACCTTCTGACAAGGGTGTCATCAAGGTCTTTACTTTAAAATATGCGGATTAAGTGTGGCAGGATGAATCAGAATTAATTGCCCCAGAAAAAATTGTCTCAGAGCTGTGGGAACAGGAAAAATAGCTTCAGAGGCCACAATCTAATGGTGTTTAAAGTCAAAACAACACAAGCAATTTGGCGATTAGAGTATGGTGGGCCCAGAAAAATATTTACTCTTTACCATGTAATTTGTATTTTCAAAGACATGTTATGATTACAGCCCACAAACTGTTTAGAGAGAAAATTGGTGGCTAGAAGTAAAATTATTTGGCTGGATCTAAAAATCAGGTTTGGTGCTTAAAATTTCAAGTGGCTGTAAAAATCTGATGTAATCAAATAAAATTAGCACAGTTGTCCTAAACTTGAAGAATAACTGAGAGTACGAAAAGTAAAACATTTTCCATTATCAACTATTCAGGTAGGAGAAGTTTAATGGCAATTTCCCTCAGGGCAGAAGTGAAAATTAACTGTGCAACTTTCAGCTATAAGAAAAAGTGATATTAAGCTATTATGACTTCTAAAATTAATTACCCAATTGTTTTTTTTAAGTCCACTGCATTATTCTCAGTATTGTTTCCCTCACAAATCCCTTAATCAGTTATCATCTTGACTACCTTCTTTGTTACCACTAAAACAAAGAACATAGAGCAGAGACAAACTTTGAGGTTGAATACAAACAACATGAATGTCTTCCAGTTCTGTTAAATGTAATCATACACATATTATAAAACTGGACTATACATACCTTTTTATCACATTTTTCACAACGATATGCATTTGCACCTTCCAGTAGATCTCCTTTGATATACTGTTCCAAAGAATCAAGAAGGTTTTGGTGATTTCTAATATCTACATTCAGAGTTGTAAAAGATTCTTCACACTCGTATCTAAAGATATTATTTAAGAAATGATCAAAAGGATTTATTCCTTAGGTTTCTAACTATTATTTTAGTTGTGAACTTGATGAAAAATACATTTGCAGTACTTACTATATCGTGCCAAATGCATTAATCATACAGTGTTATTGATAAGTAATAGCTATCTTTTATAGGCCACTTACTATTGCACTGGGCAATGAATTAGATTCTTTACATACATCTCTTCTTATCTTCAACTTCATAAAAGGCTTGCCAGAAATACATACCCATCACTATTTTACAGATGCGGAAACTAGTTGGGTGAGAGGAGGGACGTGTCAAAGAGGTTAATTTGGCCCAGTTTACTAGGCTGAGTGTCAAGGTAAAGGTAAGGACTCATGAAGTTTAGGAAAAAAAGGCTATTCATTAAACGAAGTTTTAACTGTTCCTCCATTTCTATAATAGGAAACAGCAGCTAATATTTGTGGCACTTAGATGCCAGGTTCTAAGCTAAAGCACAACTTCAAAAATCCAACATTCTGTGTGCCTCAAATGTTCAGCTCTTGAAAATTAGTAGAGAATAAGTAATGTTGGGTGGATTCAGCATCCAAAATTATAGTGATATTCTACAACTGCGATCTTTAGACCTTTAGAAATTTCTGGTGACACACATTAATAAACTCAGAAAATGGGAGGTGGTGGAGAACAGTCTTGACCCTGAAATCTATTTATTCAACAGATGTGTCAAAAGTGCCTACCTATCATGTGTAAAGCACAAGGGGATATTATGTTTTAGACACAGTCCTTCATATTTAGAAACCTGTAATTTAGAAAGAGAAAACAAACCAGTACACTATATAAGTTTTTATGAATGGGTTACGCATGTTGGTACTGTGATAGCAACCAGCCTGCAGAGGATTGAAAAGAAGTCTTGGAAAATAAATGTAACTGACAGTTTCTCCTTAACATCTTATTAACTTGCTAAATGGTTTGATGTGTAAACATACCCAGTATTTCTCAAGAATGAGAAAAACTGATGGTAATTGCACAATCAACTTTCTAATTTCTACAGGAAATACTGCTCCAGACCTGCCAGTTATATTCTAAACTTACTGTATTTAACATATTACAATTATTATTTTAATTATAACATGACTGGCAAATATATTTGTGAGTAGTAACTATACATTTATGAAAAATGCCATTTTATGTCCCAGGATATGACAGAACACATAAAAATGTAAGAGAAGGTAACAAGATATTCAGTATAGTAAAACGAACCAAATGTTACTGAAAAGAAAAACCTATAGTGGGGTATAACATAAGGACATAATTCATTCAGTCCTAGGTATGTACTAATAATTGGCACACACTGCTTTCATACATAAGTACTAGGAAATTGTATATTTTTAAAACAACACCAATGAAAAGTACATATTAAAAACATTAAATAGCTCTTACCTATGTGGGCAGCCTTGGCATATTTTCTGATCAGCAAAGGAACCTCCTAGGACTTGACTAAGCATAGCTGGATGTCCTAAAGCTTTTAAAGCTTCATCTAAACTATCCACCAAAGAATTAAAAAATTCTAAGGCATCATGTTGTTCACGTAGATTAACAGGTTCACCCCAAAGCCTAAAGAAAAAAAATGGAATAAAATAGATAGTATTCTCTATCCCCAGAATATCCATTTTTATTTCGAATATCCATTTGTAACAGTCACGGCAATGACAGAAGTGTAAGCTGAGCCTTGATACTTTCATATAAGTAGAAACAAACCAATACACACTATGTATCTGGTGGCAATGCTAATTAGAGTAACACTCATAATAAAAATGGTACTCCAGTGTCAAAGAATTACCATGAAATTACTGGTGTGGCTAAGATGGATAACAAGTCCTAAAAATAGTGTTTGTTTTATGAAACAGTACATTCATGCATTTTGCATTCAAGTAAAGAAACCATTATTGTTAGAGGGGAAAGTCACTCTTACATGATGTTGTAATTACTACTTTGACATTTAATTTTGCTTAAACTTTCGGTGCCATATTGCAAACTTCATAGCCATGTATTCAACTAAAGTGGTTTTTCCAAATGAAAAGGGCTTGCCCTATTTTAGAATAATGCATTTTCAGTGCTGAATGGATTTAAAATGTTGGTCAACCAAGCCTTAGAAAACAAAATACCAATTGTGTGTACACAAAATAAGAACTGAAGTAAGTTCTAGAGATGTATGATGGTACACAAAATGCAAATGTACTTAATACCTCTAAACTGTACATCTACAACATTGAAAATGGTAAATTTTTATTTCATCATTTCACCACAATAAAAAATAGTGAATTAGAGTAGAAAACTGAAAAAGAAAAAAACAGTTGTAAAGGACTCCATAAAATTAAAAATTTTTGTGCATCAATGGACACTACCAACATAGTAAAGAAAAAAAAATCCACAAAAAGAAAAAAAATATGTGTAAACATTTATTTATAAGGACCTATTATAAGGAACATACAAAGAATTCTTATAACACAACAACAGAAAGACAATGTGGAAAGTAATTGAATAGATATTTTCCTCAACCCCCCAATACAAAAAACAAATGGGCAATAAATAAATGAAAAGATGCTCAACATTACCAGTCATTAGGGAAATGCAAATTAAAACTACACTAAGAAAACCACTTCACACCCACTAGAAAGGCTATTACTTGAATAAAAAAGGCAACATAGCATATTGGTATGATTTGAAAAACTGGAATCTTCATATTTCGCTGGCGAGAAAGTTAAGTTGTACAGGAGATGTGAAACAGTTTGGTGGTTACCCAAAATGTCAAAGATAGTTACCATATGACCCAGCAACTGCAATTCTAGGTATGTACTGAAAGAAACGAAAACTAAGTCTCCACTAAAACTTATATAACATGAATGTTCATAGGAGTACTATTCACAATAGCTAAAAGATGGAAACAACCCAATGTCCATCAATTGATGAAATAACCAAAATATGGAGTATCCATATAATGGACTATCATTTGGCATGAAATGAAGTTCTGACACATGCTAAAATATGAATGTATCTTGAAAACGCTATGCTTAGTGAAATAAGTTAGACTCAAAAATGCCACGTTAGGACTAAATATACATACAATACTCAAAACAGACAAATCCATATAGAAAGAATGCTGATTTTTCTGTTGCCGGTGTTGGAAAAAGGGGAGACTGAATGAGGAATGATTCTTTTAACAGGCATAGGGATTTCTTTTTGGATGATGAAAATATTTTAGCACTAGATAATGATAATGATGGTACAGATATTCTCACTGTACTAAATGTCTTTGGTACACTATTGAACAGTTACAATAATGAATTTTATGTTATGTAAACTTTATCAGAAGAAAAAACACATTAAGAGTGTCTAGTGTCTAGAGTGTAGGTAATACAAAAGTACAATGACAAATTATGAGCTCCACCATTACAGAGGAACTAAATGTGAAAACAAAGAATAAATATATTTAAGCATAAATTATAATTTACTACATTTAAATATAAACATTATAATTCAGGAGCAAAACTATATGTATGTATGTATTTTGTTATATTTATACGTAGATATACAGATACATATACACATGTACAGTTTTGTTATCTGATTATAATTATACATACATACAAACAAATGAGATAAAATTTCAAAGTATATCTAGTAATATGGGAAAAAAAGAATAAAATGTTGACCAGAATACTGAAAACTCTTGAGTTAGAGACAGGATAAGCTAGGAAAAATATAATACTGAAATAAGTAGAGAGGAAAGACATATATTCCAGGTGATGGAATTCAAAGAGGAAAGAAGTACATCTGGAAGGAGACATTATATATGCAAATCACTTTTATGACCTCTGCTGATATTTCAAACTGTGGAATACAGAAATTTTTGAGAAATAACAGATGTTATATTATAAATTTGTGATTTTCAAAATAAATCTAAGTGATATGTTAATATAATATATAATAGGTACCACCATGACTGAAACAAAGTGGTTGGTCCAAAAATCAGATGATCACTTTGCTTACCACCTACTTAGGAGGTACTTTGCTTAAAGAATTCTAAACCAGTGAGAAGGACTATAGTCTTTTTCTGCTCAGTAAAAAGAGCTGTGTAGTTAGTTGGGCATGACACTAAGTAGGCCTTGAAAACAATCAGTGAAAGAAAGAAAATCAGGTTAAGGTAATTAATTAGAGAATTTTACAACCTAAAACTGGACGAAATTTTATTGGTCATTTTAGGAGGATGCTAGGGAAGTATCTGATTATTTTATAAACTTATAAAAATAAAATATTTATCCTACTTTTCTTATTGATTTATATATTAAGTTTGTTACCAATTTGTATACTAACTAATTGATGAAGGCAAGTTTCTCTACAGACCTAATCTAGTTAATCAATGATGACTAAATAACTCTTAATGTCACAAAAGAAAAGACAGACATCTTGTACTCTCCAAGGAAGTAAACTCACCACTCATGAAGTAGTTTTTCCTACTGCAAGTAAAGAATAGTATAATACTTGAATCTGATCAAGTCTCTTGATCATGGCTAAGTAAATTACAGCCCATGAGCCAAATGCAGTCCACTGCCTATGTATCATCCAAGAGCTTGGAACAAATGGTTTTACATATATTTAAATGACTGTAAAAGAATTTTGGAAGAATACTATTTCATGACATGTGAAAATGATACAAAATTCAAATGTCACTGTCCAAGAACAAAGTTTTACTGAATCACAGCCACACCCCATTATTTGCATATTGTCTATGGTTACTTTCTTGTTACAATAGCAGAGTTGAGCCATTAAGGCAGATCATGACCCACAAACCTAAAAAATACAGGAAGAAAGGAAAATAGAAAAACCAAAACTAGCACAACAATGCATCAGGAAAATGCAGACTGTGGGAATTTTTGGGGTATAATAAAAAAATGTTAAGAAGGTAGAATATTACTACAGTAAATATTAAATAATTATATATCCTAACACATATTTCAAAAGATTAAAAATAGCATATTGAGATTTTTCTGAAACTGAAATTATCATCTCATAATTTACCTGAACTGTGTCCAAAATCCTCTGGGTACATAGTATTGTAATTGGGAAGCAGCTAAATGACCAAAGATGATCTGAAGGTGTCTTAGGACACCAATATTGTATTCTTTCCTATCTTCTGTCTTACTTAAGGCTGGTTTGTCTTCAAATTGATGAGGATATCCAAATACATCATCTCGGGGATCAACATTACTCTAGAGACCAAAAAACATCATTGATGAGTTAATCTAACTTAAAAAGTATAGTGAAATAAGTAGAGACAAATACAAATAGTGTCATTATTTTATATTCTGTATAGCTAAGGCATATAACTTTCAATTTAGATTAATGCTCGTCCCCAGAATTTCACAAAAAGATCAATAAGATGAGTTATCACAAGAAGATCATACAAGAATATCCTGAACATCCACTGGAAGTTGTAAAATAAAAAAAAGAAAGGTGTAGTTGAGTAGACAACTGAAAATAAACAAGTGCTTTGCCATAAGTCACTTTGGAGAAATAAGTTATTTAGCCTTTCTTCCAGTAGAGATATTCAATGTCTTCTTGTAGAGGTAATGCATTCTTCATAGATTGTGAGATAATTTATGTGACATTACACATAAATTAACAATACAACAATTAATACCTTAGGTAGAAAACAGCATAGACAGAAACTTTAAATCTTTTTTTAAAAATTTTATTTTACTTCAACTTTTTTTAAATTTTAAGTGTGTTTTTCTATGACCCATCAGCTCCAAGTCAAGTAGGTGTTTTTCAATCTAGTTGTGGAGGGCACAGCTCACAGTGGCCCATGTGGGGATCGAACTGGCAACCTTGTTGTTAAAAGCATTGTGTGCTCTAACCAACTGAGCTTTAAATCTTGACCGCTGTACGAAGCAGAATTTAAGTTGTTTAACAGAGAACTGATGACCTTTTTACATTCTTTGCTGTGTGCCTGAGACTTATGATTCAGAAGTAAACCATATTCATTTCCTACCCTTGAAAAGCACACAGTCTAGGAAAAGAAACTAGGAAATAGACAACCATGTTATAGTGTTGAGACAATATAAAGCACAGAATATTAAGTAACAAAAGTGGAATGTCTAATTTGAAATTTTGACTTTCTGTGCCTTATTTTCTTCTTGTCAGTATGATTAACCACCTCTATGTTTAATCCAGCACCCTAGCAGTAACATGGGCTATATAAAACTAGGATTTAAATTCTAATTTTCTTTCAAACAGTGGTTTTTAACCAGGTATTGATGTGGCCAGCCATATAAAGATTCTAAAAATAGTCAAATCTACCCAGACCCTAATGCCTGGATGGTGTGATTAATCAGATCTGAGAAAAGTGAAGGCAGGTCGATGTACGAGGTCGGACAATTAAGTCCTAGAATTCATCCTAGAAAAAGTGCTATATACTTGATTGCTGAATATTAATACAGTCATCTCTGAAGTACTCCCCTTAAGAAGCTATGCACCGATGCCAGCACCTAGTCCATCCTTCAAAGCAATGTTGGAACTCTTTCTGGAATGGCCATCAGAGCTGTTATTGTATTACCCTTGATGTCCTGAATGTCATCAAAATGTCTTAGTTTCAGTAATTCCTTTATCTTTGAGTAAAGAAAGAAGTCATTGGGAGCCAGGTGAGTAGGGAGGGTGTTCCAATACAATTATTTGTTTACTGGTTAAAAACTCCCTCACAGAGAGTGCCATGCGAGCTGGTGCATTGTTATGATGCAAGAGCCAGGAATTGTTGACAAAAAGTTCAGGTCACCTAACTTTTACACAGCCTTTTCAGCACTTCCAAATAGTAAATTTGGTTATTAATGAATAATACCCAAAAAAGGTTAGCAACATTGTTGCAACTAGTTCCCCAGCTTGTCAGGCCTCGTATGTTTCAGAATGTCTGTCAGAATGTCTGTCGTAAGTGATGATAATTAATGACTAGCACAGGAGATAAACTAGTTCTGACCATAAAGTTAAATACAGGAATAAGTGGAGAATAATTTACTACAATTAAAATATTATCTGTCTTCTCTATTAACTCCTATAAACTTGTATAAAAAAAGTAAAAGAAAAACACATCTTTGATATAAAATTAACGAAAAATTAAGTCCTTCATATTTACATATGTAAGAGCCACGTACTCTAACCAATCACTAAAATCTAACTTTTTTTATTGCCTTATTCTGCACTGGGCACTTTAGGTTTGTGGCCTGTATATCTATTATTGTTAAATTAATACTGATCATACAACTAGTTAACATCATACAATTAGTTAAGCTAGCAGAAAACTTCATTTCCTTACCCAAAAAAACCATACTCTGAGAAAAATATTAAGAGTTTCCTAAGAATAAGCACAGACTACGCAACTGAATAAAATCTATAAAAGGTAGATGTAATGAACTGTCAGAAAGAAAATATAATTTTTAATAACTGAACATACTTATCACTTTACAAACACCAAACTATTACTTACCACGGGCACAAAACATGATCACATTAACTGCTCCTTACCAAACAAACAAAAAAGCTGTGATAAAGATTATCAACTGTAGTTTAAAAGTCTGTTAGATTATGAGCACTATGATATGCCAGAGGTAGTAGCCCAGAGATTCTTGTCCTATCATCAAAAGTAGTTTAAAAAAATCTGATGAGAGCTACAATATCAAAGAGATAAATAGTACCTGGTATCAAGATCCCGAAACACACAAGAACAGAATTTATAATTAAAATTTACCTCACTGTCCTGCTTCTCATCACTGAACATATCATCATCTATATCGCTACCTATGCCTTCAATTCCAAGAATACTGTTCCTGATTGAAGGAATCATGTATAGCTGCTGGATCACAGAATTCATGTAACAAGTAGCACCGGCATTTTTCAGTCCGACAAATCCTTTTGGTGGGCGAGGTCCAACAGGTGGTAGATATTCCCACTCTGTAAGTGCTTCACAAGCTTAAAAAGAAAAAAAGACTATCATTAACGTGAACTCATTCTGTTCATTGGTAGCTGTTATGCTAACAAATAAATATTAGCAACAAAACCAAGACTAGAGCCACCTTGCAAAACAACTCTAAATTTTAATTTCAACAATATGCATTACTATAACACAGAACAATTTATTAGTCCACATTTTTATTGATGTTGCTTTTATGACAATCTTCTTAGAAAGTCATGTAGGTGGTATATTAAATTTCTTTATATTACCACAAGTTTGCTTTACTTAGATGCCTAATTCATTGGGGCCAGAATTTAATGTAAATAAAAAAATTCATCTCATAAACCACATAATTAATTTAAATAAACGACAGTTTTTAAGAATCTCCTCTTGATACTATCATGTGTCATTTAATGACAGGACTATATCCTAAGAAATGCATTGTGAGAACATGAAGGAGAGTGCACTTACACAATCGAGGTACAGTTTATTTTACACTTAGGTTGTATGGTATAGCGTATCGCTCCTACGCTACAAACATTTTGGCAACCATAATATAATGGTAATTATTGTGTATCGAAACATATTTAAACATAAAAAAGGTACAGTAAAAATAGGTATAAACAAATAAAAAATGGTTCATCTGTAAAGGGCATGAATGAAGCTTGCAGCACTGGAAGCGGCTCTGGGTGAGTCAGGGAGTGAGTGGTGAGTGACTGTGAAGGCCCAGAACATTACTGTACACTAAAAAGACTGTAGAACGTCATCAAAATGGCGGCGTGAGGTGAGCCTCTGGAAATCTCCCCAAGAATTTACAAAAAATAGACAACTATAACTACACAAAGGACTCCCTGCACAGCAGACAGGCAAGACGAAGAGGCTCATTACTAAATTCACCCAAAAGTGCACAAATTGCGCGACCAGGGGAGGAGGGAAAGGAGAAGTGCAGAGACTGAGCTGCGCAGGTGCAGGACACAGACCTAGCTCTGTGCTCCGAGCTTTCTGCATCCCAGAGCTACCACAGCTGTGGGAGATGGAAGAACTCGGACTGCTAGGGCTCCGTTTATGGCCCACAGGGCTGAGGGGACAGCATATAACACGGCTGAGCCCAACACTCACGGCAGAAACCTCAGAGCAAAGACTAATAGAAGACGGCTGAAAATGGTATTTTAAGCCCTCACTGCCACGAAGAATGGAAGCCTTAGCACCAAGACTAGCCGGCCCATCCCTACTGTCCCAGAGCTTGCCCCACCCCCACCTGCCCAGTGCTAGAAGCAGAACATTAGCAGTGTCAGATCAAAAGAACAGAATATTTGCAGTCCAGAGAACTGTGGTCCGCAGACACAGATTCGCAGCCATACTAATTCTGGCAAAGGGGAGGGAACTGTGGAAGCCAGACTGGCTGTGATGGTGGTTGCTGCCATTGCTCTGGGCCATCTCTTAACCCACCCCACCCCTATCCCCACCTATCTGGGCAGATCCCTGAAGGAGTAAACAGAACTGCGGAAACACACAGGCTCTGAATGTGGTGCAGGAAGAGCTTTGGAACTTCAAAAGCGCTCGGCATACCCACAAGGACGTGTCGCCCTATGACCCAGGCGAACTGTTAACACAGGAGAAGCCCACCTTGCAGGGAATTCCTCCATTGTGTGAGAAGCTGCAATGGTGCAGAGAAAACATAACACTACAGTGTGAGAGAGAAAAAAAGGCTGCAGTCAGAGAGAAAATAAAACATTCTACCAATACAGACTGGAAAACAAAAGAAAGACCTCTTCCTATCAACCTGTTGCAGAACCCACTCCTGTAGATGTCTAGGAAGAGAAATAATAAATCATTAATTGCCATGAATAACCAAGGCAACAAGACAGCTCAGAAAGAAAGTGAAAAGTCTCCAGAAAATGAACTTAAAGATATGGAAATATGTGACTTAAATGACAGAGAATTCAAGATTGCAGTTCTGAAAAAACTCAATGAGATGCAAGAAAACACAGAAAGGCAGTTTAATGAACTCAGAAACACAATCAAAGAACAACATGAACATTTTACCAAAGAGATTGAAATTTTAAAAAAGAACCAAATAGAATTTCTGGAGATTAAGAACTCAATAGAAGAAATGAAGAATGAAATAGCCAGCTTAGGTAGTAGAGTTGACCAGATGGAGGAAAGAATCAGTGACATCGAAGATAGAAACCTGGAAATGACACAGATGGAAGAAGAAAGAGACTTGAGACTTAAAAGAAATGAAAGAACTCTACAAGAACTTTCTGACTCCATCAGAAAGAGCAATATAAGAATAATGGGCATACCAGAAGGAGAAGAAAGAGAGAAGGGAACAAAGAGTATATTCAAACAAATAGTCAATGAGAACTTCACAAACTTGTGAACAGAACTAGATCCTCGAATCCAAGAAACAAATAGAACACCTAATTACCTCAACCCCAACAGGCCTTCTCCAAGGCACATTGTATTGAAGCTGTCAAAAACAATGAGAAAGAAAGAATCCTCAAGGCAGCCAGGGAAAAGAAGATGGTAACCTACAAAGGAAAGCCCATTAGATTATCATCAGATTTTTCAGCAGAAACTCTGCAAGCCAGGAGAGAGTGGAACCAAATATTCAAACTATTGAAAGAGAAATTATGAGCCAAGAATAATATATCCAGCAAAGATATCCTTTAGATATGAAGGAGGAATAAAGACCTTTCCAGACATACAGAAGCTGAGGGAATTTTCTAATACACGACCTGCACTACAAGAAATACTAAAGGAGGCTATTCGACCACCATCAACAGGGACAATTTGTGGCAACCAAAACATAAAAAGGGGGAGAGTAAAGGCCTGAACTGGAATATGGGAATGGAGAAAGTAAGCATGCTGAAGAAAATGGAATACTCTAAATATCAAACTTTCTTTTACATAAACTTAATGGTAACCACTCAAAAAAAATCCAGAACTGAAATATATACTGTAATAAAAGAAGAAACAGAGGGAAAAATCATAGAATACCACCACACAGAAATAATAGACAACAACAAAAAGGTAAAGAAACAATGGAGACACAGTCTTATCAGAAAACTAAAGATAGAATGACAGGAAATCCTCACATATCAATAATCACCCTAAATGTAAATGGACTGAACTCACCAATAAAAAGGCACAGAGTAGCAGATTGGATCAAAAAACTAAACCCAACCATATGCTGTCTCCAAGAGACACATCTCAGCTACAAGGACAAGCATAGACTCAAAGTGAAAGGGTGGAAATTGACACTCCAAGCAAATGGTATCCAGAGAAAATCAGGTGTAGCCATAATGATATCAGATGAAACAGACTTCAGGGTGAAAAAGGTAACAAGAGACAAAGATGGACATTTCATAATGGTAAAGGGACTATACAACAAGAAGACATAACAGTCATCAATATTTATGCCCCCAATCAGGGAGCACCACAATATACCAAGCAACTACTAACAGAACTAAAGGGAGAAATTGACCAAAACACAATTATACTAGGGGACCTAAATACATCATTGACAGCTATGGATAGATCATCCAAACAGAAAATAAATAATGAAATAGCAGCCCTAAATGACACATTAGATGAAATGGACATAATTGACATTTATAGAGCACTTCATCCTAAAACATCAGACTATACATTTTTTCCAGTGTACATGGAACATTCTCAAGGATAGACCATATATTGGGACATAAAATCAGCCTCAGCAAATTTAAGAAGATTGAAATCATACCAAGCATATTCTCTGATCACAAGGCTTTGAAATTGGATATCAACTGCAAAAGAAAGCAGGAAAAACACAAATACATGGAGATTAAACAACATACTTTTAAAGAACGACTGGGTCAAAGAAGAAATTAGAGGAGAGATCAAAAGATACATAGAAACAAATGACAATGAAAATACATCCTACCAAAATTTTGGGATGCAGCAAAAGCAGTTTTAAGAGGGAAATTTATATCATTACAGGCCTATCTCAAGAAACAAGAAAATCCCAAATAAATAACCTCATGTTACACCTTAAAGAACTAGAAAAAGAAGAACAAATGAAACCCAAGGTCAGCAGAAGAAAGGAAATAATAAAAATCAGAGCAGAACTAAATGAAATAGAGAACAAAAGACAATAGAAAAATTAATGTGACAAAGAGCTGGTTCTTTGAAAAGATTAACAAAATTGACAAACCCTTGGCTAGACTCACTAAGATTAAAAGAGAGAAGACACTAATTAACAAAATCAGAAATGAAAACGGGGAAGTTATCACGGACACCACAGAAACACAAAGGATCATCCAAGAATATTATGAAGGAATATATGCCACCAAATTCAATAACCTAGAAAAAAAGGACAAGTTCTTACAAACATATGCCCTTCCTAGGCTGAACCACAAAGAACTGGAAAATCTAAACAGACCGATCACCAGTAACGAAATTGAATCAGCCATCCAAAACCTTCCCAAAAGCAAGAGTCCAGGACCAGATGGCTTCACTAGTGAATTCTACCAAACATTCCAAGAGAATCTAATACCAAACCTGCTCAAACTCTTCCAAGAAATTGAAGAAGAGACAGTACTCCTAACTCATTTTATAAGGCCAACATTACCCTGATACCAAAACCTGGTGAGGACAACACAAAAAAAGAAAACTAGAGACAAATATCTCTGATGAATACAGATGCAAAATCCTAAACAAAATTCTAGCAAATCGAATACAACAATGCATTAAAAATATTATTCATCACGACCAAGTGGGGTTCATCCCCGGAGCACAAGGATGGTTCAACATACACAAATCCATCAATGTGATACATCACATAAACAAAATAAAGGACAAAAATCATATGATTATATCAATTGATGCAGAAAAAGCATTTGACAAGATACAACATCCATTTATGATTAAAACACTTAATAAAATAGGTATAGAAGGAAAATACCTTAACATAATAAAGGCCATATATGACAAACCCTCAGCTAATCTCATAATTAATGGTGAAAAACTGAAGCCCTTTGCTCTACGTTCAGGAACACGACAGGGCTGTCCCCTATCACCTCTGCTTTTCAACATAGTGTTGGAAGTCCTTGCCAGAGCAATCAGGCAAGAGAAAGAAATAAAAGGCATCCAAATTGGGAATGAAGAAGTTAAATTGTCACTCTTTGCAGATGACATGATGCTATATATAGAAAACCCTAAAGACTCCACCAAAAAGCTATTAGAAACAATCAACAAATACAGTAAAGTTGCTGGCTACAAAATCAACGTACAAAAGTCCATTGCATTCCTATATACTAACAATGAAATCTCAGAAAAAGAAATTATAAATAAAAGACAATTCCTTTTGCAATTGCAGCAAAAAGCATCAAATACCTAGGAATAAACTTCAGCAAGGATGTGAAAAACATATATGCTGAAAATTATAAGACATTTTTAAAAGAAACTGAAGAAGACACAAAGAAATGGAAAGACATTCCGTGCTCATGGATTGGAAGAATCAACATAGTTAAAATGGCCATATTACCCAAAGCAATATACAGATTTAATGCAATCCCCATCAAAATCCCAATGGCATTTTTTAAAGAAATAGAACAAAAATCATCAGATTTGTTTGGAACCACAAAAGACCCCGAATAGCCAAAGCAATCTTAAGAAAAAGAACAATGCTGGAGGTATCACACTCCCTGACTTTAGCTTGTACTACAGGGCTACAATAATCAAAACAGCATGGTATTGGCAGAAAAACAGACACATAGACCAATGGAATAGAATTGAGAACCCAGAAATAAAACCACATAAATATGGACAGATAATTTTTGACAAAGAAGCTAAAAACATACAATGGAGAAAAGACAGCCTCTTCAATAAATGGTGCTGGGAGAATTGGATAACCACGTGCAAAAGAATGAAACTGGACTGCTATCTGTCACCATGTACCAAAATTAATTCAAAATGGATCAAAGACTTAAGCATAAGACCTGACACAATAAACTGCATAGAAGAAAACATAGGTACTAAACTTATGGACCTTGGGTTCAAAGAGCATTTTATGAATTTGACTCCAAAGGCAATGGAAGTAAAAGCTAAAATAAATGAATGGGACTATATGAAACTTAAAAGCTTCTGCACAGCAAAAGAAACCATCGACAAAATAAAGAGGCAACCAACTGAATGGGAGAAGATTTTTGCAAACAGTGCCTCCGATATAGGGCTAATATCCAAAGTATACAAGGAACTCATGCAACTCAACAACAAAAAAACAACCCAATTGAAAAATGGGCAGAGGACCTGAAGAGACATTTCTCCAAAGAGGACATACAAATGGCAAATAGACATATGAAAAAATGCTCAACATCACTAATCATCAGAGAAATGCAAATAAAAACCACAATGAGATATCACCTCACCCCAGTCAGAATGGCTATCATCAACAAGACAAATAGTAACAAGTGTTGGAGAGGCTGTGGAGAAAAAGGAACCCTCATACACTGTTGGTGGGAATGCAGACTGGTGCAGCTGCTATGGAAGGCAGTGTGGAAGTTCCTCAAAAAGTTAAGAACAGAATTACCGTATGACCCAGCAATCCCTCTCCTGGGTATCTACCCAAGAAATCTGAAAACATTTATACATAAAGACACAGGTGCTCCAATGTTCACTACAGCTTTATTTACTGTAGCCAAGACATAGAAACAACCAAAACGTCCTTTGATAGATGAATGGATAAGGAAGTTGTGGTATATATACACTATGGAATACTATTTGGTGATAATAAAAGATGAAATAGGACCATTTGTGACAACATGGATGGATTTTGAGATTATAATGCTAAGCGAAATAAGTCAGACAGAAAAAGCAGAGAACCATATGATTTCACTGATACGTGTTATATGAACCAAAAACAACAAAAGAACAACACAAACAAATGAGAACCCAAAACTCATAGACACAGACAATAGGTTAGTGGTTACCAGAGGGTAAGGTGGGTGGGGGGTGGGAGATGAGGGTAAGGGGGATCAAATATATGGTGATGGAAGAACTGACTCTGGGTGGTGAACACACAATGGGATTTATAGATGATGTAATACAGAATTTTATACCTGAAACCTATGTAATTTTACTAACAATTGTCACCCCGATAAACTTTAATTAAAAAAAAAGACTATAATCTCTCCACACTTAGGCTATAATAACTGATTAAAAATAATTTTTTCTTCAATTAACCCTAGCTTACTGTCATTTATTACTTTATAAACTTGAAAAATTTTAGAAACACATACACATTGTACATTTATACAACATTTCTTATTATCCTTATTCTATGAGTTTTCTCTATTATTATTATTAATATTATTAGTTTTACTTCTGAATCTTTTTGTTAAAGAGTAAGACACAAGCACACTCATTAGATGAAGCTTACAGAGAGAGGTCAGGACCATCAATGTCACTGTCTTCCACATCTAGCCTCACTGGAAGCTTTTCAGGGGCAATAACACATTGAAGCTGTTACCTCCTATAAAAACAGTGCCTTTTTCTGGAAAACCTCCTGAAGGACTTGCATGAGGTTCTTCGACGAGATGTCACTCTTCAGAAATACGGTGGTTTGCTTGTTTCTATCATCATATATTTGCTTGTAAGCAGCTAATGTACTATGAACATTCCTCTCTATTTATGAAAACCTATTGGTGTTGAGGCCCACGTTTCCAAACGTTTTAAGAGTTTTTGAGGTCTGTAAAAGTTTCTGCTAAATGCTCACTGTGAATTTTCTTGGGGATTCTTCTTTTTCTTCTCTGGTAGTTTCCTTTTCTCTTGACTTTTCCTCCACTTTCAACAACTCCTCCTTTGTCACTTCCTCAGAAAACACCTCTACGAGGTCCTCAATGTCAGTCTCATCTTCACCCAATTAAAGATATTTACCGTTTCAACTGCAGCTTTGTTCATTTTTGCAACCTCCTCATTGACAAGTCCCTTGAAGTCATGGGTGAACTTCTTGAGTGTCTTCTTCCTGATGCCATTCAAACATTCCTTGGTGATATCACCCCATGCCCAAACAAGGTTCCTGATGCAGTTGTAGATGTAATGCTTCCAGAATTGCACCAGTGTTTTTTCAGTGTCTTCCTTAGTTGCAGCAATTGCCTGCAAAGGTCCTTCTCAGGTAGGAGCAGGCCTCAGTAGGCCTCAAAACTGCTATAACTCCTTGATCCATTGGTTGGATGAAAGGGTGGTGTTTGGAGGGAGAAACACCTTTGATATTGGGATGAAGATCTCTAATCTTAAGTCATGTCATTCTTCTCTAGTACGCAGGCATAGCAATTTAAGAGAAAAGGAGCTGCGAAGAAAACACTGGTGCAATTCTTGGAAGAGGAGCTGGGTTATCCATGACATCTCATTGCTCCCGAGTACACTGGAAGTGTCTCATTATTGATATGCTTGAAGGCCTTGGGGTTCTCACTGTGGCAGTTCACAATGGGCTTCAATATGTAGCCTGCAACACTGACCCCAACCAAGACTGTTATGCTTTCTTTTAAAAGCCTTGACACCTGGCACTGACTTGGCCTCATGATGAATGTCTCCTCAGACTTCCGACTCCAGAACGGAGATTTCATCCATATTGTATATTTGCTATAGTAATTAATTTCTTCCACAATCAGCTTATCTCGTTTCCAAAAATTCTTCACCTGCCTTGAAATCAGCATTTGCAGACTCAGCATTCATTTTCATATTAAGTAATGAATAAATAAATATTCTTGAATCCTTTATACCATTCAAAGATACCCATAAACTCAACATCATATTTGAGTCCTGATGTTTCGTTTAACATTGCAAACCTTTTTGGTTTGGCCATGATCATCATGATGCTGGGAGGAGTATGCTGTGTGTCTGGTCTTCAATTCAGGTCATTGATTACAAATTTATCCATGTCTGGAAAAGGCCTTTCTCAAATTTTGTTAGTTTTGTGGCTCTCAATGAAGCAGATCCTTTAACAGCTTCTGTGGATTTTTTCTTGTGCATCAACCTCATAGCTATGGTGGAATGAGACATGCCTGACTGGAGAGCAATAATCACCACTGATTTTCCACCTCTGCTGTCCTTAATTACTTTTAATCTTGTTCTGGGTCAGTCACTTCATGGTCTCTTACTGGCAACATTAGAAGAGGATTTTGTACACTTAGGGTTCATGATGAACAAAACAACATGCAATTAAATCTAGCACAAAACAAATTGATACACTGAAGAAATATAGTAAACAGGAGACACATTTGGCTGCTGCCAGCATTAACATGCATACTGTTTTATAGCAATTATTTGTTTATAAGGAGAAAAAGTATACTCCAAAATAAAAGGTATAATAATACATAAACCAGTATCATTATTGTTCATTATGAAGTATTATATGCTGTATATAATTTTATGTGCAATTCTTTTATACAACTGGCAACTCAATAAGTTGGTTTATGTTATGCACTGTGCACTGTGCTATGACATCATGATGGGTCACTAGGGAATAGGAGTTTTTCATGCACGAGGTATGATCAAACAATACAGTAAATGTTTAAATTTAAAAACACATTGCCATTAAATCTGCCTCAAAATACTCCCCCGTGTTTTGAACACACTTATCCCATCGTTCTTGCCACTTTCTGAAGCAGTTCTGGAAGTCTTCTTTCATGAGTGTCTTCAGTTGCACTGTCGTGGCTACCTCGATGTCCTGAGTCATTTGACTTTGGGGAAGAACCAGAAGTTGCACAGTGCTAGATACAGTGAATAAGGTGGATGAGGACACACCGTCATGTTTTTATTGGACAGAAATTGCTGTACACCAGAAGCAATGTGTGACACAGAGCGTTGTCATGATGGAGGATGGTTTATGGCACACTTTAAAATACACCTTATCTCATCTGTAGCTCACACCTGATTGACTGCAACAAACAAACTGAAAACTCGTCACACACTAAGGTTCAACGTGCCACTTTTTGTATTGAAAATCCCTGCCTTTCCATTGGATGGCACTTGGCAGCAGCATTCACCATAATTTTTGATCATGACGGAAAGGCTGCCTATCACACATCACTTCTGGTCCGGTAATTTCTGTCAAATAAAAACATTACAGTGTGTCCTCATACACCTTATTCACCGGATCTGGCACCATGTGACTTCTGGCTGTTCCCTAAAGTCAAAATGATTCAGGACACCGAGGCAGCCACGACAGCGCGACTAAAGACACTCATGAAAGAGGACTTCCAGAACTGCTTCAGAAAGTGGCAAGAATGATGGGATAAATGTGTTCCAAGCTAGGGCGGGTATTTTGAGGGTGATTAATGACAATGTGTCTTTTACTGTAATAACTTTCTTTTTTTAATTTAAACGTTCACCATATCTTTTGATCACACCTCATATAATGAAATAAAGAATTTTGCCAAGTACCTGAACCACATATAGGATGGCATTTGAATACAGATTTTAAAGTTTTTCTATATGAGGGTTCTGTGTTTAGAATGGTCTTGATTTTACATATATATATATATATATACACACACACACACACACACACACATATATTCATTTATTAAAATTATTAAACTAGTTATCACAAATAAAGAAACATTTTCTAAAAGAAAAAAATACAGAATTTTAAACATGAAAATATCAACCAACAAAACCAGTTTCACAAGTTAAAATACTTACTAGTTATTGATGTGCCTATGTAATACATTTCAGTCAAACAGTCCACTATCTGTTTCAGATTCCTTACACAACCAACAGCTAATGCTACAAGCAGATCGAAACCAGCATTGATAGTAGCTGGTGAACTACAAACTGGAATAGCTTGCTCAGCTGGCAGTTCTCCATTTCTCATACATTGCAAGTAAACTTTGGAGGCAGGAAAGATGAAATCATCAATTAATTCCTAAAAAGTTGAGAAAGCAGACCACATGTTGTTAGCAATAACACATATTTTAGGGGAAAAAATGTCCCTTGGAAGTATTTTTATAATTATTTAACAAAATTAAACACATGAAAAATAATTTTGAATTTTCAATAAAATACAACTCCACTTTAAAACTCTCTTGATTATAATTAATAAATATATTCAATTTTTCAGCTTCTTAAAGGTATTAAAAAAGGCTATAATTTAAGAAAACAATATATTCTGTTAATAACAATCTACTCCCTTAATCAAATGTGAAATAACTGAAATAATTTTTAAAAATAAAAACAGGATACATCAAAATGACACTTTTTTTTGCACTACAAGACACCTGAAGAAATTCATTAAACATGAAATGTAAAAGATGTCTTGCATGATAGTTTACCTCATTCTAAAGTCTCATCGGATAAAAATTCAAATTTATTTAATAGCAAAATCATTAATGCTGCTTACTAACTTTCAAAAACATTTTACCTGAACTTTGATTTCCAATTAATTAAAAAAAATCTCTTGAAGAGGGGCACACATTTAAATACTGTGATCTTCACACAGAAAAAAAAAAGGTTTTTATAAGATAAATAAAGAAAAAAACCCATAAAAGACAAAATACTATAGAGCTCAGTCATGTAGATTAGCTAACAAACATTTAAAAGGTCAGAACTAGTTCAGCACCAACATTTAGAACTTACTTTAATGAGATTAGCACCACCCTTTTCACAACCAATATGATACTTTTTCTCAGATGTTTGAAAGGCCAGTAACTCTTTGGTTATCCCAAGGTGGCCTTCCAAGACAGGCTCTTCAGCACCGGTTTCACCTGTGTTTTTAACATTATCCTGCCAAAGAAAAAACATTATAGGCCTAACTTATAGGAAAGGAGGACAAAAGAAGTCAGAACAAAACAAGAGCTGGAGGGAAGTGATACCTCTGATTTAACTTCCCCAAACCTTTCCATTCAGGTAGTTTCTTTTTTCATCTACAGAGCTCTCTTAAATGGTAAATGTGAGCAATTTTCCCTGAGGAGGACATAGGCAACATCTGGAGATATTTTTGGTTTTCATAACAGAAAGGAAAGGTGAATACTTAGGAACCACCTAGTGATTGCAGGTTGAGGTGCTGCTCAGCATCCTACAATATTCCCACACAGCAAAGCTTCTCAAAACAAGGAATAATCTGGTCAAAATATCAATGGGGTTATGGTTGAAAAATCTTATTCTAGAAGTAGGCTTTATAAACCACTAGGAGAATGCTAATCTGAAGGCCAAAAGCTATATATTTCAAAAATATACTCTCACAGAACTCTGTGTAAATAAAAGGTACTGGGTGGTTCACATAAATGCTTCTCTGTCAGATTCTTTTGATTAAAAAAATTTTTAGTCTTGATTTAATATAACAATTTATAAAAAAGGTCAAAAATACCAAAATGGAGGAAACTGAACATCAGCACTCCAAGTCCCAACTAAAGAAAGAAATTTACATAAAACTAGTTGTACCTTCTAAGAATCATGAGTTATTAATTCATCAATGAATAGTATATATTTTGTTTGCTTTTATTATTCCCAGGAATTTTTGTTTAACATAAATACTCAAAATTACAAACGCTCTTTTAATAAAGCAATTGATTTAATAGTCATGTAATATACTGAGTATTATACAACGTACCCTAATCCTTTTGAGCCAATCAATTTCATTGTTGAGAAGAACTTCAGCATTAGGTACATTAATATTGCTGTTGTAAGCATAATTAAGGAGGTGCCGCAGAAGAGTGAAATAGTCATCTGAATGTTTACCTCTCTCTCTTGCTGTGCTCTGAAATGTAATAATTGAAACAATATGAATTCAGAAGTCCATGATCAGAATTCGTTTTAATATTTTTAATACCCAGAGAATTGATAAATGAAGTGGCAATACCTTGTATCAATAACATAAGATCTTTGATTTCTACTTTGCCAACGTCATATATTTTTTCCATATTTATCAGAAGCAAATAAAAACCAGTCTACAAATAGTATAGAAAGTAGTTGAAATCATTATATTATTTTATTTATTAAACATGATTGACCTAATTTTAATAAAAGCTAACACTGTAATTTCCTCAGTGTTCCTCATTTTAAGAATGAAACATTTTATTAAATCCATTTAAAAATATCTCACCCCCAATATGGTAAAGAGCAGAGTAATGAAGAAAAGCAGAGGCCTGTGTCCCATACAACATCTGGTGCACATTAAAAAAAACTGCTCCTGTGCCAACTGACGAACAGTTCTGAAATAAAAACATTTTTTATTTAATGTATTACTTTCATGAATGAATGTTACAAGAAATTATTCCAACATTGGTTAATCTTTAACAAGGGAGGTACTAATAGTAAAAATAAAGGGTAATCCTCAACAGCAACATCACAGAGATAAGCCCAAGCTATTTTTGAGGGAGTTAAATTTCAAATTGTAATTAAATAGGATCGGAATTATTGAGCTAAAGTGTTATACCATGTAAAGGGCAAGAATTCATAAAGAAAATATGTCTTTTTGCAGGATATCTTTTAAAATCTCTTTTGAAGCAATATGGAAATATGAGTGTTCCTGCAGATACTAGACTAGGAGCTATATGATAAGCTCTATACATCTTTTTTGGCTTTCCACAGAATTGTTTTCAAAAAACCGTGCTTTAAAGCAAATAACTCATGGAAATTCAATACACTGGAAGCTATCTCTTATTTATTATTGAGTCTCAAAATATGGTTGTTGGATCAGCTGCATCAGCATTACTTGGGAACATTGGAACTTCTTAGAAATACAAATTCTTGGGACCATCCCATACTTACTGATTCAGAAACTCAGGAATAGAACCAGTGATCTGTATTTTAATAAGCAATTTCAGTGATTCTAATGTATACCAATGTTTGAGGACAAAGCATTATTTTGTGTAATGTCATTTATTTGAGAAGGTTTGGAAAAAAAATCTGTCTCTAATCTCACCACCAGAAACTTCCTGTGATTATTATTTATCTGTATCTTTAAAAAATGTTGTATAAGTGTGTTGATTTCTCTAGAATATATACAGTTGACTCTTGAACTGCACAGGTTGGCTTATACACAATTTGTTGTCAATGAATATGTAGAGTATTGTAAATGTATTTTCTCTTCCTTATGATTTTCTTAGTATTTTTTCTAACTTTATTACAAGAATACAGTGTATATAATACACATACCATATAAAATATGTATTAACTGATTAAGTTATTAGTAAGGCTCTGGTCAACAGTGGGATAGCAACAGTTAAATTGGAGGGTAATCAAAAGTTACATGTGGATTTTTGCCAGCATCCCTTGTCCCCATATTGTTCAAGGGTGAGTCACCTGCAATTACTTTATTGTCATGACTCTGAAATCTACAACATAAGTGCTCAATAATTCCCATTGGTAAACACTACTTGTTTAAAGGTAGAGGTCTATATCTCGTACCAGAAAACAAGAAATTAAAAGTTGTCACAGACTTAGAAATGACTAATTGTTCTGTAGTCATAGTAAAACAAAGCCAACCAAAATCAGTTTTAAATTTATTTAATTAATAAAAAATAACTGTCTCATTGAAAAGGTAGCCCTTTCTTTAAAAAAAAATCAGCTAATCAGGAATAGATTCCAATAAAGACAGCTGTCTAGCAAAAACCAATCTCAATCTAAATTATCTGAATCTACAAAAGTCAACCCCCTTAACACCTCTGCAAATCTGCCAACACTTGAATTCCACAGTTTTACTGTGCCTGGTACAGCCCTCCCTTACTATGGTAAATGATACATTCCATTTTGTGCACTTTGAACCCTCATTTCAGGTATTGTATAGTTATCTTATTAATCTTTGTCAAAAGCAAGCTCTTCCAGGTTTTGTTGAAAAGAGTCCCCAGCCAAGAACATGCCAGGTGGTAATTGGTGACTGAGTAAACATTATAAATTACATATTTGTGGATAAACACCATGTTTCTATGTTTCTGTCCTCTTGCTAGCTGCTAAAAAAAATTTGTGATTTTATTTGTGTTAAGCTTCCTTGGCTTTTATCTTAACTTCTCCATCTTTATTTTTACTACAATATCCTCATTGAAGTATTTTCATTTTATTACTGTCCTGTATTTCTCAGTGTGTATATTTATAAACTTAGTTTTTATTATTCTGGAACAAGATAGTAAATAAAATAAATAAAACAAACTTATAACATCCACTTTATAACTTTCTTTCAAATATTTTTTCAAGTGGTAGAAATTATTTGGCTGCTAATCTTACTCAATAACTTAAGATAAAAAATTCTGTCAACCAAAACAATACTATTCTATCTATCTATTGGTCTGTCTGTCTGTCGGGGTTTACATCACCAAGCAAACACTGAATCAAAAAAATGGCAACTTAAAAATGACAGTAAGGTTTTTTAGTGTTGCCTCATCACTTGTCCAGTGTGAGAGGACTTGGACATGGCAGACTATGTTCCTAATGTGTGATCCTGAGCTGTTTCTGGATGAAGCAAAGCAGATCTTATTTGCCAACTATTGTGTTTCTTCTAGTTATCTAAGGTTCCTGGGAGAATTGAAGCACACAGAGAACATGTATCTGATTTATCAGAACTCACTCATGATAGAAAATGACAGGCACTTGTCAAAAACGTTGTAAGGGGATGGAAAAATTAGAGCTGATGGGAGCAAAGATTATGGCTGAGACATACAATAGACTAAGTAAGGCAAAGGAGCAAAACCTGGACAGAGTTTTTTTGGGGGAGTATGTCTGGATACTGAAAAGCAGCCAAACACTCCAAAGAATTTAGAAATGTCACATGGATGCTCAGGATAGAACAGATGCTAACAGATACATGACGCTAAGCCTTCACCTCAGGCTAACATATAGGCTTACTACAAAAAGAAAGTGAATTCTGAAGGACAATTATAAATGTTGGGCAAAGTATTACAGGAATGTGCTAACATACATATAATCTACAGAACAGATTTGTTTTGTATGTCGTCAAAACATAGTCCGAAAAAATATAATCCTTTAAGAACCAAGAAAAGCAAACCCTAGAGAAGGGATGAGTCTGTTATTTAAAGTTACCACATTATAATATAGTTTTTGACCAAAAAAAGAAAAGGAAAAAGGAAAAGAAAAAGTCATAGCATACAAAGAAATCAGAAAGTATTGAAGCCATATGAATTTTAAACAATATCAATAAAGGTAACGACAGAAAAATGTAAAAGTTAGTATTCCTATACTTTTAGTATGTAGTTTCCTTTTTCCTTACTATATGATCTAAAAGGCAAATGCACTAAACAATTTTACATCTATTTTAGTGGTCACACTGTGTTTAAACATGTAATCACTAAAAATAAAAATATAAAGGAGATTAAGGAGAGGGTTCAAAATGCACAGAACGCTATTGTTGTTATTCAGTATGTTATTGAAACTAAGTTGATATTATTCAAATTATTATTCATATTAGCTTAAGTTTTGGATATTAACTGAAATCCTAATTAGTTGTCAATAGACTTGTCTTACAAAATACGTTGAAATAAATAAATCAGAAAGAAGGAAAGCAATGTAGGTTAGAATCTTGATTTTATATAAAGAAGAGCATAGGAAGTAAGAGTATTGGGGGCACGTCTGGGATGAAGTAAGGATTCCAAATTGTACCCTTCCTGACACATTAGCCTTTATTCTGGTGGATGGAAGCATCTTTACCTACTCTGAATTATTTAGTCCATACTCAATGAAAATAAATTCACTTGCTTGTATCAAAAATTATATGTTATCACTTTTAATTTCTGTTTACACTAAAAAAGTAGAATATTACTTGGTCCTGAAGGAAAATTCATTTCAGTTTGTAGCAACAAGTATGTTAACTAGCTTTTTACAAAAAGTGATATATTAACCAGTTTTTTATGAAGTATTTTTCTTTATTGTTTTCAGACATGTCCACCTCAAAGCAATGTAAAAAGTGTTTAAATTAAAAAATAAATAAAAAGGAACATTACAGAATTAAGAAAAAAAATCTCTTTTCTAATTTTTAATTTATTTTATAGCATGTTCAAATAATACCAGAAACAGTGAATTGGAGAGTATAGTTTATGGGTAAGTGAAGTAAATGACAGTTACAAAGAAAGAGAAAAAAGAACTGAGAATTCCGTAAGGAATTTGTTGTATCTTTGAACAGTGGAAAGTTCCTTAAAAGAAAACTAGGAATAGCTGCAAGTTCAAAGGTAACAACATTAAAAAAATAATTCAGGAAGTATAATATAAATAACAGGGTAAAAAGTGGAGTCAGGTCAAATGCTAAATTAAAACCAGAGAAGTAAAGCCAGAACATCTCTATGCTTTTCTCTCCACCAAAATAATGAACACACAATGACCTATCAACAAAAATAGTACAGGGAGAGCTCCAGAGTGAAATAAGGAGGCTGCAGCATACAAATCAAGGATGGCCGCAGAAAAGCATAGGAAATATACTTCCTTCGTGATACCTCTCCTGTATTAAGTACAGCTCAATGCAAAAACAGACTCATTTAGTTGAAGTCTCCCTTCATATGGGAAAAAGAAAAGGAGGAATATAGCAGGCCTTGACCCTGGTTTACATAAATACAATTTTTGCCACTTAAGATGCCTATTGACTTTACCAGTCCTAAGCGCAGCTCAGGAAGCTATCTGGAATCCACATTACACAGAGAAGGAGCTGTTGCTGTACTTCTCTGCGGCACAGAAGGAGCAATACAGTAATAGTAATAGACTTCAACAGTCCATTCCATATTAGACTACTGAACAGAAAATTGATAAAGAGAACAGTAGAACTGAACAACACGAGACTAAATGAAGCTGTTGAACATATAAAGACACTCCATCCCACAGCAGAATACACACTTATCAAACACATAAGGACCATTATTCAGGCAGACCACATGATAACTCACAAAGCCATGAAATTCAAGAAATAGGACATCATTTCAAGTATCTTTACTGACAATGTAATGAAACTAGATAAGAGGAAAATTTACAAATACACAGAAATGAAACAACACAGTTTTGAACAACCACTAAGTGAAAAAAGTAAAACAGGACCAAAGCTGACAGAAATAGTGGCATGAGGAGAAACTTTTGAAATTTCTCCTGGAATTTACAACAAATTGAACACTTATAAATCCACAAAGGATTCCCTTCCCTCCACAACAGACAGGCCAAGACTAAAAGACCCACAATTGAAATAATCTAAAAGTGGGCAAATTGGGCAGGCGAGGGAGGAGGGAAAGGGGAAGCCCAGCAACATGGGCAGCGTGGGCCACAGAACACCGACCAGAGCTTGGAGCTCTGAGCTCCCTGTATTTTGAAGTTATAGCAGTTGCAGGAGAGGGAAGAATTAGGACTGCTAGGGCTCCCATTATGGCCCACAGTCCCTCCTGAGAGATCAGCATATAATACGGCTGAACCTAATGCTCACGTCAGAGGGAAGGGCAAAAACAGTCATTTAAGCCCTCACTGCCAAGCAGAAGATGGAAGACATAAGCACAGAGCCTAGCCGCCCCCTTCCCACCCCAGAGCTCGCCCCACCCTCACCTCCCCAGTGCTAGAAGTAGAACAGTAACAATGTCACATCAAAAGAACAGAATATTTGCAGTTCTGAGAACTGCTGCCCACAGCCAAGGACTCCGACTCAGCCCAACTAGTTACAGCAAAGGGGAGGGAGTCCTGGGAGCTGTGCTGGTGGTCACCACCATTGCTCACAGCCACCTTTCACAATCCACCTCGCCCCTGTCCCCACCTATCTGGATGGATGTCTATAGGAGTAAACAGAGCCACTGAAACACAAAGGCTCTGAAACTGGAGCAGGAAGAGCTTCGGAACTTCACAAGCTCTCCACATCCCCTCATGGAGGCGGTGCCGAGACCCAGGTGACCTGCTCTGTAGTGCGGGAGACCCTGCTCGCTGCGCCATTTGTCGTGCGCGGAGGCCTTCTCGCCGCGCCATCTTTCAGGCAGGGCGGCCTGCGGGATCTCTGCTCCCGCTCCCCACACAAGAACGCAGGACATGGTGGGGCCAAAAAGGAACACCCACGGAGCCATAGGTAGGGGAGTCATACCACTATGGTCTCACTGGAGGCTGGGCGCCAACTGACCGACCGACTACTCTCCTCCACTCTCTCGACTCTGTTCCTCTCTCTCGGCTCTCCTCTTCCGCTCTCTTCGGCTCTGCTCGGCTCCTGGGCAATCCTCGGCAGTCCTCCGTAGTCGCAGCAGTTATACCAGTGGCCAATTGGTTAACCGGCCACAGCCGACGGCCAATCAGCCACAGCCGACGGCCATTCACCACCCGAGCCAGCACCCCTCCACGTGAGGCCGAGAGCCTATAAACTACTTTCTGGGGCTCTGTCCCCTCATGCTCACAGAGAAGACCACCTCCCAGAGAAGCTCCCCATTGCAGAAAACAATGCAGAGAAAATATAACACTACAGCGTGAGAGAGAATAAAAGGCTGCAATCAGAGAGAAAATAAAACATTCTACCAACCCCTACTGGAAAACAAAAGAAAGACCTCTTCATATCAACCTGTTGCAGAACCCACTCCTATAGATGTCTAGGAAGAGAAATACTAATTCATCAATTGCATGAATAACCAAGGTACCAAGGCAGCTCAGAAAGAAAATGAAAAGTCTCCAGAAAATGAACTTAAAGACATGGAAATATGTGACTTAAATGACAGACAATTCAAGATTGCAGTTCAGAAAAAATTCAAAGAGATGCAAGAAATCACAGAAAGGAAGTTTAATGAACTCAGAAACTCAATCGAACAAAATGAACATTTTACCAAAGAGATATAAATCCTAAAAAAGGAACCAAATAGAATTTCTGGAGATTAGGAACTCAGTAAGAGAAATGAAGAATAAAATAGCCAGCTTAGGTAATAGAGCTGACCAGACAGAGGATCAGTGACATTGAAGATAGAAATCTGGAAATGACAGAAAAAAGAAAGATGCAAGAAGAGAGACTTGAGAGTTAAAAGAAATAAAAGAGCTCTACAAGAACTTTATGACTCTATCAGAAAGAGCAATATAAGAATAATGTGCCTACCAGAAGGAGAAGAAAGAGAGATGGAACAGAGAGTATATTCAAACAAATAGTCGATGAAAACTTCCTAAATGTGTGGAAAGAACTGGATCCTCGAATCCAAGGAACAAATAAAACACCTAATTACTCAATCTCAACAGATTTTCTCCAAGGCACATTGCATTGAAGACATCAAAAATTAATGACAAAGAATCGTCAAGGCCTCCAGGGAAAGGAGATGGTAACCCACAAAGGAAAACTCATTTAGATTATCATTAGATTTTTTTTAACAGAAACTCTACAAGCTAGCAGGGAGTGGAACCAAATATTCAAATTATTGAAAAAGAGGAATGAGCCAAGAATAATTTATCCAGCAAAGATATCCCTTAGATATGAAGGAGGAATAAAGACCTTTGCAGACATACACAAGCTGAGGGAATTTTCTAACACACAACCTGCACTACAAGAAATACTGAAGGAGGATATTTGACCTGAAACAAAAAAGCAGAACAATACAAAACCATGAGTAGCACTGCAAACAGACAAACAGATCAGGAAATGACAATCCATGAACAAAATAGGGCACCACAAACTTAAAACATAACATAAAGAATAAAAGAGAGAGAAAAAACAGTTAAAAAAAGGAAAACTGAAGTAAAACACAACTTGCTACTGCAACTAGAAATCAACTCACAGCAAGTAGGGATAACTTGTGCCAACAAAAACATAGAAGGGGAGAGAATAAAGGTCTGCATCAGCAAAGCAAAACGGAGCTAAGAAGCATGCTGAAGAAAAAGGACTACTGTATATGTGAAACTTCCTTTTACATAAACTTGATGGTACCACTCTAAAAAAGTCCAGAACTGAAATATATAACTTAAAAAAAAGGAAGACACAGAGGGGAAAATCACAGAATACCATCATAGTGAAATAACAGACAGCAAGAAAATAGCAAAGGAACAATGGAGACAGCGACCTACCAGAAAACAAAAGAAAATGATAGGAAATCCTCACATATCAATAGTCGGCCTAAATGTAAGTGGACTGAATTCACCAATAAAAAGGCACAGAGTAGCAGAATGGATCAAAAAACAAAACCCAACCATGTGCTGCTTCCAAGAGACACATCTCAGCTACAAGAACAAATATAGACTCAAAGTGAAAGGGTGGAGATTGATACTCCAAGCAAATGGTATCCAGAGAAAATGAGGTGTAGCCATAGTGATATCCGAAGAAACAGACTTCAGGATAAAAAAACATAACAAGAGACAAAGATGGACATTTCATAATAATAAACAGGGCTATACAACAAGAACACATAACAGTCATCAATATTTATGGCCCCAATCAGGGAGTTCCAAAATATAGTACAAAACAACTACTGACAGAAATAAAGGGAGAAGAAATTGACCAAAACACAATTATACTAGGGGACCTAAATACATCATTGACAGCTATGGATAGATCATCCAACCAGAAAATAAATAATGAAATAGCAGCCTAAATGACACATTAGATGAAATGGACATAACTGACATTTATAGAGCATCATCCTAGAACATCAGACTATACATTCTTTTCTAGTGTACATAGAACTTCCTGAAAGTTAGACCATATATCGGGACATAAAACTAGCCTCAGCAAATTTAAGAAGACTGGAATCATACCAAGCATATTCTCTGATCACAAGGCTTTGAAACTGGATATCAACTGCAAACAGAAAGCAGGAAAAAACCCACAAATATGTGGAGATTAAACAACATCCTTTTGAAGAACAACGGGGTCAAAGAAGAAAGAAGAGGTGAGATCAAAAGATATATAGAAACAAATAAGAATGATAATACATCCCATCAAAATCATCATGATGCAGCAGAAAGCAGTAATAAGAGGGTTAGCAGAAGAAAGGAAATAAAAAAAATCAGAGCCGAACTAAATGAAATCGAGAACAAAAAGACACCAGAAAAAAATTAATGCAACCAAGAGCTGGTTCTTTGAAAAGGTTAATAAAATTGGCAAACCCTTTGCTAGACTCACTAAGATAAAAAGAAAACAGACACAAACAAACTCAGAAATGAAAGAGAAGTTACTACAGAAGTACAAAGAATCTTCCAAGACTACTATGAAGAACTATATGCTACCAAATTCAGTAATCTGGAAAAAAAATGGAAGAGTTTTTAAAAACATATAGCCTTCCTAGGTTGACTCACGAACTGGAAAATCTAAATAGACCAATAAACAATATTGTGATTGAATCAGTCGTCCAAACCATCCAAAAGCAAAAGTCCAGGACCAGATGGTTTCACTAGTGAATTGTACCAAACATTCAAAGAGGATCTAATATGTGTCCTTCTCAAACTATTATAAGAAACTGAAGAAGAGACAATACTCTCTAACTCATTTTATGAGGACAGCATTACCCTGACAGTAAAACCTGGTAAGGATAACCCACAAAAAATAAAATTATAGACCAATATCTCTGATGAATACAGATGCAAAAATCCTAAACAAAATTCTAGCAAATCGACTAGAATAATGCATTAAAAAGATTATACATCATGACCAAGTCAGATTCATTCCTGGGGCATAAAGATGGTTGAATATATGCAAATTGATCAATGTGATATACCACATAAGCAAAATAGAGGACAGAAATCACAGGATTATATCAATTGATGCAGAAAAAAGCACTTGACAACATACAACATCCCTTTATGATTAAAACACTTAATAAAATAGTATTGAAAGAAAATGCCTTAACATAGTAAAGACCATATAAGATAAACCCTCAACTAGTATCATAATTAATGGTGAAAAACTGAAGCCCTATGCTCTACATTCAGGAACACGACAGGGCTGTCCCCTATCACCTCTGCTTTTCAACATAGTACTGGAAGTCTTAACAAGATAAATCAAGCAAGAGAAAGAAATAAAAGGCATGTAAATTGGGAAGACGTTAAATTATCACTTTTTGCAGATGACATGATTCTTTATATAGAAAACTCTAAAGAGTACACCAAAAAACTAATAGAAACAATAAATGAATAAAGTTGCTGGCTACAAAAGCAACATTCAAATATCCATTGCATTCATATATAATAAAAAAGAAATTTCAGAAAAAGTGAAAAAAAATCCAATTCCTTTTGCAACTACAACAAAAAGAATGAAATACCCAGGTGTAAAGTTAACAAAGGATGTGAAAGACCTATACACTAAAAACTGTAAGACATTTTAAAATGGGTACTGCTATCGAAAACAGAAGGAGTTTCCTCAAAAATGAAAAGAATTACCATATGACCAAGCATGGGGATTTACCCCCAAAATTTGAAAACATTTACCTGCAAAGATACATATACTCGGATGTTCATTGCAACATTATGTCCAGTAGAAACAATCAAAGTGTCCTTCAATAGAGGATTGGATAAGGAAGTTGTGGTATAGATAACACAATGGAATACTATTATGCCATAAGAAAAGATGAAGTACTGCTATTTGTGACAAGGATGGATGTTGAGATTATTATGCCAAGTGAGTCAGACAGAAAAAGTCAAGAACCGTATTACTTCATTGATATGTGGGATATAAAACTGAAAACAACAAAGGAACAAGACAAACAAACAAACAAAAACTCATAGACATAGACCACAGTTTAGTGGTTACCAGAGGGTAAGGGAAGAGGGGGGGAGTTGTAGATGAAGGTAAGGGAGATCAAATATATGGTGATGGAAGGAGAACTGACTCTGGGTTGTAAACACAAAATGCAGTATGTAGATGATGTAGTGTAGAATTGTACACTTGAAACCTATGTAGTTTTGTTTACCATTTTGTCACCCCAATAAATTTTAATTAAAAAAAAACTGTTTAGAGTTCGAAAGGAAAAAAAAAAGGAATACAGATGCAAATATCCTCAGAAAGGTCAATGAGCCTATTCAGCATCACTAATCATATAGAGAAATGCAAATCCAAACCACAATGAGATATCACTTCACACCCATTAGGATGGGCAAAATATTAGGTGTCATCAAATATGTGCAGAAATTGGAATCCTTGTGTATTGTTGATAGGAATGCAAAATGGTGCAATCCTCAAAAATTTTTAAATAGAATTATTCTCTCATCCAGAAATGAAATTTCTGGATATATATCCAAAGGAATTCAAAGCAGGCTCTCAGAGATATTTACACACCCATATTCATCACAGAATTATTCACAAATGGCCAAGAGATGGAAATAACCCAAATGTCTATCAACAGATACATGGATAAAGAAAATGTGAACCCTCATACACTGTTGGTGGGAATGCAGACTGGTGCAGCCGTTATGGAAGGTGGTGTGGAGGTTCCTCAAAAAATTACAAATAGAATTGCCATATGACCCAGCAATCCCTCTCCTGGGTATCTACCCAAAAAATCTGAAAACATTTAGAGATAAAGACACGTGTGCTCCAATGTTCATTGCAGCTTTGTTTACGGTGGCCAAGACATGAAAACAACCAAAATGTCCTTCGATAGATGAATGGATGAAGAAGTTGTGGTATATATACACAATGGAATACTATTCGGCGGTAAGAAAAGATGATATAGGAACATTTGTGACAACATGGATGGATCTTGAGAGTGTAATGCTGAGCGAAATAAGTCAGACAGAAAAAGCAGAGAACCATGTGATTTCACTGATATGTGGTATATAAACCAAAAGCAACAAAAGAACAAGACAAACAAATGAGAAACAGAAACTCATAGACACAGAAAATGTGGTATATACATACAATAAAATCTTATGCAGCCTTAGAAAAGGGGGAACCCTGTCACAAGCTACAACATTAAAAAAAAAACTCGGGGACGTTATGTAAGCAAAATAAACCAGTCATCTAAGGACAAATACTGCATGATTCTAATCAATTGAAGGATGATTAGAAACAGAAAGTAGAAAGGTGCCTGCCAAGGAAAAGGGTATATAGGGAGTGGAGATTGTGAGCAAGTGGAAGAATTTGTCTTTAGTGGGTATACAGTCTCAGTTTTGCAAGATGAAGAGTTCTAGTGGGCTACTGCACAAGTATGTAAGTATATTCAATATTTTAACTATAGACTAACATAGTAAATTTAATGTTATGTATTTTTTACCATAATAAAATAAATTTCTTTTTCAGTTTAAGGTATACAATGTTATTTTCATCTTCATTAAATTTATTGGAGTGACTATGGTTAGTAAAATTACACAGGTTTCAACTGTACAATTTTGCAATACCTATATATTGCATCATGTGCTTACGATCCAGACTCAGTTCTCCTTCCATCACCATGTCTGACCCCCTTAACCCTCTACTACCACTCCTCTCCCCCTTACCCTCTGGTAACTACTGAACTGTTTTCTGTGTCTGAGTTTTTGTTTGTCTTGCTCATTTGTTTCTTCCCGTTTTTTTTTTTGTTGTTGTTTGTTTGTTTGTTTTTTCAGATTTTACTGGGGAAGGGGTACAGGACTTTATTGGGGAACAGTGTGTACTTCCAGGACTTTTTTCCAAGTCAAGTTGTTGTCCTTTCAATCTTAGTTGTGGAGGGCGCAGCTCAGCTCCAGGTCCAGTTGCCGCTGCTAGTTGCAGGGGGCGCTGCCCACCATCTCTTGCAGGAGTCGACGAGTTGAACCGGCAACCTTGTGGATGAGAGCCCACTGGCCCATGTGGGAATCAAACCGGCAGCCTTCGGAGTTAGGAGCACCGAGCTCCAACCGCCTGACCCACCGGGCTGGCCCTGTTTCTTTCAGTTTTATATACCACATGAGATAAGTCAGATGGTTCTCAAATTTAAAATCCTCAACAAAGTATTAGCAACCAAATTAGAAGAATATTAAAAGTATTATACACAATGACCAAATGAGATTTCTTCTGAGAACACAAGAGTGGTTCAACATGTAAATCGGTATTTTTAGTATACCATATATGAGGTCTGACAATTAAGTTCACAAACTTGTCACAACAATATTGCTAACCTTTTTTGATATCAGAGGGATTACTCATTATTAATTTGTATCAACCAGATACACAGTTATCCAAGTTTACTATTTAGAAGTGATGAAAATGTGAAAAAGACAGACGACCTGAACTTTTTGCCAACAATTTATGGCTCTTGCATCATGACGCTGCACTACCTTACATGGCATTGTCTGTGAGGGAGTTTTCAGCCAGTAAACAAATAACCGTATTGGGACACCCTCCCTACTTACCTGATCTGGCCCCCAATGAATTCTTTCTTTACCCGAACAGAAAGGAAATATTGAAAGGAAAACATTTTGATGACATTCAGGACATCAAGGGTAATATGACGACAGCACTGATGGGCATTCCAGAAAAAAAGAGTTCCAAAATTGCTTAGGCACTGGCATCGGTGCATAGCTTCCCAAGGGGAGTACTTCAAAGGTGACCGTAGTGATATCAAGCAATGAGGTGTGTAGCACTTTTTCTAGGATGAGTTTGTGAACTTAATTGTCTGACCTTGTACATACAACAAAAGGAAAAACCACATGGCTATCTCAATTGATTGAGAAAATCACCTGAACCAATTCCAACCTTTTCATGATAAAAACGCTCAACTAACTCAGAATAGAAAGATACATTCTCAACAAGATAAAGGCCATATATGAAAAACTTATAGCTAACATCATACTCAATAATTCAAAGACTGAAAGCTTTCCCTCTAAATGAGGAACAATACAAAGATCCCTGCTATCACTACTACTATTCAACACAACAGAACCATTAAGCGAAGATAAATGAACACACATCCAAATTGGAACGGTAGAAGTTAAAACTAACTCTATTTGAAAATGCCAATTGAGATTGAGAAAATTCTAAAGAATCCACAAGGCAATGAACCAAACAAAATTATAAAATATAAAAATCATAAAATATACAAAATCACTTGTATTTCTATGTACTAGCAATAAACAATCCAAAAAAAGAAATTAAGAAAATTCCACCTATGATAGCAGCAAGTAAAACAAAATACTTAGGAATGAACAAATCTAACTAAGAAGGTATAACAGTGTTGAAAGAAATGAAACACTTGAATAAAAATACAACCTGTGTTCAAGTATTGAAGACTGAATATTTCTAACATTCAATACTACCCAAAGCAATCTGTAGATATAACGTAATTTCTTAATTCCAATGGTGTTTATTGCTGAAGTGGAGAAATTTATTCTAAAACACATCCAAATAGCCCAATGTAAAAACAAGCTTGAAGACATATTTTTCCACAGAAAATAAATCATACGTATGTGAAAAGATATTCAATAACACCAATCACTATGGAAATAAAAATCAAAACCACCCTGAAATACCACTTCACAACCATTAGTATGACTATTATTTTAAAAAATCAGAAAAATTACAAGTATGGAAGACTATGTGAAGAAACTGTTACCTTTTTACATTGCTGGGGCGGGAGGGAGTATAAAATGCTAAAATTACTGCATAACTCAGTTTAGTGGATCCTCAAAAAGTTAAACATAGAATTACCATGTGACTTAGCATATCCATGTCAAGACACATACACACACAAAAACTTGAGAATGGTGACTCAAACAGATATCTGTGTTTAAAGTAATGATCCTAACAGTACTATTCACACTAGCCAAAAGTGGAAACAATCCATTCATTAACAGATGAATGTAAAAATAAAAATGCGACATATACACACAATGGAAAATTATTCAGCCTTAAAATGAAGAAAGTTCTGGAACATGCTACAACATGCATTAACCTGGGAACATTATAAGTGAAATAATCCAAATACACAAAACATATAATTCCATTTCCATGAGTTAATGACAAATTCACAGAGACAGATATTGAGGTAACCAGGGATGGGAGATTTGGGAAATAGGAGTTATTGCTTTAGAAAATTTTAAGAAATTTTGGTGATGACTGTACAACACTGTAAATGTTCTTAGGCAACTGAATTGTCCATTTAAAAGTTAAAAATTTCAAACTTTTTGTTATAATTACAGTAGTTTCCTCTCATCCACAATTGCAATTACCCACGGTTAACTGCAGTCTGAAATACTAAATGAAAATTTCCAGAAATAAAAGGTTCACTAAGTTTTAAAATTCACATTGTTCTAAGTAGTGTGATAAAATCTTGTACCATGCTTCTCCAGCACACCTAGGACATGAATCATCTGTTTGTCCAGCATATCCATACTGCATATGTTCCCTGCCCTTTAGTCCCTTAGGTAGCCATTTTGGTCATCAGGTCAGTATCAGAGAGGGAGATTCACATAACTTTTATTACAATATATAGCTATAATAGCTTTATGATTAGTTATTGTCATTAATCTCTTACTGTGCCCAATTTATAAATTAAACATTATCATAGGTATGTATTTATAGAAAAAACCAGTATATATAGGCTTTGGTACTATCAGGATTTCAGGCCTCCACTGGGGGATCTTAGAATGTATCCTCCATGGAGAAGGGAAGACCATGTATGTATGCAAGTGTGTGTGTACATATAGACGTGTACAAACATATATGATATATACGTCAAAATATATGGAAGGTAAATAAAAAAACAATGGCATTTTGCAGAGATGGAAAAAAATGTAGGTTAAGTAACACGTTAAACAAAATTTTGCTAAGCTTCAAACACTAACGCAGATAAAGAAAAGACTTCCTTATTTGACTTGTGAGGTAAGTTTTGATCAAAATTAATTCACACCTACTTAAAAACATAAAGTCAGCCTTCGTCCAAATTTTTAAAAATCACTTACTTGCTGGGACAGTGCAATAATAGGTCAATGATAAATGTTTGCCAGGCTTTTTCTTTACTAAGTGCATCCAAGGCTGTCGGAAGTAGAGCGAAACACAATGTCATCACTTCCAATGCTTCACAGCAAAGCTGTTCATCTTCCATATCTGACTCATTGCTTGTATTGGTGATCTATAAAATCATAATCAGGACTAAATTATGCAGCGATACATTTTAAAAAACCTCACAAACCTAGTTAGTAGTTAAAACTCATCTACTTACTAAAGACCATCTGCCTTCAGTCTCTTTACCCACAGCTTCTGAGGTGCTTTGAAAAATATCTCAAAAAATGATTAAAGGATTAAAGCTAAGTATTACTTCCTTGGTCTCCTGGGTGCAAGTGGTGTATATCTGGATCAATCATGATTCCTTTCTTAAAAAATCATTATGGCACTGCAGTTTGGGTCTTTGGTTAGTTTTTAATGGAAAGTTTATCTAAAATGCTATTTTATTAAGACAGCAATTGTCTTACACAAATGTTCAGGAAGGCTGTGGAAGACTTTTTTCAACCTAAAATACATTCAAGTAGAAAATAATATTTTTAATCTGCCTCTAATCATGAAAAAATAAATATAGTATGTGTCTACAATAGAACAGCCATTCAAATATTCTAAATAGGGAAGGTGTACAATTACCCTCATTTCTCTCTTAAATATACAGAAGTTACTATCCAGGACAAGTAAATATGATAGAAAATCAAAGAGCTAAACAAAGTCAGATTTATGCAAATAAATCGCTTACTCCAACAAAGGCTAGGGATAATACCTAAATGGTGGAAATCTTTCCTACTTTTGAGTGCTCTAAATAGATCAGGTAAAATACTTCAATGTCACAATTTTATAATAGACTGCTATCAAGGTTTATAAAGGACAAAAAGTTAAAGAGGAATAATAAAAAAGAATTGGGAAAAGCAAATTCATAATGGTGCAGCTATGATTCAACCCAATGAGAAGTTTTAATAAGTAAGTTTTATGAAAAAGCTGTCTTAGAGCAAGATACTGAAGTGTTTCATTTTCAAAACAAAATTGTATACATTCTCACTTTAACTAGAAGTTTATTTTAAACCATTAGATCCAAGTGACTTGGTCTTGAAACATGGCCGACATGATAAAAATTAGTCATGTGAAGTTAACATTTACATAAGAATATAAGTCTGTAATAATTCTTACCATCTCATAAATTTTAGTGATTTCTTCATTTGGGCTATGCACCAGCTGTAATGCCCCACATCCTGATGCCCAGATGATTTTTTGTATAGCTCTAATTACACAAGTATCAGGCATATATCTTGAAGCCTGAAAGAAAATTAATAAATTTGATGACAGAATATTAAAATGAACTAATCAGAAAACAAAGGTTTCTCTGCAAAAGTAGTAGTAGGAATGGCTGTAAATAAAATAAATATGCTTCAAACTGTGAAACCAAATATATGGCTTCACATCAAGTCAAATATATGTAGATGAAGCAAAAACCATTTTTATCAGTAACAGACACAAAGTATACTTCAAATTAAGATCTAATCTGGCTTTATAAGATTTCTCACAAAGAATTTTTATAACACAGGGAGGAAACCAAACAGCAGAGCAATTCCACTCCTGTTTACCCAGGGAAAAGAAAACATGCACACAGAGGCACTTGTGTCCTGATGATAAATTTCCAGAATCGCTCTACTCCCCATAGAAAAAAACTGGAAAATACAGAATAACCATAAAATGTAACATTAATTAAAATGGAATAAACTACAGACATATAACACTGATAAATTTAAAAATCATGCTCACTGAAATAATCCAGATACAACAGAGGATATACCATGGTTACATTTATGTAAAATTTAAGAAAATGAGAACTACTCTAAATGACAAAAAGCAGAGCCCTGGTTGCCTGGCACCAGGAGCAGAAAACTTTTGGGATTGATGAAAATGCTCTATTTCCTGAACACATCTCTCGTTAGTTTAAATATCTATTAAAACTCACTGTATGCTTTATTTTAATCTAGTTTATGGCAATATAAACTATACCTCAAAAAGCCTGTTTAAAAGTTTAAGTACTTTCTAAAGGACTAATATTAATAGGTAACATTAAATACAATTTTATGAAACTTTAAATCTAAAACAAGATTTAAAGTGAAATGGTCTCAGAACATTTTAACCTGAAATGTTGATAATTTTTATTTATTTATTTAAGATGAGACTATGTCAGAATAATAAAAAAATAAACCATCCAAGATCCCAAAGCTTTCAAAGTTTAATACTAACCTCAGTTGATATTTGCTGAGCAAGACGTATGGAAACATTTCTAAGTATGCACTCAGATGATGGATTTGGAATGCTCTGAAGGGCATTTTGTAGCACCACTGCTTGATCGTGAGTAACCTGGTTAATCTGAAAAAAATTAACCTTTTACATGGAGTAAAAAACTTGAATTTAACTCAATTTAAAAAATGTGTACATAATAAAAACCCAACCAATCTGCTCCTTATCCAACACCGTTCTTAAGATATCACCCTTCCACGTATCCATTGTAGAACATGTGATGCACACATAAAGTACTTCAGATTATTACCACTGTAGACATTCTCTCCTAGTTGGCTTTTGGGAGTGAGAATACCTCTCTGCAAACTCCAATTTCAATGCTGAACTTCAATGACTTCGGTATTGTTTCTACAATCGGGTTCACTTTCACTTGCAGAAGATAAATGACACAGCTTTGAACAAATTTTTATTCACATGTCTCTTGGTAAATCCTTTTCCCAGCCCTTCTCCTCAATGTCTGCCATGATACAACTGAAAAATTTTAGGGTATCAGATAAATAAATGTTCAATTTCTTATTCCTTCATCTTTAAATTTGTATGTCTCACTTCCTTCCTTTTCAATTGTTAAGGTGTTCCTTATTTGCTACCTATGCTCTAGTTTTCCCCCAAAACATGCTAAAGTCTCCACAGCTTGATCTTCCACCCTCTCTCTCTACCTTTCTTTATAATTAGTTTTTTAAGAAAGCGTTTTTTTAAAAATAGAAGTTTTAAGAAATCCAAGTTTGTGGAAGTGTTCCTGTAATCATTAGGTGGAAAAAAAAAGAAGACTTAAATATAATGCTTCCAGCTCCTCTCTCTAACTTTAAATCAGATAATTTTTTATTTAATTATTGCACATATTATTTAGTTCTTTAATAAATATTTGAGGGCATATTTGCCAGGTGCTACTACATAAGATTTCCAATAAAAAGCTAATGTAGCAGAAGTGGTCAAAGTACAGTTTCAGAGTAAACTTTCAAAGCTTCCTCACTGAGTTAAACTGTCAGTCATTTTTACTATGTGGCCAAGTTATTTAATCTCTTTAGATACCAATTTTCACATACAAAATACATATAATACGAGGGTCCCATAAATTATGATTATACTAATGATATAACGAGTGACTATGGTGATTAGCACAGAAGTGCTCAATATATTTTATGTTCCAATAGTTTTATGTTCCACTATTATGTTCCAATAACCAAATCTGCACACAGACAGAAATCATGTAAGCTTTAACTCATCTCTAGCAACATGTGGGATGTAATAGATGCATAATAAATTATTTGTTGAATGAATAAAGTTACATGTTTAAAAACTGGGAATTCAATTTTATGACTAAATCAATTTATTCTTTGGTGAGCAAAGTCTTGTGGCTCTTTTCTTATACTGAAACCTTTCTTGATAAGGTCACCATTGATATATTAATTTCCAGTTCAATTCGATAATCTGAGATGAGGATTAGCTATGCTTTGCAGGATAAAAGTACTGCAGAGCTACATATTTTCTATTCCAAAATCAAGGCCTGAAACTCTTCATGGAAATTAAGGTAAATAAGGAATAATAAAAGTAAAAATGTGCAAAAGATAGACAAAGATAAAAGTGTAAATAAGTTCTTATATCGCTGACGACAAACACCTAGAATTAGTTTTATCAACAGTTGTTCTATTTCTCTCACTGTAACTTCCTTCTTTATATTGTAGTTAGTTCTATAGTAAACATATTCTGAATACTAATTTTGTATTTAGCTCCCTAGTAGAATGCGGCAATTTGAGAGTAAGACACTAGTACGTACCTTTGTATCTTTTCTGACATATTTTTCTAAATATAAGTATTATGGGGAAGGCATAGATATATAAAATTGTTCTGTATGTATTTCATTGAGTTCCTATCTGAAGGATCATGACAAGAACCTACCGGTTTTTATTAATGTAAATATTCACAAAATGCACAATACAAAGCAACCTAACTTAGAGTGAAGCCAGAACATTGTAAACTACTCTTCTAAATTTGCTTGTATAAACCACTATTTTTCTTTTAACCTTTTTTAATGGAAAATTTCAAAATTATATAAAAGTAGAGAGAAAAATATAAATAACCCAATTGTCTAGCTTCAGTAAATTATTAGTATCAACAAAAAGCCTAGTTTCATTGAATCCCCCACTCATTAACTGCCTACACTACCCTAGAATATTTGAAAAAAACCCATTCTAGTTATTCGCAACACGTTAGCATCAATACTCTTCTTTTAAACAAAGCCCACAATACTATTATCCCACATAAAATAATCAATGACAATTCTACCAATTAGCTAGTCACTAATCAAATTCCCCTGATTAAGTATCTATTGCTAGGGGTGGCCTGTTAGCTCAATTGGTTAGAAAACAGTGCTCTTAACAACAAGGTTGTGGGTTCATTCCCCATGGGCCACTGTGAGCTGCACCCCCCACAACTAAATTGAAACAACTACTTGACTTGGAGCTGATGGGTCCTGGAAAAACAGTTAAACAAATAAAAGTTAAAAAAAAAAATAATCCATTGCTAAAGAAAAAACTCTGTATCCCTAAACCATTTTATCTTTACTCAGTAATTTAATAAAACTGTCACTTACAAATAAATGAAGTCAATTTTAGTGAGAACCAAATGCCACATTCAACCTTTGCATCAAATTACAACATATCTTGAAAACATTAGGTGATGTGCATCAAGGATGATACCAGGGCAAACAGAGAATCTTTTGTCAGTTCAAGGGGTTACGTTTGTTACGGTGGGAGGAGAGGTGGGGACCCTGCTAAGTATATATTTTCTTATATAACCACCTATCTTTAAATATCTGTCAGTTTGGATTAATAAAAGATTCAGGTGAAGTTTTTATGAGATTTACACAACTGAAACTTAAGAAGCAAAAAAAACTTAAGAAGAATGGGTGGCTTAGAGAATAGCGTAACCATTACAGAATATTTACATTTTCATATAAACATAACAATAGATTGAATTAAACATGGATTCCCTACTTAAGAGTCACAAAAAAGTTTAATTTAAAAAATTACATATTAAACATATCTTTTTTAAAGATTTTTAAAAATTACCGGTGTTATGGGATCTGTACCATCTACAATTGGCTGATAAGCTTCTGCAACAGCTTGAACATGACCATAGCCTATGGCAGTTAACAAGAGTTTGGCTATTTTAAGACCATTGAAGTAAGCACCCCTCCGAGTTTCCATATCCATATTCGGCAGGAAGTTATTTCTCGTTAACATACTCATTATAACAGATAAGCCACCACTTTTCAAGAAGTGAAATTGAAAGTCAGAGGAATCATCTGCTAAAGGTGCACCAGCAGGCATTAACATGGCATAAACTACCTGGAAAAAAAGGAGAGTGGAAAACTATATTAGAAGGTGTTAAAATATAATTTAAAACTTTTATTTCCCTTATCATCATTACCTTAAGAAATGTTTAACTATTTCAGAAGATTACAATCTTATACATGTTCATTATTACAATATGATGTAAAAATTACAGTTTTTTTGGGAAAAAAAAAAAAAAAGACGGTTAAACCCCAACCTCTGTTAGGTATAACACTCGGGAGGCAGAAGAACCAAAGAAAACTGAATCAAGAGGTGGTCCAAGGTTATTTTCTCCAAGTTTGACATAGTCCAAACAAATAGTTCTTAATTTTTCTACTGTCGTGCTGTCTGTAAAGAAAACACACAGAAAAATGTAAAATATAATTCATATGTTCTTAATATTTCACAACTGATTTACTGAAGAATGTTGTCTTAACATGAAACATCATCAGTAAATAGCTGATCAGTAAATATGACCTGTAAGATCAAATGTTATGAAATATAACCAGACCTGAACTGGTTTAATGATCAACCAAGACAATTGAATTGTCCATCCAAAATATGAAGGGACAACTTTCATATACAGAAACCTTAAATCAACACATCCTCCTTCAACTGGAGACAGAAAACACACACACACACACACACACACACACACACACGCCATAAAACACACAACATGACAAGGATTTAGTTCTTGAAAACAAACACAAGCTCCTCTAACCCAATTACTAGCAACAAATGACATTATGCACAAACTATTTTTCCTCTATGAAAAGACACTGAGTTTCAAGTACAAAAGAAACAACTATTTCCTAGTATATACGTACAAGTAAGAAAAGCTCTATATTTTCTTTTTGTTATAAAGATGTGGCACTTAAAAAAAAAAAATACACACTAAGATAAGATAATCCTTCTTAGAAGGAAACATAGTAGTTAAATCTCCATGATGTTAAGCAATGATTTGTTAATACAAAATACCAAAAGTACAAGTGAAAAGAAGAAAAACAGATAAATTGGACTACATTAAAAACTTTTGTTCATCAAACAAAAAGGGACACGATTTAGAGGGTGATAAGAAGACTCACAAAAGAAAAAGAAAATATTTGTAAATTATACATCTTATAAAGGGCTTTTATCTAAAAATATCAAGACCACTGATAAATCAATAATGAAAAGACAAATAACCTAATTTAAAAATAGGCAAAAACTGTAAATAGATATTTCTCCAAAGATTTGCAAATGGCTAGTACATAGCAAGCACATGAAAAGCTGAAGATCATTAGCCATCATGGAAATGTAAATCAAACCCACACTGACATATCACTTCAATACAACTACGATAGGATTATTAAATCAAAAAATAATAGCTGATGAAAATGTGAAGAAACTGGAACCCTCATACCTTACTTATGAAAACAGAAAATGCTGTACCCACTTTGGAAAAGTTTGGCAGTTCCCCAACGTATTAAACATCTTCAGCATTTCTCTCACAAATATAGTATCTAAAAGGATACAAGATGTGTCCACACCAAAATGTGTACACAAATGTTCTTTGCAGCATTATTTGTAATAGCCAAAAGGTAGAAACAACCTAAGTGGCCACTGACAGATTAACAAAATGTGTTATATACATACAATGGAATATAATTAAGCCTTAAAAAGAAAGGAAATTCAATTGACACATGCTGCAACATGGATGAACTTTGAGGACATTATGCTAGGTGAAATAAGTCAGATGAATGAAGATAAATACAGGAAGAGTTCACTTACATAGAATCTAAAGTAGTCAAACTCACTACTTTGAGTAGTGAGAATTGTGGTTGCCACAGATTGGGAGAAGGGGGTAACGGGGAGTTATTGTTTAATGGGTATAGAGTTTCAGTTCAGCAAGATGGAAAGTTCTGGAGACTGAAAGTACAAACATGTGATACACTTAAACTTAACAACACATAATACATTAAGATGGCAAATTTTTACCATGTTTTTTTACCATATTTTTTTTAAGTGAAGTAATTGATTATAATAATACAGTAAGAAAGCATGCAAAGCCCAATTTGAGGGATAGTATACAAAACAACTGGTCTGTACTTTTCAAAAATGTCAGTCATCAATTACACTTAGCTTGTTCATTTGGATAAAACCTGTGGTTATGTAAGAGAATGTTATTGCTTTCAGGAAACATCCTGAGATATTTAGGTAAATAGGTTTAATTAAATAGATATGGGTGTCAATGTAACTTTCTCTTGGGAATTTAGCAAAATTATATTAAAAAATAAATGGTATACTCGATTCCAGTCATGACAGCAGAGTATGTAAACACTGTATTCATCTACTTCCACAACCATATAAAAATTAGATATAAATTACAGAACACCCATCATTGAGAACAACTTTGAGATTAACTGAAGAGAATGCCTGTAACAAAGGATACAAAGAAGACATGTCTCGATTAGTGGGGGGGAGGGGAAAGTGGGTATGCAAAATGGGTAGATCCTACACCCATAGTGTGGTCATTGAAAAATGGGAGGAATATCTTGAGTGCAAGCAATCCCAGCACCAGGCTCACCAACTCAAGGATCCAGTGCCAGGAAGAGAAGTCCCTATAACTTCTGGTTGTGAAAACTAGCAGAGATTATAGCTGCGTGAGACAGACGGCAGCTGGTATCCCAGACAATCCTCTTAAATGTTCCCAGAAATGGATTTATGCATTAAATTTATGCACTGATGTACTCATTTGCTCTGAGCTCTACTGTTGGGTCATCAGCTTGAAAGGCAGTAGGGACATAACGGGACAGAGTGGGGAGTAAATTGCCTGGCTTCAGAATGAGGGCAGGAGGGGCAGCTTTGTCAAGGCAGAGCCATTGTTCCTTTGTTGAGCCCTGCCCCACCCAGATAGCAAAGGCAGGCAAGCACCAAATCTAAATGATCTATTAACTTTGGTTAACACCCTTTGCCCTGCCCTAGTGATTTCCAGAGACCACGCCCAGAGGCGCCACACCATGGGCTGGAACCTCTTTCAGCAGCAGATCTACAAAAATGGCCCGCATCAGCTCATGTCGTGGACTTTCTTAAAATCTTTCAAAGGTTGACAAATCCCAAACAAGAAACACTGACCTTGGAGTGCCCTGTACCTTTGCTAGGCAGCACAAGGCCCTGCACTAGTGGCAGCTGGCCTTGATATACATTCAGCCTCCAATACCACCACAAGTGGCAATCATCTGTAGATCACTTGTGTAACTCATACCAAGAGGCCTTGGGCAGGGCAGATGCAGTAACTGATCTTATCTTGCAAAACAGCCGATCCCAAGAGAACCAGAACCAAAACACGTAGTGGGCAGCTTCAGACCACACCAGAGCACCACTCAACTTCCTCCACAAATGACACACTCATAGAGCATACTGGGAATACACTAGAGTCCTGCTAAAGTGAGTCCTGCTCTGTAGGATCAGCTCCTGCACAACAACTCCTTCACAGTAGTCACAGCTAGTCCTCACAACCAGTGAGCCAGAGGATCAATCCCTCTCACTGATGTGTAAGTAGCAACCAAGGCTGAATGACAAGAGGAGGGCACACTCAACCCACACAAGGGACACACCAGGAGCACACACCTCTGGTGACCAGGGAGACTGCACCACGGGCTCCACAGGGCACCTACTACAAAGGTCACTCTTCCAAGAAAAGGAGACCTAGAAGCCCTATCTAATAATACATAGAAACAAACACAGAGAGGTAGCAAAAATGAGGAGACAAAGAAACATGTCCTAAACAAAAGAACAAAACTAAACAAACTGGAAACAAGCAAACTACCAGATGTAGAGTTAAAAACACTGGTCATAAGGATGCTCAATGATCTCAGAGATGAATAGATGAACTCAGTAAGAACTTTAACAAAGTGATAGAAAACAAAAGACCAGTCAAAAGTGAAGAATACAATAACTTTAAGGAAGAATACATTGTAGGGAACCAAATGTAAACTAGATGAAGCAGATGATCAAATCAATGTTTGGAAGACAAGGTAGCATAAAACACCCAATCAGAAAAGGAAAAAAATTTATGTATAAATAAATAAATAGTAAGTGAGGAGAGTTTAAGGAGCATCTGGGACAACATCAAGTGTACCAATAGGGATACCAGAAGAAGAGAAAGAGCAAGGAACTGAAAATCAACTTGAAGAAATAATGACGGAAAACTTCCCTAACCTGGTGAATGAAATAGATACACAATCTCAGGAAGTGCATAGAGTCCCAAACAAGACGAACATTATAATTAAAATGCCAAAGGTTAAAAACAGAGAGAATCTTAAAAGCAGCAAGAGAAAATCAGTTAATTACCTACAAGGGAGCCCCCATAAGACAGTCAGCTGATGTCTCAACAGGAACTTTGAGGCCAGAAAGGTCTGGCACAAAATATTCAAAGTCATGAAAAGCAAGGACCTACAACCAAGAGTACTCTACCCACGAGAACCATAATTTAAAATCGGACAGATAAACAACTTCCCAAACCAAAAAAAAAAAAAAAAAAAAAAAAAGAAAAGCTAAAGTTCATCCCCACCAAACCAGCGTAAAAGGAATCTTGGACTTTCTAAAGATGGAAAAAAAAAATTTTGAAAATCATGAATAATAAAATGGCAATAACTACATATCTATCCACAATTGCTTTCAATGTAAAGGGATTAAATGCGCCTATCAAAAAGCTGAATGGATAAGAAAACAAGACCTTACATATACTGCCTCCAAGAGACTCACTACTACGGATGAAAATACACAAACTGAAAGGCATAAATAAAGATATTCCATGAAAATGGAAACAAACAAACAAAAGAGTTGGGATAGCAATACTTATACCAGTCAAAAAGTCTCTAGAAACAATGACTGCTTATAAAAAGAGAAAAAGAAGGACCCAGTCATTCCACTTCTGGGTATTTATTTGAAGAAACCCAGAACACTACTTCGACGGGATATGTACATAGCCATGATCATTGCTGCATTGTTTACAATGCCCAAGATATAGAGGCAGCCTTAGCGTCCATCAACAGATGAACGGAAAAGGAAGAGGTGTTATATATACACAATGGAATATTACTCAGCCATCAAAAAGGAAAAATAAAATGTTGTCATCTGCAACAACATGGATGGACCAAAGGGTATTTTTACTGAGTGGAGTAAGCCAGACAGAGAAAGACAAATGTCATACTGATTTCACTTATATGAGGACACAATAAATGAACAAACACAACAGAAACAGACTCACGATACAGAGAACATTTGATGGTTGCCAGGTGGGAGGAAGGCTGGGGATATGGTGGAAAAGATGAAGGGATTAAGAAATACAATTTGACGTCACAGAAATGGTGGCATAAGTAATGTTTCTTGAAATCTCCTCTGGAAGTTACAACAAATTTTACAGCTATAATTTAAAAAAAAATTCCTTGTCCAACACACCACCAATTCTGAGACCCGCACATCCAATCACCTAAACATGGGCAAATTGAGTGAGCGGGGTGGGGGTAAGGGAGAAAGACAGATACATGGGCCACAGGCTGCCGGAAACAGACCGGAGCTCATTACAGTCTTGGGAGAGGGAAAATTCCAGGCTGCCGGCACACTTTCTGCAGCCCACAGTCCTGCCTGAGGGATCAGCATACAATACGGCTGATCCCAGCAATCACAGCAGAGATCGCAGAGAAAAGACCGAATACACAAGGGTGAGAATGGTGGTTAAAGCCCTTACTACCAGGCAGAAAACAGAAACCAAAGATATGAAGCCTGGTGGCCTCTTCCCCACCCTCGCAGAGCTCTCCCAATCCCCGCACTCTCAGTGTTAGAAGAGGCATCTGGAAAAAATGATAGCATTATCAGATTAAAGAACAGAATATCTACAGCCCTGAAAACTGCAGTAACAGTCCTACAACCACAGATTCACAGCACAACTAATTCCAGCAAAAGGGAAGGAATTGTAGGGGCAAGACAGCTATGGGCTGGTAGTCGCCATTGCTCAGAGCCACACACTAGTTGCCTGTCACACTGCCCCCACTTTTCTGGAACATGGGAGGGGCAACCACAGCTGCTGAAACACATACGCCTTGCATCGGACTTCAGGGAAGCATTGGATTTCAGAAGCTCAGAACTCTATCACCATCCACATCCTCCCACAGAGGCGGTGCTCTCAGACGACCTGCTTACAGAGGAGCATCCCACCTTCCAGGGAACCCACAATCGAATGAAAAGCCAAAACAGTACAAGAGACAATAAAACACTACAGTGTGAGAAAATAAAAGGCTGTGGTGGAAGAGAAAAATAAAACATTCCAGCAGCATCTACTGGAAAGCAAAGAAAAATACCTCTGTGTATAAACCTGCTGTAGAATCCACTCCTGTAGATGCCCAGGATGAGAAATAATAATTCATTAACTGACATGAATAACCAAGGTAACAAGGCAGCTCAAAAAGAAAATGAAAACTCTCCAGATAATGAACTTGAAGGTGACTCAAATAACAGAGAATTAAACACTCCAATTCTGAAAAACCTCAACAAGATGTAAGAAAACACAGACAGGCAGTTTAATGAACTCAGAAACACATGACCTAACAAATGATCATTTTACCAAAGACATTGAATTTTTAAAAAAAGAACCAAACAAATTCTGGAGATGAAGAATTCAATAAAAGAAATAGCCAGCTTAGGTAATAGAGCTGACCAGATGGAGGAAAGAATCAGCGATATAGCAGTAGAAACATGGAAATGACACAGATGTAAGAAGAGAGAGACTTGAGAGTTAAAAGAAATGAAAGAACTCTACAAGAACTTTCTGACTCCATCACAAAGAGCAATGTAAGAATAATGGGCAGACCAGAAAGAAAAGAAAAGGAGGTTAACAGAGAGTATATTTAAACAATAGTTGACAAAAACTTCCCAAATTGGTGGAAAAACCTTGAACCCAAGAAGCAAAAGGAACACCTAATTACCTCAATCCCAATAGGCCTTCTCCAAGGCACAGTGTACAGAAGCTGTCAAAAAATAATAACAAAAAAGAATTCTGAAGGCAGCCATGGAAAAGAAGACAATAACCTAAAAGATCTGACAATTAACTTTGCAAACTTGTCCTAGAAGAAGTGCTGCGTACCTCACTGCTGAGTATCACTATGGTCACCTTTGAAGGACCCCACTTGGGAAGCTATGCACTGATACCAGTGCCTAGTCCACCCTTCAAAGCAATTTTGGAACTCTTTTTCTGGAATGGCCATCAGGGCTATCGTCGTATTACCCCTGATGTCCTGCATGTCATCAAAATGTCTTCCTTTCGATATTTCCATTATCTTTGGGTAAAGAAAGAAGTTACTAGGGGCCAGAACAGGGGAGTAGGGAGAGTATTTCAATATAGTTATTTGTTTACTGGCTAAAAACGCCCTCACAGACAGTGTCATGTGAGCTGGTGCATTGTCGTGATGCAAGAGCCATGAATTGTCAGAGAAAAGTTCAGGTCGTCTAACTTTCTCACGCAGCCTTTTCAGCACTTCCAAATAGTAAATTGGTTAACTGTATGTCTGGTTGATACAAATTCATAATGAATAATCCCTCTGATATCAAGAAAAGGTTAGCAACATCGTCACAACAACTTAATTGTCGTACCTCCTACAAAGGAAATCCCATTAGACTATCATCAGACTTTTTAGAAAAAACTCAACAAGCCAGGAGGGAGTGGAATCAAATATTCAAACTATTGAAACAGAAATTACGAGCCATAAGTAATATACCCAGCAAAGATACCCATTAGATATGAAGGAGGAATAAAGACCTTCCAGACATACAGAAGCTGAGGGAATTTTCTAACAAGTGACATTCATTACAGGAAATACTGAAGGACACTATTCGACCTGAAACAAACAAACAAACAAAAAATCAAAAGAATACAAAAGTATGAGCAACATTATGAACAGAGAGACAGAAGCAGGAAATGGCAACCCCTTAGAAAAACAGGGCACTATATACTTATCATAACACAAAGGGTAAAGAAGAAAAAACATTAAAAAATAAAGGAAAAAGAGAAGTAAAAGACAACTTATTACTGCCAGTGGAAATCAATTCACAGCACAAGCAGGGATAACTTGTGACAACAAAAACGTAACACGGGAGAGAGTAAAGGTCTGCATGTAAAAAGAAGAGTGGAGGTAATAGGCATGAAGACGAAAAAGGACTTATGTATATATGAAACTTTCTGTTATATAAATTTAATGGTAACCAGCCAAAAAAGAGAAAACGAGGACTGAGATATCTACAATAAAAAAAGAACAGGAAAAAAACCACAGAACACCACCACACTGAAATAAAAGACAGCAATTAAAGGCAAAGAAAAAATGGAGACACTGAGTCACCAAAAAACAAAAGACAAAATGGATATAGGAAATTCTCACGTATCAATATCACCCTAAATGTAAATGGGGTGAACTCACCTATTGAAAGACACAGAGTAGCAATTAGATCAAAAAACAAACCGAACCATATGCTGCCACTGAGAGACGCATCTGGGCTATGAGGACAAACATAGACTCCAAGAGAAAGGGTGGAAATTAATACTTCAAGCAAATAATACCCAGAGAAAAGCAGGTGTTTCGATACTTATATGAGATGAAACAGACTTCAGGATAAAAAAGGTGAAAGAGACAAAAATGGTATTTCATAATGATGAAGGGGACTGTACAACAAGAAGACATAATACTCATCAATATTTATGGCACCAATTAGGGAGTAAAAAATTTAAAAAGCAACTACCAACAGAACTAAAGGGGGAAATTTACAAAACACAATTAAGTAGGGGACGTAAATACATCATTGACAGCTATGGATAGATCATCCAAACAGAAAATAAATAACGAAATAGCAGCCCTAAATGACACATTAGATGAAATGGACATAATTGACATTTATAGAGCAGTTCATCCTAGAACATCAGACTATACCTCATACATTCTTTTCTAGTGTACACGGAACATTCTCAAGGATAGACCATGTATTGGGACATAAAACCAGCATCAACAAATTTAAGAAGACTGAAATCATACCAAGCATATTCTCTGATCACAAGGCTTTGAAACTGGATATCAACTGCAAAAACAAAGCAGGAAAAACCACAAGTATGTGGAGATTAAACAACATACTTTTAAACAACAACTGGGTCAAAGAAGAAATAAGAGGAGAGCTCAAAAGATATATACAAATGAGAGTAAAAATACATCGTACGAAAATTATTAAGATGCAGCAAAAGCATTAATAAGAAGGAAATTTATATCATTACAGGCCTATGTAAACAAACATGAAAAATCCCAGATATACAATCTCACATTACAACTTAAAGAACTAGAAAAAGAAGAACAAATGAAACCCAAAGTCAGCAGAAGGAAGGAAACAATAAAAGCAGAGCAGAACTAAATGAAATCAAGAACAAAAAGACAATAGAAAAAATTAGTGCAACGAAGAGCTGGTTCTTTGAAAAGATTAATGAAATTGACAAACCCTTGGCTAGACATGATTCTTTATATAGAAAACCCTAAAAACTCATCAAAAAGCTATTAAAAACAATAAACAAATATAGTAATGTTGACAGTTACAAAAATCAATCTACCAAAATCAATTGCATGTCTATATACTAACAAGGAAATCTCATAAAGAAATAAGAAAAAATAATTCCTTTTGCAATTGCAACAAAAAGAATAAAGTACCTAGGAATAAACTTAACCAAGGATATGAAGGACCTATACTCGAATCCCTACTACTGTTTACTGTGAGATGGGATCTGCTAAATCTCTAAAGCAATGAACATTTAACACTCATGCCTTAGCTTCTAAATATCATTTTATAGTAAATAAATCAAGGGTCAGAGAAATGGCTAATTCCAGAACAAGAGCTGGATATCTGATTATTCCTGGCTAAGAAACAAAAGCCAGTTAAATCTGGTGAAGTCATTAAATCATGCTTGATTGCAGCTGTTAAAGAAATGTCCAGATAAAATAGACTTCTTTAAGAGTATTGGTCTTTTGGCAAGAAAAACTCTTTAAGAAGTTGAGAGCATTAGAAACAGCACAACACACAATTCAAAAAGAGGGCATTGAAAATAGAGGTTATAGTACCTTAGTGGTAAACACTGTGCATGTAATTAATACTACTGAATTGTACACTTACAAATGACTAAAATGCAACATTTTATGTCATATACATTTTACCAGAATACAAAACAAAGCAAATAGTTTTGAGTGAGTTTTCTTGGCCCATGATAAGCTGATAAATAATGATACTGCTATGCCATTGTTTAGGCCACGTCAGTATCAAATTTGCACTAAAGAACTGGCTTCTAATAACATTTTCTATGGAACAACTACGGATAAAATTTTTCCAAAGAAGCTGAGAAACCATTAACTTAGTACAACTTGAGTAGAATCTACAATAAAGTGTTATAAGTGATCACGTGTGGAACAGAAAAATACTGAGGATGAAAGATTTACGATGCTTGTGAAACATAAGAAGTTTAATCATATGGTCATTCACTCATTGTATTATTCAGTAGCAGGTATTTTGTGGAAAAATCTGTATCCACCAAGCGTTACTGAAACAATAGTATCTAAGGTGAATTCTGTTCACTTTCATGGACTTAACCATCTTCAGTTTCATGAATTTTTGTTGGAAATAGGGTCTGAGTATTTTGATTCGCCCTACCACATAGTAGTAGTTCAATATTTTAGCCATAGTAAAGTTTTACTGTGATATTTTAAGCAAAGGTTCAAGAACGACTTTTGTTTTGAACAAGAATAAATATTCTCAACAACTGTTACCAAACAGTGAACTGGTTTGCAATTTAGCTGTTGCTACAGACTTGATGTTTCTTAGCGAATTTAACCTAATCTACAATGTAACACAGTGCTTTATTTTAGTGAAAAATACTGCAGTAAAATAATTTACATGCCAACCAACACAGTTTGATTCACATGTAATGTCAAACTATATACATTTCTCATTGCTGTCAAAGTTAAAATAAAAAATGAGATACCTATTTCTACACAAATTTATAGCAGATATATTTTTCAAACTCAAAATACATTCCCATAACATTTCCCAAAACTTGATATAAGTGTAAAGGAAATCTCTGTACTTCAAAATGCACTTAATTATGTAATTAAGGAGATTCCATCTATTCTAAAATTCAAAGTGACTAATCTGCAGTGTAATGACATCCTTAAAAGTGAAATAATGAAAGAAGAATAAGAGTCTACAACCGCCTTTCACACAGTGTTCATGGAAAGAAAACTAGCAGTACCCGCTTGTGTAAAAATCATGTTAAAGATGAAACAAGTAAAACTTATGTTTCAGAGATCAGCAATAACAAATGAATATCTGCAACTGACTTTATGACAGGGGGCACAAATTGTGAACACAAACAAAACAGCATACTTTCCCCACTCAAAAAATTAAGCAACTCTTATTAGCAGGCTCAGATTATACAAAATTATATTCTGGGGGTCTGTCAGTTAGGTAACAGAATAATGTCAATGTTAATTTTCTGGCTTAGATATATAAATTGTGGTTATATAGAATGTGTTTGAAGAAAATACACATTACCATTTGGGGGATGACAGGACATTAAACAAACAAATTACTGACATTTGGTTTACGGAAGAAAAATTCTTTGTATTGTATTTCCTACTTTCTGTGATTTTGTGATTACTTCAATAACAATAATACATGCATAGTTTTGCAGAACATGAGATTAAGGGGAACACAGTGAATACATTACAGCAGAAACACTGTAAAATGTTCATAAAATACAAACAGAACTACATGAAGAAGTAACAGAAAAAAGGTCATAAAAATGTTACAATAACAAAGCCAAAAAATGTCAACAGAAGAATTAGCTATGTAACTGTCAAAAAAAAAGAAAAAAAAGAAAAAGAAAAAGGGAAACAGTGAATAAAAGGGAAAATGGCAAGATGGGTATAAAATCCCACAGCACATTCTATTGCAAAACACATTTCCAAAATCAGCGGGAGAAATATGAGCAAAAAATACAAATCTTACAAATCTCTTACATATGAAGCAATTAATCTGTTGACTGACAAGGTATATTGAGTACCCAGACAGAAACAGAGTTAACATACAAATGACTTTCGTTTTCCCACCAGGCAGCATTGCTATATAACTATAATGGAACCATTTTTCAATCTTCAACTCTAAAACCCTAAATCAAAACAAAGAACACATTACTGCAAGTGAGCCTTCTGTAGCATTCAGATAAGTAGTGTGGGGGTGAAGGGGGTAGGAGAGAAGTCTGCTTCCTATGTACCCTTTTTTAGGAGAATGTAATACAGCAAAATGAGTACTGACTCAAGAAAAAGTCCCACGACAAAGGAGTACCAGATATTCTACCACATGAAAATTGTATTAAAAAGTTACAGAACGGTAATTTTATCAAAGAACATCTGACAGAAACAAAAGGAGAAAATACCCAGAAAACATGATATAACACATATAACCGTGTAGAAAATTGTTTTAAGATATTATTGGAAAAAGTGTGAAAATTATATTAATACCATAGAAAATTAAGCAAATGAAAGGGGGAAATTTTAAATATCTAGTAAAAACACGTGTAAGTAATGTATGAGACCTTTTCACATACAGCTTTTTAAAAAAGTTAACATGTTGTTAAGCACATGTTAATATTTACATAGAAATACGAATAATTAATATAGATTTAAGCAAAAATTGTGAGGTGATCAGAAATGGATGTAAGAGTATGTAAGAAATACATTTTCATCTAAACTAATATTAGTCAGTATATAATATTTAAACGTGGCATAGAAAATATATTAGGCAATATTTAAGGAAAGCTAAGCAATTTTCTTACCTGGAGGCATAAGTTTCATAAGTACTCTTGCACCATCTCTAAGAGGTGGCATATTGAGATTGCTACCTAAGTCTGCAACTTGCCAAAGGAAAGAAATGTATCGGGGATGCAGTGACATTATCTGGAATACAGAATACAAAAACAAAACAAAAAACATTTACTATGAATTATGTAAAAAGTGTTTTTTATTAATATACACTGTCTCTAAATAAGTTTTCTACTTATTGATCACATCTTTTGCATATGCATTTTTAAGACCTGAAATTATCTGCTCCCCCTATCTTTTCACTTTTCGAAATTCACTGGTTCTTCATAATGCAAATTTAATCATGTATCAAGCTTTCTAAGCAACTTCGAGTAATTTCTTTGTGACAGGCATTCTGCTGTTTTATAAACTATGGAATTGAGATGATGTTTATTACAAAAGGCACTTCACCTCCTTAGGGATAACTGTTGCTGATTAAATTCCTAATCCAATAGTTACAATGACCCAAATCCCTTTGACATTGAAGTGACTGTTGTTAATGAAGCCATAACAATTCTTAAGGATGAGGGGGAAAGGAAGAGTAAGAAAGGTAGTTGTTTCTTTAGATATGAGAAATATTACTAAGAATCTGAGAAAGATAACAGATCATATATTTCTTTAAAAACAGTTCCCAAAAAAAGGCTGATGACATATTTTCTAGAGGTATATATTTAATAGTATTGAAGTTTAATTTATTAATTAATAGATTAATAAACTACTTCTATGCAAACATAATACTATATCTATGGAAAATTTTATTTTAAATTCCAACAATTAAGAAATCCATCCAAAAGTTCATAGTTAACTGTATAGTTATTTGACATTTGACCCACTGATGAAACAGGTAAACTCCTCAGAAAAAAAACCATTTTACACATTTCTTTGTATTCACATATAGTTGCTACTTACCACCCCGGGCAAACAACATTCCACTTCTGGATTGGGACCATGACTGTACTGATTACAATGGTTTCCAGGAGATCCAGTTGAGGAATCAGAAGAACTATCAGGGCTTGAGGGCATATTGGAACTTACTTGTGTAAGTTTGGCTGTAATTACCTGAAAGTGAAAGTATATAATAGTAGCAAAAACAAAGGAAAATACTTCAAAACAAACAAACAAACAAAAACAAAAACAAAAGAAAAATACAGCAGCTAGGTATATCAAAAAGCTAAGAATCACTTTGTGCTTTAACTTTAGAAATACACTTTAAAATTACTGTCTAATACAACTGCTTAGTGGTTTATTTCCTCCAGTATACTAGTGTCATGACAGCTATCTTATTCAGGACTGTAACCCAAACACCTGACATAGTAGATTGCACAAAACAGATGCTCAAAAAACATTTATTGAATTAATGAAAACCTGCTTCCATGTTTAATATTTGGGGGATATTTGAAAATTATATGCACTTACTGATTTATCTTTTAAGTTTAACTGTCCAATTAGCTTTCTGTCATCTTCAGAGTCTATCAATTCACCACCCACAAAGAGTTCAATTTTTGTATGGGCTACATTTGCTTTTATACGACTGAGAATACATCGTCGTACTGAACCAACTGTATCATTTGTATGAGACCATATGTCCAAGTCATCAACCTGTCTACCATGGTTTGGAAATCGAACTACAAGAGAGAGGTGTTTACCACGAAATGCTCTGGGGAAAAAAAATATTAAAAACAAACAGAAAAGCACAATGAAATTCAGCAAGTTGTCAGGAACATATTGCAGAGACTTTAAATGTTCTTATTAAAAAAGGAATATAATTAAATTAATTTTGTTTTTAAGATACTGAGAATAACTGTTTCTTTTAAACTATGAACACCATAGTTAATCTTAGAAACACATAATTATATTCCATTGTTCATCTTTGTCTGATGACCATGGAACAAAAGATTTCTATTTATGATAACTTACAACACAGATGTGAGTAATACCTCAGGTAATTTTAAGCTACAAAAGCTCAATTCACTAAGGTTATTTTTAAATGAGGGAAGAGATGAACTTCAGATCAAAAGTATCAACAAATATGTTAAAATTGAGGTTTCTACTAAAAATCTATAAATTGTTAAAAGCAAAATTCACTCAAAAATATTTAGGCTTTTCTCACAGGTAAGATGTAAAATAAAAATCATATTCAGGATACAATTTTACATGTTTCATGGAAAAAAAATCACCATTTAATAAAAACCTGATATTTACTTTATAAACTTTTCCCAGAACTAGAAATGCCATTCAACGATTATAAAATAATTTAGTGTTATCTGCTTAATTTACGATTATGATTTATATCACATAATACAAAATTTGTATATAATTTGATTATACTATAATATGACTTAGTAAATTGTAATCGTTTCTAAATTTAAAGAAATTTTAGCAAGAATCATTTAAAAATATCATCTGGCTAAGCAGTTTTTAAGAATTTTATTTTTAACAAATTTATATTATTTACTTGTAAATATATATTCACAAATAAATAATATCAAAATAAAAAACTATCAACTGCAAAACATCAGTGCCACATTACCAGGTGGTAAGAGCTTGGAACAATAAAAGAAAAAAGAAAAACTTACTTAATGAATGAGAATGCCTTGCAAAAATATATTTTCTATTTAAATAAAAAAAAATTTTCTATTTAAATAAAAAAAAATAATTTGTAAGATGTCAATGTTTTTAAAACATTAAAACAGTATATTGAAATCTAGAATCGAAAATTTTTACTGTCCTTTTAACTTATATGTCATTACTTTCCTAATTTACTGGCTAAGAAAACACAAAATAATAGTAAATTAACATTTGTAGGTCAATTTCTTACAAACCTTGACATAGGTAGAATCGTTCTTTCCTCATGATAATCACTGTCACATTCATTTATGTATTCTCTTAAAACAGTTAATACTCGAACCATTCGAATGGCTTCGTGTTTTGCACAATTAGCACTGTCTTTGTCACAGTCCAAAACACATAACACATCATATGAGACTTTTAAACGATCAAAGCAAGACTGAATGAAGTCTTCATGGATAACCAGCTATAAATAATAGGCCAAATAAAGACAGGTCAAGTTGTTTTGAAATTTAAAAATTAAATATGATACTAATCCAATTACAGACAGTAAAATTTCAGCTTATATGTAACTGAATCACATTATGTTTAACACAAAAGGAAGCTGATAAGAACATAAGAAAGTAAAAACCATTTATTTTTTAAAAACAAAAACCTCCTGGAATGAGTGTCATAGTAAGTCAAATTTTTGGCTGTCCCAACCTATTATAATAAATAATTATATTTAAAATAATCCTAACTACCTAAGGATAATTATCAAGGCAATATTCACTGAGTTAGCATTTTGTAAGGTACAAATGTGGCTTGAATACTTAAATATTCTTTGACAAGACTTAATTTCTAGTTTTTAAATTAATTCTAAGTTTAAAATGATTCTACTAAACAAAAGATTACTTTGAATATAATTGTAGTGGAAGTTTCTGTGCAGTTCAATCCTTACCTGATTAACCTGTAACCTGGGGCCAAGGTTTGTGTATATCTCTTTAAGCAGATCTATAGCTCTATTGGCAATGTCATCATTACTCTGAATCACCACCTAGATCCAAAAATTATAATGTAGGTAACATTCAAGATATATTTTATTTTGGCACTTAAATTCATATCATATCCTCAATTATTTTTAATATTTAGTACTCAATAATTTAAAGCTAAATTGATTTTCATACTCAAATCAAATCAAATTAAGTGTGTGTGTATATATATATATATACATATATACATTTCACACACATATGTGTATATACATACACCCTTCATATATACTCTTCATATATGTATATATACATATATATACACACACATCCTTAACATATATGCATATATACATATATATATACATATATATATATATATAAAACACAAGTTTTCTGCATAGAGTAATTTGCTTAAAAATGAAAAAGAATAAAACACTTTAATTGGTATTAAATTCTGCAATTTGGTAACTGTTAGTTTCTCAAGGAGCAATCCAAATAAGCTAAAAAATTTATATGAAAACATAATAGAAAGAGCAATCCTGTCAACTCCAGTGATCTCTGCACATCTTTAACAATTATCTAACTAAATCAGTGGTTTCACAATATGTTTAGAGTCCTAAGTCTTTAAAGGTGTTTCAGAACTAACACTGTAAGAGGTTTCGGAAGGCAAAGGAAAGAAAATAAGGAAAGCAGGCTTTCATTTCTTACATGAACTAGAATTACATATTTTTTTTATTTAAAAGGGTACTGCTATTTAAAAATGTTTGAAAACCACTGGTTTTAATGAAAGACCAAAGCAATCTTAGTCTACCTATGGTATGCAAACAAAACAAAAACACTGCACATCCAAAATATAAGATGAAATATATAATAGGTTAGATTTTAAAGATAATAAGACTTATTTATCTTATCAAAATGGAAATGTTACTTTTAAACAGAATATAGCATTTTACTCTCCAGGTACTTAAATATATCACAAATTTTAAAAAGCATTAAAATTCACTACTCTTCTGTCATTCATTTTGGCATTAAATGTACAAATAAATCCCAAGATCTAATTTATTAAGTAGGGAGACAACAATGTGTAGGTAATCAATGGCACTAGTACAACTATATCTAAAAAGATTCTAAGTATAACAGGCATAATGTTGGCAGATATTAAAAGGAAAAAAAAAGAGAGAGAAAGAAAAACAAAGCCCAGGCAAAGAGAAGTGACATAACAAGAAGCTAGAGATGAACCATTATTCCCTCCAGATTCCTAGGACAAGCATCAGAGCAAGATAAATACATATATAATTTATAGGCAAAACTATGACTCCTTAACTATTTTTTTTTATAACTACCTGAAGTGCTTCTCACTTACCTTCCAAAGGTAGTCTAATCCTATTAGTTCCAAATCATCCATCATGTAGGCTTTCCGTTTTGCTACTAATTTCCCTTCTCGACAATTAACAGCTTTGAAGAATCGTTCAAAACATTTAATTCCATTTTCAGTTAACAGGGAAGGATCAAGATGAAGCACATTACTTTCAAAGAAGTCCTTATTAATATCAGGATCTAAGTCTGGTTCGTCGCCCATTAACTTTGAATACCATTTAAAACAGGCTTCACGATCACAAAGGTAAACTGCATTCTCTGCTAAGCATTTCCATATTTGTTTTGCCTGAGGAGCACAGAGCCACAGTTGTCCATCCTTCAGTAAAAATCTTGGAAAAATTTAAGAGATGAGTAATTAGGTCTATATAATTTTATCCTTAAATACAATTTATTTTGATATGCCTGAAAGAATACATTCATTACCATTACATTTTAATTGCGACTAAAAAAGACATTGTTTCAAAAGAATTTCTTACCCATTTATCTGGCAGTAAAACAATACCAGGTATTAATTCATTTATTTAACAAGCATATATTAATGGGGTAACTACAAAGTTCCAGTAATTCTGCTAGGTGATTTGATCTAAATATTATAGCTTTTTCCTGCTCTCAAGAAGTTCAGGCTTTGGAACCATACACTAATTTAGCTCCCTCCTTATACTGTGTTTCCCCGAAAATAAGACCTAGCCACACCATCAGCTCTAATGCGTCTTTTGGAGCAATAATTAGACCTGGTCTTATATTAATTATTGCTCCAAAAGACGCATTAGAGCTGATGGTCCGGCTAGGTCTTATTTTCGGGGAAACACGGTATATGGTTTCATTGGAAAATAAGGTGTTACATTAACTGACTTTCAGAGATAACTGAATGTTATTATAAAATAAAGTTGTTTTAAATTAAGAAAAAAATTCAAGGCAGTTAAAAAATGAAAAGATACTTAACAGTTTCATGTCAACCTGATAAAAATTCCCATCAAATTTTATGACATTTATTTAAAGTTGATATGAAGCAATCAGGTCAATAATTCTTAAAAGTACCTACAGACTGACTTGGAAAATAGACTATATGTCCATGGTAAGTATTTCACCATAAATTATTACAGTTCAGCAATAGAAATACAGTATACAACATAGTCTAAAGACAAAATCTCCAAGAATATATGTAACATAATGATTGCAATAGATTTTATGAAAAACTGAAGGTCTTGGCATTTTTATTAGCGTATGATTCAAACACGCTTTTTTATTCTGATATATGGTATTTGAATTTCTAAAAAAAACTCATTATTTAAGGTATATATCCATATGCATATACATATACATGTCATCAAAAGCTAAACATTATTGAGCAAGTTTAACCTAAGACTATTTTTAGTTCCATTTTTAGTTGCCTTAAAAAGATAGGCAATTTTTCCTTATCCCCATGTGAAGTAATATTACTATATAAGCCTTTAGGTCATCAGCCATTATTGTTAGAATTAACAAAACACCAAAGCACACTGACCACTTTGTTCCTTGATAACATTTCTGAAAATGTAGTTCCCTAGATGACTGTTTTATGTCCTATCGTACAAAATGTGAAAATGTGTAAAGACTAAATTACTAGATTGGTGAAAAAGTAATTGTGGGTTTTGCAATTATTTCTAACCTTTTAAACCGCTATTACTTTTGCTCCAGCTTAATATTATTTCTAACATAAACTCCATTTGAAATTTAAAATGTATTTTCTTCAAAATTAAAAAAAATGTTAAAGGCTGGCCAACAATTAAATAGTATTTAATAATCAACACATAGGAAACGTCACATTAACTTTTGGCAATGAATCTCATATGGGAAAATATTCACCTGCAGCATGAATTGCAACCTAAAAGACAGCTATAAAGGGTATTAACACTGCATTTCTCATGTGTGTTACCTAAAAGAGACTACTACTAATTGTTTAAAACCTACCTAAGGAAGTTTAGCCGTTCTTGGACTTCTTGAACATGACTATATCTACTCCCAAGCCTCACAGTTTGTGGGTCATAGTCCTCATGGTCTGCAAATTAAGAAAATTGATCCATTATGTATATGTATATTCATATCACTGCTGACTTTACCAAAGGGAATTATTAAGTCAATAATCATATATCATTAATATGCAACCTGTAATAATGGTATTGATATATATCCAATTTTCCTTACAAAAATACACTCACATTTTACATAGTCTAAAGAAAATATGATCAGCTAAATGCACTATCAAAAATAATTTTCAGCATAACCCTGTTCCATTTTTCACATATATTGGGAGCAATCTGTGAGTACAGTCTATGATTTTTCCCCTATGTTTTTCATTTTTATACTAAAACTTTTTATTTAAGGGAAAAGCATTTTAGTGTAAAAATAACATTGAGAGCATTCATAAAAAAATTAGCATGACAGAAGCTGCTACACTAATTGATAAATTTCTGATATGTTACCTCAATCACCAGACCATGAATGCATATAAAAAATATTTTAAAAACCTACCCTCTCTTATGGTCATAAACACATGTGCTGGTAACTAGGCCTTGCCTGGGTTGGAAATCCTTTGTATTTAAAATATAAAATTAGTATTTTGGACTTAATTTATAACATCACATAGGAATGTGCTGTTATGCTAGGTGAAAAATTCGTAGTGTTGGTCAATTGAAAAGCAAAGAAAAAAATTAAAAGCACCTAATGTCCTAAAAATACTTTATATTCTGGTTTTTCAGAGCACTTACTTTGAAGCATCTGACTATACTTCAGATTACCACTTTATATGCTTATCTCTTAAAGCCTTTTATCTAAAAACTTTTGTGTGTGTGCTTACTTGCCAAGATTTTTTTTTTTTTTCCTGCTGGGAATAGGGGGAAACAAGAGGAGCCGCAGGAGGAGCACCATACAATTTTGTTTTCTGACAAAATTTCAAACTTACATACAAAATGCAACAATAATAAAAGGAACGATTCTTCATCAAGATAAACCAACTGTTTATGTTTTGCGTATTTGTTTTATCAGTACCTCTATTTATCCCATTTGTTGTCATTTTGTGAAGTATTTGAAAGTAAAATGAATACATGTTACTTTACTTCTTAAAACTAGGTTTACTTCCTAAAAACAAGGATATAACTGCAGTATACTTAGCTGAGTTTAAGATTAATAAAAGACTATTTTCTGATCAATTCATAGCTTATATGCAAATCTCATTAACTGTTCCCTTTACGCTTTATAATTTCCTTTTTCCTAGTCCAGAATCAAATCTAGGATCACGCACAGCACGTAGTTGTTCTCTTTAACCTAGAGTGTCCTTAGTTCTTTTCTGTTTCTTACCTTGACTATTTTAAAGAATAGAGCTTCTTGTCTAATGCCATTCAGTTCAGGTTTGTGTCATGTATCCTCTAGTTAAATTCAGATTATGAATTTCTGGCAAGAACTACCACAAAAGTAATACTATATCCCTCATATAGATTGTTATCAAAATCCATGATGATTGTGCCAATATTATGAACATTAACTTAAATTGTTTCCACCAAAGTTCTCCAGTAAAAAGTTACTACTTTTCTCTTCTTAATTAATAAATAGTGGGAGGATATTTTGATTGCATATCAGTATTTTGGCATTCATCAAACTTTACCTCACTAATTTAATCATCCAGTATTTTTTCATTACATTTTTAGTTGGCATTCTTCTCCATCTATTCATTTATATCTCTATTAACTCAAGGACTCATATATTGAACAGGTTATGATCCATAGTATCATTATTTTGATGCTCAAACTTACAGGCTTAGTGAGCAAGAAGTGACTCCTACATTTGACATGCCAATATGATATTCTGGAAACACTTCTTACTTTCTAACAAAAAAGTGTTCGTTTCAGGCTGTACTTTACTGCTATAGGCCTAGAAACAGTCATTTCTCAAAGAGCTATCAGCTTAGTAAAATTAGTAATACTATTTAAAATTTATTTTCAAGTTATAAAACCCCACAAATATCTAACAATACTTCATGGCTGACATACAGAAATTAGGAAGTACTAGTAAGTAAACCAAATTCAGGAGGTACAATTGGTGAATGACACTTGTAAAGAGACCTTTGTTTTTGTTGGCAAGTGGTCTTGAAAACAGTCAAAGTCCATAATAAAATCAAGGAGAATGGGAGGAAGTAATGCAAAGTGGGAGCCCTTAGAAAACACAGATTTAAATGAATTGCAATGTGTCCTATAACTAGTGTAAGCCTTACAAACTGTATTCAGAAGTCAAAGAAAATAACACATAAAAACTCTCGTTAAGTGCAAATCAGTGCAAAGGGTCTCTTAAATGAACTAAACTTGTGTTTTATACTTTGTTGATGAACATTCAAAGGTTTAAAAACATAAGATTGAAGAAGTATTGTGCCTAAATTCACTAAGGAATCAATAAAACTCATTTTACTATGTATAAAAGTTGAAAGAACTTTAAGTTATTTTGTTATCTAAGATAATAGGAAAGCAAAGGTACAATGACATGACCATGCGACTGGGGAAATAATCTTTTTCAAAACCAAAGAAGCCTAGAATAAATAGAATATAGTCATGGCAAGTGCATAATACTGACAAAATGAAAATGAGGAAACATCAATGAACGACAGGACTCTCACATTATCGTGTTACATATTTTGTCATATGCTTCAGGAGATATATGCAGTATGTTTCTTATGGAGATATTCACCATAGTTTGTGTTGCTATTGGTTCTATAGCATTATTATAACTTAATGTTAAAAGCTTTAGCAGGAAAATTTATTTTATCCCTATACTTAACAATCAATTTATTTATCAGGTTTAGTCAGAAATAGAAATTATATCAAAAAGGAAAAAAGGTTAATTATGGAAACAGATGATATGAAATCAATGGATTCAGAAGAATCATTAATACAACAAAAATTCAAGTGCTTGCTATGTGCCAGGCAATATTCTACCAACTACTAACTCCACTCTAGCCTATTTATGAAACAAATACGAGGTAGGACAATTAAGTTCGTGAACTCATTCCAGAAAAAGTGCTACATACCTCACTGCTGAATATCACTGTGGTCATCTTTGAAGGACTCCCATTGGGAAGGTATGGGCGGACACCAGCGCCTTGTCCATCCTTCAAAGCACTTTTGGAACTCTTTTTCTGGAATGGCCAGCAGAGTTGTCATCATATTACCCTTGATGTTGTGAATGCCATCACAATGCCTTCCTTTCAATATGTCCTTTATCTTTGGGTAAAGAAAGAAGTCATTGGGGGCCAGATCAGGAGAGAAGGGAGGGTGTTCCAATACAGTTACTTGTTTACTGGCTAAAAATTCCCTCACAGACAGTGCGGTGTGAGGTGATGCATTGTCGTGATGCAAAATCCATGACTTCTTGGTGAAAAGGTCAGGTCATTTTCATCTAACTTTTTCACGCAGCCTTTACATCACTTCCAATAGTAAACATGGTTAACTGTTTGTCCAGTTGGTACAAATTCATGATGAATAATCCCTCTGATATCAAAAAATTTTAGCAACATCGGTGCAACAAGTTCATAAACTTAATTGTCAGACACTACTCATTTTACAGCTCTGATAAATTGTAACCAGATGAGGCTTAAGTAATCTGCAAGTTAAGTGTTGGAGCCAGGATTTAAATCTAGGCAGTTTCTCTTTTAAAAAGCCTGCATTCATATTTCTAACTTGCAAAGAAGCAATGTAAAGTTGGTAATAAAGAACAATGACATTCTTGTGATCATGAAAGTAAGATAAGCAGAGAACAAAAGTACAATTTGACAAAATAGACCACAGGATCCTAGTAAGGCGAAATGCACATGTGTCCCACATAACTGCCATGGCAATTTGATCTTCAATTACTGACAACGACATTAAAAACACAGATAAAAACACATAAAAATGAAATAAAAGTTTTCACTGGAGTTAATTATACGAGGTCTAAAAATTAAGTTCGCAAACTTATTGCAACAACGTTGCTAAGCTTTTTTCGATATCAGAGGGTTTATTCATTATGAATTTGTACCAACTAGACAACCAGTTAACCAAGTTTACTAGTTGGACCTGCTGAAAAGGCTGCGTGAAAAAGTTAGACAAAAGCGACCTGAACTTTTTGCCAACAATTCATGGCTATTACATCACGACAATGCACCAGCTCACACGGCACTGTCTGTGAGGGAGTTTTTAGCCAGGAAACAAATAACTGTATTGGAACACCCTCCCTACTCACCTGATCTGGCCCCCAATGACTTCTTTCTTTATCTGTAGATAAATATTGAAAGGAAGACATTTTGATGACATTCAGGACCTCAAGGGTAATACGACGACAGCTCTGATGGCCAGTCCAGAAAAAGAGTTTCAAAATTGCTTTGAAGGGTGGACTAGGTGCTGGCATTGGTGCATAGTTTCCCAAGGGGAGTCCTTCGAAGGTGACTGTAGTGATATTCAGCAATGAGGTATGTAGCACTTTTTCTAGGATGAGTTCGCAAACTTAATTGTCCAACCTCCTATAGCTGGACTCCACCTCTGAAAGATGTTAATGGGCACACAGTAGGGGTTTATACCACCATAAAAGTTTAAGATCACAAAATACCTGCGAGAACCACATAAAAACTTCTAACTATCTCACTGATTTTGGCTGCTCCTGCTAGGGAAAATAAATCACAACCTGCAGTGCCTTTCCTGTCTTGCCCTTCTGCTAGAAAGAAACCTTGGAACTTAATTGGCAGGACTTAATGGGACCAACTGTAGCAGATGATGTTTAGATTGCTTTCCTAATTCAAAGACTAGAGTGGACAGAATGGGTAAAATGTGACAGCAGCAGGAAGTCATTGTAATCATTAGAGATATTAAAGAGTTGCTTAATTTTTCCATTATGTTCATGTAAATTTTATATGGATAGTATATATTAGCAATATCTTGAGGATTTTATAAATCACCTGGTTATGAACATAATAAACCACAAGTATTAGGGTGTAAGTACATGCACAGTCTAGTGTTCTAGTCAAATAATGAGTATAAATGTCCACATTTTTAACATGTATGACTAGATTCTACATATCCTAATGTAGCATGTCACTGAACGGTATTTTCAGTTAAACATTATGCTAAATACTGACATCAACAATGTACAACAAAAAAGTTTAAAAGGTGTTCTTTCCTATATTCAAATATACAAACTGGGCCTACAGGTGATGGGGTTTTTTTATTTCATTTGCCCTATGAATTTGGTGTAATGTAGTTGAGGTATAGATGCACAAAGAATATATTGTGCTCTAGCCGATAGATTGTGAGAAAACTGTCAAAGGACGAATAACATTGGAATTGATCTTTATGACACCAAGAAGAGTGCCCACATATGGCAAATATGAAAAGTTTTCTGTTAAAACCACAGGGAGCTTTATTCCAATACATTTAAACAATTTCATATTCTGAGAACCCCTGAAGACAAATGGTGATCACTAGTAAATTTTTAATGAGTTCTTTGAACAACAGAAACTATTATTTCAGGGTTATTAAAAACAACTATAATGTATGCTAGAATAACCTGGAGTAAAACCAGCAACAAAGTAATTATAATCAAGTTTTCTTGAAAAGCAGTTAAAAGTGGTGATAATAAAAAAGGATTCAAAATGAGTCTATTACATACCTAACAGACTATCAACTGTAGGTTCAAGCAGGTAGAATTCCCAGATAGAGAAGGAAAGCAACGAATTTAAAAAGGATTAGCAGGGACCTGAGCATTTAGTAAAGATCCTTGAAAAAACTGCCTCGAATAAAGGTTGTATAAGATTTAGGAGGTCAAGAGAACCCACAAATGAATACAATTTATAAACTAATTCACTTCCATTTTTCAATCCTTTAAAAATAAATATATTGTCATTTCTGACATAAGGAAATTATGTTCCTAATAACACAAGGAAAAAACAAAGAACAAAGAAAAGGAAACCCAGTATTTTAACCAATAGTTATATGTTATACCCAATAGTTAATGTTAGGTTATAATACATACCTCTAGCATACAGTCGCATGCTATTCATATAAGTTGCAAGGTTTTCTGCGACTAAAGTAACTAAGGCATGATTATGCTGAAGTTGATTGATTAAATCATGACGATAGAATGCATGGGGACTTCGCTGAGTTTGACTAAAACGAGAAGAACTTAACAGTATGATTAGGCAAATGAACACTGCTATTAACTTACTATTCTAAATGCTGTAATTGTTTATAGAGACTAAAATTCTAGCCACTATACAAGCTTAAAATGTATTACATTCATAATTACTTTCATAATTTATGAATTTTTAAATTCATAAAAATTATATTCACAATTCAATATCCTTCTTTTAATAACAAAATATCAGCAATTTGAAGAGAATAACCAATGCCTCAAAACAGTTAATCCAATATTCTTATCTTACATGAAAACCACCTATCAGTATTCTTCAACCTCACCCACCATACTAATTAATAGAATATTAGTATTAAAGCACATGTGCAAATTTACATGATATTTCAAGGATATTAGCCATTATAGGTTCATTCTGGAACACTAAGTTTGTAGCAAGTTATGCCAAGATAGCAACAGAAATATAACTTAAGTTTTCTTCCTGTTTTACCATTCTCAATGAAGTAAATCAGCTTTCACATTGTTATTAATACTTATGATCAACTCTCCAGCCTTGGAAGATTACATGTTGTAGTGCGTGTACAAGCAACTAAAAAGTGGGTATGTTTTATAGTAAGTCAAACATAAAGTATGTGCTTTACAAATAAATAATATTAAAAGAGTATTTCAAGATTTTCTCCAGCATTAATCTCCATGAAATTTCTTAAATTGATGTAATTTTTCCGGCATGAGAAAAAAAGTATCAAAATTCAACTTAGAAAATAAAAATACAGAAGTGGTATTATAGAACTGTTTAAACAGAATTCTGTTTACTTACATAATCATATCATCAAGAGCTATAAAAGATCTTGTAATTGTTTTACATGAAAGAAAAATGTTTCTAAAAGATCAGTGACTATTTCTAAAATTACAACTAATTAGGAAAAACTAGGGTTTACTACCAGGAATCTTAACAGCATAGAGAATAATTCTTGCCACTACACCTGGCTTTCTCTACGTTACTTTTCTCTTAATCTCATTAATTCCAAATATATCACAAGAAAATAAAAGGATGTATTATTCTAATAATCACAATTTAGCATCAAGACCAAACACATAAAAGTAGCTATTTAAGAAAACTATAACTAAAATAAATTAAGAGTAAAAGAAATCAAACAAAGTCTTGTCATCTTTAATAATTTAAATTGCTTTAGTCTTATCTTTGAAAAGTAACTTCTAAATTCAAGAAAAGATAAACTCTCTACCCTCTTTCGAATTATGAAGTTTAAAGTTAATAAAAAATGTTGAAATATGTTAGAGCACAATTAAGAAACCAGAAAGGTCCTTATGAAATATCACTATGTGGGATTAAGAATGAATATTGGGCCAAGGAAACCAGGAAAAAGGTTGGGGGGAAAAAAGGGTAGCGGGGAGTAAGATAAATATAACCCATGCCATAATCATGTCTGTATCATCTGTGGAAAATTCAAGACAATTCTGAACTAAAAGCCCAAGGCAAATATCTTGACTGATACTTAACTGCTACGTAACATTGGTAAGTAACTTCTATTTCATAAAATATAAAAGATTAATAAAATCAAGAAGTCTTATTTGTTCCAAATTCTTCATTAAATTTCCTGTTTTCCAATTTCTAGTGTTCTTTACTGCTATGCCATCTATTTTCAAAATAATATATAAATAAAACTTAAAAAAGCCTTACCTCAAATTTTGAGGTGCTTCACCAAACAAACTACAAATTTCTCTTATTTGTTTCAGAGCAGGAATTACCCACTTATCATTTGTGCGAAGTTCTTCTATAAAGCGATCTATCCACTGGATCTTTTGTGTGTCTCGATCCTTACACACACATATAAAAAAGTTTATGGTTATATGGATGGATCAGTATACAGTATAACTGTAGCTTCAAATTATTTGAGAATTACAGATTAGAAAAGCTTTTAAGCTAACATCACAAAAATTATGACGTAATTATAATCAACCAAAACGCTTGAAGATTATTATTTTGAAATAATCATCAATACTTCGAAATGTAAAATAATACAATAAAAATTTAGTGTTCCATGGATTCAGATATATCTGCACCAAGATATCAATCCCAACTTTAGATACATTCACAGTAAATTTGATTTTTAGAACATATGCTTGAATGTTGGTATTGCATTTTATTCAGTGTTTGTAAGATTCTCCTAGCAAAAACATACAATGCCACCTATTATCATATATGGGCGTGATTGTAGCCTATTTTTCTAAAAAGAGCAAGGAACACCAAAAAATGTGTATTTCATCAAGGAAGTAACATGAATCTGTAAATTAAAAAAAATCACTATCATTAATAAAGTAAAATAAAATCAACACACAGAGACTGTTAAAGAAAATGGACACAGATATTCACCTAAAGGAAAATTAAGGGTTTTATAATTTTCAGTCTTTTTGTCTAAGATCACTAGAAATCAGGAGTTCAGGTTTGATTACCTAACGAATTCTTAATTGGAATGATTTTATTTCTGCACATATGTGGAGATATTGTTCCAACCACATGTCCATATATTTTTAGAAACAAAAAACAGGGTCCATACATTTAAGCGTTTTCATTAAATACTATGGACATCTGTCTACAACAGCAGACATTTTAATGGATGCACAGTATATTGTAGAGTGCATTCATGAATTTAAATGGTTAGCATTTTTCATTGTATAAACTTCTAAAAAAGAATATCCTACTCTGTAAAATTTCCAGATGTGAAATGACTGTGGCCTGAATTCTGTGCACATCTTTAAGAACTTAAAGATATTTATACATAAATATTAAATATGTCAATTGCTCATAAAAACACTTCGGGTTGGAGGCCAAAGTGAGTGATATATTTATTCATTAGTTAGTTTTCCACAATTACAGCAAAGAAAGGCTGAACTTGAAAAAGGGAAACCCTTTTATGAAATTCTGTGAAACACAATAACTATTAATGTGGCAATGTATAACATGACACTGTGCCATGAAATATGAATAACATATTAAAGGAGGAACTAACAGTTGAGCATTTATAGCAAGTGTACTGCTTTGATTCTCTATAATACTTCTCTATTTAACAAAACAGAATTTAAACTCAAGGGCTTTATAATCATTTGACATGCTGAATAAATACTTAATTAACAGTCAGAATCAAGTACAGCGTAACTTTGGCATTTGATCAAATAACTGAACTGAATCTTTACTTTTTTTCTTCGACAAATCTGAAGGTCCAAATGCATTATTGCAAATTAATATATTAGTGACCACTGCAATTTGAAAAATTTCTGTTTTTAATCTATTTATTAAGGACAGGAGATAGGATAAATTTTAATTTATATTTTCTTCAAGACTGAAAATAAAAAAAATCAGTTTTATATGGACAGGTGGGACTACTAGTCCATAGACTATGAAGAATAACATCTTCATTTTTTAAAGTATTCCAGGTAATGAATGTTCTCCTCTGAATTTACTCATCTAGCTATATATATAAATATATATATATAAATAAATAAATATATATATAAATATATATATATATATATATATATATATATATATATATATATATATGCACACACATATGTGCATATGACGGTACTTTATTGATTAAGGTAGTAAAATCAGCAAACATTTCTGAACCTTTAAAATTTCAAAACCTGAGAAGATCATCTTGACTTTACTTGACCAGATGAAGTAAATAAAAACACCCTGCCAGTTTTTGGTTTTTTTTTTAAGAAAAACACATCATGTCTATTAAATTCTTTAACAAACTTATTAGAAAAATGTCAAACCATTAATAAAGGATGGCAAACCACTGTGGATAAAAATACAGAGACAGATCGAAGAATATAAGTAAAATAAGTATAAAAATTCATATTTAAAGACAGTAAACATAAATGACAAGTTAAATGAAGGGAAGTTGCTATAGTTTGCTCATAAGGACATAACTACTTAGGAAATCTATTAATTTTATTAACTTCTTGAGTAAAATATCTAATTACCTGCAAAGTCCCTGTTGGTTTCAGTACTTTATGATTCTATTTGACTGTCATATATTCAATTATAGTACTATTATAATGATTATTTATACAAACCCTTCTTCAAGGAGGTAAAAATCCTTGAATGATATGAAAATTTGCTGAAGAAACATAAGAGGAGGAAGCCAGGTTTATGACAAAAGTAAGACAATTCTTTAAAATTACTTTTAAAAACAAAAATAATGGAATTATCCTATAACTAAGCCATCTTAATTATGAAGGAAAAATGTGAGAAAAAATCAGCAAAGAAGCTCTTCCGTACCTGGGAACAACTGTAATCTAGTATTTTTATGTGGGCACTGAGAGCTAAGTCCATGATGTCTACAGGCACATCATCACTATGGGCTAGATTCCAAAGAAGGTTCAACACTTTGTGTGCCATCACACCATCTTTATCATCTTCTGCAAGACGACGTATCAACTCCAACAGTTTTTCACGTTGTTTTTTACTTGCATTTGTCCAACTTGCCTAGGGAAATAATTTAAATTACATAAATATCAATATATGAATATATTTATAATAGGTCATCAATGTATTAATTATATGACTTTGAATAAACTATATTCATTTTATCTCTCCCACACACATAAGCCTTAACTGAGCATTTAATTACCCAAGTCTTCAGAAAACTAATAGTACTCATGAGACAGACTAACCTAAATCCCTGAGAAAATAATTGCTATTACAACTTAAACTCTATCACTACTAACTTAAAAATTGCATAATAAAAAGATAATAAAGAATGCCTAATATAACACATATGAAAAGTCTTAAAAGTCAACAAAAACACAAACAACCCTATTCATAAATGGGCAAAGGACTTGAATAAACATTTCTTCAAAGGTACATAGGTGTCCCATAAGCACATTGAAAGATGTTCAACATCACCAATCATTACAGAATTACAAATCAAAACTACTACCTCACATCCATCAGCATGACTACTAGTGAAAAACACAATAAAAAAGTAACAAATGTCTAGGAAAAATTGAAACACTGTGCACTGTTGGTGGAAATGAAAAATGGTATAGCTGTCACAAAAATGGTATAGCGGTTCCTCAAAAATTAAAAATTAAATTATTATATGATCCAGCAATTCCACTTTTGGAATTGAAAGCAGGGTCTCAAAGAAACATCTGTACACCCATGGTCATTTTTATGCACAGCAGCTAAAATATGGAAGCAATCCGAATGTCCATCAACAGAAGAATGGATAAGCAAAATATGACCTATCCATGCAAAGAAATATTCACTTAAAAAAGAAGGAAATTTTGACACTACAATGCTACAAATGAATGAACGTTGAGGACATTATGCTAAGTGAAAAAAACCACTAAGACTGTTTAATTCTATACTTAGAATAATCAAAATCATGTAGATAAAATGTAGAAGAGTGGTTGTTGAGATCTGGGAGAGTACAAATGAAGTGTTATTGTTTAATAGGTACAGAATATTAGTTTTACATGATGAAAACAACTATGGAGATGGATGGTACTGATGGTTGCACAACATTATAAATGTATTTAACACCACTGAATTATACACTTACAAGTGGTTCAGATGGTAAATGTTATGCCATATTTTCGCTCAGTAAAAAAATTGAGAGCAGACTATAAAGTAATGTGCTTTATACCTTCTTGAAACAAAAACCATACATATGCAGAGAAAAAAGTTTGATAAATTCTAAATTACTGACCAAGAAAAAATTTTAATCTCCACTTACAAATTTAGAAGTAGATGAAATTCTCATTAAAAAAGATACTAAAATAGTTATGTGTGAGAAGATAGAATAGTTATATTTATCACTGTTCCTCCCACTCAAATACAACAAAAATCCCTGGATGCTACAAAACATAAGACGACTCTGAACACTGGAGGGAAGATAGTAAAACTACTAGAAACTTTAAAACATGAGGAACAACATGGTGGTTGAGTTCCCTGGACTTTCTTTTGTTTCATATATTCCAGACTTGAAACTAAAGAAGCTATCACTGGAAATACTGATGAGTGCAGACAAGGAAGTCCTCCCATCCCCCAAGCCATCTCTATAGTCAAAGGATGAGGAAAAGGACAACCTAGCATGACAGAAAACTTTTAGAAAATAATTGCCCTATTCCAAATAAATAATTCAGAAAAAATTATGACCCATGCCCACACACACAACAAACAGGTTGAGTGGGAAGCGTAGACTTCATAAGGCTCTTAAAGCTTCCCAATACCTTTTGAGGTGATAGAAGACAAGGACAAGAAAGAGCTGGAATTCTATGCCAACAAAGAGTAACAAGGAGACCTTGCTTAAGTAGTGGTAGAGAGGGTCTACCAAGAGAGTCAGGATTTTTACTACTGCCCAACAGTAATAAGGCTACCCCAATATGATGGTGTCAGAATGGAACATTTAGAGAGTCATTACTTCCTTTTCTCCTAGCAGTAATAGGGAATGCCGCACCTTGGAAACAACGAAGTCCAAGAGATGAACTCAGAGTTCTGTCTCTGCCTGGCAATAACAAAAAAGCATTACTCCTTGCCTTGCTTGAGCAGTACCAGCTAAAGCAAAAGGTTTAAATAACCTCAGTCTCATTATACTAAAGGTTTCAGTAGAAAATTACTCAATATAGCAAAAATAAGGAATATATTAAACTGAATGAAAAAAAGTGCCAACAGATTTATCAGTACTAAGATAAATGCCGAATGTTAATATTATCAAAGATATTAAAGCAGCTATACAAAGAGAAATACTATGACTAATTTTAGAAAAATAAAAATGGGAATGTAAAAAAATGTACAAATAACCCTCACACAGCTGGAAAATAAAGACGAATGAAAAACAAAAGAAAACAAATAGAACACAAAAAAATAAAACAGCAAGCTTAAGCCCCAATATATCAATAAGCACATTAAATATAATGTCAAAATATATCAGTTATAATGCAGAAATTAACAGAAATTCATTATATTATAAAATATAAAGATGCAGGCAGGTTGAAAGTAAAAGGATGCACAAACATAAACATTAAAGGAAAGCAAGATTGGCTATATTAGTATCAGATAACATATATTTCAGAGTAAAAAACATCAATAGCATGGGCCATTATTTACTGAAAAAAGGTCAGCCCATCAATAAGACATAGCAATCCTAACTGTGTGCTCTGCCAAATATATGGAACAAAAACTAACAGAATTCAAAGGAAAAATAGGCAAATTCATAATTATAAAAACCCCTCTTTAAACAGATATAACAACTAGCAAAATACAAACGAGTATTTTGTTAACAAATTACATCTGTATTATATCCTTCGTGAATGTAAAATTCCTTAACAAAACATTAGTTAATGGAATTCAACAATATGTAAAAATAAAAACATAACATAACCAAGGGTGGTTTACTCCAAGGATCAAAGGCTGATTCAACAATTGAAAAACTATCTGTAATCCACCACAATGAGAGGGTAAAAAACAAAATGATACAATCACATGACTCAATGTAGAAAAAAAAAATTCTGACATATTCAACATGAATTCATGACAAAAACTCTCAGGAAATAGAAATGAAGGGGAACCTTCTCGCATTAATAAAGGACAACTACAGAAAACACACAGATAACACTGATGCTTTTCTCTGCTCTAGTGACTTCTATTCAATATTTTACAGATAGATAATCCTAGTCAGTATAGTAAAGTCAGCAAAAGAAATAAAAAATTTCCAAATTGGGAAAGAAGTAAAACTTAACTTATATGCAGATGGTATGATAGTTTATGTAAAGGTGCCAAGGAACCTCAGAGATAAAAACTTAAAGCCTCCTAGACTTAAGTAAGATCACAGGATTAAAAGATCAAATGTTTCTACATGGACAGCAGTATTGGAAATACTTAACATTGATAACCATTATCAAAAAATTAAACATTTAAGTATAAAATAATAAAACATATGTAAGCTGAAAACTACACAACACAGAAGAAAACTCTTGAAGAACTCAATCAACAGAGGCATACAGTGTTCATGGAAATGGAAGACTCAAGAGAGCAAAAATGTTCATTTTCCCCAACTGACATACAGGTTTAATGAATTCCTATCAAAATCCCAGCAATGTTTTTCATACATATAGAACAGATTAAACTAAAATTGATACGCAAAGGCAAAGGAACTAGGATAAACAATTTTGAAAAAGAAGGTGAGAATAATCTGTCTATCTGACCTCAAGACACATATGCCGACAGGGATCAAGACTGTGTAGTACTGGCAGAGAAACAGACAAATGACAAAACAGGGAACCTAGAAATAGACCCATAAAAATATGTCTAGCTGTCTTTGACAAAGTGCAACAGTATTCAAATATAGGCAAGATGAAAGTCTTTTACCAAATAATGCTGGAACAATGGACATACACAGGGGACAAAAAAAAAAAAAAAAAAAATTAACTGCAATCTAAGCCTCACATCTGCATAAAACTTAGCTCAAAATGCATCAGATTTAACTGTAAAACTATAAAACTTTCAGAAAAAAAATATAGGAGAAATTTTTGGAGATTTATAGCTAAGCAACAAATTCTTAGTTCTATCACTGTGATCTGTAAGAAGAAATAAAATAATTAACTGAATTTTATCAAAAGAACTTTGCTAGCAAAAATTATTAATAGCATGAAAAAACTAAATACGCGGAGAAAATATATGCATACTGCACATCTAACAACTAACACATGGAATACTTAAAGAACTGTAAATTCAACAGTAAAAAACCAACCCAATTAGTAAATAGGTAAAAGGCATGAAAAAAAACTTTATCAAAGACACAGATGGCAAATAAGTACATAAAATATGTTCAACATATTATCCATTAAAAATATGTAAGTTAAAAAACCATGACGGATATTTCACAGCACACATGTCAGAATTAAAAAATTGAATATTTCAAAATCTGGCAAGAATGTTGAGAAAATGGATTATTCATAATTTTGAGTAAAAATGTAATATAATATATTACAGCTACTCTGGAGAGCTGTTTGGCAGTTTTTCAAAGATCTAAAAATGTCCTAAAAAAAATACTAACTAAATCCTGCAACTTATGAAAAGATTGTATACATCATTAGTAGTGTGATTTACTCCAGAAGTGAAAGACTACATGAACATGCAAATATCAATTGGTGCAACACAGGACAAAAAAAGACAAAAAGCCCATCATCTTAATAGACCAAGATGGCAACTGACAAAATTCGACACCCTTTCACAATTAAAATACTCAATATACTAGGACCAGAAGAAAAATTTCCTAAATCTGATAAAGGGGATCTATAAAAACCCCACAGTGAACATTTTATTTAATGGTGAAAGACTAAAAGCACTCCACCTAAGATCAAGAATGCTTCACCATTTTCACCACTGCTTTCAACATGTGCTATATGTTATAGTCAGGGCAATCAGGCAATGAAAAAAAATGTATCCAGATTGGAAAGGAGGAAGTAAAACTACCTCTATTAGTAAATGACATGGTCTTGTACTTATAAACCCTAAGGAACCCACAAAAAAATATTAACAAGTAATACATTCAACAGAGTTGCAGGATGCAAAATGAATTTTTATAAATCAATTGTATTTCTATAATTATATTTTTAAAAATAAATTAGATAAGAACAATCCAAAAATTAAGAAAGCACTTCCATTTATAGTAACATCAAAACCAATAAATTACTTTGGTATAAATTTAAGAAAAATGCAATAAATACTGAAAAAAGTTGCTGAAAGAAATTAAAAACCTGAATAAATGAAAAGTCATCTCTAAATAAATGGAAAGTTATTCTATATTCATGGATTGAATGGCAATACAATGCAAACTAATTTACAACTGCCCCATTATCTCTATTGGAATCCTAGCTAATTCTTTACAGAAATTGTTAAGCTAACTCTAAAAGTCACATGCAAAAACAGAACACCTAAATGACCAAACAATCTTAAAATGAAAAAGTCTGAGAACTCATACTTACTAATTTGAAAACTTTCTACAAATCTACAGTAATCAATTCAATGTGGTACTGGCATAACGAAAGACATACAATTAATGGACTAGAACAAAAAGATAAAAAATAAACCCTCACAGTTACGATTAACTGATTTTTAGACAAGAATGCCAGGACTGTTCCATAAGAAAAAAAAGCCTTTCACATAAATATTCTGGGACAACTAAATATTCACATATAGAACAATGAACTTCGAATTTTCCATGTGCAAAAAAATTGACTCAAAATGGAATACAGACCTAAAAATAAGAGCTAAAACTATTAGAAAAAAATGTTTCAAATATCTTTCAGACTATAGCTTAAGCAATGATTTCTTAAATATGAAACCAAAAGCATGTGGCCAAAAAACAGATAAAGCAGACGTCATCAAAATTATGACTCTTATTCAGAATAGGTGAATCTTTACAGACCGAAAGCAGAATGCTGATTTTCAAGGGCAGGGGAGAAGGGCAGAAAGAGAACTGCCTGAGATGATGAAAATATTTTGGAACTTGATAAGGTAGTGGTTGCACAACACTGTGAATTTACTAAATGGCACTGAATTCTACATTAGAAAATGGTTGATTTTATGCTATGTCAAAGTAACTTGAATAAAAAAAAATTTAATGTGTTACAAAAAACAAGAAAGTGGAAAGGACAACCTATTAAAACAGAGAAAATATTTGCAAATTTTAATCTGATAAGATAAATGTACACAAAATATATAAAGAATTGTTATACATCAATAATAAGACAATGAGTTAATGATTTGAATAGTATTTTTCTTCAAAGATTGTGGAGAGCAGGATATGAGCTGACAAGGACGTTACAGCCTTCAAGGTCATTCAAGGGCGGCCTTGCCTCAACATCTTCCCCCAAGGTAACACAATTACAGCCACAGACATACAAACTTGCATATTCATAGAACAGTATGTTCTTCTAATACTTGCTTGTACTACTAATACTAGCTTGTATAGGCAATTGTTCCAAGACTGTATAAAAACCATGTGAGAAATAAAAACTGTGCCACTGCTCTGCCATCCGTGGACAGTGGACCTCCTGATCCCAACTTTCCTGTCTCTGTGTTTATCTTAATCTCCCACCCTTCCCCCTCAGGCCTAGCACTGCTTTCTGCGCTGGATGTGGCAAAAGATGATATACAAAAGGCCAATAAACACATACTAAGATGCTCAACATCATTAGCCATTAAGAAAATACAAACGAAATCCACCATCAGATATCACTGCAACTCCACTAGGATGGCTAAAATAAAAAAAGACAGACAACAACAAGTGCTGACAAGAATGAGAAGAAAACTGGAACTCTCATACACTGCTGGGAATGTAAAATGTACAACCACTTTGGAAAACAGCTGGACAGTTCCTCAAAGTGTAACACTCAGAGTTACCATAATTTAGCAATTTGACTTATAGTACATACCCAAGAGAAATGGTAACACATGTCCACACAAAAATCCGTACACTGATGTTTATAGCAGCATTATTCGTAATAGTCAGAAAAGTGGAAAATACTCAAATATTCATCTACTAATGAATAAATAAATGTGTATACCTATACAACGGAATATTATTTCCCTGTATAGGTGTACAATGAAGGAACAAGTCTAAATAACAATTTGTATATGAATTTTCAGAGCAGCAGTATTCATAATGGACAAAAAAATGGAAACGACCCAAATGTTCTTTAATTGATCCATGTAAAAGGAAAACTGATATATTCAGCAATAAAAAGAAATGAAGTCTGATACATAATATAGGATAGATAAATCCTGATAATATTATGCCAAGTGAAAGAAGCCAGTCAAAATTAGTCACATATTTGTATTAAACGTCTGGAATAGGAAAATCCATAGAAATAGAAACAGTATTGGAAGCAGGGGCTAGAAAAGGCACAAAACGAGGACTTAAAAGGGATAAAGCTTTAACTTGGGGTAATAAAAATATTCTGACATTAGGTAGTACTGAAGGTAGCATAATTATGTAAATATACTAAAACACACTGAACTGTACACTTAAAAGTATGAATCTTACAGTTTCTGAATTATAGCTCTATAAGACTGCTTTAAAGGAAACTAAATATGCAATTACATTCAATCCAGCAGTTCCAATCTCAGAGAATAAAGACTATGTTCACAAAAAATCTGCACATCAATGTTCGTTAACAGCTTTATTCTGTAATAGCCCCCAAATAGAAACAACCTCATATGTCCATGGGTCAATGATGAAATAAATCATGTTAAGTTTACACCATAAGTAAGTACTACTTATCAGTAAAGTAAACAAACTATAGATATACACAACATGGATAAGTATGCAGAGAATTATGCTGAGTGGGCAAAAAAAGAGTCTCTAAAGGCTACACACTGCATGATTCCAGTTATTCAACAATCTTAAAATGACAAAATTGTAGAACCAAAAACAGACGAGTGGTTGCCAGAGTTTAAGGAGAAAGGAGGGCAAAAAAGAACTAAATATGGCTACAAAAAGGCAAATGAGGAGTCTTTGTGATCATGGAAATGTATCTTATGTTACAAATATGTGAATGTCAACATTTTGGTTATGATACTGTACTACATTTTTGCAAGATATTATAGAAAGAAACCATGTATGTATTACATGATTCTCGATCATTTAAGATGGCATGTGAACCTACAATCTTCTCAAAATAAAGTTACTTTATAAAGTAAAAATAGTATTTTATAAACAGTTAACACAACAAGGGGGAAATTACATATTCTCTTGTTAATCACTGGTTACTAGCACAAAGAACTGATATCCACTTAAATATCTACTAATTGAAGAAAAGGAATAAACTTTAATGGAGTTATTAACAGCAATTTAAAATAATAAATACGGGAAGACAACTTGAGTGCTTGCTTCTAAATAATTATAGAATCCACAAAATTACTTTTGAAATGAGAAAAAGAATACAAAAGCTACTGAGGATTTGGAAAATTATTAATCAATTATATAACAAGAATGAAAAAGAATACATGGACAACTATGGACTCAAAGAGGATTAAATGATATATAAGCTAATTATACAGTTAGAAAACGATTTGGATCCTAATTCAGACAAACTGCTAATAAAACTGAGAAATTATTTTTGACACACTATGAAGAAGAACTGAGTATTGAGATAGACTAACCCTTAGGAATTAATTAATAAATAATTAATTATTATTGGATTAATTAATCACTTTCCGTTATAACAAATAAACAGGAAATATAAACAGGTCAAGGATATGATTAGGCATTCACCAAAAAAGGAGACAAGAACAGTTCAAAAAACATATAAAAATGTTAAATTTCATTAATAACTAAGACTATTAAGATCAACACCACAATGAGAAAAAATTTCAAACTCCTGAGACTGAAAAATTAACAACTCTGACAAAAGCAAACAATGGAAAGGACTACAAAGTAATACAAACATACTGAAAGACAGACTTACAAAGAATTCAAATACTGGTAGACTACAGTTTAAGCAATAATATAAGCAAATATAACTGAAGACAAATATTTAGAGAAAGAATTATTTAGTTATTAGGTGGGTGCAAAAGTAATCATGGTTTTTGCAATTATTTTTAACCATTTAAACCGCAATTACTTTTGCACCGACCTAATACAACCTACATAGTGACTTCACGGGTCATTTAAAGCACTTACTTTTACTAAGACCTTTCAAAACACAATGAAATATAACATACGAATCTCCAGATTTATGAACACCTCAAAAAATAATGCTTGCCATTGAATAGATGTTCAATAAACACCTGATAAGTCAAAGGGGCAATGCACAGATACGGGAATTTTTATTATGGTTATAGACTACCTTCAGAATCTTTGAATTAGTAAGAGGAGGAATTGACACCATTCTATCTTCTATAATTATGGTTATAACTGTTGATATATCACCATTTCAGAAGTTATCACTGAAATTAACTTTAAGAGTATGTACAATAACTTACCAATGTTAATTTCCTTGCCTACTGCCTTGATATACTTCAATGGATTAAAAAAAATATGTACAAAAGATTTCATCACATTAGAAAGATACATCCATATGCTAAGTTGCTCTAATGTACTAATTTTCACTGTCATGTAGTATTTTGTTATCAGATAATACACTTCATCCTTTTAGTGTTCATAGACACTTGAGTTCTTTCTGTCTGGAGCTAATACAAATAATTTGGCTACTGACATTGTTGAACAAACATCCTGGTATACGTATGATGAATTTCTTTGGGGCATGTTGGTATAACAGGATACAAAATCCTACCTTCTAAGAGATAATGTAAAACTATTTTCTTATGTAGTTGTACCAACTTAACTTGCCACAAGCAACGCTCTAGTTATTATCAACAAGAAATCTTGTTATTCTAATGAGTGTGGATTACAAGAATGTTCGTTCATGAACAATGACATATGATTTTATGATCTAGATTCACAAATTCTACTACCAACAATAACAATTACAGAGATTTTTTTAAAAAAGTGCCTAATTATACCAATGCAGATATGATACTAGAGAGCCTTGGACTTTCCTCTGAATCGCCTTTCTATATATCTATGTACATTAACCCAGAGAACATTATGTTTTAGTGTGTGTTTTTGTCTCCATATTTGTTATCATGTCCCACTTTCCATTATAACAAATAACATCACATGGCAATTTTAACCTAAAGAAAAAACAAGAAATATCAGAGAAAATCAAATAAGCTGAAGGAAAAATAATATGATTCTGTATTTGTGATGAAAATTATTACTGTAATGAAAAAATATTGTTAGGGACTTCTGATTATGATTGCAGAGAAGGTAAACCATATATATGAGATAAGGGATTAATAACTAAAATATACAAAGAACTCATACAACTTAATAATGAAAAAAAATAATTAAAAATGGGAAGAGGAGACAGTTTCTGGTTAAAATGGTTGAGTACGTAAACATTATGCTTGCTTACTCTCACTATGACTTCTAAGTTACAACTACAATACAGAACAACCAGCACTGAGAATCATCTGAAGTCTAGCTGAACCAAAGTCCTATGACTACTGACATGCAGAAGAAGCTACTTCCAGACCGGTAGGAGGGACAGAGATGTGAAACAGGATGGACCCTGTTTTAACAGATTTTTAACCCTGTGGTGGTTAAAAACTGGGAGGGACACCTTAGCTGCGGAAGTCCCCCCAGAGGAGCAAGGGATCTCTGTCACACACCAGGCTTCCCAGCCCAGGGTTCCAGTGCCAGGAAGAGGATTCCCCATAATAGCTGGCTGTGAAAAACCAGCAGAGATTCCTTCTGAGTGCGATGAGGGCAGATGAAGTCCCAAACATTTTTCTTAAAAAGCCCGCACACGGATTACTTGCTGATGGACTCACTTGCTGTGAGCTCCAGCACTGGGACAGCAGCTTGAAAGATACCAGGGACATACGGGGAGGAACTGAATTGTCTGGCTTCAGAGAGAGGGCTGGAGGGGCAGCTCCCTTGGCAATAAAGTGCTGGCAGATGACATTGTTCCTTTAACCTGGCCTGCACTCACAGGCAGGCACCAAGTGTCAGTTAAACTCCATGGTGATTGCCTGAGAACCCACCCAACCCATCTATGCATAGGCCTGAACCTCTTTCAGAGGCTGTTACTCACAAAAAACTGGACTTGGCCTGTGATGTGGACTTCGCCAGAATCTCTGAAAGGTCAAAGTACCCCAACGGTTAAAAGTACCTGGCCTTGACATGCCATGTACGTCTTGCTAAGCAGCCCCTACCCCAGCATTAGGGGCAGCCGGCCTCAGTTATCCACATAGCCTATCCAAGCCTAGCACAGGCAGCTAGCTACCAACCACAGACAAATCTATAGCTCTTACTAGGTGGCCCCAGGCCATGGACATGCAGCTGCTCACCTGGACCTACACTGCAGTCCCTCCCAAAAGGCCCCCAAACCAACAAAATTGGAGGCCAGCTTCAAACCAGACCAGAGCACCACCCAATTAGCTCCACAAATGATGGTACCAAAGGGTGGACTCAGCAGGCATTAGAGCCCCAGCACAGCAAATCCCACTCTCTGTGGTATGTCCCTCCAAAATAGCTCCTCCACTACAGTCATGACCAGTCCTCACATCCAGTCAGCCTGAGGGTCAATTCCATTCACTGACATGCCAACAACAATCCAGGCTCAACTACAACAGGAGGTCACACACAACCCACACAAGGAACACACCTGGAGCACCCAGCTTAGTTGTCCAGGAAGACTGCGTCACTGGGTCCCACAGGACACTTACTATACAAGGCCAGCTGCCAAGACTGGAAGATATAATAGATCTAATACACAGAAACAAAGAAACAGAGTCAGCCAAACTGAGGAAACAAACGTCCCAAATAAAGGAAACAGACAAAAAAAACTCCAGAAAAAATCTAAATAAAATGGAGAAAAGCAATCTACCAAATAAAGTTTAAAACACTGGTTAAAAGGATGTTCCATGATCTTAGTGAGAACTTCAACAAAGAGATAGAAAACATAAATGAAGATAAAACACAAAAACAGAACATATCAGAAACAAAGAACACAATAGCTGAAATAAAATATTACTAGAATCAATACTAGAGAAGTTGAAGCAGAGGATCAAATCAACAATTTATAATATAAAATAGCATAAAACACCCAATCAAAACAGCAAAAAGAAATTGAAAAATATGAGGATAGTTCAAGGGATCTGTGGGACAACATCTGCATTACCAGAAGAAGAGACAAAGCAAAGGACTGAAAACCTATTTTAAGAAATAAGGACTGAAAACTTTCCTAAGTAGAAGAAGGAAATAGGTAAAAGTCCAAAAGCTCAGAAAATTCCAAACAAGATGAACCCAAAGAGGCCTATACCAAGACACATAATTAAAATGCCAAAGGTTAAAGATGAGAGAATCTTAAAAGCAGCAAGAGAAAATCAGTTAGTTACCTACAAGAGAGCTCCCATAAGACTATTAGGTGATTTCTAAACATAAACTTTGCAGGCCAGAAGGGATTGGCAAGAAATATTCCAAGTGATGAAAAGCCAGGACCTACAACCAAGGTACTCTATCTAGTGAAACTAGGAAAAATAAAAATTGAAGGAGAGATAAAGTTTCCCTTCCAAGAAAAAGTTAAGGAGTTTATCACCACCAAACCAGTACTACACTAAATGTTAAAGGGACAAGAAAAGGAGAAAGAATAAGAAGTAGAAGAAGGATAAGTAAAAGGAGAGGTGGAAGAAGGAGAAGAGTAAAAATGTAAGATAACAATAACTATGTAATGATCAAAAATAACTTTAAATGTTATTTATAAAGGGATTTATAAAGGGATTAAATGTTATTTATAAAGGGAATAACTTTAAATGTTATTTATAAAGGGATTAAATGTTCCAATCAAAAGACATAGGGTGGCTGACTGGATCAAAAACAAGACCCGTATTATGCTACCTACAAGACACACTTCAGATCAAAATATATGCACAGACTGAAAGTAAGGGGTAGAAAAAGGTATTTCATAGGAATGGAAATGAAAAAAAGTTGGGTAGTAATACTTATATCAGATAAAATAGACTTTAAAATGAAGACTATAATTAAGAGACAAAGAAGGACATTATGATAAAAGGGTCAATCCAACAGGTGGACATTTTGACACAAGTAACATCTATGCACCCAACATAGGAGCATCTAAATATATACAATAAATATTGACTGACATAAAGACAGAGATCAACAGTAATACAGTAATAGTAGGGGAATTTAACACGCCCACTGACACCAATGGAGAGATCTTCCACAAAGAAAATCAACAAGAAAACAGCGGCCTTAAATGACACACAAACCAGATGGATTTAATTTGTAGTTTTTGAACATTTTACTCTAAAGCAGTAGAATTCAAGTGCATAAGGAACATTTTCCAAAACAGTCCACATGTCATGCCACAAAACAAGTCTCAAAATATTTTAAGAACACTGAAATCATATCAAGAATCTTTTCTGATCACAACGATGAAACCAGAAGTCAATTACAAATAGAAAACTGAAAAACACAAACATATAGAGGGTAAATAAGATGATACTCTCTAATGAATGGGTTAACAATTAGATCAAGGAAAAACTAAAAAAATACCTAGAGTCAGAAAATTAAATCACACCAACAAAAGTCCATGGGACACAACCAAAGCAGTTCTAAGAGGGAAATTCATAACAATGCGGGCTTATCTAAAGAAACAACAAAAACCTCAAAAAAACAAACAAAAAACTAACCTTACACCTAAATGAAAAAGAAGAATAAACAAAACCCACCGTGAATAGGAGGAAGGAAATAATATATCAAAAGCAGTAATGAATAAATGTCTAAAAAAAGTCTAAAAAACAATACAAAATATCAATGAAATACTTTGTTGTTTGGCAAGATGCAGAAAACTGATAAACCTTTACCATACTCATGAAGAAAAAGAGAGGAACCAAATACATAAAAACAAATAAAAAAAAGTGAAAACTCACACCACACAAACACAAAGGGTTTTAAGTCAATGCTACGACCTGACGGTAGAAGCTTAGCGCGTGAGGAGTGCTTTTTGAAATCTCCCCTGGAAGTTAAAACAAACTGAACAGCTATGAGTCAATAAAGAATAGCTGAAGCAATGCATAAGCACGTCTGAAAGATCCACACATCAAAATCTCTGAAGGTTGGCAAATTGGGGAGGACTAGGGAAGAGGAAGCGCAGAGACACAGGTCTTAGGAAGCAACCCTTCGCACACTGTATCCTGGGAGAGGGAAAAGTTCATACTGAAAGTACACCTTTCATGGTCCACTTTCATGCCTGAGGGATCAGCATATAATACAGCTGATCCTAGTCATGGGGGCAGAGACCTCAGGGCAAAGACTGAATACAGAATGGTGAGTGAGAACTGCAATTCAAGACCTCACTGCCAGGCACAAAACAAAGGCATGGAGACTGGCCACCTCCATTCACCTTCCCTGTATTAGAAGTGGGCCCCAGAAGAAACTGTAGAGGAGTCAGATAAAAGACAGAATATCTACAGTTCTGAGAACTGGACAGATGGTTATAGAGCAACAGATGCACAAGGTGGCTAATGCTGGTAATACGAAAGAAGCTGGTAATAGGAAGACAGTTGTTGGCTGTAAGTCACCATTGCTCAGAGGCACAAACACACCTGCTGCCTTACCCAACAAAGTCTACACTTATATTTCCAGGCTGATCTCTGAGGGGACATCGAGGGTTGACAGGACACACAAGCTCCGCCATCAGGCAGCAGGAGCAGCTCTGGGGTTCCAGGGACTCAGAACCCATTCTCCCACCACATCCTCAAATGGAGACAGTATCCTGAGACCCAGGCAACCAAATCATGAGTGCCCACCTCCCAGGAAATCTTCCATTGCGTGAGCAGCTGAAACAGTACAAGAGAAAATAAACCAGGGACACTTACTGGAAAACAGACCTTTCTGGGCAGATCCCTGAAAGGGCAACAAAACCCACTGATACACACAGGCGTTGCATCAGGCTGCAGGAGCAGCACTGAGATTTCAGAAGCTCAGAACTCTATCACCACCCACATCCTCCCACAGAGGGGGTGCTCTCAGACCCATGTGACCTGCTTACAGAGGAGCATCCCACTTTCCAGGGAACCCACAATCACACTGCAGCCAGACCAGTGAACAGAAAATAAAGACTACAAAATGAAGACAAAATAGTAGACTGAGGAGGGGAGAAGATAAAACACCTCAGCAACACCTAATGGAAAGCAAAAAAAAAAAAAAAGAAAAAAAAATGACCTCTTATATCAATCTGCTGCAGAACCCACTCCTGTAGACCTGTAGATGCCTAGGAAGGGAAATACTAATTCATTAGTTGACATGAATGACCCAGATAACAAGGCAGCTCAGAAACAAAATGAAAACTCCACAGAAAATGAATTTAAAGATATGGATATAAGTGATTTACGTGACAGAGATGTGAAAATGCAGTTCTGAAAAAATTCAACAAGATGCAAGAAAACACACACAGGAAGTTTCATGAATTCAGAAACACAATCAAAGAACAAAATTAATATTTTATCAAAGATATGGAAATTTTTAAAAAGAACCAAACAGAAATTCTGCAGATGAAGAACTAAATAAAAGAAATTAATAATGCAATAGCCAGCTACAGAAGGAAAGCTGACCAAAAGGATGAAAGAATTCATGATATCAAAGATAGAAATCTGAAAATGACACAGATAGAAGAAAACAGATACTTGAGAATTAAAAGAAATGAAAGAACTCTACAAGAACTTTCTGACTCCATCAGAAAGTTCAACATAAAAATAACGATACCCATTAGGATATCAGAAGGAAAGAGAAAGGGAAAAAATAGAGAGACTATTCAAACAAATATTGTACAAGAATTCTCTAAACTGTTAGAAGCAAAGAAAACACCTAATTACCTCAATCCCAACAGCCCTTCTCCAAGGCACGTTGTATTGAAGCTGTCAAAATTAATCACAAAAAAAGACTTCTAAAAGCAGCCAGGGAAAAGAAGAAATTAATCTACAAAGGAAAGCCCATTAGATTATCATCAGACTTTTCAGCAGAAACTCTGTAAGCCAGGAGGGAGTGGAATCAAATACTTAAATTTCTCAAACAGAAATTACCAGCCAAGAATAATATATCCAGCAAAAATATCCTGCAGATATGAAGAAGGAATAAAGACCTTCCAGACACACGGAAGCTGAGGGAATTTTCTAACACATGACCTGCATTACAGGAACTACTAAAGTATTCAACCTCAAACAAAAAAAACAAATACAAAACCGTATCTAGTATTACAGATAGATAGACAGAAGCAGGAAATGGCAATCCATAAACAAAATAGGGCACTATACACTTAACATAACATAAAGAGGAAAGAAGAAAAAACATTTTAAAAATAAGGAAAAATCAAAATAAAACATAACTTGCTACTGCAATTCAGCAATCAACTCAATTTAAGTAAGGATAACTTGTGACAACAAAAACATAAAACAGGTGATAGTAAAGGACCAAATCTGCAAAGGGGAGTGGAGATAAGAAGCACACCGAATAAAAAGGACTACTATATATACGAAACTTTCTATTACATAAACTTAATGGTAAACACACACACACACACACACACACACACACACACACAAAATCCAGAACTCAGATTTCTAACATAAACAAAGAAGAAACAGAGGGAAATATCACAAAATACACCACAATGGAATAACACAACAAACGGCAAAGAAACAATGGAGATGCTGAGCCACCAGAAAACAAAATATAGGATAGGAAATCCTCATATATCAATGATCACCCTAAATGTAAATGGACTGAACTCACCAATAAAAAGGCACAGAGTAGCAGATTAGATCAAAAAACTAAACCCAACCATATGCTGCCTTCAAGATACACATCTCACTACAAGGACAAGCATAGACTCATAGTGAAAGGGTGGAAATTGACACTCCAAGCAAATGGTATTCAGAGAAAAGCAGGTGTACCCATACTTAATCAGATGAAACAGACTTCAACATAAAAAACGTAACAAGGGACAAAGATGGACATTTCATAATGATAAAGAAGACAATACAACAAGAAGACATTAACAGCCATCAATATTTATGCCCCCAACCAGGGCGCACCGAAATATACCAAGTAACTACTAATAGAACTAAAGGGAGAAATTGACCAAAACACAATTATAGTAGGGGACTTAAATACATCATTGACAGCTATGGATAGATCATCCAAACAGAAAATAAATAAGGAAATAGCAGCCCTGAATGACACATTAGATGAAATGGACCTAATTGACATTTAAAGAGCTCTTCATCCTAAGACATCAGACGATACCTTTTTTTCTTGTGTACATGGAACATTCTCAAGGACAGAATATATATTGGGAAATAAAACTAGCCTCAGCGAATTTAAGAAGCCTTACTCCAAACCAAGCATATTCTTTAATTATCAGGCCTGGAGATTGGATACCTACTACAAAAAGAAAGCAAGAAAACCACAAATATGTGGCAATTAAACAACTTGCTTTTAAAGAATGACTGGGTCAAAGAAGAAATAAGAGGCGAGATCAAAAGATACATAGAAACAAATGAGAATGAAAATACATCCTACCAAAATATTTGGTATGCAACGAAAACAGTTTTAAGAGGGAAATTTATATCATTACAGGCCTATCTCAAGAAACAAGAAAAATCCCAGATAAATAACCTCACATTTCACCTTAAAGAAGTAGAAAAGGAAGAACAAATGAAACCCAAAGTCAGCAGAAGAAAGGAAATAATAAGAACCAAAGCAAAACAAAATGAAAGAGAGATCAGCAAGAAAATAGAAAACATTATTCTAACAAAGCGCTGGTTCGTTGAAAAGATTAATAAAATTGACGAATCCTTGGCTAGACTAAGATAAAGACAAAAGACACATATAAACAAAATCAGAAATGAAAGAGGGAAGTTATCACAGATGCCACAGATATACAAAGGATCATCCAAGAATACTATGAAGAGCTATATGCCATCAAATTCAATAACCTAGAAGAAATGGACAAGTTCTTAGAAACATATAGCCTTCCAAGGCTGAACCATGAAGAATTGGAAAACCTACATAGACTGATCAACAGTAAGAAAATTGAATCAGTCATCCAAAACCTTCCCAAAAGCAAAAGTCCAGGACTAGATGCTTCACTAGTGAATTCTACCAAACCTTCAAAGAGGATCTATACCAATCCTGCTCAAACTCTTCCAAAAAAATTGAAGAAGTGACAAAACTGCCTAATTCACGTCATGAGGCCAACATTACCCTGATACCAAAAGCTGATAAGGATAACAGAAAAAAGAAAATTACTGGCCAATATCTCTGATGAATACAGATGCAAAAATCCCAAACAAAATTCTAGCAAATCATATACAACAATGCATTTAAAAAATTATACTTCACGATCAAGAGAGGCTCATCCCAGGAGCACAAGGATGGTTCAACATATGCACACCCATCAATGTGATACAACACATAAATAAAATAAAGGACAAAAATCATATGATTATATCAATAGATGCCAAAAAACCATTTGATAAGATACAACATTCATTTGTGATTAGAATACTTAATAAAATGGATAAAGGAGCAAAAAACCTTAACATAATAAAGGTCCTCATTATAACAAACCCTCAGCTAACATAATTAATGGTGAAAAACTGAGGCCCTTTGCTCTACGTGCAACTGTCCCTTCACCTCTGCTTTTCATCATAGTATTGGAAGTCCTAGCCAGAGCAATCAGCTAAGAGGATGAAATAAAAGGCATCTGAACTGGTAATGAAGAAATTAAACTGTCACTTTTTGCAGATGACATAATGCTATATATAGAAAACTTTAAATACTCCACCAAAAAGCTATTAGAAATCATAAAGGAATACAGTAAAGTTGCTGGCTATAAAATCAACAAAAATCCATTGCATTCCCCAAAACTAATAATCAAATCTCAGAAAAAGAAATAAGAAAACCAATTCCTTTTTCAACAACAACCAAAAGAATAAAATACCTAGGAATAAACTTTAAAAATAATGTCAAAAACCTATACACTGAAAAATTATAAGATATTTTTTAAAGAAATTGAAGAAGAAACAAAGAAACACAAAGACACTATGTTCATAGATTGGAAGAATCAACAGTTAAAATGGTCATGTTACTCAAATCAATATACAGATTTAATGCAATCCCCATGAAATCTCAATGGCATTTTTTTAAAGAAATAGAACAAAAAACAATCAAATTTTTCTGGAATGACAAAAGACCCAAAATTGCCAAAACAATACTAAGACAAAAGAATAATGTTGGAGGTATCACAGTCCCTGACTTCAGCTTGTACTATAAGGTAGCAATAATCAAAACATTATGGTATTGGCAGTAAAACAGACACATAGACCAGTGGAATAGAATTGAAAACCCAGAAATAAACTCACACAAATATGGAGAGATAATTTTCAATAAAGGAGCCAAAAACATAAAGTCTGTTCAATAAGTGGTGCTGGGAAAATGGGAAAGCCAAGTGTGAAAGAATGAAACTAGACTGACTGCTAAATGTCACCATGTATCAAAATAAACTCAAAATGGATCAAAGACCTGAATCATAAACTGGATAGAAGAAAACATAGTTACTAAACTTATGACCCTTGAGTTCAAAGAGGAGTTCATGAATTTGACCTCAACAGCAAGGGAGTAAAAGCTAAAGCTAAAATAACTGAATTAGACTAAAAAGCTTCTTCATAGCAAAAGAAACCATCAACCAAAGAGACAACCAAGCCAATGGGCGCAGATATTTGCAACCAATCTTTCCAATAAGGGGCTAATATCAAAAATATATAAGGAACTCACACAACTCAACAACAACAAAAAACAAACAACCCAATTGAAAAATGGGCCAAGGACCTGAAGAGACATTTCTCCAAAGAGGACATATAAGTGGCCAACAGACACATGAAAAAATGCTCAACATCACTAATCATCAGAGAAATGCAAATCCAAACCACAATGAGCTATCAAATCATACCTGTTAGAATGGCTGTCATCAACAAGACAAATAATAGCAAGTGTTGAAGAGGCTGTAGAAAAAAAAGAACCCACATATACTGTTGGTACAGCCACTATGGAAAAGAGTATGGAGGTTATTCAAAAAATTAAGAATGAATTACCACATGACCCAGCAATCCCTCTCATCAGTATCCACTCAAAAAAATCTGAAGACATTTATCCAAAGATTTATGTACTCCGTTGTTCACCGCAGCATTATTTACAGTAGCCAAGACATGAAAACAAAGTGTGCTTTGACAGATGATTGAATAAAGAAGATGTGGTATATATACAATGGGATACTATTCAGCCATAAGGAAAGATGAAATACTGCCATTTGTGACAACATGGATGGATCTTGAGATTATCATATAAGTAATATAAGTCAGACAGAAAATTCATAAACTATATGACTTCAATCATATGTGGGATATAAAACTGAAAACAACAAAGGGACAAGAGAAACAAACAAAAACTCATAGATACAGACAACAGTTTAGTGGTTACCAGTGTATAAATTGGGAGGTAGAAGAGAAAAAAGGGGATCAAATATATGGTAATGGAAGGAGAACTGACTCTGGGTTTGAACACACAATGTGATATATAAATCATGTATTATAGCATTTTACACTGAACCCTATATAATTTTAGTAACCATTGTCAACCTAATAAATGCCACAAAAGATTATATCCCAAGAAACTAGACAAACAGAAATAGACGGATAAATTCCTAGGAGCATACACTCTTCCAATACTGATTTAAGAATAATCCAAAAATCTGAAAGGCTGTATAGTACTAATGAGATCAAATAAAGAATTAAAAAACTCCCAAAACAAACAAGAACATTTGCAAAGAGGGCTTCAAAGGTGATTTTGATCAAACATTCAAAAAAGAATCAGCACCCACTTTTGTCAAAATATTCCAAAAATTTCAAGAGGAGACACAAGGCACCCCAAGCTCATTTTACGAGGCTACCCTTACCCTGATTCCAAAACCAAACAAATGTATTACAAAAAAATAATAATGACATCATAGTCCAAACAAAAATATGAAGATAAAAATCACATGATCTTATCAATATATATTGTGAAAAAGCGTTTGACAAAACCCATCATCCACTCGCGATAAAAACACCAAAATGGGATAAAGGACATATATGACAAACTGACAGGTTGTATCATATTAAAAGTGAAGAGCTAAAACTGTTTTCCTTAATATCAGGAACAAGACAAGAATGTGTACTTTCACTTTTATTCAACATAGTAGTGGAAGTCCCAACCACAGCAATTGCACAAGGAAAAGAAATAAAAGGCATCCAAATTGGAAAGGAAGAAGTACAACTGTCATTATTTGAAGAAGACATGATATATTTGTAGATACCCCTCAAAGTCCCTACAAAACCTATTAGAACTAATAAATAAATTCAGTAAAGCAGCAGAACGCAAAATTAATATTAAGAAATTGATTACATTTTTATACACCAGTAACAAATTTTCAGAAAGAGAAATTAAGAAACAATCCCATTCACAACTGCATCAAAAAACCAACAAAAAGCAACAACCTAGGAATAAATTTAACCAAGGACATAAAAGACTTGCTCTTGGAAAATTGTAAGACACTAAAGAAAGAAATTGAAAACAAATAAATGGAGGCATACATCATGCTATTGCAGAGGAACAATTAACTTCGTTGTAATGTCCATACTTTGCAAAGTAATCTACAGATTCAATACAATCCCTATCAAAACACCAATGGCATTTTTCACAGACCTAGAACAAATAATCCTAAAATTTATATGGAACCATAACAGATCCCAAGTAGCCACGGCAACGTTGAGAGAAAAGGATCAAGTTAGTTGCATCACTATACCTCCTAACTATACTACAAAGCTATAATAATCAAACAGCATGGTGCCAGTATAAAAACTGGTACACAGAAAATGGAACAGAATAGAGGGCCCAGAAATAAAACCAGCCTATATGGTCATTTAATCTATGACATAAAAGGCAAGACTATATAATGTAGTAAAGACAGTCTCGGCAATAAATGGTGTCAGAAAAACTGGACAGAATTCTTTGCATGTCTGTGATGTCAGTTGTCAAAAATTACAGGGACATAAAATTTTTATACCATATAAAGAATAAACTTGGGAGTTTGGGAAAAATGGCGGCGTGATGTGAGCCTCTGTAAAGCTCCCCTGGAATTTACAAAGAATCGAACAACAAAAACTCCACAAAAAACTCCCTGCACAGCAGACAGGCAAGACGAAGAGGCCCACTACCGACTAAAATCACCTACAGGTGGGAGATTCGCGCCAGTGGGGGGAGGAGAAAGGGAGAAGTGAACGGAGACAGAGCCGCGCGGGCGCAGGACGCAGACCTAGCTCAGTGCTCTGAGCTCGCTGCTTCCCAGAACTACCGAAGCTGCGGGACAGGGAAGACCTGGAGCTGCTAGGGCTCCGCCAGGGTTCCACAGGGCTGAGGGGACAGCATATAATACGGCTGAACCCAACGCTCACGGCAGAGACCTCGGAGAAAAGACTGAGGGAAAAACGCTGAAAACGGTGGTTTAAGCCCTCACTGCCGAGCAGAGAACAAACCTTTAGGCACTGAGATTAGCCGCGCCCTCCCTCCCCTCCCAGAGCTCGCCCCGCCCCCACCTGCCAGGTGCTAGAAACGAAACAGTAGCAGTGTCAGATCAAACCAAAAGAAAATTTGCTGTTTTGAGAACTGTGGACCAAAGACACAAATTCATAGCCCAACTAGTTCTGGCAAAGGGGAGGGAGCTGTGGAAGCAGCACCAGCTGTGGTGGTGGTCCCTGCCATTGCTCTGGGCCACCTATCAAAACTCACCCCGCCCTGGCCCCACCTATTTGGGTGGATACCTGCAGGAGTAAACAGAACTGCTGAAACATACGGACTCTGAATCAGGAGCTGGAAGAGCCTTGGAACATCAAAAGCTCTCCGCATACCCACCTGGACACTGAGCCCTGTGACCTAGACGAACTATTAACAGAGGAGAAGCCCGTCTCCCAGGGAATCCCCCCATTGTGTGAGAAGCTGGAATAGTGCGGAGAAAACAAAGCACTACTGTGTGGGAGAAGAAAAATAAGTTGCAGTTGGAGAAATAATGAAACATTCTACCAACAAGTACTGGAAAAGAAAAGAAAGACCGCTTTCTATCAACCTGTTGCAGAAGTCACTCCTGTAGATGTCTAGGAAGAGAAACAGTAAACCAGTAATCACAATGAATAACCAAGGCAACAAGATAGCTCAGAAAGAAAGTGAAAAATCTCCAGAAAAGGCACTTAAAGATACAGAAATATGTGACTTAAATGACAGAGAACTCAAGATTGCAGTTCTGAAAAAAGTCAACGAGATACAAGAAAACACAGATAGGCAGTTAAATGAACTCAGAAACTCAATCAAAGAACAGCATGAGCATTTTACAAAAGAGATTGAAATTTTAAAAAGAACCAAATAGAATTTCTGGAGATTAAGAACTCAATAGAAGAAATTAAGAATGAAATAACCAGCTTAGGTAGTAGAGTTGACCAGATGGAGGAAAGAATCAGTGCCATCAAAGATAGAAACCTGGAAATGACACAGATAGAAGAAGAAAGAGACTTGAGACTTAAAAGAAATGAAAGAACTCTACAAGAACTTTCTGACTCCATCAGAAAGAGCAATATAAGAATAATGGGCATACCAGAAGGAGAAGAAAGAGAGAACAGAACAGAGAATATATTCAAACAAATTGTCGATGAGAACTTCCCAAATTTGTGGACAGAACTGGACCCTCGAATCCAAGAAGCAAATAGAACACCTAGTTACCTCAATCCCAACAGGCCTTCTCCAAGGCACATTGTATTGAAGCTGTCTAAAATCAACGACAAAGAAAGAATCCTCAAGGCAGCCAGGGAAAAGAAGACGGTAACTTACAAAGGAAAGCCCATTAGATTATCATCAGATTTTTCAGCAGAAACTCTACAAGCCAGGAGGGAGTGGAAACAAATATTCAAACTATTGAAAGAGAGAAATCATGAGCCAAGAATAATATATCCAGCAAAGATATCCTTTAGATATGAAGGAGGAATAAAGACCTTTCCAGACATACAGAAGCTGAGGGAATTTTCTAATACACGACCTGCACTACAAGAAATACTAAAGGAGGCTATTCGACCACCATCAACAGGGACAATTTGTGGCAACCAAAACATGAAAAGGGGGAGAGTAAAGGCCTGAACCGGAATATGGGAATGGAGAAAGTAAGCGTGCTGAAGAAAATGGAATACTCTAAATATCAAACTTTCTTTTACATAAACTTAAGGGTAACCACTCAAAAAAAATCCAGAACTGAAATATATACTGAAATAAAAGAAGAAACAGAGGGAAACATCATAGAATACCACCACACAGAAATAATAGACAACAACAAAAAGGCAAAGAAACAATGGAGACACAGCCTTACCAGAAAACTAAAGATAGAATGAGAGGAAATCCTCACATATCTATAATCTCCCTAAATGTAAATGGACTGAACTCACCAATAAAAAGGCACAGAGTAGCAGATTGGATCAAACACTAAACTCAACCATATGCTGTCTCCAAGAGACACATCTCAGCTACAAGGACAAGCATAGACTGAAAGTGAAAGGGTGGAAATTGACACTCCAAGCAAATGGTACCAAGAGAAAATCAGGTGTAGCAATAATGATATCAGATGAAGCAGACTTCAAGGTGAAAAAGATAACAAGAGACAAAGATGGACATGTCATAATGGTGAAGGGAACTGTACAACAAGAAGACATAACAGTCATCAATATTTATGCCCCCAATCAGGGAGCACCAAAATACACCAAGCAACTACTAACAGAACTAAAGGGAGAAATTGACCAAAACACAATTATACTAGGGGACTTAAATACATCATTGACAGCTATGGATAGATCATCCAAACAGAAAATAAATAACGAAATAGTAGCCCTAAATGACACATTAGATGAAATGGACATAATTGACATTTATAGAGCACTTCATCCTAAAACATCAGACTATACATTCTTTTCTAGTGTACATGGAACATTCTCAAGGATAGACCATATATTGGGACATAAAATCAGTCTCAACAAATTTAAGAAGATTGAAATCATACCATGCATATTCTCTGATCACAAGGCTTTGAAATTGATATCAACTGTAAAAAGAAAGCGGAAAAACACAAATACATGGAGATTAAACAACATACTTTTAAAGAAGGACTGGGTCAAAGAAGAAATTAGAGGAGAGATCAAAAGATACATAGAAACAAATGACAATGAAAATACATCCTACCAAAATTTTTGGGATGCAGCGAAAGCAGTTTTAAGAGGGAAATTTATCTCATTACAGGCCTATCTCAAGAAACAAGAAAACTCCCAAATAAATAACCTCATGTTACACCTTAAAGAACTAGAAAAAGAAGAACAAGTAAAACCCAAGGTCAGCAGAAGAAAGGAAATAACAAAAATTAGAGCAGAACTAAATGAAATAGAGAACAAAAAGACAATAGAAAAATTAATGTGACAAAGAGCTGGTTCTTTGAAAAGATTAACAAAATTGACAAACCCTTGGCTAGACTTACTAAGATAAAAAGAGAGAAGACACTAATTAACAAAATCAGAAACGAAAAAGGGGAAGTTATCACGGACACCACAGAAATACAAAGGATCATCCAAGAATACTATGAAGGACTATATGCCACCAAATTCAACAACCTAGAAGAAATGGACAAGTTCTTAGAAACATATAGCCTTCCAAGGCTGAACCATGAAGAACTGGAAAATCTAAACAGACCGATCACCAGTAATGAAATTGAATCAGTCATCCAAAACCTTCCCAAAAGCAAAAGTCCGGGACCAGATGGCTTCACTAGTGAATTCTACCAAACCTTCAAAGAGGATCTAATACCAATCTTGCACAAACTCTTCCAAAAAATTGAAGAAGAGACAGTACTCCCTAACTCATTTTATGAGGCCAACATTACCCTGATACCAAAACCTGGTAAGGACAGCACAAAAACAGAAAACTACAGACCAATATCTCTGATGAATACTGATGCAAAAATCCTAAATAAAATTCTAGCAAATCGAATACAACAATGCATTAAAAAGATTATTCATCACGACCAAGTGGGGTTCATCCCCGAGGCACAAGGATGGTTCAACATCCGCAAATCCATCAATGTGATACATCACATAAACAAAATAAAGGACACAAATCATATGATTATATCAATTGATGCAGAAAAAGCATTTGACAAGATACAACCATTTATGATTAAAACACTTAATAAACTAGGTATAGGAGGAAAATACCTTAACATAATAAAGGCCATATATGACAAGCCCTCAGCTAATCTCATAATTAGTGGTGAAAAACTGAAGCCCTTTGCTCTACATTCAGGAACACGAATGGCTGTCCCCTATCACCTCTGCTTTTCAACACAGTGTTGGACGTCCTTGCCAGAGCAATCAGGCAAGAGAAAGAAATAAAAGGCATCCAAATTGGGAATGAAGAAGTTAAATTATCACTCTTTGCAGAGGACATGATGCTATATATAGAAAACCCTAAAGACTCCACCAAAAAGCTATTAGAAACAATCAATGAATACAGTAAAGTTGCTGGCTACAAGATCAACGCACAAAAGTCCATTGCCTTCCTATATACTAACAATGAAATCTCAGACAAAGAAATAGAAAAAACAATTCCTGTTGCAGTTGCAACAAAAAGAATAAAATACCTAGGAATAAACTTAAGCAAGGATGTGAAAGACCTATATGCTGAAAACTATAAGACTTTTTTGAAAGAAATTGAAGAAGACACAAAGAAATGGAAAGACATTCCGTGCTCATGGATTGGAAGAATCAACATAGTTAAAATGCCATATTACCCAAAGCAATATACAGATTCAATGCAATCCCCATGAAAATCCCAAGGGCATATTTTAAAGAAATAGAACAAAAAATCATCAGATTTGTTTTGAACAACAAATAGCCAAAGCAATCTTAAGAAAAAAGAACAATAATGGAGGTATCACACTTCCTGACTTTGGCTTGTACTACAGGGCTACAATAATCAAAACAGCATGGTATTGGCAGAAAAACAGACACATAGACCAATGGAATAGAATTGAGAACCCAGAAATAAAATCACATAAATATGGACAGATAATTTTTGACAAAGAAGCAAAAAACATACAATGGAGCAAAGACAGCCTCTTCAATAAATGGTGCTGGGAGAATTGGATAACCACGTGCAAAAGAATGAAACTGGACTGCTATTTGTCACCATGTACCAAAGTTAATTCAAAATGGATCAAAGACTTAAGCATAAGACCTGACACAATAAACTGCATAGAAGAAAACATAGGTACTAAACTTATGGACCTTGGGTTCAAAGAGCATTTTATGAACTTGACTCCAAAGGCAATGGAAGTAAAAGCTAAAATAAACGAATGGGACTATATGAAACTTAAAAGCTTCTGCACAGCAAAAGAAACCATTGACAAAATAAAGAGGCCACCAACTGAATGGGAGAAGATTTTTGCAAACAGTGCCTCCGATAAGGGGCTAGTATCCAGAATATACAAGGAACTCATGCAACTCAACAACAAAAAAACAAACAACCCAATTGAAAAATGGGCAGAGGACTTGAAGAGACATTTCTCCAAAGAGGACATACAAATGGCAAATAGACATATGATAAAATGCTCAACATCACTAATCATCAGAGAAATGCAAATCAAAACCACAATGAGATATCACCTCACCCCAGTCAGAATGGCTATCATCAACAAGACAAATAGTAACAAATGTTGGAGAGGCTGTGGAGAAAAAGGAACCCTCATACACTGTTGCTGGGAATGCAGACTGGTGCAGCCGTTATGGAAGGCAGTGTGGAGGTTCCTCAAAGAATTACGAATAGAATTGCCATATGACCCAGCAATCCCGCTCCTGGGTATCTACCCAAAAATCTGAAAACATTTAGAGATAAAGACACATGTGCTCCAATGTTCATTGCAGCTTTGTTTACGGTGGCCAAGACATGGAAACAACCAAAATGTCCTTCGATAGATGAATGGATAAAGAAGTTGTGGTATATATACACAATGGAATACTATTCGGCGGTAAGAAAAGATGATATAGGAACATTTGTGACAACATGGATGGATCTTGAGAGTGTAATGCTGAGCGAAATAAGTCAGACAGAAAAAGCAGAGAACCATGTGATTTCACTGATATGTGGTATATAAACCAAAAACAACAAAAGAACAAGACAAACAAATGAGAAACAGAAACTCATAGACACAGACAATGGTTTGGTGGTTGCCAGAGGGTAAGGGTGTTGGGGGTTGGGGGGTTGGAGATGAGGGTAAGGGGGATCGAATATATGGTGATGGGAGGAGAACTGACTCTGGGTGATGAACACACAATGGGATTTATAGATGATGTAGTACAGAATTGTACACCTGAAATCTATGTAATTTTACTAACAATTGTCACCCCAATAAATTTAATAAAATAAAATTAAAAAATAAAATAAAAAATAAAAGAATAAACTCAAAATGGATTAAAGACTTAAATGTTAGACCTGAACCATAAAACTCCTAGAAGAAAACATAGTAAACTCTGACATTGCTCTCAATTATATTTTTTTAATATGTTTCTATGGACAAGGGGAAAAATGAAAAAGGAAGCAAATGAGACTACATCAAACTAAAACGTTTTTGCACAACAAAGGAAACCACCAAGAAACGAAACCACAAACTACTGAATGGGAGAAGATATTCACCGACAATACATCTGATAAGGGGCTAATATCCAAAATTTATAAAGAACTCACACAACATAACACCAAAAAAACTAAACAACCCAATTGAAACATGGGCAGAGGACCTGAGTAGACATCTCTCCAAAGAGGACATACAGATAGATGCTGAACATCACTAATCACCAGAGAAATGCAAATAAAAACCACAATGAGATATCACCTCACAGCTGTCAGAATGGCCATCATCAATAAATTAGCAAACAAGTGTTGGTGAGGATGTGGAGAAAAGGGAACCCTTGTTCATTGTTGGTGGGATTGCAAATTGGTCCAGCCATTATCGAATAGTGAAATAAGTCAGAGAGATTAAGACAAATACCAAATGATTTAACTTGTATGTGGAATGTAAAGAAACAAAATGAACAAACAAAATTGAAAGAAATTCAGATACAGAGAACAAATGGACAATTACCAGGTGGGAGGAGGTTTGGGGAGCTGGATGAAATGGTGATTATAAGAAAAACTGGAAGTTATAAAATAATCACAGCATGTAAAATACAGCACAGGGAATATAATATAATCAAATAATATGGTAATAACTATGTATGGTGTCAAAGGGGTACTAGAGTTATTGGGGTGATTACTTTATAAATTATATAAATGTCTAACCACTAGAGTGTACACCAAAACTAATACAACATTGTCGAATGTTAATGAAAACACAATACTGTTAAGTTCTGACTAGGATAAGAACAGCCAATACTTTTTCATGAGATTCTGTGATAAAATTTGTTAGTAACTATATGAGCTAAATAGAAAAGATACCTAATTAACAGATTCTACTTAAAATGAAATAGTACCACTTCACTAATTTGAACTACTACCTTAAAGCAATCAAAAAGATGATCAAGTTGTTCAGGAGAAAAATCCCAAGCCAACTTTGCTAGGAGATCATGTACATTCTTAACAATGGCTTCATGTTTTCCTGCCTGTTGAAAAAGCAAAAATGTATAAATAAAAGTTTACAAAAAGAAAAACCATAGTATACTTACATTTCAATAAAGGCAGAAAGTATGTTGCTATGTGAACTGTTAATAAAACATGCACATTCCCAACTGCTTCAACTGAGTTTATTACAGAATTGTTTATATTTTAAATGCTTAAAGCTGCCACTTGCACTCATTTTGTACTCAGTTTCTTGGTATAAATGTAATGGACTTTTGCATTTATGTGAATGTTTACTACAGAATATTTTCTTATAAAATTAAGAAAAAATAAGGTAAAATATTTGATTTTTCAAAACTGAAAACTTAAGTGCTCACTAATGGCCAAGATTCAGTATTTTGTTGGTTTCTCTTAAAAAATCTTTATTATCTAGAGCTTAATATTTCCCAACTAATCCATAGGGAAAAAAAACCTCGTCATTAATATAAAGAAATTATGCATAATCCTTCTGAAACAAAAAGGTTACATATCCTTATGAAAAGTTAGTCTTCTATAAAAATCCTAAGTTTTTATAAGCAAATAGTAATGTTATTCTTGTGATGTTTATATCCTCATATAATTCATAGGAAAAACATCAACTTCTAATTGTTATATATCTATATATATGTAAGAATCATATAGCATAATTTATACCCATTAGTAAATGATGCCAAAATGCAGGAAACTTGTTTTTAATCTTTAAAAAACTTCTTGGCAGGATTTGTGTATATGAGGGTCTGACAATTAAGTTCGGGAACTCATCCTAAAAATAGTGCTACACACCTCATTGCTGAATATCACTACAGTAACCTTCAAAGTACTCCCCTTGGGAAGCTGTACACTGATGGCAGTGCCTAGTCCACCCTTCAAAGCCATTTTGGAACTCTTTTTCTGAAATGACCATCAGAGCTATCGTTGTATGACCCCTGATGTCCTGAATGTCATCAAAATGTCTTCCTATCAATATTTCCTTTATCTTCGGATAAAGAAAGAAGTCTTTGGGGGCCAGATCAGGTGTAGGGAGGGTGTTCCAATATAGATATTTGTTTACTAAAAACTTCCTCACAGACAGTGCCTTGTTAGCTGGTGCAGTGTCGTGATGCAAGAGCCATGACTTGGTGATGAAAAGTTCAGGTCGTCTTTTTCATGCAGCCTTTATGTCACTTCCAAATAGCAAACTTGTTTAACTGTTTGTCCAGTTGGTACAAATTCATAATGAATAATCCCCCATAATGAATAATCCAAAAATGTTAGCAACTTGTTACAACATGTTCGCAAACTTAATTGTCAGACCTTCATGTATCAAATGTTTAAATCTACTAAAATAAATACAAATTCACCTGCCACTACATATGACTAACACAAGTTATGTAATTTTTTAGTATCTTTCTTATAAAAACAAAATAACCATCATCTTAAATTTGTTACCTGTGCTGCCCAGATATTATCAAGATCCTGTAATGTAAGAGCTTTTTCTTTAATCACAAAACGAAGGATCTTCTCTAGCTTTTCAACATACTGAGGTTGATGAAGACTATCTCGTAAGACTATGGATAATATATTATTCTGTTGTATCCATTCCTAAATGTAATAGAAAAATGTTGCAAAGCAGAAACTAAAAGAAGCATTTTTTAAAAAGCAAAATAGGGTGAGGGAATTGATTAAAAGAGGTAAAAAAAAATACAAACTTACAGTCATGAGATAAATAAGTACTGCAAATGTACTACACAACATGATGTCTATAGTTAAGAGTGCTGTATGGTACTTTTGAAAATAAAGACAGTAGATCCTAAGAGTTCTTGTCACAAGGAAAAACCTTTTTTCTTTACTTTTTTGTATCTATATGAGATGATGAAGTAAACCATACTTGAGATAAGCATTTCACAATATATATGTCAATTCATTTTATGCTTGCACATTAAACTTATGTAATGCTGTATGTCAATTACATCTCAAAACCAGAAGAAACAGAAAATAAAAACATTGTTTGGACTTCTAAAAAACATCAAAAACTCAAAAATCCACACCACATTTGTATTCTCAATTATAGTAATAAAATATATTTGTTTTTTAATTCAAAATTATTCAATAATGCAATTACATGGAATGTAATTTTGCACACAAAATGCTCCTACAAATGTGCTAAATTTACAAATTATAACTCATTAGTGTAATGTGCTTCTTGTTGCTTTAATGCAAAATCATTAAACATTACAATAAACTGTTGCACAGAATTTAATTTAACATACAGAAATAAATATGCTATCCCAGCACACTTCTTAAAGTATCTGTGGAGCTCAATTCGTCTTTTATTTCCAATCTTGGATTTTGAAAAAAAAAAAAAAAAATATATATATCTCAGCAATAATAAACCGCTTCAAAAGTTTCTGAACAAACTCATTTCCTATACTTGTCAAGTACTAATAACAATTCAAGGACTAAATTTGTGAGAAGTAAACATTTGGAGTAGTTCTGCACTGGACATTCTACAAAACAGACTAATTGTATACATGAAACTTGATCCCCCAAAAGAGCCAAAACCTGGGTCTACAATGATACTATTTCTCAATAAATACCATCCAAATTTCCTCAAAACTTAATCACATTTTGATCAGTTACACTATTTATCTGAAGACTCCTTTATAATTGCGCTATTAACTGCTATTCATTTCAACACTAAATTATATATATTTATGCTAAACAGTTTTCTTTCAATGTCAAAATGATATAGATATGTGATTTAAAAATGAAGTGCATAAAGTAATAATTAATCCATGGAGATTTTATTCTTTTAATTTAATCCCCATTTTAAAACTTCTCAGTATGTCAACTGATTCACTAGATTGCAGATCTACACCTCTTTCTACTTCTCTAAAGATCACCTCTTTCTACTTCATCTAACCAAACCATCAAACTAGAATTGCAACATAAACATCTACATTAAACAATAAATTCCCGTTACCACTTCCAAATAACAAATCATTTGTTATTACTACTATAAAGAAAGTTTTATGATTTCATAGCCATGAATCAATTTCCTATTTCAGTTTTTCTAATTCTTGATTTAACAGTAACTGGTGTTAATCTACTTGGTCTTAAGCAAATTATTATTCATTAAAGAGATATCAAAGGGGTTTACCGCCATTCGTTCGGCTGTCAGCCACTCTTCTTCCTCAGGATTACTATGCCGATGAGTATAATATGATACACTAGATATAACCTTGTTAATTTCATTCAGAGCATTCATCTTTCCATTAAAAGAAGAAATTTGTAACAATCTGTAAGAGAAATTTCTATTAAGTTCTCATTAAGAAATCAAGCAAATAATTATTTAAAGAGGAAAATATCTTACCTGAGTATCATTTTCAACCTAAAAGTTTCTAAATTTTTTATAGTTTCTTCTTGTCCTGAAATCCTTGAAGCTAAATTCTTCAGAGATTTAATAATCATTGATAGGGCATCATTTTTGTTTTCATTCTTTGCTTCTTTTTTTAATTCCTCATCAGTTAAATTTTCTAAAAATCGTGGAACTATTTCTATAACTGGAAGAAAGTATTTTTTCACTGTGTGTTGACTAAGAAACTCGTAACACTGTCCAAATGGTCTGAAATTAAAAACAAACAAACAAACAAACAAAAAAAACCTGTAAAATTTCTGCAACATCCAATATTTTTATCAGGACTGAACTCCCACACTAATTTCAACACTTAAAAAAAAACTCAAGTTATCAGTTTAAAATAAGAAGCAAGCAGACTAGAAAACAAAAATTCAGTAATTTTTAAGGCAATAAAATAAATTTTATATTATATTAAATATTAATTTTAAAATGACTTACTTAATAAGGGCTGCAATTATTTGAACACTTAATGCCGATCCATTAATAAAACGATCATGCAAAATCTGGAACCCATTTAATGTGCCAAATTTATTGATGAGATCCACTAGCCAACCCTGCAACACAAGTTAATGATGAATACTTTCCTTTAAAAAAAAAAAGAAAAATGTTATTATCTAAAACACGTTTGAAATAAGTCAGAAATAGAAAGTTCAATAATATAATTACGCGGAGTAATCTTTAAAAAGAATACAAAATATTTTAATTATATGGTCATAAATATATTCATGAAGTTTTAAAACTTTTCATATTATACTTTCTTCTCTTATCCCCAGAGCCAAAAACAGCTAGGTTTCAATTAGAGAGTAGGTCATTAGGGACACAGCTGATATTTGTTCTTATCTGATATGCCTAGTGAACAGGATTTAGGCAAGGGTAGTGTAGCTAACAATTAATGTATGTGAGCATGTAAAATACATTTAGAAGTTATATAAAATATGAAAATCACAAGTGTGGAAGAAAAACCTTTACATCTTCTCTTCCTAAATACCAGATTTTAGGAGAAAATAGAACAAAAAATAGGGAACAGAGGACTTTTTACTATCAATCAGAAGTAGAAATAATTTGTACACTTATAAGAAAAAAATAATTCCAGACCTATGAATAGGAAACTGCTAATAAGAATACACTGGTATATCCAAATTTTGGGTTTAATATGATGGAAATCTAAATAAAAATTTAAAATCTCAATAAATCAATTATTTTATTTCTGAATGAATTTACTATAGAACTTTCCTAACTTTTTAGTTTCAAAACATTAATACAGGAAATGATATCAGAAAGATATCAGATTATGAAGCTCAAAAGCCTATTCTTGTTAAATTACTCTATAGGAGACACTGGGAATCAGTCCAAAATTTATAGTAACCAACAAAAGGCTCAATAATGAAAAAGTCACATTCAAAAGGGTAAAGCAATTTCACTGTTTTTACTTATCCATGCCTACTCCTTCCCCAAGCAGAACAGTTTAGGGGAAATAGTGGTTTGATCCTCAGTTCTCTTACATTAACTGAACAGACCAAAGAGGATTATATTTGCAAAATTATAACCTGTCTGTTGGCTGCCTGAGCGACTGGTCTGTGTTGCCTATCATGGAGGTCCCAAGAAGCAGCAGGGGTGCCAGACTTAGGGGAATTTAATGCATTTAAAAGCAATCATGTATAAAGAGGAACTAGACCGGGAGGAAAAAAGCACATTAGCGGTCCCAGGAAAAAATACATGCTCAGAAAAGGCCTTAGAAGATCTTAAGTGTTCATACTGTGCTCATTAATGAAGGTCCTCCCCTGCAAGTAGCTAGTCTGCAAAAACTGGAAGAAGTACGCACTTCTACAAATGTTTAATTTTCAACAAAAGATCAGAGAAATACAAAGAAAGAGGGCACTGTGTCCTACAAGAAGGAACAAAATTAGTTTCCTGGGACCATTCTTGGAGAAACAGATATCAAACTTACCTGACAAATACTTTAAAATTCTCTAAATATGCTCAAGGGCAAAAAAAAAAAAAAAAAAAAGGAAAAAGGAATATAATATATGAACAAAATGAGAATACCAAAAGAGACAGAAATAATAATAATAATAATAATAATAATAATAATAATAATAAAAGAACCAAAGGGATATTCTGGAGATGAAAATACAATAAGTGAACTGAAAAATTTATTGGAGGGTTTCAACAGCAGACTTGAATAGATAGAAGAAAGCGTATGAACTTAAAAACAGGTCATTTGAAATTAAAGTCTGAGGAGTAAAAAGAAAAAAAAGAAAAAACTAAAGAAAAGTGAACAGTGTCTAAAGTACTTATTGGACACTATCTAGCATTAAACTGTATACATTATGATAGTTCCAAAAGGAAAAAAGAGAGAGAAAATAGCTTATAAAGATACAATGTCCCCAACTTCCCAAATCTGAGGAAATACAAGAAGCTCAATGATATCCAAGAAGGATAAAACCAAATGGACCCACGCTAAGATACACTACAGATTTCTCCGCTATGCAAAAGTAGAGTATTCTATGAAACCTTTCATAAGCTGAAATGTCATAAAGTAAAGAGCATCCCTCACTTTGAGAATCTACATTATGCCACTTCACTTTTACAAAAGACCTACAAATATATTACTACCTTTTTTCACTAACGAAAAGAAATCTGAAGAGGGTTTTCACTTTCATGAAAAAAGCAGTTACTATACTAATGCGTAGGTCTTTCATAAAAGTGAAGTAGGGTAACACATATTCTCAGGCAGTGGTGAATACTTATATGTTATAAACTGTCTAAAGCCAAAGACTCTTTGAAATTCTCAGGGAGAGAATCTTAAACGCAGGAAGAAATGACTCTTCCAGTACAAGAGATGCTCAGTAAATACTGTCAACTGGTTTCTCAGTAGCAACCCTGCAGTTCAGAAGAATGCTATGTTTAAAGTGCTTAAAGCAAAGTGTTAAATGGAAATTCTATATCCTGAAAAAACAGTTCTCCAAAAATGAGGAAAAATTTAAGACATTCCCAGACAAAAGCTTAGGAAGCTCATTACACTAGACCTACCCTGTAAAAAATGTTAAATAAAGTCTCTCAAGTTGAAATGTAGGCACACGTAACAGTAACTCAATGCTGTACAAAAATCTAAAAAGAGATTTAAAGGCAATATAAAATATATTGGACAAATATAAAAACCAGTATTAGTGTAATGTTAGCATGTGACTCCACTTTTTATTCTGGGTACAAATACATAAAAGTGTATTTGCAACATCAACAACATAAAGTAGAGAGTGGTGAGTCTATAAGGAATGTTTTCTTTATGCAACTGAATTTAAGTTGGTATCAATTTAAAATAGATTGCTATAACTTTAGGATATTTATAATTTATTCCCATGGTAACCAGAGAGAACACGTCTATAGCATATATACAAAAGAACACAAGGAGGGAATGAAAACATATCAGTACAAAGAAACCAAATACACAAATGGAAGTCAGTAAGGGAAGAAATGATGCACAAAAAAATTCTAAGATATACAGAAATGAATAAAATGGCAATAGTAAGTCCTAATAACACGTAGCATAAATGGATTAAACTCTCTAATCAAAAGACATAGATCAGCAAAATAAAAAAGAAACCAGGATCCAATGAAATGCTGACTTTAGATCTAAGGAAATGTATAGCTTAAAACATGAAAAGATAGAAAAATATATTCTATGCAAATAGTAATCAAAAGAGAATAGGAATGGCTACACTACTATTACACTTTAAGTCAAAAACTGTCACCAGAGACAAAGAAGACCATTACATAATAACAAAAGGGTCAATTCACTATGAAGATATAGCAATTATAAATATTTATGCACCAACTTCAGTGTTCCCAAGTGTATCATGCAACTACTAACAGATTGGGGATATACTATAATTCTACAATACTAGGCTGAGAAACTTAAACACTGCATTTTCAACAATGAGTAGAACAACCAGAGATCAGTAAGGAAAAAGTGGCGTTATATAAAACTATCAAACAATTCAACCTTTCAGACATATACAGAACACTATATCCAACAAGAATATACATTTTTCTTAAGTGCACATAGAACATTCTGCAGGAACAATTGTTTCAAAAAGACTGAAATCATGAAAAGCATCTTTTCAGATCACAATAGAATGGAACTAGAAATCAGTAATAGTAGAAAAGGTAAAAAATCAACAAATACATAGAAATAAACAATACACTCGTAAAACAACCAACTGACCAAAGAAGAAATCAATGCTAAAAGAAAAATTTAGTTTTAAACACATTAAAAGAAAATAATCTCAAGTCAACAACCTAACTTTACACATTTAGAAACCAGAAAAACATCAAACTAAATCCAAAACTAGAAGACATTAGATCAGAGAAAAACAAAATAGAGAATAGAAAAACAACACACAAAAAGAAATCAACAAAACCAAGACTTGTTTCTTGAAAACGATCAACTAGCTGAAGAAAAAAAAGACTCAAATAAAAAGAGAGAAGCCTCAACTACAATTAGAAGGGAAAGAGGATATAAAAGATTATACAAAAGTGTTATGAGTAATTATAAGCCAATAAATCAGATAACCTAGATGAAACGGACAAATTTCATCAACTTACAACAACTGAATTAAGAAGAAACAGAAAATATGAATAGGCCTGTAATTAGTAAAAAAAATTTTCAATAATCAAAAACCTTCCAACAAAGAAAAATTGAAGACCAGATGGATTCACTGGAGAATTCTATCAAATATTTAAAGAATTAACACCAATCTCATCAAACTTTTCCAAAAAACTGAAGTAGAGAACGTACTATTACTTTGCACATGTTTAGCACGACTCTGAAACCAAAGCCAGGCAAACACTATATGAGAAAAGAAAACTACAGACTAATATCATTGATAAATATTGGAGTAAAAACTTTCAACAATATACTAGCAACCTAATTTATCAGGAAATTAAATATATTATACACAAGAACAACAAAAATCTCCACACAATCATCTCAATTGATGCAGAAAAAAGATTAGACAAAATTCAACATTCTGTCATGATAAAAACACTCAACAAACTAAAAATAGAACTACCTCAACATTATAAAGGCCATATATGAAAAACTCATAGCAAATATCGTACTCAATGGTGAAATACTGAAAATTTTTCCTCTAAAATCAGGAACAAGACAAGGATACCTGTATTGTTTTGCCAAATCTATTCAGCAATAGAGCATAGCATGTAAGCATAGCATAGCATGTAAGTAGCCGTGAAAATTAAGCAAGAAAAGAAATGAGGCATCCAAATTGGTAACGGTAAAACTATCATTTCAGATTACTTTATAGGCATTCTGTATTCTATATTGTTTTGTGTTATTGTTTAGAATCTACTTGTATGTGGGTGTCTTTATGTGTGTTTCTGTTTCTACTGCTGGTAAGTTTTTTCCATGTATTTAAATATTAATTCAAATGAACATAATCAAATAGGCTCTGAGACATAAAAAAGCCATTAAAGTGACATTGAAACTACTGAGACATCAGAGTGAACATACAGAAAATATGTAGCCTTCCACATAGCCTAGTCTGCTAATTCAGTGCTTTTGGCCATTTTTCTAAGCTTCATTGATAATTTGTTCCTGTTTTCTTCTGCCCTGCTTCCTTGAAATCAATTATAATTTGAAAACTTACTCCTAAGAAATGAAATGTATCGTAGTATGTCACAAAAGCAAAATGGTAAAATTTAAAAATCCATGTGTTTGTTGTCTGTACATAAATGTACGTTTTCTCCTGTTAAATATATAAACAAGTACAAAGTACAGTTGATATTCATTATTTACAGTAGTTATATCCTCTAAAGTCACTTTGAACACTGAAGTAGTTAACATTGAATCACTGCTACTAGAGAAAATATAGGGTTAGGTTCCAATGAGTAATTCATCAATCAATCAACATATAAGCTTTGTTCAGGCATGAATTACAGTGCTGCTGGCCATGAGTTCAATATTAACAAATCAAAAAAATGTTAAATAGTAGAAACAGAAAACCACAAAAAACAACGTTATGTAGTGATCATTATGTTAAAAGGAGATTCATGTCACTTCAGTATTATGACAAACATAAAATAATTTTAGTATTTAATTTTGAAAATAACAAATCAACATACTTTTGGTGATCGAGGATCTGAAGAACGAGCAAATAGTTCATCTTCAGGCAACTGTGCACTTGTGGAAATCGATTCACATGGGCGTGTACCATTGTAGATATGGAATTTGCAATGAGGATTTAAGGCCATGGCGAGAAGTTCTAGAAGTGGAAACCAGTCTTGGGACAACTTGGCCACACAAAGTTCCACTAGGCGATGAGTATTGTTAATAATACACCTCTGTTATATGGCAAATGGGGGGACAGAAAGGGGAGGAAGTTGCTTTAGAAAGAGAAAACACTGTAATTTCTAACAAGGAACATTCTAATCTTGTTAAGAATCTCTCTCCATTTATCTATTTCTGTTTAATTTCACAAATACTGTGATCAAACTGATTAGTAAAAAAATAAATTAGTATATAATTGTGCTGCACTTAATTTCAAAAGCTATTTCAAATGGTTACAAATGAAGTAGGTACCATAGGTTGCCTATTTCTGTTCTATGTCCACAGGATACATACAAATTACCATATTCTTTCTTTGGAATTTGTACTCTAAAGGCAGTAATTACAAAATCTAAACATTTGAAGTCATGTCAATTATCTAAAATGGGGGGCTGTAATCTAAGCCTTAATTCAAGTCACAGATTTGTTTCCAAAGTGTCTATTTCTACATCTAAAAAGTTTCACATCAATCAGAAAATATTAGGAATTATATGCCATAGTCATTTGTGAGAAAGGTCCAAGTTATATTTTCTAAGTTGAAGTCCACAAAGTATATGTTTGCTTCATAACTTTTAATTAGTTTCGTTTTATAAATAAGAGCCAGAGACTTGGCGTATAGTAGTTCAAGGATTCCAGCATGATGCATATTTTTTTCACTTTCAAAATGTTTGGAATATGAAGGTCTCTTACAATCAACGATAGTTTGCATTGGTTTTGTCCTAGACTGAAGGTATTTCCTGATAGTACTTGTGTTTTGTTCTGAGCACTTGAACACACTACCAATCTGAGAACACTTTAAATTCTGTTTGACTTTGTTATCCAAACTGTAGTTTTAATTCAGATCACAAGCTTTGTGGAAGTGCTGGTTTGCAGTTTATGTTCCAGGAAAACAACATTCTTCTCTCTCTATCAATTGCCATGACTAAAGCTTGCATGACTCCTTCCTTGTCATTTCTAAAGGGTGAGATTTATTTATCAGCTACATTTGCACTGAAATTACACCCTTTGGTGTCTGAGTTATAGTGGGAACCCATTATATGAGGTGTGATCAAACAATACGGAGAATGTTTAAACAAAAAAATTATTAAAGTAAAAGACACATTGCCATTAATCCTTCTCAACACTACCCCTCACTTTGAACACACTATCCCATTGTTCTAGCCACTTTCTGAAGCAGTTCTGGAAGTTCTCTTTGGTGTCTTTAATTGCGCTGTCATGGCTGCCTCAGTGTCTTGAATAGATTCAAAACGTTGACCTTTCATGGGTGTTTTGTCTTTGGGGAAGAGCCAGAAGTGGGACAGTGCCAGACCTAGTGAATAAGGCGGATGAGAGCACACCATAATTTTTATTTGACAAAAACTGCCATACTAGAAGTGATGTGTGACACAAAGCCTTTTCGTCATCACAAAATATAGTGAATGTTGCTGCCGAGTGCCATCCAATGGAAAGGCAGGGATCTTCAATATGGGAAGCAGAGCATTGAACCTTAGTAACAGTGTGTGACAAGGTTCAACTTGTTCGGTGCAGTCAGTTGGGTGTGAGCTACAGTTCAGAGAAGGTATTTTAAAATGTGCCGTCCCAGTCAGAATGGCTATCATCAAGACAAATAGTAACAAATGTTGGAGAGGCTGTGGAGAAAAAGGAACTCTTATCCACTGTTGGTGGGAATGCAGACTAGTGAAGCCGTTATGGAAGGCAGTGTGGAGGTTCCTCAAAAAATTACGACTAGAATTGCCATATGACCCAGCAATCCGTCTCCTGGGTATCTACCAAAAAAATCTGAAAACATTTATAGATAAAGACACGGTGTGCTCCAATGTTCATTGCAGCTTTGTTTACTGTGGCCAAGACATGGAAACAGCCAAAATGTCCTTCGATAGATCAATGGATAAAGAAGTTGTGGTATATATACACAATGGAATACTATTCGGTGGTAAGAAAAGATGATACAGGAACATTTGTGACAACATGGATGGATCTTGAGAGTGTAATGCTGAGCGATATAAGTCAGACAGAAAAAGCAGAGAACCATGTGATTTCACTGATATGTGGTATATAAACCAAAAACAACAAAAGAACAAGACAAACAAATGAGAAACAGAAACTCATAGACACAGACTATAGTTTAGTGGTTACCAGAGGGTAAGGGGGCTGGGGGGTGGGAGATGAGGGTAAGGGGGATCAAATATATGGTGATGGAAGGAGAATTGACTCTGGGTGGTGAACACACAAGGGGATTTATAGATGATGTAATACAGAATTGTACACCTGAAATTTATGTAATTTTACTAACAACTGTCACCCCAATAAATTTAATTAAAAAAAATATTAAAAAAAACACAACACATTAAAAAAAAAAAAAAGTGCCGTTAATCATCCTCCATCACGACAACGCTCCATGTCACACATCACTTCTGGTATATGGCAATTTCTGTCAAATAAAAATATTACGGTGTGTCCTCCTCCACCTTAATTCACCAGATCTGGCACTGTGCGACTTCTGGCTCTTCCCCAAAGTCAAAATGACTCAGGACATGGAGGCAGCAAGGACAGCACAACTAAAGACACTCTCAAAAGAGGACTTCCAAAACCACTTCAGAAAATGGCATGAACAATGGGATAAGCATTCGAAAAGCGGGGAGTATTTTGAGGGGGATTAATGGCAATGTCTTTTTTACTGTAATACATTTTTTTTATTTAAACATTTACCATAATTGTTTATTACACCTCATATTCTCTATCTTGGACATTTTTCTTTTTTAATGGTGTGTAATATAGTGGACTTTTACAATAAAATGATACATTTGAAGAAACACTATCTTGTATTAGGTCATGGGCATTTGGGATTCCAAGTGACAGATTAAACCAATGTTTCAAAACTAAAAATCTTCAGGTCATTCTAAAAGGCTAGTCTAGAAAAACCCTCAATTGTATCAAATATTATCAGCAGACTTGATACATTATTCACAGTAATGTTTTCCAGAGACAAACCCACATGGTTTACAATGTAAATCTTAGTCTCCAAAATAAATTACAAGACTCACGTGGATTTCAAACTTCCAGCCACTGACTGCCTCATCCATAAGAATTTTAGTGAAAGATACCGTTAACCCATCTCGAAAAAAACGTTGACATGCTTCACTTTTAACATCAAGACCTAAGATGAAAAAATTATAAAATATACAGATTGTAAAGAAAACATTTCTCTAGCCAATTTTATCATTAAAGATAACAAATTATTAGAAACTATTATAGTTTGCAACTCACAAATAGTTTTGAAATGTTTGAAACAAGACATGGCATTATCATGACGTTAAAAAGTAACTTAATTACACTGAAAATGTGGAATTCAGAAAAATAAAATGTTGTATTTAATAAATTTTAGTAACACTGATTGTATAAAACTACATCAAACCAATAATAATACGATGACTAACTGAAAAAAATGCTTCAAACTATGATACTAGACTTTAAACAAAACAGAAACTGGGTAGATGAGGAATCAAACCATTTCACAGCATTTTACTCACTGAAAATACAGTTCAAAACTTTACAAAAAAAACTTTTAAAGTTAGTTTTCCTGTAAATTATCCGTATATCGCTAAATATAAAAGATGAATGCTGTCTTTTCTTCCTAATCAGTCCTTTCATTTCTTGGCATCTAAGCATTTTCACTTCTTTTAAATTTCATCTGATTTAACAAAATCAAATCATCTGTAACTCTGTACGTCTTCATAAAAACTCAGACATTAAATGTTCACAATACAGTAAATTTGATTTTCTATCATATATGTATTGATATGTCATTTAAACCCAGGACTTACCTTAAAAAAAGTAAATCTTTGCCTCAGAGTTACCACAGTACCAGAAAAAAAATGAATGGGAAGCCCCTACAAATAACCCACTGAATGGCAATGCTATTAAATAAAGCAGCATTTTCAGTTTTTGTTCATCTTCTATCAGTAGGACCTAGAACTTACCTAGTACAGTTACTGAATACATGCACTAACAAAAAATTTGAGTGTTAAAAAACATTTGTTAGTAAACTTATACAGTCACTAGATTTTGTTAGTAAGGTTAAAAATAAAATATAAAACATTCTTTAAACAACAGATTTTTCAATTATAAGTGACTTAAGTACAAAAAGAAAAACATATATCTGAAATTATATTGCCACAAAGTATTGTCAAGTATGTTGTAAGTATACTGTTTCACCTAACAGATTTTAAAATTGATTCTGGAAAATGCTTTTAACTTTTGAATCACAACCCCTTTAAAGATATGGTAAAATAACAAATCTTGTCATTAGATATGAATATTATATAAATTTTTAAAACTGTAAAGATGTTCTTAAAGGCTCCCCAAAAGTTTCTATGAACATTTACCACCATATATATATAAATACATATTCATATATTTACGTGTGTGTGTGTATATATATATACACACACACACGTACATATATGCCCAACCAAAAAGTTTAGTGAGACAGTATACTTTAGGAATATATAACAACTTTTTTTTCCTCTCTTCTTTTTAAAATTAGCAAACAGAGTTGTTACAACCAGAATCACAGATATTGTTAAGCAAAATTAACTTGTTCCTGAAAGCTTCCTCACCACCTTTAAATACCAGTATTATGTGATTGTCCAGTAAAGTTAATAATTTTTTTCCACAATATTGATGCATTAGAGAGTTACTTCCTAAATCATTAGGTACTTCTTTCCAAGAGAAATTAGGTCATTTTCCCAATGTATGAGTATGAGGAAAGCATTACTACCTTTAATATTTACTAATATCTTAGGACCTTTAAAATAATGTCTTCTCCATGGTTTACAAGGATAGTTTCCAGCCTAGCAGGACTGTTTTTCCATGTATTGTTTTTTATTTAATGCTAAATTTTTTTGTTTTTCTTCTTCTCTCCTACCAAACTGGAACCTGACTGCTCTTAAATATCCATTAGAATCATTATTTTGTGGGAGAAAGCCACAGGGAGAGCTGCCTCCTGAAGACCTGCTAGATGCATTTCTGACCTGGAGGGGAAGGACTGATGCCTGTAGGCTGTGGCCCCATGGGCTTCTCCTTTTAGTTCATCTGCAGAGGTCAGCTTCTCTAGTTATTTAGTATGTCCCTATCAAGTGAAGCCTGCAAAGCTGTGAGGAGACCAAGGCTTGGTAAATTTCAGTAGGCGGAGTTAGAAGGGGAATCAGACAAGTCATGACTGATCTAGAGACAGCATGTTTTCAATTCTAATTTTAAGGCTGGTTCCAATTACTACTGTATTTTTCCTTGTATAAAGTGCACCCACGTTTTTGGTCCAAACTTCCAGGGGAAAAAAAATCTTTCGTTTTAATTTTTAATTCAAATTTTTATTTACTTGCATTTAGGTACTTTATTTTTTTGTATTATAAAGGAATTTTAGTATTTATTTCTTAACATTATAGTACAATAAATTTTATATAACAAAAAATTGCAAAACACAAGAACAGATACAAGGTACAAGAAATTTTATGTACAGGTAACAAATTTACATTATTTATGCATCATAGCAGGCCAAGAACTCTTCATCATTGCAAGTTCATTGTAAGTTCAACAAAACTGATTATCGTATTCCAGGGTATTATTTTGCATACAGATATTGTTATTGATTTCTAGAGTTACACTGTTAACTCATAATTATTTTAATAAAATAATTAAAAACATTTACATAGATATGGACTTAGTACTCTCCCTGTATAATGCCCATCCTTACTTTTCCCTCACACAAATTTGAACAAGAAAGTGCTCATTATACAAGGCAAAATGCAGTATTTTTTTTTCATTCTGGAAAATAATGTGGGAAAACCATTTGAACTGGTAAAAAAACTGTAACAACTTCTTAACAGAGAAAAGCAAAGCTAACAAGAACAACTTTCTTAGAAGTATACACTTTAGCATACATTATGGAAAACATAGTAACATATAAACTCACCTTTTTTACTAAGATCAATAGCAGCTTCTAAAAGCACTTCTAGTTCCCCTTTTGGCAAAACTGGAACCACCCACCGAGGCCTAAAAATTATTATGAAATAAAAAGATGCTGCATTGGTTGAGAACACATCAAATATTATAAATAACTTACCTACTGTAATTAGTTTTACTGTGAAAATGTAAATGAAAAAACCTTGACTATATTATATATTAACCATAAAGTAAATAAAAGAAATTGACAATCTTTTTATTTTGATCTTCACAAAAACAGAAAAAATGAGACAAACACCTGATTTCTCACTCAATTCACATCAATAGGACATTTATCAATTTTTTCCTGAAGATTATGGAATCAAAGAGTGTCTAGCCGTTTGTACCATCATAAGTGCACTTCTACATCAAAAAGCAAGGCAGAGGCTACCACACGCAGCTATTATTTCCCCCAGTATCTTAAAAGGCTCAGTTACGTAGGAATATTATCTACTGACTAACCCACTACTTCCCAGAAAGAACTTTTTTCTACCTGTCCCTCAACCCTTTACTAAATGACAGCAGTTTCCCAAATAGGCCTATGTTGATAAAAGACATCTATTACAAATAATCCAATAGATGTAAACCAACACTATCTTTTTTGTCTTTTTCAGTTCCACAGAAACAATTTTTAAATATTTCCCGGTCACTAAGGATTTTCTATGACTTAGTTGTCCAGCCCTAATTAGACATACAGTCTAATAAAAATTAACAATCACCAGACAAAATGAAATAAGGAACAACACAATTTCTTGCAAGTTCTCTGCCACAAAAAACTGCACATCCTAGAAATAACAAAAGTCACCTAACACCTCTTACAATCAACATACCAAGGAGAAATAAATTTTATAAACACTCAAAAGGAAATCCCTACCTATAGTTCTAGGCCAGAAACATACCAAATAAGGTCATATAGCATTATTAATCCGAAATCTTTACTCATTTTTAAAAATCCATACAAATGCCTAGATTAACAATGAGTTATAAAGAATTTGTCAATGACTAAAATGTTAAGGCTATTAAAAAAACATTAAAATCATTCCCACATTGAAGTCCGCTCTTTTCTTTTTATGACTATCAGATTCAATACTGATAAAGTAGTTAACTTTTCTAATTTATTACCTCCATGGAAAAAAGAGATCAAAACAAATTCACCTGTTGATCATGTCATCCAACTTGGCCAGGTCAGTATGTGGAAATGCAGGTTCCTCAACTTTATGCTGTAGTGGAGCATCACCTTGACCTTGTTCATCTGGAGGAGTTGCTGGGGAATTCTCATTGGAGGAGTCAGGTGATGAGGTCTTAAAATTTAAATATTCCAAACTTAAATTTCTACTACACATGTGCATTTAGCAATTCAAATGCCAACAAAGATTAAGTGAAAATATTTATATATTTTTAATTGTCCATATAACCTACAAATAAAATTGTGATCATTCTGCATACATATCTTTTTTTAAGGTCAACCTATGAGAATTTTTCCACATGATTAAGAATATTTTTAAAATTAATTAATAACTATATAATACTAAATCAATTAATCTGATTAAAACTAAAGAACAATAGTTTTTGTAATGTTTACTGTAAACAAAATATAGTTATGATGAATCCTTAATTACAAATTTTTATGCAAAAGATTGGAAATGACAGTATAACTTCTGAAGTTATGTCAAAAAAGTCATCATTCTTCCTTCTCTCTCAGAGCAATCTTTTAAATGGGAGAAGTTCAGTGCCATGTCTTGTAGACACTTATGAAACCAAAGAAGAGGCCCATATATTGAAGTACTGATTCCTCCAGCCATCAGCCATGTCAATGAGCCATTGTGGAAATGGATTCCTTGACCCCAATCAAGCCTTCAGATAACCACAAGTGATATGCTGACCACAACTACAAAAAGGAATACTGAGTCAGAAACATTCATCTAAACCATTCCCAAATTCCTAATGCATAGCATTAAGATAATAGATGTTTACTGTTTTAAGTTAGAAAGTAAAAAAAAAAGAAGAAGAAAATTACCTCTAAGGTAACATAAGTAAAAGCATTTTAAAATACATAAATGAAAAATACAATGAGAAGCAGAAAATAAAATAAGAAACTGAATAATTTAAGAGGCCAAAGGAAAAAATAAAAAGCAAGAGAATCCCAAACACATTAGTATTTATATTTTAAAAGGATTAAAAATACTAATGAAAGACAAAAACACAGAATTTGCTATAGACTACATAAAATATAGATGCTTAAATAGAAGAACACTGAAAAAGAAGAAAGTAAAACAACAAGAGACTTCTCATTTTCAGTTCAGCATGTAAAGAGCTTGGAAGTTATCACTCCTTCCTAACAAAAAAGTGAATAAACAAAGTCAACAATTCTGCTCAGATCTGATCTCTGTCACAGGGTAAACTGCTGCCCACAAAATCCAAAGAGAGTTAGGGAGACATAGAGAATCAAAAATTGCCAGAGCAGAAAAATACAGTGGAAATCAGTATTTGGATAGGAAAACTCTATGGATTAATTGCTGGAAGCTGAGTGTGGAAAATCTGCAAGTTAAAAATTCCACGAGGTCTAGCCTTAATTGAATTCCAATAGTGTTTTGAGTTTTACCTCCATAAATCCTATCAAGTTCTCATAGTGAAGATCAAAGAAAAATCTACTTTGTTTCCAGAAGGAGGAGGTGCAATGTAGCCATTTAAAAATATTCCAGAGCATTCTGTTCTTCTTAACTGGGCTGACCCTGAAAAGAAACTAGTTTATCAGAGCCTAATCTACTAGATTTTTATCAGAGCCCAACCAACCTAAGAGAAGGGAAACAGCAAATTTTAGCCTGCCATAGCCATCCATGTGGAGCTAGAAAAATACTCAATTCCAGCCTTCTAGCCATACTGTCCCTCCTTATCAACACAATACCAAAGGCATCTTTACAGTAGTTCCTTTTACCCAGTGCATAACTCTCAACATTTCAACAAAAAATTAGAAAGCATACGAAAAGATAGTCAATACAGTTCGAAGAGACAGAGCAAGCATCAAACTCAGTTATGGTAGGAATGTTGGAATTATCAGACCAATCATTTAAAATAACTAAAATAATATGCTCAGGGCTCAAATGAAAAAAGTAGAGATGATAGAACAGTTGGGCAACTCTAAGAAAGAACAAAAAGAAATGCCAAAGATCAAAAACACCAAAACAGTTATGAAGAATGCCTTTGATAGACTCATCAACAGCTGAAGAAAGGATATCCGCAGTTAAGCATATTATCAAGAGAAACTTCCAACATTGGAAAATCAAAGAGAAAAAAGACTGAGTGGGGAAAAAAAATACACAAGAGTACCTAAGAATTGCTGGTCAACTACAAAAGGTGTGATATGTATAGTGGGAATACCATAATACAAAGAAAGGAAGAAAGAGAAGAAATATTTGAAACAATGAGTGAGAATTTCCCCCAAATTAATGTCAGACAGTACAGCACAATACAAGGCAGCTCAGAAAACACCAAATAAGATAAATGTCAGAAAATGGTAGTGGAAATTTTTGAAAGAAGCCACAGGTAACAAACCTCACCTAGAGATGAGCAAGGATAGGAGTTACTTGGACTTACTGTTCAAATAAAGTGACAACAAGCAGAAATAAAGTGGAACCAAAAATAGGGTAGTGAATACAAAACAGTAATCCAATTACAAATATCTCAATAATCATTTTACACATCAGTGGTTTAAAATACACCAATTAAGACTGAATGGATCAAAAAGCAAAATTCAACTTTATGTTGCAGTTATTTAAAAGTCTGTTTAGAATTTTAAATATAAAGACAAATATACATTAAAATTCAAGGGCTATAGAAAGATGTGGAATCAGACCCATATGGATAATCAACTGATCTTTGACAAAGGAACAAAGACAATACAAGGGGGGAAAAAAACAGTCTTTCAACAACTGGTGCCGGAACAACTGGACTATCAAAAACGCATACAGAAACTAAGCCATACACCCTTAACAAAAATTAACTAAAAATGGATCAGAGACTGAAATGCAAAACACAAAAGTACAAACTTTCCCAAAGATGACAGAAGAAAATCTGGATGATCCTGGGTTTTGGTGATTACTTTAGATATGCTACCAAAGACATGATTCATTAAAAAAAAAACTGATAAGCTGGACTTCCCTAAAATTAATAATTTGTGCTGCACATAAAACAAACTACAGACTGGGAGAAAACATTTGCAAAGTTAAGGACTGTTAACCAAAATATACAAAGAACTCTTAAAGCTCACCAACAAAATAACTGGACTGAAAAATGGGCAAAAGACCAGTATAGACACCTAACCAAAGAGGATATTGGGGATATACAGATGGCAGGTAAGCATATAAAAAGTCATTTAACATATGCCATTAGAGAATTACAAATTTAAAAAAAAGAGAGAGATATCACTACACACCAGTGAGAATAGCCAAAATCCAAAACCCTGACAAACCAAACACTGGCAAAGATGGCATAATAGGAACTCTCATTCATTGCTAGTGGGCAAATAAATAGTACAGGCACTCTGGAAGACAGTTTTTGAAGTTTATTACAATACTAAACATACCCTTACCACATGATCCAACAATCACAAGCCTTGCTGTTTAATCAAATGAATTGTGCCCACACAAAAACTTGCATATAAATAAATGTTCACAGCAATTTGATTCACAATTGCCAAAAATTGGAAGCAACCAAGATGTCCTTCAGGAGGTGAACAGATAAACAAACTATGATACACCCAAAGAGTGAAATGTTATTTAGAGATTTATTTATTTTTTTTAAAGAAAGCTATCTAGCCATGAAAAGAATGCATATTACCAAACGAAAGAATGAAAAGGTTACATACCGTATGATTCCAACTATATGGCATTCTGGAAAAGACAAAACTATAAAGGCAAGTAAAAGACCAGTAGTTACCTGGGCTGTGGTGAGGGAGGAATACATAGGTATAGGCAGGACAGATATCAGGGTGGTGACACTATTCTATAACTCTGTAACAATGTACCTATGCCATTGTGCCAATGTATGTGCATCAATTTTAACAAATATATCACTCTGTGGATGATGCTAAGCGTGTGGGGGCATGAGAGACATAGGAACTCTGTACTTTCTGCTCAATTCAGCTGTGAACCTAAAAAGTTTATTTACAAAAATAAGTACAAGAGAACAATTTTAAGTGGTAAGATTCAGGGGAATTAATAAGGGACAAGAGTCAAAATCATGAGAGCTTTAAAAAAAAGGATAGGAAAAGACATCCCTCGTAACAACAATCTTCCTCCCTCCCCCAAAACCTGGTACGGTTATACTAATATGTAAGGGGTAGATTTTAAGGTAAAGAATTACAAGAGATTAAAGATATATCTACATAAACGTTAATGGGTCAATTAGAAAACACAAAAACAATATTATTTTCAATTTGTATGCGTCTTATAGGTTCAAAATATATCTCACTAAAATTGATAAAACAGTGAAATGGGTAAGACCACAATGCCAGGTAGAGATGAACAGACCTCTCACCTAAGAATAAAACCAGAGGACTTAAAAAAAAAAAAAACACACACAAAAAAAACAAGGCTATAGAGAACATCTGGAAAGCATAATGAGTAAACTGAAAATATTTATAATGACTGCTACATCATAAAATATAATTTATTTAAAATACTAATGGAATTGAAATTGACAACATGTTAAGCAACACACCACACCTCAATAAATTCACAAGTAGTGATATCATTGAAAATATATTCTCTATCCACTGAGGAATTAAGCTACAAGCCGACAGTAAGTTACCTATAAAATCTTCAACTGCTGAAAACAAAGCACTATGTTTCTAAAAATAATTCTTACATCAAAGAATCACTGCACAAATTTTAAAATGTAAACTGAATGACAGTAGATACAAACACATCAAATCATGGGATGTGGTTTGGCAAAATTTCCATTCTAAATGCGTGTTTTAGAAAATATAAAAGATTTAAGAAAAGCTGATCAATTATCTAAACTTTCATATCAAGAATTGAAAAAATAAGTAAACCAAACCCTAAGAAAGGAAAGGGAATGAATAAAATTTTTTTAATAATATTTTTTCAAGTATCCTCATTTTAAAGATACAGAAACTGAAGCTTAGATATTATATTACTTAGCCAGCCATAAGGTTAGCATAGTATAAAGATGGGACTTGAATATAAACAGCTAACTTGACCTAAGCTTATAACTAAACAGTAAATGGCGGCTTTAACACTTTTGCCCTCAAATGCACATAGGGCCTTCTATATAAAAACAGTAGAGGTATATTCTCAAGTATATACAGTAGGTTTCCCTTTGCTAAGAGCCTCAGTGACTTAAGTGTGACTTAAAATACTTTTATGATTACTTTACAAATTATTCAGGATATGTGACATTGTTTAGTATTCTATAACATCCAAAACAATAAAGCCTTAACGTCCTACCTGATTCTGTTGGAAGGGGGTCTGAGATTGTCCATCAGGAGGCTGGCCCTGGCTGTCATTCCCTCCTACTGGAGAGCCACGAGTCGTGGCTGTCATACTTGACACGGAATATATCTTTGCTATTTTGTCTGTTTATGTAATTGTCGTAAGAGAAGAAATTATAGTCCACTTATAGGAGATAAAATACCAGCATATGTCAGCCTTAAAAATCTCCAACTGAAGGACAGACCATCTTGCAGAGACTATTTCATAACCTAAAGGTAGAAGAAAAAAGGTATACTTGTTTTAAATATTTAAAAAATTAATGAATCGTTTCAATTTTAATGTGTATGGTATATCTATCAGAGTCTCTATAACAGATGGCTATAAAAATGAGAAAGAAAAGGTAAAATTTTATCAATACTGTTACTCAATCTAATAAATTAATATTGTCAAACCAGTAATTGTAAGAAAACATGAAAACTACAGTCTTAATGTTACATATAATATTTCAGAAAAAAATACAAGGTTCTTAGTTGTCATTTTTATAAAAGAATCTATAAAATGCATATCTAGATTTGTTGCTGTCTTAAACACACTGAAAATATAAATACTCAAAGGTAAGATGTAGTCTTCTCTTTATAAATAAAATGAAAAATTGAGTTAAGACATAATATTATTCCATAAAGATAGGATTAGAGAATAGATCAAAAACCCTTAAGTATACATGCATACACACACACACACACACACACACACACACACACACACACCCTCTAGTCATTAAGATCACACACAGTCTGTTTCATTTTTGTTTTCTATACACATTCTCATTTCAAAAGCTATATAAGTAGATGATTTTAAAACTTAGAGAAATTCCCTATCATCTTCTGTTTGAGTTCTGTTTCTAACTAAAATAACCTTTCATATAACTCAAAAAAAATCAGTTGCCAATTCAATTTCATTCTTTGGTAGTTTAAATGTACTCTAAGTTCTTTTTCTTTTGTCCTTTTACCTGGGCTCCTCATCCCACTATACATATCCCATCTGTGAAAGAACTGCTCTTTATTCTCTCAATTTCTTTCTAGATAAGTTTTTGTTAGCCTATTAACTATGCTTAAATTTCCCCTATTGAAAGCCACTAATATCTGTCCTCCAGAAATTTCCTGAAAGAATGTCTAGGTCATTCCTTTTTCTCATTATTCGGTTTGTGTTCAAAATTGCATTTATTAAGATGGTCTTAAGGATGCTACAGGGATGGCTTTGGAAATAAACCAATTCCTCTAAACTACATGCAAAGCTTTCGGCACAAGTATTTTTTGGGAGAACTTCTGATCTAGGATCAAGACCTTACCTCTTTGCAGATTACACACTGATTTTGTGACATTGTTCTATGAATTAAAAACCCGAGGCTCTGAAATGTTAAGTGATTTGACTAAAGCACAAGAAAGTACAGAATAAATCTCATTTATTTGCCTATTAAAACAATACTATGGGGAGAGGAGAGTTTCTAATTAAATATTTCTTCATAAACTCTTCCCTTGTTTTGTATTCCTTTTGGGCATTTGAGATTATATGGACTAAAGTAATCTTATAATTGTGTATCTGCCATTTTGGTCTTCCCATATCCCTCTATCTAGAGACATACAGTAAGTAATCTAAGAACTGGAAAAAGGTCATTGTCAGCACAAGGATGTTATTAATATTAGGATAAATGGAAACAAAGTGGCAATGCGATCCTTTCCCTCAGAATATCTTTCTCCCAGATCACAGAACTACTGAACCATCTCTTGCTTATTACAAAGCCTCAGTTTGTTTGCTATTTTTTCTTTCTCCCACAGTTCTACCTCTCAGGTACTTGTCTTTTGGCACTTATTTATTGTTGTTAACCTTCTCCAATCAACATTTTTCACATTTCTAGATTTTCATTAGTGCTAAGTAAACTTTCGTCATAAGATGCACAAAGTCTTAGTTTACATACTTTATTCTGATACATTTATTTATTTATTTATTTATTTATTTATTTATTTATTTATTTATTTATTGCTTACATTCAGCTCTCTGCCACAACATAAAAATTCACCTCTTTTCCTCGGTACATTAGATTGCTGGTTTCTGACACCTTTAAGCATTGAGAAAATTGGTCTCTGTTAAACCAAAGGTGATGAACAAGAAATGTGTATGCAGAGAGGTACTTGAAAAAGATGGAGGATTGCGTAAATGCTATGGCTACTGCATGCCAGGATCACAGCAAAATTACAAATAAATCTCTAGAATCAACAGAACACTATTGAACACTAGCTGAACAGAACCCCTATAACCAAGGATCTATAAAGAAGAGGCCCCATTGGGACTGGTAGGAGGGGCTGAGACACGAAACAGGCTAACCCCAAACCCAGAAGTTGAACACTGAGATGGTCAGATCAGTGGCAGAGGTCCCCCAGAAAAGGTAGGGGCTCTCCAGCCTCACACCGGGCTCCCCAGTCCAGGGGTTCTGTTCTGGGAAGAGAATTTCCCACAGAATCTTGAAGTGGAAATCAGTGAGATCTCTGTCTTCCCTTCCCAGTGGGGTAGAAGGTTACTGGAAACTCAGATGTCCTCTTGTAGAGCTGGCACATGGACTCAGTCGCTTGAGGGCACTCTCGGTCTCTGGCAGAGAGAGTGGCAGCTCAGGAGGCCCAGGGGCATTCAGGGGAGGACTGCATTATGTGGCTTCAGTACAGGAGCTGGAGGGATAGGAGCCATTGTTGTCCCTGTGTGGAGTCTGCAAAAATGTAACATATATGGGTGTGCTATTTTTTCAGGGTTAAGCCATCCCCCAAAGGGCCAAGTCTGGGATCACATTGGTCTGGTGTAACCTGTGTGTGTGCTCTGCCTTGGTAATGCACTGGATCCCCACCCTAAACTGGTGCTACTTCAGTTGGGAAATTCTTGACCACCAGATTGCTGGCCCCTTCACACAGGCTGAGAATTAAACCAGGTGGAAGGCCTGTGGTGGCCTGGGGAATGATTACTGAACAGTGTTAACCGAAACCTGTGCCACAACGTAGATAGGTGGTGGCTTGGTGGGCCTGACATGGGCTGTGGCAGGCCGAAGTCATCTCTGGGCATTTTTGTGGGGTAGTGCTGGGCCCAGCACTGGTGCCAGAGCTAGGATGCAATGACTTTGTAGAAACCACCAACCACACTCCTTAGCTCCCAGGAACCCTGTACTGCTCACCTAGAGTTACATTGAGAGGGGCACTCTGGACACCTGGGTAGCTGCCTCTCCATCCCTCATAAGCCAGGAAGGGGGCTTTTTATAAGAGTAAACAATCTGCAATGGCCCATGGAGATTCTGAGATGAACAGTGACCCAAAAACTGCTCCATACCCACTGGGGTCAGCTCTCAGGAATCTGTGAGCCTGAGGTAGTGGCTGGCTGCAGTGTTCTCAAGGCATTGTATGAGGTGGTCACAGGGCAGGTACAGGCGTAAGATCTGATCTGCATTAACATTTTAAAAACCCCTGGCCACATCTCATGACTAGAACTCCACTCTGACCTGGTAGTGTTGCATCACCAAGGTCACTGTCATCACTGGGTCAACAAGTAAGACACATACTCCTAAGGAGCCTCTTTCAACGACTGGGCCTCATGGGCAGCTGACAGGTGGCAACAGGCACATGAGGCCCTGGCCCTTTCGCTAACCTGCCTCAGGACCAATATTGGTGGCAGCCAGCCTCAGTTCACAGACAGCCCACCCAACATGCCTCCAGATCCAGCACAGGCAGCTGCCAACCACATAGAGCTTTGAGGCACCTACCAGGTAGCCATGGTCCTGTAACAGACAGGATTCAACCAGCCCTGCGTGGGAGCCACACCCATGAGATGCCAGAAATACACCCAGAGGCCAGCTTCAGCCCAAACCAGAGCACTACCTGGATTTACCCACAGGCGGCACACCCAAAGGGAATTTTCAACAGGAACAAGGTCCCACAGGGGTGAAGCCTCCTCTGAGACGTCAGCCCTCACACAGCAGCTCATACACTGTGGTCATACCAAGTTTTACAGCTAGTCAGCCTGGATGTCAATCCCACTTACTGACATGCCAAAAGCAATCAAGGCTCAACTACAACAGGAGAATACACACAGCAGGAGGTATACCTCTGTAACACACGCACACAGGAGATTAGGAAGATGGTGCAATTTGACTACAAAGGACACATACTACATAAGGCCACCCAACAAAGACTGAGAGACTTAGGTAATCTACCTAATACATGAAAGCAAACACAGAGTGACAGCCACAATGAAAAACAAAGAAACATGTCCCAGATAAAAGAACAGAAGAAACCTCCAGAAATGGAACTAAATGAAACAGAGACAACCAATCTACCAGAGATAGAGTTTAAAACACTGTTATAAGGATACTTAAGGAACTTAGAGTTTCAACAAAGAGAGAGCAAGCATAAAGATGGACATAGAAACCATAAAAAAGAACCAGTCAGAAATAAAGAATACAAAACTGAAATTAAGAATACACTAGAAGGAATCACCAGCAGATTAGATGAAGCAGAGGATCGAATCAGCAATTCAGAAGACAAGGTAGCAGAAAACACCGTCAGAATAATAATAATAAAAAAGAATAAAAAAACAATGAAAATAGTTTAAGAGACCTGTGGGACAACATCAAGTGTAACAACATTCACATCATAGGGGTACCACAAGAAGAAAGGGAGCAAGGGATCAAGAACCTATTTGAAGAAATAATGGCTGAAAACTTCCCTAACATGGAGAACGAAATAGACATACAAACCCAGGAAGCACAGAGACCCAAACAGTATGAACCCAAACAGGCCCACACCAAGACACATCAAAATTAAAATGGCAAAGGTTAAAGACAAAGAAAGAATCCTAAATGCAGCAAGAGAAAGACAACTAGTTACTTACAAGGGAGCTCTCATAAGTCTATCAGCTGATTTCTCAACAGAAACTTTGCAGGCCAGAAGGGAATGGCAGGAAATATTCAAAGTGATGAAAAACAAGGGCCTAAAACCATGCCTACTCTACCCATCAAGGCTATAATTTAAAATTGAAGGAGAGATAAAGAGCTTCCCAGACAAGAAAAAGCTAGTATTACAAGAAATGTTAAAAGGACTTTTTTAAGCAGAGGAAAGGAGAAAACAAGCTAAGTTCAAAAATATGAATAATACAATGGCTAAAACTATGTACCTATCAATAATCACTTTCAGTGTAAGTGGGTTCAATGCTCCATTCAAAACACATAGGGTAGCTGAGTGGATAAGAAAACAAGACCCATGCACATGCTGTCTACAAGAGACCCACCTCAGATCAAAAGACAGCAACAGACTTAAAAGTAAAGGGATATAAAAAGATATTTCATTCAAATGGAAATGAGAAAAAAGCTAGGGTAGCAATAATTATATTGGATAAAATACTTTAAACAAAGACTATAATAAAAGACAAAGAAGGCCGTTACATAATAATAATAAAAAAGCATCAATCCAACAAGACACAACCCTAGTAAACATCTATGTACCCAACATAGGATCACCTAAACATATAAAACAGATATTGCCCAACATAAAGACAGCGATCAATAGTGGCACCATCATAATATAGGGATTTCAACACTCCACTGACACCAATGGACAAATCCTCTAGACAGAAAAATCAATACAGAAACAGTGGCCTTAAATGATACATTAGACCTGATGGATTTAATTGATATTTTTAGAGCATTTCACCTCAAAGCAGCAAAATATACATTCTTTTCAAGTGCACATGGAACATTTTCCAACATACACCACATTAGGCCACAAAACAAGTCCCAATATACTTAAGAAGACTGAAATCATATCATGTGTCTTTTCTGACCTAAGTTCCATGAAGTTATAAATCAATTACAAGAAGAAAACTGAGAAACACACAAACACATGGAGACTGAATAACATGCTACTAAATAATGAATGAGTCAACAAGGAGATGAAGAAAGAAATCAAAAGCTACCTCGAGACAAACGAAAATGAAATACAATACCCAAAAATCTATAGAATACAGCAAAGCAGTCATAAAAGGGAAATTCATAGCAATGCTCTAACTAAAAAAACAACAACAACAAAAAAAAAACAACAACAACAAAATAAACTAGAAAAATCTCAAATCAACAGTCTATCTTTACAACAAACAAAACTGAAAAAAAAAGAACAACAAAATAAGCTCACAGTAAGTACAAGGAAGGACATAATAAAGATCAGGATGGAAATAAATTTTAAAAAGTCAATGAAACCAAGAGCTGGTTTGTTGAAAAGATATACAAAACTGACAAAAGAGAGAAAAACCAAATAAATAAACTCAGAAATGAAAGAGCAGTGACCACAAGCACCAAAGAAATACAAAAAATTTTAAGAAAATACTACAAGCAGCTATACGCCAACAAATTAGAGAGCAACTACATGCCAATAAATTAGAAAATCTGAGGAAAAAAAGGAATCAATTCCTAGACACATACAACATTCCAAGGCTGAATTAAGAAGAAACAAAAAATCTGAACAGACTGAATACTACCAATGAAATACAGTTAGTAATCAACAAGCTCCCAAGAAACAAAGCCCTGAACCAGATGGCTTAACGGATGAATTTTACCAAATATTCAAAAAAGAATTAACATCTAGTCTCCTCAAAATATTTAAAAAATCCAGGAGTAGTAGAGATTCACAAGCTCATTTTACAAGGCCACCATTACCCTGATTCCCAAAACAAAGACATTACAAGAAAAGAAAACCACAGTCTGACATCCCTAATGTACACAGATGCAAAATATCTCAGCAAAATATTATCAAACCAATTTCTGCAATACATTAAAAACATCATACACCATGATCAAGTGGGGTTCCTTCCTGGTATTGGAGGTTGGTTCAATATCCACAAATCAATTAACATGATACATCACATAAAATAAAAAATAAAAATCGTATGGTCATATCAATAGATACAGAAAAAAGATTTGACAAAATCCAGCATCCATTTATGATAAAACTCTCAGCAAAGTGGGAATAGAGGGAACATATCTCAACATAATAAAGGCCATGTATCACAAAACCACAGGTAACATCATACTCAATGGGAAAAGCCAAAAGCATTCCCCATAAGATCAGGAACAAGACAAAAATGGCCACTTTCACCACTTTTATCCAACTTAGTACTGGAAGTTCTAGCCACAGCAATCAGACAAGAAGAACAAATAAAAGGCATCCAAATTAGAAAAAAGGAGATAAAACTGTCATTGTATGATATAATACTATAGAGAGAGCACCTCAAAGACTCCACCAAAAACTATTAGAACTGATAAATGAAATTTAGTAATGTAGCAGGATACAACATTAATATTCAGAAATCAGTTGCATTTGTATACACCAATAATAAACTATCAGAAAGAAAAATTAAGAAAACAACCCGTTTACAATTGCATCAGAAAAAAATACTTGGGAATAAATTTATCCAAGGAAGTAAAAGTTTTATATATTAAGACATTAAAAAGAGAAATTAGTTCCAGCCTGGTGGCTCAGGTTGTTGGCACTCCGTGCTCCTAACTCCAAAGGCTGCCGGTTCGATTCCCACATTGGCCAGTGGGCTCTCAACCACAAGGTTGCTGGTTCAACTCCTCGAGATCCGCAAGGGATGGTGGGAGTGCCCCCAGAAACTAAGACTGAACATGGCACCTTGAGCTGAGCTGCCGCTGAGCTCCTTGAGCTGAGCTGCCGCTGAGCCCCCGGATGACTCAGTTGGTTGGAGCACGTCCTCTCAACGACAAGGTTGCCAGATCGACTTCCACAACGGATGATGGATTGTGCCCTCTACAACTAACAAGGCAACTGGACCTGGAGCTGAGCTGCACCCTTCATAACTAAGACTGAAAGGACAACAACTTGAAGCTGAATGGTACCCTCCACAACTAAGACTGAAAGGACAACAACTTGACTTGGGAAAAAGTCCTGGAAGTACACACTGTTCCCCAATAAAGTCCTGTTCCCCTTCCCCAATAAAATCTTAAAAAAAAAAACAAAACACACTACATAAACTTCTTCATAACCATTTGAAAAAAAGAGAGAGTAATTAAAGGAGATACAAACAAATGGAAACACATACCATGCTCATGGATAGGAATATTTAATATAGTTAAAACATCTACTACCTAAGGCAATATATAGATTCAACACAATCCCTATCAAAATACCTACAACACTTTTACAGAACTAGAACAAAAAATCCTAAAATTTATAGGGAACCATAAAAGACCCCAAATAGCCACAGCAATCCTGAGAAATAAGAACAAAGTGGGAGTTACCCCACTACCTGATGTCAAATCATACTACAAGGCTATAGTAATCAAAACAGCATGGTACTGGTATAAAAACAGATACACAGATTACTGGGACAGAATAGAGAGCCCAGAAATAAATCCATGCCTATATGGTCATTTACCCTACGACAATGGAAACAAAAATTTACATTGGAGTAAAGACAGCCTATTTAATAAATGGTGCTGGTAAAACTGAACAGACACATGCCAAAAAATTAAACTGGACCACCTTCTTATGCTATATACAAGAATAAATTCAAAATGGATTAAAGACTTAAATGTATGACATGAAACCATAAACTACTTGAAGAAAATATAGGAAGTAAAATGGCACACATTTCCCTTAGTAATACTTTTACTGAAATATCCTCTTGGGCAAGGGAAGAATATTAAGAATAGAGAAATGGAACTACAAAAAAATAAAAAGTTTTTTTCACAGCAAAGGAAACCATTAACAAAACAAAAAGACATCCAACTTAATTAACTCTTTTGTCACAATGGCTGGATATATTCTAATGAATGTATCAGAAATTTTTATACAAAAAATAATGTCATTTATATACAAAGCAGCTCAAATTGTTATTATTAAATGCATAAAACAAAGTATCAACTTTTTATGTTTTGTGGATTTCTGACACATTGAAAAAAATCTTGAAATCAATTAACACCATGAAAGAGTCAATGGGAGGAGATATCTGCCAATGACACATCCGATACGGGGTTAATATCCAAAATTTATTTAAAAAAAAAAACTCAACACCAAAAAAACAACAACCCAATTATAAAATGGACAGAGGACGTGAATAGATATTTCTCTAAAAAGGACATAAAGATGGCCAATAGACATGAAAAGATGTCCAATGTCACTGATAATCAGAGAAATGCAAATAAGAACCACAATGAAATACCAACCTCACTCCTGTGAGAATGACCATCATCAATAAATTAACAAATAAGTTGCTGGCAAGGATGCGGAGAAAGGGAACCCTTTTGCACTGTTGGTAGGATTGCAAATTAGTGCAGCCACTATGGAAATCAGTATGGAGGATACTCAAAAACTTAAAAAAAATAACTACCTTATTACTCCATAATTCCACTCCTGGGTATTTACCCAAAGAAACTGAAAACACTAATTCAAAAAATATATATGAACCCCTACGTTCACTGTAGCCAAGATATGGAAAAAACTAAAATGCCCATCAATAGATGATCAGATAAAGAAATTGTGGTAATTTATATAACGGAGTATTACTCGGCCATAAATAAGAATGAATTTTTACCATTTGCAACAAAATGGATGGATGTAGTGGATACTATGTTAAGTGAAATAAATTAGACTGAGAAATACTGTATGATCTCACTTATAAGTGGAATCTAAAGAATAGAATAAATGTTATACAAAACAGAAATAGACTCAGAGATACAGAAAAAACTGATGGCTGCTAGATGGCAGGGGGAAGGAATGAGGGAGAAGGTGAAGGATTAGAGAATACAAAGTAGTAGTCACAATATAGTCATGAAAATATGACATACAGTATGGGGAATATAATCATCAATAACATCGTAAAGATTGTGTGGGGTGCCAAATGGTACTGAACTTATTGGGACGATTGCTTCATAGATTGTGTAGATGCCTGATCACTGTGCTGTACAGCTGAAGTTGATGTACAATAATATTGAATGCTAACAATAATTATATGTATGGTCACAGGATGTAAAGCACAGCATAGCGAATATAGTCAATGGTTTAGTAATAGCTATTTATCATTTTAGAGGGGTAGTGGACTAGGAGGGGGATTATCACTTTGTGAAGGGTTTAAATGTCTAATCATTATGCTTTTTTGTAAACCTGAAACTCATAAAAAATTGTTTCTAACAGATAAATAAGAAATGTTTATGCAGCAATTAAAAGTAATTTCTAAAGACAAACATAAGTCAGATCCCAAAGTTACCTCTTTCCCTAAAACCTACCTTCTCTTAAGAGTTAGTAATAACCACTCTCTGTTTCCATGTCTTTTTCATGGAAATACCACTATATCTAAAGGAATTTTTAGAACATATTAATTACTTTAGTAAAGTGTATCACTATTACAAGGTAAACAGTAATCTACAGAATCTACCCTATTCCTAACAGCCAACAGTATTTTTTGTAGATAATCACTCCAACGGAATCTTTCAGATGGAATAAAAAAGAACTCCCAAACAGTCAAAACAAGGCCTTGAAGAAAAATAAACTTGTAGGTACCATACTTCAAGATTCAAAACATATTACAGAACTACACTAATCAAAGTTATGTGGTTCTGACATATGGACAGATAGACCAATGAAACAGTATAAGAAGCCCTGTTCTAATGGAACAGAAATAAATCCTCAATTATATGGTCAAATGATCTTTGACAGGGGTACAAAAACCAAGGAAAGGACAATCTTTTCAACAAACAGTGTTAGGAAAACTAAATATTCATATGTTAAAAGAATGAAGCTAGATCCTTATCTTATACCATAATAAAAAAATTAACTGAAAATTGTTTAAAGACCTAAATGTAAAACCCAGAACTATAAAACTCCTAGAAGAAAACACAGAAAATCTTCATGACCTGAGTGAAATGTGGCAAAGATGTCTTAGATAAAACAGCAAAAGCACAGGCAACAAGAACAAAAATAGACAAATTGGACAATATCAAACTGAAAAAGTTCTGTGCATCAAAAGACACAATTGATTGTGTGAAACACAACTTGTAGAACTAAACAAAAAAATATGTAAATAATGTATCTGTTAAGGTGTCAACATAAAGAGACAGAGAATTTCTACAACTCAGCAAAAAAAAAATAAAAAAAAAAATCAAATGACCTGATTAAAAAATGGATAAACACAATGTGGTGTATTTATACAAGGGAATATCATTCAGTCTTAAATGAATAGGCTGAATCCTATCATTCTGATATATGCTACAAGGAAGATGACCCTCTAGAACATTATGCCAAGTAAAATAAGACAGTCATAAAAGGACAAATTCCACTCACATGAAGTATTTACAGTAATCAAATTCAGAAAGACAGAAAGTAGAAGGGTGCAATAATGTGTTATAGTTTAATGGGTACAGTTTCAGTTTTGAAGATGAATAAATTCTGGAAATAAATGGTGGTGATGGTTGCATCACAATGTGAATGTTACTACTAAACTATACACTTTAAAACAGGAAAATAGCAAATTTTATGTATGTTTTTCTACAACTTAAAATATATAAAAATATGCATAATCTGGACTTAGAAGAAGCAAGCAATTTAATAGAAAAACTGAAGCTATAGTTAGCCTTCTTCAGGCTTACTAAACCTCAATACTTTTGCAGACCACTTTGAAATAATAAACTGTAATAACAATATCTCAGAAAAAAATACTTACAAACTGTTTTGCAACTAACATTACAGATAGAAAATGTAAACCATGGTGAGTTAAAATATTTAAATGCATGCAATAAGTTGTTTATTATATACTATAATTCAATAAACATTTTAAGTCTTATGTAAAATAATGAAGTAAAGTATGAAAATACTTATTTCTAAATTAATAATATAGTTAAATTTTAATAAAACATTTTAAATCAAAACTTGAATTGCGACAATGCATTCAGGAAGACTGAAGGCATATCTTTAAATGTACTGGTGTCTGGAAGAGTATCCTATATAAAACAGCAATTCCAAAATTATTTTCCCTGCCATACAAGAAGAGCCTTATATGGTGAGCTTATATGGTACTTACAGACTTAACACATGTCTATAGACATATTAACACTGCTAAACACAAACCTTTATGAAGAAGTATAGTTTACACAGAATAACACATACAAATAATGGTTTCTCAAGATCACGATAACACTGGCTGCTAGTAACAATCAACCACCTAATTAATGCCCTTCCAAGGTTTTTTCTTCCCCTCTACTAAGAAAATAAAATGTGACTGAGAATCATATTGTCAGGAGAATAAACCTCATTCCAGCTTTTAAATAACATTTTTTGCCTTCATGCTTCTTTAAAGTATGTACCACCCAACTCACTTTCATCCTGGCTATTTCTGGGATCTTTGCAGTTTGTCTGGTTTCATTCTTTGACTCTCAATTCAGACATGGCCTGTTTGAAGAGGTCTCTTTGACTAAGCCTCATCAAGTCCCATGCAATTGGTTCTCACAGCCTCTTGCAGTTTCCTTTGTGTTTTTTTTGTTTGTTTGTTTGTTTTTGGCATTTATGTAACTTTCTCTATATATGGTAAAAACTTAAGTTCCATAACGATAATAACTACAGTTTTTTGCTCATCAGCACATCCCAGGAAATCCCTAAAATAAGTCAAGTGTTCTACCAATCTAGCAACTAAGAGTACATTTATGTAAACAAACGCCAAAAACCAAGGTCTGCAAATATCCACCTGTTTTTTGCAATTGTTTTCATATGCTGATGTTAAATATCTCTCACTCTAAATCCAAAATTTTAATGTCACATATGTGATCAAAAACTATTTCTAATCATTGTCATTCATCTATTCCTTCAAAATCTAGAAACATGGTGATTTCTAAGCTCTGGATAGCAAATTGATAGCATTAGTCCCCTTATTGGAGAACTTTTTACACCTTGCTGGTGGGAATGCAAAATATTAGTCTATCACTTTGAAAGACAATTTATCAGTTTCTTATAAAGCTAATAGTAGGCTTACCATACAATCCAGCGATCACATTCCTACATATTTACCCAAACAAAAATTTATGTCCACACAAAAACCTGTACACAGATGTTTATAGCAGTTTTATTAGCATTTGCTAAAAACTGGAAGCAACCAAGATGTTTGGAATGGTGGTACTTAACAATAGAATATTGTTCAGCAACAAAAAGAAATTAACTATCAAGCAACAAAAAGACACAGAGAAATATTAAATTCATACTGTTAAGTAAAAGAAACCAATCTGTAAAGGCTACATACTGTATGATTCCAACTACATGACATTTGAGAAAAGGCAATACTCTTACAGAAACAGTAAAAAGATCAGTGGTTGTCAAGTGTTCTGGGAACGGGGAGGAGAGATAACAGATGGAGCACAGGGCATTTTAGGGACCTGAAACTATTCCGGTTGATGGTATAATGATAAATACATGCCATTATGCATTTGTTATAACACATAGAACCGTACAACACAGAGTGTGCCCTAACATAAACTACGAACTTTAGTTAATACTGATGTATCAAACAGATTCATCAAACCGTTATCATAGTAACACAAGACATAAACAGGGGAAAGTGGGAGTGAGGGGAGATATAATATAGGGACTCTGTTTTCTAAGCAATAATTCTGCAAACCTAAAACTGCTCAAAAAAAGGTCTATTAAAAATGTAAAGAAATTTTAACTTGGAAAATAGTTATCTTTCACAAAAATATTTGTTAACATGTCGTTGGTTTTGCACTTTTTTCAAATGAAATAGTAACTTTAAACTTACAAATTTTAACATACAATATGGTAAATACCAAGAGAAAACACACAAAAACTAAAGCTTTATGAGATTCTCAAAAGCTTTTACCTAGAACTTGAAAAAGTTTGAGAACTGCTAGTCTCAAGAAATACAACATACATACTGTGTCTCCCCGAAAACAAGACCTAGCCAGACAATCAGCTCTAATGCACCTTTTGGAGCAAATATTAATTTAAAACCCAGTCTTATTTTACTATAAGACCAGGAATGGCATATAATATAATATAATATTAATATAATATAATACAATATAATATTTGGTCTTATTTTACTATAAGACAAGGTATAATATAATATAATATAATATAATATAATATAATATAATATAATATATTAGATATTAAAAGACGCATTAGATAGAGCTGATTGTCCAGCTAGGTCTTATTTTCCGGAAAAAACGGTAGTAAGTTCTTTTTGCTAATTATCTTACTATGATTAAAAAAAAACCAAAAAACAAAGAATTAACATTTTATCTGAAACCATCTATAGCAAACTTTAATCACTGCACATCTCTATTCTTCATTATGAGAAAAAACTAGAATTCCTCTTAGTATTTTCCCTACCAGGTTGCTAATAATTTTTAGCTGCATTAACATTCTTAAAGCTTAGCAGGGGTAGTCTCAACATGGAAGCTAATACTTGTCCCAAAACACTGAAGCAGCACTACAGAGAGATCTGCATGGCAAGGTACTGATACCTCCTGCCAACAGTCATGTGAATGAGTCATCACAGAAAAGGATACTTTAGACAAGCATTAAGATAGATGACTGCTACCAACAGCCGTGAGACACCTGGGTGCTGTCTATAGGGAACCATCAGCTAAGCCACTCAGATTCCCGACATCAGAAAGTAAAAGGTAAGTTAGTAATTTCAAGTTGCCAAGTTTTGTCATATATTGTTATGTCCTACCTCTTAGACAAGTATTTCAAACTTGGTGGCAGGAAAGTCAAAGTCATATTACTAACACACCATACTACACCATCACAGCCTTATGGATGTCAATGTAACTCTCACCGGAATAGAAAAATGAATACAATTCAAGATTATTATACAATAAGACAGCAATCACTTACTCCAAGTCTCTTATTTTATACATTTAATGAAGTTAAATAACTTGCTCACTAGTTTGCTAAAGATCTACATTGTAACCCAAGTCTCTTAAGTAACATTGTGATACTTTATCACTTTCCTCAACCAGTCATTATACCTATCACTCAAAAATGATACCTTCACCTCAAAAAGGAACAAGTTAACTCAAAAGAGATCCCAGAAAAATGTTTAAGTACTGTGTAAAACAGCACTGTTTCTTTATATTCTATAATATTAACAAATCAAAACTTATTAATAAAATAACTTTTATTCTGTAACAATTCTTTGAATTCTATGTAATAATTGCACAAGTGTTATTAATCATAAGCAAACAAAATTTAATTATTCAACAATACCTACACTACGCAAGAGACTATGCTAGTAAACATGAACTTAAATTCTAGAAGAGAAAACAAAAACATAAAAGAAAAAAAAGAAGTAGAAAATGTTAAGTTCATGAGAAAGTGCTAACAGAGTTTAAAGAAAGCGGAAATCATTACCAACTAAAGATAATCAAAGATGGCACTGAGCTCAGTGTTGTGGGTCAGGCATAATGATTGGGAGCATACTCCTCATAGGAAAAGTAACAGGAAATGTCAGAACATTAACATCAACTATGAATAGTTCCTTTAAATGGGAGAATATTAAATAATCATGGAAAGGTACACTATGTCAAAATAACTTCATTCTAGTGGAATTAGGATGATAACTGTTTTGACAATATTTGGGAGGAGGAGCAAAAAGAGAAAAGGAGGTACACTTGAAGAACCTGCTTCTTGTGGTCTTGCGCAGGTGAAAGGAAGTCAAAGAATCCTCCAATGATTCTCTTTTCATTAATATAATTTCCCATACTCAGCCTTCACTAAGGATTACTAAAATAACCCTCTAATAAGAGCAATTCAATTTCAGACAGCTGATATTTATGTGGCTCACGTAACAAACCTTCTCGTATCAAGCAAAGTATGTATCTGTGGACACGATTACTTCAGGGTTTGACTAATACTACATCCTACCTTTAGCTCACCATGAGGAAGCCTCCAGCTATGGGGCACAAGTCTAACAAGAGAAGAATGGCCTTAAACAATAAAGTAACAACATCCTGCATGGTATTCCAGACCAAATAACTTTGTTTCGGTGGTGATGGGCCCAGGGGAGGCGGAGTGAGTGGGGGGTGAGGGGGTGGCTGTGCACTGCAACATATTTAACAGCAAGTCTGTTCTCTAACCACTGGGGAACAGACGACTCCCCCTCAAATCATCAAAATAAAAAATGTCTCTAGGTATTTCTGAATGTCCTACAAGAAGGCAAAATAAGACTAAGTTGAGAACACTGCTGTAAACTCTGATATGAATTACATGAAACCTTCAAATATTCATTTATTGTTTGTTATTATGCTTAATTGATGTATACATTATTTCCATAAAGGTCTGAGCAACCACTTCAAATAAAGACAGTATCCTACATTCAAGTAAAATGCATCTCATTTCTCAGTACACAGATTTTTAAAAATGAGAAGCTAAACATGTCATGTAACTATTTGCCAAAAAAATAAGGAAAAAAATATTTTAAAAAAAACTTATTGGAGAAAGGCTTAGCCCATTTTAGTTATATGTGAACCACCTTATAAACCCCAGTCTCTTATAATGAAAAGTAACTCACTAACAAAGAAAAGAAAAATTTCTGAAAAGAAACTAACAGAACAAGGATTCAGAATAAGCCCAGGGAATGCTTGGAGAATCCAGAAAGTAAAAGTAAGTGGAGGACAGGAAATGGAGCTTTTTGGTTATGTGTGTGGTTTTTAAGGAATGAAATAGTGTTAGAAAGTTATACTTAAGTAAATTCACGATGGGAGTTTTGAGCAGTATAGAGGGGAGAGACGGGAACAACATTTGACACATCAAGAAGGACCATGAAAATGTTTCCGGTTTTTCCGGAAAAATGGCGGTGTGAGGTGAGCCTCTGTAAAGCTCCCCTGGAATTTACAACGAATCGAACAACAAAAACTCCACAAAGGACTCCCTGCACAGCACACAGGCAAGACGAAGAGGCCCACTGCCGACTGAAATCACCTACAGGTGGGAGATTCCCACGAGATGGGGGAGGAGGAAACGGAGAAGTGCGTGGAGACGGAGCCGAGCGGGCGCAGGATGCAGACCTAGCTCAGTGCACTGAGCTCGCTGCTTCCCGGAACTACCGCAGCTGCAGGAGATCGGACTGCTAGGGCTCCACCAGGGCTCCACAGAGCTGAGGGGACAGCATATAACACGGCTGAACCCACGCTCACGGCAGAGACCTCGGAGAAAACACTGAGGGAAAAAGGCTGAAAACGGTGGTTTAAGCCCGCACTGCCAAGCAGAGAACGGAGCCTTAGGCACTGAGACTAGCCGCCCCCTCCCTCCCCTCCCAGAGCTCGCCCCGATCCCACCTGCCCGGTGCTAGAAGCGAAACACTAGCAGTGTCAGATCAAAACAACAGAAAATTTGCTATATTTGAGAACTGTGAACTGCAGACACAAATTCACAGCCCAACTAGTTCCGGCAAAGGGGAGAGAGCTGTGGAAGCAGCACCGGCTGTGGTGGTGGTCGCCCCCATTGCTCTGGGCCACCTCTCACAGCTCACGCCGCCCCTGGCCCCACCTAACTGGGCGGATCCCTGCAGGAGTAAACAGAACTGCTGAAACACACGGGCTCTGAATCAGGAGCTGGAAGAGCTTTGGAACATCAAAAGCTCTCCGCATACCCACCGGAACACTGCACCCTGTGACCTAGACGAACTATTAACAGAGGAGAAGCCCGTCTCCCAGGGAATCCCCCCAGTGTGTGAGAAGCTAGAGTAGTGCAGAGAAAACATAGCACTACCGTGTGGGAGAAGAAAAATAAATTGCAGTTGGAGAAATAATAAAACATTCTACCAACAAGTACTGGAAAACAAAAGAAAGACCTCTTCCTATCAACCTGTTGCAGAAGTCACTCCTGTAGATGTCTAGGAAGAGAAATAGTAAACCAGTAATCGCCATGAATAACCAAGGCAACAAGATAGCTCAGAAAGAAAGTGAAAAATCTCCAGAGAAGGCACTTAAAGATACAGAAATATGTGACTTAAATGACAGAGAATTCAAGATTGCAGTTCTGAAAAAACTCAACGAGATACAAGAAAACACAGATAGGCAGTTAAATGAACTCAGAAACTCAATCAAAGAACAGCATGAGCATTTTACAAAAGAGATTGAAATTTTAAAAAAGAACCAAATAGAATTTCTGGAGATTAAGAACTCAATAGAAGAAATTAAGAATGAAATAACCAGCTTAGGTAGTAGAGTTGACCAGATGGAGGAAAGAATCAGTGACATCGAAGATAGAAACCTGGAAATGACACAAATAGAAGAAGAAAGAGACTTGAGACTTAAAAGAAATGAAAGAACTCTACAAGAACTTTCTGACTCCATCAGAAAGAGCAATATAAGAATAATGGGCATACCAGAAGGAGAAGAAAGAGAGAAGGGAACAGAGAATATATTCAAACAAATTGTCGATGAGAACTTCCCAAATTTGTGGACAGAACTGGACCCTCGAATCCAAGAAGCAAATAGAACACCTAGTTACCTCAATCCCAACAGGCCTTCTCCAAGGCACATTGTATTGAAGCTGTCTAAAATCAACGACAAAGAAAGAATCCTCAAGGCAGCCAGGGAAAAGAAGGCGGTAACATACAAAGGAAAGCCCATTAGATTATCATCAGATTTTTCAGCAGAAACTCTACAAGCCAGGAGGGAGTGGAACCAAATATTCAAACTATTGAAAGAGAGAAATCATGAGCCAAGAATAATATATCCAGCAAAGATATCCTTTAGATATGAAGGAGGAATAAAGACCTTTCCAGACATACAGAAGCTGAGGGAATTTTCTAATACACGACCTGCACTACAAGAAATACTAAAGGAGGCTATTCGACCACCATCAACAGGGACAATTTGTGGCAACCAAAACTCAAAAAGGGGGAGAGTAAAAGCCTGAACCGGAATATGGGAATGGAGAAAGTAAGCGTGCTGAAGAAAATGGAATACTCTAATTATCAAACTTTCTTTTCCATAAACTTAAGGGTAACCACTCAAAATAAATCCAGAACTGAAATATATACTGAAATAAAAGAAGAAACAGAGGGAAACATCATAGAATACAACAACACAGAAATAATAGACAACAACAAAAAGGTAAAGAAACAATGGAGAAACAGCCTTACCAGAAAACTACAGATAGAATGACAGGAAATCCTCACATATCAATAATCACCCTAAATGTAAATGGACTGAACTCACCAATAAAAAGGCACAGAGTAGCAGATTGGATCAAAAAACTAAACCCAACCATATGCTGTCTCCAAGAGACACATCTCAGCTACAAGGACAAGCATAGACTCAAAGTGAAAGGGTGGAAATTGACACTCCAAGCAAATGGTACCCAGAGAAAATCAGGTGTAGCCATAATGATATCAGATGAAACAGACTTCAAGGTGAAAAAGATAACAAGAGAGAAAGATGGACATTTCATAATGGTGAAGGCGACTGTACAACAAGAAGACATAACAGTCATCAATATTTATGCCCCCAATCAGGGAGCACCGAAATACACCAAGCAACTACTAACAGAACTAAAGGGAGAAATTGACCAAAACACAATTATACTAGGGGACTTAAATACATCATTGACAGCTATGGATAGATCATCCAAACAGAAAATAAATAACGAAATAGTAGCCCTAAATGACACATTAGATGAAATGGACATAATTGACATTTATAGAGCACTTCATCCTAAAACATCAGACTATACATTCTTTTCTAGTGTACATGGAACATTCTCAAGGATAGACCATATATTGGGACATAAAATCAGTCTCAACAAATTTAAGAAGATTGAAATCATACCATGCATATTCTCTGATCACAAGGCTTTGAAATTGGATATCAACTGTAAAAAGAAAGCGGGACAAAACACAAATACATGGAGATTAAACAACATACTTTTAAAGAAGGACTGGGTCAAAGAAGAAATTAGAGGAGAGATCAAAAGATACATAGAAACAAATGACAATGAAAATACATCCTACCAAAATTTTTGGGATGCAGCGAAAGCAGTTCTAAGAGGGAAATTGATCTCATTACAGGCCTATCTCAAGAAACAAGAAAACTCCCAAATAAATAACCTCATGTTACACCTTAAAGAACTAGAAAAAGAAGAACAAGTAAAACCCAAGGTCAGCAGAAGAAAGGAAATAACAAAAATTAGAGCAGAACTAAATGAAATAGAGAACAAAAAGACAATAGAAAAAATTAATGTGACAAAGAGCTGGTTCTTTGAAAAGATTAACAAAATTGACAAACCCTTGGCTAGACTTACTAAGATAAAAGAGAAGACACTGATTAACAAAATCAGAAACGTAAAAGGGGAAGTTATCACGGACACCACAGAAATACAAAGGATCATCCAAGAATACTATGAAAGACTATATGCCACCAAATTCAACAACCTAGAAGAAATGGACAAGTTCTTAGAAACACATAGCCTTTCAAGGCTGAGCCATGAAGAACTGGAAAATCTAAACAGACCGATCACCATTAAGGAAATTGAATCAGTCATCCAAAACCTTCCCAAAAGCAAAAGTTCGGGACCAGATGGCTTCACTAGTGAATTCTACCAAACCTTCAAAGAGGATCTAATACCAATCCTGCTCAAACTCTTCCAGAAAATTGAAGAAGAGACAGTACTCCCTAACTCATTTTATGAGGCCAACATTACCCTGATACCAAAACCTGGTAAGGACAGCACAAAAAAGAAAACTACAGACCAATATCTCTGATGAATACCGATGCAAAAATCCTAAATAAAATTCTAGCAAATCGAATACAACAATGCATTAAAAAGATTATTCATCACGACCAAGTGGGGTTCATCCCTGGGGCACAAGGATGGTTCAACATACAAAAATCCATCAATGTGATACATCACATAAACAAAATAAAGGACAAAAATCATATGATTATATCAATTGATGCAGAAAAAGCATTTGACAAGATACAACATCCATTTATGATTAAAACACTTAATAAAATGGGTATAGAAGGAAAATACCTTAACATAATAAAGGCCATATATGACAAGCCCTCTGCTAATCTCATAATTAATGGAGAAAAACTGAAGCCCTTTGCTCTACGTTCAGGAACACGACAGGGATGTCCCCTATCACCTCTGCTTTTCAACATAGTGTTGGAAGTCCTTGCCAGAGCAATCAGGCAAGAGAAAGAAATAAAAGGCATCCAAATTGGGAATGAAGAAGTTAAATTATCACTCTTTGCAGATGACATGATGCTATATATAGAAAACCCTAAAGACTCCACCAAAAAGCTATTAGAAACAATCAATGAATACAGTAAAGTTGCTGGCTACAAAATCAACGCACAAAAGTCCATTGCCTTCCTATATACCAACAATGAAATCTCAGAAAAAGAAATACAAAAAACAATTCCTTTTGCAATTGCAACAAAAAGAATAAAATACCTAGGAATAAACTTAACCAAGGATGTGAAAGACCTATATGCTGAAAACTATAAGACATTTTTGAAAGAAATTGAAGAAGACACAAAGAAATGGAAAGACATTCCGTGCTCATGGATTGGAAGAATCAACATAGTTAAAATGGCCATATTACCCAAAGCAATATACAGATTCAATGCAATCCCCATCAAAATCCCAATGGCATATTTTAAAGAAATAGAACAAAAAATCATCAGATTTGTTTGGAACCACAAAAGACCCCGAATAGCCAAAGCAATCTTAAGAAAAAGAACAATAATGGAGGTATCACACTTCCTGACTTTGGCTTGTACTACAGGGCTACAATAATCAAAACAGCATGGTATTGGCAGAAAAACAGACACATAGACCAATGGAATAGAATTGAGAACCCAGAAATAAAACCACATAAATATGGACAGATAATTTTTGACAAAGAAGCTAAAACATACAATGGAGCAAAGACAGCCTCTTCAATAAATGGTGCTGGGAGAATTGGATAGCCACGTGCAAAAGAATGAAACTGGACTGCTATTTGTCACCATGTACCAAAGTTAATTCAAAATGGATCAAAGACTTAAGCATAAGACCTGACACAATAAACTGCATAGAAGAAAACATAGGTACTAAACTTATGGACCTTGGGTTCAAAGAGCATTTTATGAACTTGACTCCAAAGGCAATGGAAGTAAAAGCTAAAATAAAGAATGGGACTATATGAAACTTAAAAGCTTCTGCACAGCAAAAGAAACCATTGACAAAATAAAGAGGCCACCAACTGAATGGGAGAAGATTTTTGCAAACAGTGCCTCCGATAAGGGGCTAGTATCCAGAATATACAAGGAACTCATGCAACTCAACAACAAAAAACAAACAACCCAATTGAAAAATGGGCAGAGGACTTGAAGAGACATTTCTCCAAAGAGGACATACAAATGGCAAATAGACATATGAAAAAATGCTCAACATCACTAATCATCAGAGAAATGCAAATCAAAACCACAATGAGATATCACCTCACCCCAGTCAGAATGGCTATCATCAACAAGACAAATAGTAACAAATGTTGGAGAGGCTGTGGAGAAAAAGGAACCCTCATACACTGTTGGTGGGAATGCAGACTGGTGCAGCCGTTATGGAAGGCAGTGTGGAGGTTCCTCAAAAATTACGAATAGAATTGCCATATGACCCAGCAATCCCTCTCCTGGGTATCTACCCAAAAATCTGAAAACATTTAGAGATAAAGACACGTGTGCTCCAATGTTCATTGCAGCTTTGTTTACGGTGGCCAAGACATGGAAACAACCAAAATGTCCTTCGATAGATGAATGGATAAAGAAGTTGTGGTATATATACACAATGGAATACTATTCAGTAAGAAAAGATGATATAGGAACATTTGTGACAACATGGATGGATCTTGAGAGTGTAATGCTGAGCGAAATAAGTCAGACAGAAAAAGCAGAGAACCATGTGATTTCACTGATATGTGGTATATAAACCAAAAACAACAAAAGAACAAGACAAACAAATGAGAAACAGAAACTCATAGACACAGACAATGGTTTGGTGGTTGCCAGAGGGTAAGGGGGGTGGGGGGTGGGGGGTGCGAAATGAGGGTAAGGGGTACCGAATATATGGTGATGGAAGGAGAACTGACTCTGGGTGATGAACACACAATGAGATTTATAGATGATGTAATATAGAATTGTGCACCTGAAATCTATGTAATTTTACTAACAATTGTCACCCCAATAAATTTAATTAAATAAATAAATAAATAAATAAACAAACAAACAAACAAATAAATAAATAAAAAGAAAATAATGTTTCCCAGGAAGAATGAACAAACGGTACATACCTAAGTTCTTAACAGCAGTTAAGTGGAGGCAAAGGACTAGAGAAAATTTAACCTATTAACTGAAATACACAATACCTAATGAAAATTTTGATTTAACATAATATTCAAGCATTCATTCATACAAAAATTTCATCACAGTATATTCATAAGAAAAACTGTTGACAACCTAAAAATGGCAGCAAGGAAAAGATTAAATAACAATATATTTACAGAATGAATATTATAAGGCCAGAAAAATACTAATGGAACGCTTTTTAAATGAAAAAATAAGTGAAAAAAGGGAGGAAGACACTAACTTATACTTACAGTATTTTCACCTAATTTATAAAAATAAACAGAATAAAGTGAAAAATACCTAGTAATACGATTGCATCACAGGAGATAAAATGTTTAGATGACTCTTTTGCCTATTATAATCCTCTTCTATGGTCTCCAAACTTTTAGCCCACAACACGCACAACGTTCATATACAGAAATATATACACATATTCACACACACACACACACACACACACATAAACATACACATGTGCACAGTGCTCATACACACACACAGAAAAAGGAACATAGCATAAAAAGTTCTCCATTAAATGATAAACCATAATTTAAAAGTAAAATTTGGTTTTCTGAAAAACATTTACACAGAATGTCCAATTTTCGCTTATGATAAATTACATATTGCTGCACTTGATGTAACTATGACTCCTTTCCAACTTAGTCTCCCATTAATTTTACATGAATGTTCTGTATGTGATGTCCTGCTTTGAAAATTTAAAATTACAAATAGATACACAGATTTAAGACAGAATTAGAGAAACTTAGTTTTAACCCAAAAGGAAAGTTAACTGCACTGGAAATAAGCTCGATGCCAATGGTTCTCCAAGTCTACAAGACCAGCCTCTTCAGTATCTCCTGAGGATTTATCAGAAATGCAAATTCTCAAGATCCCACTCCAGCCTTAGATAATCTCAACGTCTTAGGAGCCCAACAGTCTTGTGTTTTTAACTAGCCATCCAGGTAAATTTTTTTTTTTTTTTGAATGTTCAAAGTTTAAGAATCACTGCTCTAAGTTCTTGATGTATTAATAAAAGAAACCATCACATTTCTGTGACAAATATTCTGGTTAAGTGGAACATGGGTCTAACCACACAGTATAATTTCTGATAGTCAAGTTAAAAAATAGTCACTTAGTTCACAGAAATAGCTAGTTAAGGAGAAAGATCAGAAAAGAGAACAGTGATCTATAATCTTACAGGCCTCAATAGCCATTTAAGTTAGTAGAAATGCAATAAGCCTACAAAATGGAGAAAGAGAAGCTTCCCTTGTTCCTTTTTTCTTCTTAAATTATCTTCTCATTCCACTTTACATGCTGATAGAAAATGAAACCTAATCTTCAAATTATCAGCTCAAAAATTATCCAAAATAAAACAATTTATTGAATCTGGTTTTCCAATACGAATAATACTTTCATGATTCATCAGTTACGAAAGGATAAACTGTGAAGTACCATTGAATCAATCCTGCACAAGCAGGTCTAAGTTTGGAAATCAAGTCAAATATTTCCTCAGTTTCTGTCAGTTAGAAGGCACAGTATTATTTAGGTGTTCTGTTAAACGCATAAATATTGGCGAGGATTCCAGACTTTGGCAAGTTTATTATCCAGTATCAGGGAGAAATTTTTAAAATAGAAGGTAATATTAAGTGAAAAGTTTTAAGAGGAATAAAAAGGAATTAGAATTCAGAAGGTTAATAATGTGACTTGTTGATACGACGGTTAAGACAGCAAATTCTTAGAGAAGGTAATGAATGCATGGCTCCAAACTATTTCACCTCTTTGAGACAGTTTTCTTCTGGAAAACCGGGAGTTTAATTAAATCAAAGATGCCTTCCTGCACTATTCATCTTAAAATGATTAATAGGTGAAAAGCAAATACTCTAAGTAAGGATCTATTAGCAAAACCACTGGAGAACAGTGTACTGATGACAAACAGTTACTACCTATATACCAACACTTTCCAGGGTTATCAATGACTTAGTATCTTAATTCTGACCTTGGATGCCACTAACCTAAAAGATAGAATCTAAAGAAAAACCATTAACCAAAGGACCTGAACAAAGAAATTAAAGTCAGGGGGAAAAGAACAAAACACATATACTATTAAGACAACTAACATAGATATTGAAAAGGAAAATCAGAAGAGGAATCGTGCCAGAATACGGGCCCTAAGCAAAAATTTAAAAGCTTTACCTAGGTCAATTATTCTTAAAGCCAATACTATATAAAAAGAATCCTTTTCAGAATGAATCTCTTATTTTTTAACTTACATAAACTGGAAAGTATCAGGGCAATTCATGGTTTAATGGTACAACATATAACTTTAATCACAGCAATTTCTGAGGCAGATTAAAACAATGACAGAAAATCAGAGCAAGGAAAATTAGCTATTACTATCCCAACTTACTTCATACAATATAAGTTCCTAGAGAAAAGTAATCTTTTGTCTATTATGTGCATTCACATATGATAAGCCTAGGATAGTACCCAGTACATAGTAGGTGCCCAAAAAATCATTGTTCAAAGAATGCAAAGAAAACGTATGCCTGAGACAGAAATGGTATCAGAGATGAAATTAAATGATAAGAAATAAATATGCTTCTAAGTGGAACAGGAATTCCTCACCTTTTGCACTGATAGAACTGAGATTTTTGACAGTACTACTTACTGATGACACTAAACACTCAAAAGAGGATACTGCTGCCTTAATGGAAGAATAACAGAATGCTTAAAGGGTTTTTAGATCTCCTTTTCTCATAAACTGAACTGCTAACTTAGCTGCACATTAGGATCTCCCATTAAATTTCAATTTTTTCCCCTTTAATATCTAAGTTCATTCCCAGAACTACTTAGAATCTTCCAAAATCTACTCTCAGAGTAAGACCAAACTAATTACATTTTTCAGTAAGCTACACAGATAATTCTGAGACACAGGTGAGATAGAAAACCATAATTATACAATGAATTTGAAAACACAATAGGAAAAAGAATTTGCTGTCAAATACATGTATAGTACATATGTATGAGTATATGTTAATAAAGCACAATACTAGCATGCACATACTTAAAGAATAAATTAGGTTACATTCCCATCAAAATATAATTTGACATCTAAATCCTTAAAAGTACATAATAAAGATCACTGTATAATCAACAGGAAAATAAAAATGGGAAGCTAGTGATATGATAAATTCAAACCCTAATATACAGAAAGTGATACGAAAGTGATACAAATTTCATGTCTTTTTCTTCCTTTATAACTTAATTAAGGCTATAAATAAATCTTAATTATTACAGTAGTCACATTTTCCACATTATATACCAAGTAGATCTATAAAGAATCTTGTGCCACATTAAGAACTCTCAACATATCTATACTGGTTAAGACCTTTCTCTCTTCCTATCTGAATAGAGAGTTCAGCACACTGAACTACGGAAAAAGAAAAACTAGAAAACAACAAATACATTTCTGTTATTTCTACTTCAATATCTCTATAAACTCTGTAAACTCACACACACCAACATCCACAAAAGGTAAGTTAATTTTAAGAAGCTTTGTGGAAAACAAACCAGTTTTAAACACTAAATGAAACTTCAGATTTTAAAATTGAGATATTACAATTTTACATCAAGTTAAATAATCTTCTATGGATGAGTTAAGTAAATCACAGGAAGACAAATGCCTTTTGGTTCTTTCAGGAATTTTATATTAATTAAACATTTTTAAAGAATAAACCCACCACTTAAAATGTCCTGTGTATGTTGGGAGGCAAGTGAAAGGAGAACTTTATTTAACGCAGTTTAATATCTTTGTGGTTAATCAGGTCCTTTCTCAAATAGCTGAATATTTTAATAATTTTTAAAACAAAATTACAAACAAATTTTTGTCAAGCTTAAGCCTAGTCTTACATCAGAACGAATCAAATTTCAATGTTTAAAATGGAAAAGCAATAAACTAGTGATTTATTATTGCACATTATGGTAATAGCTAGTATAATGGCTGGAATCAGCACTATTTGAGACCATCGGAACTCAATTTTCGCATCTATGGAAATAGTATATAAATAAAATGATGCATACAAAATGCTAAACACAATGCTAGCGTAATTAGAGTTCAAAAGACAACCTTGCTATTAATAAAAAAACTATCAATTAAAAAATCATGTTCTTATTTATTCATCTAAAAGATGTATAACTGCATGTTTGGAAACAACCAAGTGATTCTTATCCACAGTACTCTTAAAGGTCACTCTCTGCAGGCTTCATATTAGACAAATTAAAAGGGGGATAGGAGTGGGGATATGACAGAAAAGTATCAGTGCTATTTTAAAAGCACCCTAAGTGACTCTAATGTGATACCAGGATTGAGAGAAAAAGTCTTCATTAATCCCTTCCCAAATATTTTCACTCTATGTTGAAGACGAAGGAGAAGGAGAAAAAGAAGAAGAAGGGGGAGGGGGAAAAGGAGGAAGGGAGGAGGGCGAGGAGAAGGAGGAGAAAAAAGGAGAAGAAAAAGGAGGAGGAGGGATGGATTTTAAGGACACAGCTCCTAAAAGAACAAAATGAAAGCTAAAAATATATTTGTCAAGCATTGAAAGAAAATACAGAAGATATTCAGGAATGTAAGGCAAGAGTATAAATGAAATCAAGGTTAACTTAAAACTTTTACTCTCATGGTTGCACAAGTACAATAATGTTCTTCTACCTAATACCATTAAATTTATAACACTTAAAAATAGTTAAGGTGGTAAATTTTGTTTTTAACCAAAATTTTAAAATATTAAGTATTATTCTCACTTAGAATAAAAATTAACTTGCCCATTGCTAGTATAAGAAAAGATGTACAGTATGGAACTGACAATCCTGAAATAAGGCCTTCCTTATTCATAGCCCTTTAAACACATCAAATAGTTTTCAACAAGGGTGCTAAGACTATTCAAGGAAGAGAGAAAAGTCCTTTCAGCAAACTATACTGAGACAACTGGATATCCGCCCAAAAAGAATATAGATCCCTAACTCACACATACACACAAGTTAAATTAAATGGATTATGGACCAAAATGTAAGTATGTACTTTCAGGCACCAAAAATAACAACGTTTTGCTCAACAAGGGGACTCTATGTACAGTGGTGGCCACATAAGACTATTACACACCTGAAAATTCCTATCACCTAGTGATATGCTAGCCATCTTAGCATATTATTTGTGGTGATGCTGGAGTTACCAGTTGTATAAAAGTTATAAAAGTACAGCACATATAATTATGTACAGTACATAATACTTGATACTGATAAATAACTATGTTACTGGTTAAATTATACCTTTTTATCATTATTTTAGAGTGTACTCCGTTTAAAAAAAAACAAAAAAACTTTTCTGTGTTACACTGACAGAAGCCTCATGAAACTCGAATTTAAACATATCTCCATTGCATTACTTTCTCTTGTGCTTCATTTAATTTTCTGTTGTTTCATAAGTTTAGAGTAGCTTAAGTGTGCAGGGTTTATAAAGTCTACGTAGTGTACAGTAATGTCTTCGGCCTTCACATTCACTCACCACTCACTCCTGACTCACCCAGTCCTTCAAGCTTCAGTCCTTCAAGCTTCATTCATGCCTTATACAGATGAACCATTTTTTATATTTTATACCATATTTTTACAGTACCTTTTCTACATTTAGATATACAAATCCTTATAATTATAATTGCTTACAGTATTCATTAGAGAAATGTATATGTTGTACAGGTTTGTAGCCTAGGAGCAATAGGCTTTCCCACAGGACCTAGAAACCATCTAGGTTTGTGTAAGTACATAATAATGTGCACACAAAGACAAAAATCTAAGGAATGCCTAAGGCTGCATTTCTCATAACATATCCCCATTGTTAAGCAGTGCACAACTATACTTTAAGCATACAATCCTTTGAGGAAAATAAAAGGGAATCTTTGTGACTTTCAGTTAGGTAAAGATTTCTTAGAACGTGAAAACCAAAATCAATGAAAGAAAAACTTAATAAACAGAATTTTATCTAAATTAAAAACTTTTGCATTTTAAAGACATCATTAAGAAAGTGAAAAGAGAGGTTTTTGGTCAAGATGATGGAGTAGGTAAATGCTGTGCTCGCCTCCTCATACAATCAAATAAAAATTACTAAAAAATTACACAACAACCATCACTGAGAACCACCTGAAGTCTAACTGAACAGAAGTCCTGTAACGAAGGAAATAAAGAACCCATGTTGAAACTGGTAGGAAGGGCAGAGTCCAGGAACAGTCTGGACACACACCCACCATGTGGCAGTTAAAAATCAGAAGGGATACCTTGGCTGAAGCAGTTCCCCACCTCTCTCAGGGGTAAGAGATCTGAATCCCACACCAGATTCCCCAGCGCAGGGATCCAGTGCTGAGAAAGAAAGTCCCCACAACTTTTGGCTGCGAAAACCAGCAGAGATTGTAGCTGAGTGAGACAAAGGGGTGCTGGAGTCCCACGATGTTCTTCTTAAAGGGCCTCCACATGGACTTACTTGCTCAAGGACTCACTTGCTCTGAGCTCCAGCACTGGGACAGAGGCCTGAAAGTCACCAAGAACATATGCAGAGGGTGAGGGATGGAGGGACAACTTTCTCCAAACAGGTATGCTGGCAAAAGCCACTGTTCCTTTGTTCAGCACTTCCCACTTCCTGACCTGCAGACACAGGCATTCTCCCTGCCCTTGTGATTCCTGAAACCCCGCCCCACCCAACTTACAGGCCCACACAAACCATTTCAGTGACTTTTCCATACAAACGGCCTGTCTTAGCTCAGGACGCAGACTTCCCTAAAATCTCTCAGAAGTTTGCAAATCTCAAACAAGCAGCATCTGGCATTGGCATATTCCGGTATCACTTTCTGAGCAGCCCTGAGCCTGGCATTGACAGCCAGCCTCGGTTTGCAGTTTAGCCTCTCTCAGGCATCTCCAAGCCCAGTACAAGTGGCAACCATTTGCAGATCACTTTGTAGGTCACACCAGGTGGCCCTGGGCTGGACACTGGCAGCAGCTGTTCTTAGCCTGCAACAGAGCTCCTTCCAAAAGGCCTCAGAACCAACACACCCGGTAGCCAGCTTCAGACTACACCAAAGCACCATCCAACCAGATCTACAAAAGACACACCCAAAAAGGCAAACTGGGCAGCCACCAGAACCTGCTAGTGAATCCTGCTCCATGGGGTCAGCCCCTACATAACAAAAACTGCGCTGCAGTTCCAGCCAGTCCTCACATCCAATAGGCCTGAAAGTCAATCCCTCCCACTGACATGCAAACAATAACCAAGGCTCAATTGAGATAGAACACACAGAACCCACACAAGGGACATACCTGGAGCATCTGGCTCAGGTGATGAGAGACTGCGCCACTGAGCCCCACAGGACACCTACTATGTAAGGCCACTCTTCTAAGACCAGGAAACACAGCTCTACCTAATATATAGAAACAAACACAGAGAGGCAACCAAAATGGGGAGACAAAGAAGCATGCCCCAAATGAACAATCATAACAAAACTCTGTAAGAACACCTAAATGGTGACAAGCAATCTACCAGATGCAAAATTAAAGACACTGGTTATAAGATATCTGAAGATTTCAGTGAGAACTTGAATAAAAAGATAAGAAACATAAAAATGGAGATAGAAAACATAAAAAAGAGCCTGTCAGAAATAAAGACTACATTAGCTAAAATAAAGACCACATTACAGGGCATCAACAGATTAGATGGAGCAGAGGATGGAATCAGCGATTTAGGAGTTAAAGTAGAAAATAATAAAATAAAATAAAAAATAAAATAAAATAAAAACACCTAATCAGTATAGCCAAAAGGAAAAAGAATAAAAAAAAATGAGATAGTTTAAAGGGTCTCTGTGACAACATCAAGTATACCACCATTAACATCATAGGGGTACCAGAATGAAAAGAAAAAGAGCAAGGGATTGAAAACCTAGTTAAAGAAATAATGATAAAAAAACTTCCCTAACCTGGTGAAGGAAATAGACGTACAAGCCCAGGAAGCACAGAGTCTCAAACAAGATGAACCCAAAGAGGCCCACACCAAAACACATTATAATTAAAATGCCAAAGGTTAAAAACAGAGAATCTTAGAGGCAGCAAGAGAAAAGCAGCTGGTTACCTACAAAGGCGTTCCCACAAGATTGTCTGCTGATGTCTCCACAGAAACTTTGCCAGAAAAGACTGCCACAAAATATTCAAAGTGGTGAAAAGCAAGAACCTATAACCAAGATTACTCTACCTAACAAAGCTATCATTTAGAACTGAAGGATAAAGAGCTTCCCAGACAAGTACAAACTAAAGGAATCATCACTACCAATCAGAATTACTGGAATCGTAAAAGAACTTCAAGCAGCCAAAAATAAAAAATATGAATAAAACAGTAATAACTACATAACTACATAAATGGATTAAATGTGCTAATCAAAAGATAGGGGGGCTGAATGGATAAGAAAACAAGACCATTACATATACTGTGTAAAAGAGACTCACTTCAGGTCAAAAGATTGAAAGAGATAGAAAAAGATATTTCATGAAAATGGAAACAACAAAAAGTTGGGGTGGCAATACTTTTACCAGAGAAAAGTAGACTTTAAAACAAAGGCTACAAGAGACAAGGAGGGACCCAGCAATTTCACCTCTGATGATTTATCTGAAGAAATTCAAAACAATAATTTGAAAAGACATATGCATTCCTATGTCTAATGAAACATTATTTACAATAGTCAACATATGGAAGCAATTCAAGGGTGCATCAATAGATGAATGGATAAAGAAGTGGTGTAGGCAGGTAGGTGAATAGTTAGATGACTAGAGAGAGAGAGAGAGAGAGAGAGAGAGAGAGAGAGAGAGAGAGAGACATATACAATGGACTATTATTCGACCATAAAGAAGAATGAAATCTTGCCATCTACAACATGGATGGACATACAGGGTATAGTGCTAAGTGAAATAATGCAGATAGAGAATGACAAATACCACATATTTCACTTACATGTGGAATCTAAAGAACAAAATAAACATAACAGAAACAAACTCATAGATGCAGAAAACATTTTAAGGTAGCCAAATGGGAGGGAGGTTTGGCAGAAGGGTGAAAGTGTAAAGGAATTAAGAGGTATAAATTGGTAGTAACAAAACAGTCATAGAGATGTAAAGTACATCATAGGGAATATAGTCAATATTTTAATAACTATGCATGGTGTCAGATAGCTACTATACTTAATGGGTGATCACTCATAACTTATGTAAATGTCTAATCATTATGCTGTACACCTGAAACTAATATAATACTGTATGTCAACTGTAATTAAAAAATTAAAAAATATTTAAAGTGAAAGAGGAAAGAGAAAATACTGCAAATGCTGTATCAGATAAAAGCTATAATCTAACCAGAGAACAATTTAAAAAAAGTAATTTCAAAAATGGGAAGAATCTGAATAGACATTTCAGACTCATTTAGAAGATTTACAGCCATAAGCACACTAGAATATCTCAACATCATTTGCCATGAGGGAAATGCAAACTAAGACCACAATAAGATACCTCTACACACCAACCACGATGAGTATAAACAAAACGTCAGAAAGTAGAGGAACTGGATACCTCATAAATTGCTGATAATTGTTCCTGATTAACTAGGGCAGATACAAGAGCATAGTCCGGCTATCGTGGGAGGTGGACAAAGTGACGTACAGTCACTTTGGAAACAATTTGGCAGTTTCTTTGGTTAAATATAGACTTACAATATAATCCATAAATTTTGCTCCTAAGTATGTACCCAACACAAATAAAAACGTGTATATTGTTCACACAGGAAGTCCTGTACATTAGTACTCCTAATAGTTTTATTTGAAGTCCGGATTTCAAAAACATTATCTTAAAAAAAAAAAGCCAGATATGAAGACTACATACTACATGAGAGCATTATGTGAACATCCAAGTTAGGCAACTCTACAATAACAGAAAACAGATTAGAAATTGCCTGGGTCTAGAATACAAAAGAGGGGGAAATGACTGCAAATAAGCAGGAGAAACTGCAGTGATAGAAATATTCAAAATCTGGTGTAGGGTAGTTTTCAAATTATATAAATTTACTAAAAATTGTGTAACTGTACACAGAAAGTTAATTTAACAATAAGTAAAATTATACCTCAATAAAGCTGTTAAAATTAATTTACCTGATAAACAAAAGATACAATTATTTTTCCAGTTTGTAAGTACCAATCCTTTTGGCACACACACACATCAAAAAGGACAACTGAATTGTTTTATTTGGCTTAAACAAAGCGTGGTCTCCACCCTGAAATGCTGAAACAAATGAAAAATACTAAAAAGCTAAAAGAAATGTATTTGTCCAGCTAAACAATAACTGAACGTTGAAATTTCATTACAACATCCAATTTCAAAAACTGTAAGATTCATTTTAAATACCTCATCAAATAAAAATTATCTATTAGGAGACATCAGTGAAAATTGTTGTATGTTACTGAGATAGTAAAAATGCATTTCAAGGCCCTAGAAGTAAAGAAACCCATGGTAAATCCTACTTAACCATTTCTATCCAATAATACGGCTTAAGGTAAAAATTTACTCTTCAAAGTTACCTCTTTAGAACTCAGATTCTGAAATGTAATGTTTTGCTGTTATTTCGTTGCTTATAGAAATTCCCTCCAAGTTTAGAAAAAACATCAAATATTATTAATGCCAAACAACAGAAAGAAGTAATAATACTAAAACATCAATATGATAGGTTAAACATTCATGTTAAAATTGTATAAGAAAGGGGTAAAGAAATATTACAATCTAAAAATCTTATCTTTAAATCAGTGAAATAAAACACATTCTCAGATGACCCCTGAACACTAACTGCAAATAGTTCAGGCTTTTTTTCATTCTTCCCAAAAACTGAAAAAGCAAAGTTTAAAACATGAAAGTTAAAACTACCAGCATGAGTTTTCAAAATGCGAAAACAAATCCTTATCCCTTGATAAACAAGTCTTAAAACACTTTATGCACTTGTGGAGACAGTTTGTTAAATTAGGACAGCAAAGAAAATGTAGCTTCAAGTCTGCTATACATTAAAAAATATGGTTTAAGATAACCACCCTACCTATGGTTAACTAGTTCTTAAGATAATACAACTTCTAATGGTAAGTGCCAAGAAAAAAATCTATTGAAAGTTTCCTAATGAAATCCCACAAAATTATTTTTTAAAAGCAAAAGCATACAAATGTTATTTGGATTTAGAGGATGTGGTTCATGGTAAGAAAATGCTACAGAGTATCCCTGTTAAGAAACAGAGTATGAATATTTAACCCACATTTACAAGTTGCTAAATTAAGTTCAGAAAAGTATCTTAAATTATTCAAACACCTGTAGGGGAAATTGCACACTGGAAAATTCAATAAAGTTATAAGGGAATACTATAAAATGAGTAAGATTATAACTGAGTCCCATACAAAAATATAAATGCTCTCATTTTAAAAATCCCTATATAAATTTTAGTTTCTGCAGAATTCCATGCAATTACATAAAACATCTGTTCTATAGCTCTAACTTAATATTTTATAGTTAAAAAAATACATATATCACAAGAATGAAGTTTTACTAACAAATTCAAAAGCGGTAACATCTCTGTAAAAACAGAGAATAGAAAGGTTTGAAAAAAAAAGCTAGCTGTAAGTGATTTATTCATTAAAACGTATTTCACTGTTCCTGAGGAACCAGGGAAGGCACAAGAGTACTGTCTGGCTATCGCGGAAGGTGGACAAATGTCAGATAACGACAGCCAGGCGTAGGCTGCGGCCTACCTCTCTTCAAATCACTCCATCTCAGTGACGGTGTGTTGCATAAAATGATACCTGTAGATCCCCCCCAAGAAATCTCTGAGAGTTGTGTTGCACGGCCCGTGACATGGACTGATTAGTCTCCAAGCCCAGATAGGTCACCGCCAAAGAGACAGAGGCGTCAGCCATTTTCCCTTATACTTCAAATTACTGACACGTCCTTAAAGCGCCGACTCCGCAACCATTAGCGCAGAGCCGGACCACAGACCACGACCGCGGGAGATGGGGGTTGGGGGGCAATGTGTCCTCCGCCCGGCTGGAAAAGGAAGAAATACTCACATGTTCTTAACCTACTACTATCTCAGATCCAGTAGTTGGCTGTAGAGAGAAGCTGGGGACTACTCATTGCAAGACACAGGTGTCTTTACCCCAAAACCAGAATACTCGAAGGCGGAAGGCGGCGGCAAAACTCAGTACCAGTCACACAAAAACAACAAGAAAAAAAACCCTGAGACGGCCGGGCTGACGACTGCGAGCGTAACGTAAAAGACTGCACCCACTCCGTCCTCCTCGGCACACGGTGGTCCTCTTACCACTTTTTCCCTCCGGATGGGGCTTTTCGCTAAGATGGGGTACAGGTATTGAGTTTCTACTGTGTCACGTCCTCTTAGTGCTCTCGCAGCCGTTGCTTCACTTTCCCTTGATCGTCAATCCGGCCTGTGACTTATTCCGAGCCCCAGACGCCGATACCAACAAGCAGGAGCTGAAGGCGGCCGCCTCCCGTGAGGAGGAGGCAGCAGCAGGCACAAGGTCTGCAAAGGCCTGGTAACCTCGGTGAGACTGGAAGGAACTGGGATCAACAGAGAGCCCTTAAACGGCAGGATGAGAGGAAGTTCTGGTTCAAGCAGTCGCTTAGGCAGGTCCTCTTCAAATATGGCGGATCTGACAAACCAAAAAAAAAAAACAACTGCCGGGCCAGTGGTAACCGCAGCTGCGTAGACTCCCACCAGCCCCAGCGCCACCCTGAGCCCAGAGGACCCCCGCCCTTCCAAGTCCCGCCCCTCAGCCGTCGTCTGCAACTGTCCAGCCCCTAGTCCCTGATCTATTCCTTTCTTTCTCTTTCTCCCCTTCCCCATGTATTCATTCCCCAGGAACAGGGAAGTTTCGTACTCAAAGCCGGACGTAGATCCCTGACTGAGAGGCCTTGATCCCCGAGGAAGGACTGGGATAGGGGCGGGGAAAACCATAGGGTAAAGACAGCCCTCTAGACCATTGGCTGTCATATCCGTTTTTTCTGGGGCTGCGACAGGGCACTTGTATTTAACCTCGTTTGGTTCTGAAGCTCCTTAGAGAAAGAGCTAGAACGAAGACAGTCAAAGTAAAGAAAAAGGAGGGTGTGTGACTTCGACAGAAAAGGTGGTAACACCAAATGAGTAACTATCTCGAGGAATGAATTAATAACCAGTGGTGACACAGTAATGTTGATTTGACAATCACATCGCTGGGTTTTATTGCATTGTGCATCGGCCGGGCGAACCAACCCTTACGAAAAATTCCCCGGGCCTCAAGTTTTTCCCAAACGGGAAGAGGAGAGAGGTGTACCTGAATGAAGAAATGCTGAGACCGAGCACTTATTTGCGGTACATAGGGGATCTCCTTGACTGACATGAAGAGGTACATAGGAATGCCTCACCTACAATATTTGCATCACAGCTTAAGAATTCCACTACTTTTATATTAAGTCACAAGCAACTTTGCTCTTGTGTATGTTGAAGGTTGGGAGGGATATTACCTTATCTCCCAAGGTTTCTGAGAAATTACTTAGATAAAAGACATACCTAAATTACATAGATGGGGACGATGCATTGTTGGCATACTCAGGAAGGCAAACAAGGAGTGTAAGACCCATGGAAGACTCCCAATAAACACTAATACTTCAAAAACATAACCTTTCTACTGATTGCCCATGCCAATCCCCTGAGGTAATAACTATTCTTCTATTAAAATAGATTAGTTTTACCTGATTAGTGCTTTATATAAACAGAATCAGTCACACAGCATGTAAACTTTTGTTTTTGGCCTTTAGGCTCAAAATTAGGCTGAGAGCTTTATGTAGCAATAATATTACGTTATATGAATATACTGACGGAATCTATGTAATTACTATTCGTGTACATTTTAGTCATTTTCAGATTGGAAGTTTTATGAATAAAATTGCTATCAACAATAAAGTTTTAACCCAAAGTCTTTTGGGAGACAAATGTCATCATTTCTATTAGTCATTAGCCTATGAGTGGAATTCCTAATTTGTTTGTTTTTTAGTGTGCATATGTTTATATTTAATGAATAGTGCTAAATAATTTTCCCAAGTGACTGTATCTATTTGAGTCATAAATTGCCACTTTTTGCAGGTCAAAAGAAACCAAACATAACAGTTTCATATGAGTTAGTCTACAAGTTATACTCCCATTAGCAGGTCCAGATAGCTTTATTAACTCAAATGAGCACAATAGCAATTCTTCCAGTGGCCTGGGATATACAGCTTCCCAATTTTGACATCTTCTACTCAGTTAATGAGGTAGGAAAAAAAAGAGTTTTGAGTAAAAATAATAAATGACATTAAATTGCATCAATTAATGTTCATAAATCCAAAGACTTCTTCCCATTTCCCTTGTTTTGGGTTCTTTCCAATAACTCCTGCCTTTAGCCTGAATAGTATTGTCTTACTTCCCGGTTATGACGTATTAGCACAAAACTGTAATATTTCTAATCAGAATTTCCTACAGTACTATTTTTTCCTCCCCAGAAATGCTTAAGTATACTTATTACTAATTATGAAGCTAATCTTATGAAATAGGTGGAAAGAAGCACTTTCAGAATGATGACATGAGGCGCTGCATGGACCCTGTCCACAGCAAATTAACCATACTGGTGAAAATTTGAAAATTTCAAGCATGATGAGTGGTGATCTTCAATTACCCAACAATATCATTGCATGTTGTACATGTGTATTACTGAAAAAGATTATAATTTCTTCTCCATCTTCTCTAAATTTTCTGTTGTATGAAGCTCCTAACACTTCTGAGTTACTACTGCTACTTTAGATACTACTATAGACAGGATCTCCTGTTTTTATTCCTACCCATTCCGAGATTATATTCCATAAGTTTGAGTTATATGTGTCGTCTTACTCGGATTCAAATAATTTCATCCAACTCTAGTTAGTTCCAAGACCACTCAATAGCTCTTAGTATTCCTAAGTGCTTCAATTATTTATTCTTTATGAAGTAAGCTTTTAAAATGTAAATCAGATCATGTTGAACACATGCAAACTTACATCCTCCAGGGAATTCCTATTGTCATCACAACAAAATCCAAATTCCTAAACATGGCCTACAATGATTTAAGCAATCTAGCCCCTTATTTAACAGCATTCTACAGTCTCTTAAGCTATGGGAATGTTCTCTTTCTGTGGATCCCTTGAAGTTTCCAAGTATCTAGCTAAAGATTTTTTGTTTTCTTTTTAAGGGCAGGCTGCCTGGACTTTATTGTAACCTGCTATATGACCTGGTGGGTAATGACCCAATCTTTCTGCTCCTCACATTTGTCCCCCTATTATATGGACATACTATTGCTCTTCACATTTAAAAATATATATATTTCTGGGGTTTTTTTTTCACTTGCAGATGACATTCAGTGTTATTTTATATTAGTTTCAGATGCACAGCATAGTACATCCCACCCCCACTAGAAGCCACCTGGCCCTATACATAGTTATTCTATAATATTATTACCAGGTTGTGATAATTTTCTTCAATTCTAATCTTCTCAAGGGAAAGAATTTCATCAAAAGGCAGCATTTTGTACAAGTAGGTTAGTAAGAAGTTTATTAGCAATGGTAGATAAACTCCAAGATGTGAAACGGACCAATCCCAAGAGAGAGAAGGCATCTGCTTGCATTCTATGAAGGCTTTTATTTCTATGGATAGAATTGCCTCCCTCTCTCTCTTTTTATCTCTTTCTCTTCTGCTGAGGTGCCCAGAACTCCCTTTTGGTTTTCATGGTAGTTTCTGTCAATTTTCTTTTTATGATCTGTGATGAGGCAGAAAAGGGTCACCTGAAGCGGGACTACCCAGGCTCATCCCCTAGAAATAAATCAATGTCCAAACACTCCTAAAAAGAGGAAATGGACCCAACTGGCATTAGCCGTTTGCTCACATATGCGCAAACTTAAAACCTGTCTATTACTTGAACTCTGTCCTCATTAAAATACAATTAAAATAAAATGAACATTAAGACTGTGCCTCGGCCCCCATGGGTTTTTCTGTACGCATTCTGGGTAAGAGCATGTGTAGAAAGAAGCTGGTTATGTAACCAACATGTGTCAATCAAATGACCTCAGTCTGTATGTCACATTTCCTGCTGTAAGGAAATTCACGTACCATTCCCTATATAAGAAAAAGCTAACCTAAAGTTCAGTGCTGTTGTCTGCCCCAACAAATTCTATGCCAGCATCTTTCTTCTTCAATAAACTTTCCTCATTTCAGGTTGAGTCTGTGAATTTCTTTACCTTTTGTGAATGACCAGGGGTTAATTCCAGTGACACAACAATTTGTTTGAGCAACCCACTAAAACAGTCCTTTTAAGTAGGATGTATGTTCTGATAGCAGGATCTCTTCTTTCCTTCTCTGGCTTCTAACAACATATCCCATTGATTTAGGGGTACGTGTAAACCTGGAATCCTAGTAAGGACTAGTAAGGTATTGGTGGTCCTGTTACCATGGAAAAGGTCCAGTGTGTACTGCACAAAAGCCAAAACTCAAGAGGTGAGGGTGGGGGACAGAAAAGCACATTTCTTTGAAAATGCCAGCATTAAGGGAAAACAGTGGACTCCCTGTCACAAAGACTGTCTTCCTATTCTTAATATCACCAAAGGTTTTTTATAGGCATGCAAGAAAAGGCAAAATAAGAAAAGGAGACGTTGGTCAGACAACTCCTGAGAAAAAGGTGCTTCCCAGAGGCTGGTAGACAGATAAGGATGCAGAACAAAGGAAAAGAGAAGTTGGCCAGACAACTCCAAGAAAAAGGCACTTCCCAGAGGCTGGCCCAAATCTGGGACAGCAGTAGATCCCATACAGACGCAAAACCCCCTCCCAAGTCACCGGTCCAGGCATGCACAGGCCCAAAATAAACTGAACCATTGAAACTGGTATGCTTAGTAAATGTATGATAAACAGAATCATTAAGGTTTGACAGGAGGGGAGGAAAGCAAAGAAAAGAAAAATCTTCAGAAAGTCCCAAGTCAAACCACACTATCAAGTCAAATTACACTAGAGATTTATATCTGAAAATAGAAGATACAGTGCCACCATTACAATCCTGACAAGCAGGATGTATACTCTGATTAGCGAGATGTCTTCCTCCCTTCTCTGGCTTCTAACAACACATCCCTTTGATTTACGGGCATATGTAAGCCTAGAATCCTGCTCGGTTAGTAAGGCATTGGTGCCCTAAGTGAGAGGGCAGCTGCAAGGGGTCTTGACCTAAGTAGGAACTGCAGCAAGGGGCTTTCTAACTGGGGCTGGGTCTCCTCCTGCTCATTTCTATCTATCTCTCTACCCTATCATTGACTATATTCCCCAGGCTTTATTTTACATCCCCTTGACTATTTCATAACTACCAATTTGTGTTTCTTAATCCCTTCACCTTTATCACCCCACCCCCAGCCTCTTTCCTAACTGGCAACCAATAGCTTATTCCCCCACATTTATAAGACTATTTCTATTTTGTTTGTTCACTTATTTTGTTCTGTAGATTCCACATATACATGAAATCATAAAAAAAATTTGTCTTTCTCTGTCTGACTTATTTCACTTAGCATAATACATTCCAGGTCTATCCATGTTGTTGCAAATGGTAAAATTTTATTTTTTTAATGGCTGTGTGAGTAATTCCATGTACCACATCATTATTCAATCTTCTGTTGATGAGCTCTTGAGTTGAGTCCATATATTGGCTATTGCACATAATGTTGCCATCAACATAGGGGTACATATATTTTTTCAAATTAGTGTTTTCAATTTTTTTCAGATAAACACCCAGAACTGGAAATGCTGGGTCATATGGTAGTGCTGTTTTTAATTTTTTTGAGGAATCTTTATATTGCTTTCTATAATTGCTGCACCAATTTGCAACCCCACCAATAGTGCATGAGGGTTCCCTTTTCATGCACTATTGGTTGCTAATACTTATTGTTGGTTGATTTATTGATGATAGCCATTCTGAAGGCAGTGAAGTGATATCTAACTGTGGTTTCAATTTGGATTTTTCTGATGATTAGTGATATTGAGCATCTTATCATATGTCTATTGGCCATCTGTATGTCCTCTTTGCAGAAATGTCTATTTAGGTCCTCTACCCATGTTTTAATTGGACTGTTAAGTGTTTTGGGGTGTTAAGTTGCATTAATTCATCATAAATTTTGGATATTAATTCCTTACCAGATGTATCATTGGCAAATATCTTCTACCATTCAGTAGGTTGTCTTTCTGTTTTGTTGATGGTTTCCTTTACTGTGCAAAAACATTTTAATTTGATGTATTCCCATCTGTTTATATTTTTATTTTGTTTCTCTTGCCCAAGGCACTATATCAGATAAAATATTATTAGAGCAATGTCAGAAGTTTACTGCCTATTGTTTTCTTCTAGGAGTTTTATGGTTTCAAGTCTTACATTTAACTCTTTAATCCATTTTTAGTTTATTCTTGTATATGGTATAAGAAGTAGGTCTAGTTTCATTTTTTCACGTATAACTATTGGAAACCTCCCGGCACCATTTATTGCATACACTATTTTTACCACATTGTATAGTCTTGCTTTCTTTGTCATAGATTGAATGACCATATAGACTTGGATTTGTTTATGGGCTTTCTATTCTGTTCCATTGATGTCTCTGTCTGCTTTTATGCCAATTCTATGCTGTTTTGATTGCTATGGTTTTATAGTATAGTTTGATATAAAGTATTGTGATACCTCCAACTTTGTTTTTCTTTCTCAAGTTTACTGTTGTTATCCAGGGAATTTTGTGGTTCCATACAAATTTTAGAATTATTTATTCTAGTTCATAAAAATGCCATTGGTATTTTGATAGAGATTGCATTAAATCTATACATTGTTTTGGGTAGTATGGACTTTTTTACAATATTAATTATTCTTATCCATGAGCATGGTATATGCTTCTTTTTATTTACATCTTCTTCAATTTCTTTCTTCAGTATCTAATAGATTTCTGAGTACAAAACAAAGGAAAGAAGAAGTTGGACAGACAACTTCTTGGTTAAATTTATTCCTAAGCATTTTATTTTTTGGTGCAATTGTGCATGGGATTATTTTCTTAATTTTTCTTTCTAATAATTCATTATTGGTGTATAGAAATGCAACCAATTTTTAAATATTAACTTTGTATCCTTCTACTTTACTAAATTCATTTATCCGTTCTAATAGTTTTTTGTTGGATTGTTTAGAATTCTCTCCATATAGTATAATGTCATCTGCAAAAAATTATAGTTTCATTTCTTTTTTACAATTAGTATACCTTGTATTTCTTTTTCTTGTCTTATTGCTGTGGCCAGGACTTCCAATACTGTGTTGAATAAAAATGGCGAAAGTGGACATCCTTGTCTTGTTCCTGAGCTTAAAGAAAGCGTGTTTAGCTTTTCACCATTGAGTATGATGTTAGCTGTGGTTTTGTCACATATGGCCTTTATTATGCTGAGATAAGTTACTTCTTTTTTTTTTTTTTTTTTTTGTTGTTGTTGTTGTTTTGTTTTGTTTTTATAGTAAATGTTTTGTTTTGTTTTTATTAGTTTCAGGTGCACAAGACAAAGCAAAACTTAGACGTTTATCATTTATATCCCTCACACTGTGTGAACCCCCCTCCCCCATCCACTATCCCTCTGTACGTTCCCCAAATTAATTTTCAAACCCCCATGACCATCTTGTGGTTACCGACTATTTTTCAAAACCTCTCACCTTCCCCTTATCCCCACTCCCCCGCCCTCTAGCAACCCTCTGTTTTTCCTCCATGTTTCCAAAACTGTTTCTGATTAGTTCATTCACTTATTCTTTTCTTTAGATTCCGCATATAAGTGAGATCATATGGTATTTGTCTTTCTCTTTCTGACTTATTTCACTTAACATAATGTTCTCTAGGTCCATCCATGTTGTTGCAAATGGTAAGATTTCTTTCTTCTTTATGGCTGCGTAATACTCCATTGTATAAATGTACCACAGTTTCTTAATCCAGTCATCTACTGATGGGCATTTCGGTTGTTTCCAGGTCTTGGCTATTGTGTATAGTGCTGCAATAAACATAGGAGTGCATAAAGATTTTTGAATTGGAGTTTTGGATTTCTCCGGATAGATACCTAGGAGTGGGATTGCTGGATCATAAGGTAGTTCCATTTTCAGATTTTTGAGATACCTCCAAACTGTTTTCCATAGTGGCTGCACCAATCTGCATTCCCACCAACAGTGCACCAGCGTTCCCTTTTCTCCGCATCCACGCCAGCACTTGTTGTTTGTTGATTTATTGATGATAGCCATCCTGACTGGGGTGAGGTGGTATCTCATTGTGGTTTTTATTTGCATTTCTCTAATGGTTAGTGAGGTTGAACATTTCTTCATATGTCTGTTTGCCATCTGTGTGTCCTTTTTAGAAAAATGTCTCTTCATGTCCTCTGCCCATTTTTTAATTGGGTTGTTTGTTTTTTTGGAGTTGAGTTGAGTGAGTATTTTATAAATTTGTGATATTAACCCCTTATCAGATATATCATTGGCAAATATCTTTTCCCAATCAGTAGGATCCCTTTTTGTTTTATTGATGGTTTCCTTTGCTGTGAAAAAGCTTTTTAGTTTGATGTAATCCCACATGTTTATTTTTCTCTTACTTCCCTCGGCGAGATATATCAGTAAAAATCTTACTCCGGGTAATGTCTGTGAAGTTTCTTCCTATATTTTCTTCTAGGAATTTTATGGTTTCAGATCTTACATTTAAATCTTTAAGCCATTTTGAATTTATTTTTGTATGTGGTGTAAGGAGGTGATCCAGCTTCATCTTTTTGCATGTGTCTGTCCAAGTTTCCCAGCACCATTTATTGAATAGACTGTCTTTACCCCACCGTACATTCTTGCTTCCATTGTCATAGATTAAATGGCCATATAGGCATGGATTTATTTCTGGACTCTCTATTCTGTTCCATTGATCTATGGGTCTGTTTTTATGCCAGTACCATGCTGTTTTGATTACTGTAGCCTTGTAGTATAATTTGAAGTCAGGTATTGTTATACCTCCCACTTTGTTCTTATTTCTCAAGATTGTTGAAGATATCCGGGGTCTTTTGTTATCCCATATAAATTTTAGGATTATATGTTCTATTTCTGTGAAAAATGTCGTTGGTAGTTTGATAGGAATTGCGTTGAATATATATATTGCCTTAGGCAGTATGGACATTTTAACTATATTAATTCTTCCTATCCATGAACATGGTATGTGTTTCCATCTATTTGTATCTTCTTTCATTTCTTTCTTCAGTGTCTTATAATTTTCTGAGTACAGATCTTTTACTTCTTTGGTTAAATTTATTCCCAGGTATTTTATAGTCTTTGGAGCAATTGTAAATGGAATTGTTTTTTTAATTTCTCCTTCTGATGTTTTATTATTGGTATATACAAATGCAACTGATTTCTGAATATTAATTTTGTATCCTGCTACTTTACTAAATTCATCTATCAGCTCTAATAGTTTCTTGGTGGAGTCTTTAGGGTTCTCTAAATATAGTATCATATCATCTGCATATAATGACAGTTTTACTTCCTCCTTACCGATTTGGATGCCTTTTATTTCTTTTTCTTGTCTGATTGCTGTGGCTAGAACTTCCAGCACTATGTTGAATAGAAGTGGAGAAAGTGGGCAGCCTTGCCTTGTTCCTGATTTTAAGGGGAATGGTTTTAGTTTTTCCCCATTGAGTATGATGTTAGCTGTGGGTCTATCATATATGGCCTTTATTATGTTGAGATATGATCCCTCTATTCCCACTTTCTTAAGGGTTTTTATCATGAATGGCTGCTGAATTTTATCAAATGCTGTTTCTGCGTCAATTGATATGATCATATGATTTTTATTTTTCATTTTGTTAATGTGGTGTATCACATTAATTGATTTGCGGATGTTGAACCACCCTTGCATACCAGGGATGAATCCCACTTGATCATGGTGTATGACCTTTTTAATGTATTGCTGAATTCTGTTCGCTAGTATTTTGTTGAGGATTTTTGCATCTATGTTCATTAGCGATATCGGCCTGTAGTTTTCTTTTTTTGTGGTGTCTTTGTCTGATTTTGGGATCAGGGTGATAGTGGCTTCGTAAAAAGTGTTTGGGAGTCTTCCCTCCTCTGGATTTTTTGGAAGAGTTTGAGGAGAATAGGTGACAATTCTTTTTTGAACGTTCTGTAAAATTCACATGTAAAGCCATCTGGTCCAGGGCTTTTGTTTGTTGGGAGATTGTTGATTACTGATTCAATTTCCTTGGTGGTAATCAGTCTATTCAGGTTTTCTGTCTCTTCTTGAGTTAGCCTTGGAAGGTTGTATGCATCTAGGAAATTGTCCATTTCTTCCAGGTCGTCAAATTTGTTGGCATACAGTTGCTCATAGTAATTTCTTAAAATTTTTTGTATCTCTGCGGTGTCTGTTGTCACTTCTCCTCTTTCATTACTGATTTTATTAATTTGGGTCCTCTTTCTCTTTTTTTTTAATGAGTCTGGCTAAAGGTTTGTCAAGAGATAAGTTACTTCTATTCCCACTTTACTGAATGTTTTTTATCATAAATGGATGTTGGATTTCGTCAAATGCGTCTTCTGCAACTATTGATATGATAATATGATTTTTATTTTTCATTGTATTATTAGGGTGTATCACATTAATTGGTTTGTGAGTATTGCACCAATCTTGCATACCAGGAATGATTCCCAATTGATTGTAGTGTATTACCTTTTTCATGTATTGCTGAATTTGGTTTGCTAATATTTTGTTGAGGATTTTTGTATCTATGTTCATCAGGGATAAGGGCCTATGATTTTTTTTTTTAATGTCTTTGTCTAGCTTCAGAATCAGATTATAGTAGCCTCATAAAACGAGGTTGAAGCCTTTTAACCTCTTGAATTTTTGGGAATAGTTTGAAAAGGATAGGTCTTAATTCTTACTTGAATGTTTGGTAAAATTCACCTGTGAAGCCATACGTTTCAGGACATTTCTTTATTGGGAATTTTTTGATTACTGGTTTGATTTTGTTAGTACGACCGTGTTTCCCCGAAAATAAAACCTAGCCAAACAATCAACTCTAATGCATCTTTTGGAGCAAAAATTAATATAAGACCTGGTGTTATGTTATGTTATGTTATGTTATGTTATGTTATGTTATGTTATGTTATATTATGTAAGACCTGGTCTCATAGTAAAATAAGACTGGGTCTTATATTAATTTTTCCTCCAAAAGATGTATTAGAGCTTGATTTTGTCCAGCTAGATTTTATTTTCTGGGAAACACAATAATTGGTCTGTTCAGATTTTCTGTTTCTTATTGCATCAATCTTGGAAGATTGTATGTTTCTAGGAATTTATCCTTTTCTTCTAAATTGTCCAATTTGTTAGCAAATAATTGTTCATAGTATTTTCTTATAGTCCTTTGTATTTCTGTGGTGTCAGTTGTAACTTCTATCTTTTCTGATTTTATTTCTTTGGGCCCTCTCTCCTTTTTCTCTTGATCAGTATGGCTAAAGATTTTGTTTATCTTTTCAAACAAACAGAGCTTGGTTTCATTAATGTTCTGTAATTTTTTTCTTTCTCTCTTTTTTTTTTTTTTTTTTTTAGAGTCTACTTTATTTCCTCTCTGATCTTTATTATTTGCTTCCTTCTACTCTCTTTTGGACTTTTTTCTATTCTTTTTATAGTTAGTCTTTTTGGTGTATGGTTAGATTGTTTATTTGGGATTTTCTTGTTTCTTCAGATAGGCCTGTATTGCTATGAATTTCCTCTTATATCTGCTTTCACTGTGTTCCATAGATTTTCAGGCATTGAGGTTTTGTTTTCATTTGTCTCAAGATATCTTTTGATTTTTCCCTTGATCTCATTGTTAACCCATTCATTGTTTAGTAGCATAATACTCAGCCTCCATGTGTTTGTGTGTTTTTCAGTTTTCTTGTTGTAACTGATTTTTAGTTTCACACCATTGTAAAAATAGAAGACGTTTGATATGATTTCAGTCTTCCTAAATTTACTGAGACTTGTTTTGTGGCCTAACGTGTTCCATACTGGAAAGTATCCTAAGTGCACTTGGAAAAAATGCATATTCCACTGCTTTGAGGTGAAATGCTCAAAAAATGTCAATTAAATTAATCTGGTTTAATGTGTCATTTAAGTCATTGTTTCCTTGTTGATTTTCTTTCTGGAAGTTCTGTCCTTTTGTGTCAATGGGGTGTTAAGGTCCATCACTATGACTGTATTACCGTCAGTCTCTCCACTTTGTTCCTTAATATTTACCTTATATATTTATGTACTCTTATGTTGGGTGCATAAAGGTTTACAAAGGTTATATCCTCTTGTTAGATTGATCTCTTTATCATTGTGAAACATCCTCTTTTTTTCTCTTGTTATGCCCTTTGTTTTAAAGTCTATGTTGCCTGTATAAGTACTGCTACCCTACATTTTTGTTTCCATTCACATAAAATATCTTTGAATATCTTTTTTTATCCCTTTACTTTCAGTCTATGTGTGTCTTTTGATATTTAGTGGGTTTCTTGTAGACAGCATATTTATGGGTTTTGTTTTCTTATCCATTTAGCTACCCTATATTTTTTAATTGGAACATTTAATCCATTTATATTTATAGCTATATCCTTATAACTATTGTTTTGAATTCTGTATCTGGTAGGTTGCTTGCCTCCATTTCATTTAGTTCTTTTTTTGAAGTTTTCTCCTGTTTATTCATATGGGACATATTTTTCCACCTCATTTTGGCTGCTTCTGTGTGTTTGTTTCTATGGATTAGGTAAATCTGCTATATCTCCTAGTCTTGGCATGGTGGTGGATATAATAGGTGATCTGTGGGCCCCAGTGGCTCAGTCTCCCTGATCACCTGAGCCAGGTGATCCAGGTGTTTCCCTTCTGTGGGTTGTGTATGCCCTCCTGTTGTAGTTTAGACTTGATTGCTGTTGGCATGTCAGTGGGTGAAATTTATCCTGTGGGCTGATTGGATGTGAGGCTTGGCCACAACCACAGTGTATAAACTGCTGTGGGGGTGGGGAGTAAGTGGTGCACTTACCCTACTGAGCAGGATTTGCCCAAGTAGACTCTGGTGCCTGCCAAGACCACTGTTTGGGTATGCCACCTGTGGAGCTAATCGAGTGGTGTTCAGGTGTGGTTTGAAGTCGGCCACCAGGTTTGCTGGTTCTGGGGCCTCTTGGGAGGGGCTGCTGTGCAGGCCATGATCAGCTGCTGCCTGCAATTGACTCAGGATTACCTTGTAGGAGTTACAAAGTGATCCACTGTTGATTGCCCCTGGTGCTGGAGCTGGTATGAGGTATGAGGGAGAGGCCTAGCTGTGAATGAAGACAAGCCATCTCCAGTACTGGGCCTGGGCAGCTGAGCAAAAGACCCAGGACACCCTGAGGCCTGGTGTGTGGGCCAACACTGACTGCCTGTGGCTGTCATAAAGCCAGTGGTGTCAGATAAGTTAGGTAAAGCAGGGTGACAGAGAGTCACCAGGCTGGTGTGGATTCAGATTTGGCTCTGTTGGGGAGGGATCAACACAGGAAAGATGGCACTTGCCTGCATGCTGCAAAGAAGGAGGATTCTATGCAGGGAAAATGGCTACTGCAATGATATGGATGGACTTAGAAAATATTATGCTAAGTGAAATAAGTCAAATGGAGAAAGACAAATACCATATAATATCACTTACATGTGGAATCTAAAGAACAGAATAAATGAGCAAACTAAACAGAAATTGTGTCAGAGATATGGAGGAAAAACTAGATGGGAGGAGGGTGGGGATAAAAGAAAAGGTGAGAAAAGCACAATTTGGTAGCCACAATATTGCCACAGGTATATGAAAGACAGTTTGTGGAGTATAATCAATAATGTAAAGATTTCTGGGAGTATCAGATGGGCACATATCTTATTAGAGAGACCACTTCCTGGATGGTGTAGGTGACTGACGATGGTAGTGTATATTTAACGTGAAGCTGTGTAATATTGAATGTCAACTATAATATATACATAGTCATGGGATATGGAGTACAGCATAGGGAATAGAGTCAATGGAACCGTAATAATCTAATGGTGTTCGTATATGTGCTATATACGATGTCAGAGGAATAACAGATTGGGGAAGGGGGGTTATCACTTTGTGAGGGGTGTAAATGTCTAAGTATTACATTGTCCGTACACCTGAAACTAATTCACAAAAATCTAAAAAAAATAAAAAATAAATAAAAAAGGCTACTGTCCCTCCAGTCTTTGTCCTGAAGCCACACAACTTATTATCTCCCTGTATGTCTCTGGCACCTCGCCAGCCATTGCCCCTCTTCTGTAGCCTGGTAGCGAGAGAGTCTGTGCATGGGCCTTTTAAGATGATGTCTAAGTTTTCAGCAGCCTTCCATCTCACCCAGAGGGTCAGTATCCCCACTGAATTTCACAGCCAAATGTTGTGGGGGCTCCTCTTTCAAGCAGTGGAATTCCAAGGTAGGGAGCCTCATGTGGGGCTGGGACAACTTGCTTCTCGTGACCTCTACACTGAGCTATCCTTCCTAATTCTCAACCACCACATGTGAGTGTGGGACCAGCTTTTTATGTATCTCCGCCCTTCCTATAAGTCATGACATGGCTTCTATTTTATGTCCTTAGTTCTAGGACTTCTGTTCAGCCAGTCTTCAGATGGTTCTACAGGTTAATTGTTCTATAATTTAACTGCAATTTTAATTTGATCATGGAAAGAGGCTAGCACATTACCTACTCTGTCTTTTTGACCAGAACCCCCACTTATTTATTTAAATGTCATTCTTTTTCTGCTTTAAAGTGTTAGAGTTTGGTTTCTGAAATATTTGTTTGATTTACATTAGCATCTAGTGGAATGACATACATCAAAAAAATATCAAATTTCTCTGGGAACTATTGATCTAAACAGTACGAACAATTTTGATGGTCACCAGCCTTAGGATGCTTTGGGAGCCATCACTTCATGAAACTTCCCATTCAAGGAAAAATCCATTTTCATGAAAAATTGGAGAGTAGCCTGCTGGGAAAATGCCTCCAAGCCTCAGGCACCATCAGTCTTCTGATTCTGGGTACTCCCAACCAAGTGGTATTCTTGGCAGGGGACAGATTGGATCCGGTGCTTACAGTGGATGTAGGTGGCTTAGCATTGATCCCAGCACAGCTGTTGGCTAACAGGTCTGGGTGGTGGGTACCAGCCCACCCATGCAGGAGGCCACAGTATGGCCTTGACTGTGCTCAAGTACTTGCCTAGGTATTTGCTCAGGTAGCTGCCCATGATAGTGGTGCAGTGGGACCAGGCCCTTTGAGGAGGCATTCAACATGTTCCTGCTGTTTGCAGACACCAAATTTTCAGGGCTAACCTGACAGTTGCCATAGGGGCGCAAGGACAGGGTGTGGGGTGTCTGCACATTGAACGCCTCTGGGCACTGGGTCCTGCACAGTCCAAGCCACTGCCCCATGCACCCTGGAAACTCACTGGATGTTCCCTGCTCCCAGATGACAGGGAACCTCCTTTTAAGATGATGCCTAGGTTCCAGCGGCCTTTCATCTCACCCAGAGAATTTCACAGCCATATATTATGGTGGCTCCTTTTTCTAGCAATGGAAATCTGATGGCCTGGGGAACCCCATGTATGGCTGGTTTCAGGCACTTGGCTCTGGGCAGAGAGGTGGGCCTAGGAGTGACTTCACTTTTGTACTTGAAGTTTAAATGGAGTGTATATAATAATTGAACCGGGTTCTGAGAAGTACAGAAAATTGACAGAAGGACACTATCTTTTGTTACTGTAAAAATGAACATAATGCAGACACAACCAAGATGACGCAGTAAGTAAACACTTTATCTTCTCTCACAACCACATCAAAATTACAACTAATCTACAAAACAACCATTATTGAGAATCGCCTAAAATCAAGCTGAACTGAAGCCCTACAACTAAGGACGTGCAAAAGAAGCCACCTCCAGACTGGTAGGAAGGGCAGAGATGCTGAACAGGCTGGTCCCACACGTGTGACCATTAAAGATTGGTAGAGCTATTTCAGCTGTGGGGGTCCCCCCAGCCCCTAAAGGAGTGTGAGATACCAACCCCACCACAGCCCAGGGTTCCAGTGCTGGGGAGAGAAGTACCTATAATTTCTGGTTGTGAAAACCAGCAGAGATTGTGAGTGAGACAGTGTGGCTGCACTCACAGGCACTCCTCTTGAAGGGACTGCGCAAACTTACCCACCAACAGAATCACTCGCTCTGACCTCCAGCACTGGGGCAGCAGCTGGAAAGGCGGCAGGGCCACATGATGGGGAACTGGCTTGGGCTGGGGCTGGAGAGGCAGCTTTCTCCTGGACGGGGGAGCTGGTGGAGGGTACTGTTTCTTTGTTGAGCCCTCCCCTTCCCAGCGTGCAAATATAGGCAGCCATGATTTCTGAGTCTCCACCATTTGTTCACTCTGCCCTGGCTATTTGATACCTGGCCCCGCCCAACTTTCAGGCCCATCCAGGCTGCTTTCAGTGGCTTTTACATGCAGACCGCATACCTTGGCTCAAGGTGCAGACTTTCTTAGGGTTTCTCAAAGGTTCGCGGAACCCAGATAAGCAGCATCTGGCCTGAGCATGTCCTGTATCTCTGGCTGAGCAGCCCTACACTTGGCAGTAGCAGCAGCCTGCCTTGGTTTTTGGCCTGGCCTCTCAAGGTGCTTCCAAGCACAGTACAGGTGGCGGACATCTGCGGATTTCTTTCTGGCTCCCACTGCATGGCCCTGGGTGGGACATGAGCATAGCTGAAGTACACTTACAGTGGATCCCGTCCAAGGTGGTCCTGGGTCTGGTGCCCCCAATGACCAGCTTCAAAACTGGCTGAAGCATCACTCAGCTGCCTGCAAGTACAACATGCCCAAGGGGTAGATTGGGCAGATACCAGAGTCCTGCTGAGGCAGATCCTGTTCTGTAGGATCAGCCCCTGCACAACTCTTCCACTGTAGTCAAAGCCAGTCCTTACAATCAGTGAGTCCAAGGGTCAGTCCCTCCCATTGATATGCAATTATCCACCAAGGCTCAACTATAAGAGGAGGGCACACACAAACCACACAAGGGACACACTTGGAGTGCGTGGCTCAGATTATCAGAAAGACACCACTGAGTCCCACAGCACACCTACTACATAAGACCACTCTACTAAGACCACAAGACATAGCAACCCTACCTAATATATAGAAACAAATACAGGGAGACAGCTAAAATGGGGAGACAAAGAAACATATCCCAAATAAAAGAACAGAACAAAGCTCCAGAAAAAGAACTCAGTGAAATGGAGACAAGTAATCTACCAGACACAGAGTTCCAAACACTGGTTATAAGAGTGCTCAATGAGCTCAGGGGGAACTTCAACAAAGAGATAGGAAGCATAAAAATGGAGATGGAAACCATAAAAAAGAATGAGTCAGAAATAAAGAATACAATAATAGAAATGAAGACTATATTACAGGGAATCAATAATAGATTAGATGAAGCAGAGGATCGAACCAGCAATGTGGAAGATAAGGGAGCAGAAAATACCCAACCAGAATTGCAAAAAGAAAAAAGAATCCAAAAGATTGAAGAGTGTTTAAGGGGCCTCTGGGACAATATCAAGCTTACCAACATTCGCATTATAGGGATACCAGAAGGAGAAAAGAGAGAGCAGGAATTGATAACCTATTTGAAGAAATAATGACAGAAAACTTTCCTAACCTGGTGAAGGAAATAGACATACAAGCCCAGGAAGCACAGAGAGTCCCAAACAAGATAAATCCAAAGAAGCCAACACCAAGACACATCATAATTAAAATGCCAAAGGTTAAAGACAAAGAGAGAATCTTAAAAGCAGCAAGAGAAAAGCAGTTAGTTACCTACAAGGGAGCCCCCATAAGACTGTCAGCTGATTTCTCAACAGAAACTTTGCAGGCAAGAAGGGAGTGGCAGGAAATATTCCAAGTGATGAAAAGCAATGACATACAACCAAGATTGCTCTACCCAGCAAGGCTACCATTTAGCATTGAAGGACAGATAAGGAGCTTCCCAGACAAGAAAAAGCTGAAGGAGTTCATCCCCACCAAATGAGTATTACAAGGACTCTTAGAGGGACTTCTTTAAGATGGCAGAGGGGTTAAGAATGGGTGAAAAAGGAAAGGAGTAAGAAGTACAAATTGGTTGCTACACAGTAGTCATGGGGATGTAGGGTACAGCATAAGGAATATAGTCGATAATATTGTAATAACTAGGTATGGTGCCAGATAGGTACTAGATCTATCAGGGTGATAGATGGGAGTGGGTTTAAGGGTAGGGTGAAAAAGGTGAAGGCATTAAGAAATACAAATTAGTAGGTAATACAGTATGGGGAATATAATCAACAGTGTTGTAAAGATCATGTAAGATGCCTGATGCTCACTGGACTTGTCAGAGGATCACTTCATAGACTATGTCCAATGCCCTAGACACCTGAAGCTGAAGTAGAATAATATTGAATGTCAACTATAACTAAATATATAGGTGTATATATAGTCACAAGATGTGGAGTACAACATAGGGAAGATAGTGAATGGTATTGTAGCAGCTATATAAGATGTCAGAAGGGTAGCAGTTTGGGGAAGGAGGGTTATCACTTTATGAGGGGTTTAAATGTCTAACTATTACTGTGCTTTGTACACCTGAAACTAATAAAAAAATTAATTAAAAAAATTAATATAATATACCTGAATGGCCATTGAGGAAAAACAAAGTATTTACTTTTGTTAGTAAAGGGGATGTGTGTTTCATTTTCCAGAATGGTTGCTAATGTCACTTTTTGTAATTTTGCTCATGAGGAAATGGTGAAAGCCATTCAAAATTTTATGTTTAGCACCGAGACAATGTTTATTTAATGTAGATTCTTTTATAATTTTCAATATTTATATATTCCATACATTCACATATAGCAATCTGAACAGTAGTGCCATTTCTTCTTTCTTCTCATTTCTACTTGTAATCCATGTATGCAGAGTACATTTCCAATTTACAGTTGGAAAGCAGGTAACTGCAAAAAATAGTGTTCAAAGTCTGAACACTTTTGATTATATCTGTACGTAATTAAATGATTATAACACTTCCATTTGAAGGTCTGTTATTGGTCTGGCCCCAATATGGAGTGAGAGAGGGACAGAAATAGTAGCCAGCAGAGCATGTATTGGATTAGGAGCAGGCCACAGATTTGTCTGGCCCTGTGAGGTGGAAAACTGAATGAGAACACGACAAAGAGCTTGATGAGGAAGCACAAGGCTTCTGTGCTTCCGAGAGGTTGAGTATTGGAAAAGCAGGGGGTCTGTCAGCTAACAGGTGATGGTGAGTGAGGTCCCTCATGCTCTCTACTGAGTAATTCTTTGTTTTCTCTTTTTTGGTAGATTCCTTATTTAAGGAATGATCCTTAAGTATATGATTTTGAAACAAAGGAAATTTCCTCTATAATACCTTTCTTCACAATGGCAAAAATGATTTTTCATTCATAGCTAAGATGCCTCTTAAGATAGTAACAAAAACACAAAAGTGTGTGATCTAATGAAATTTGGTATTATTTGCTTACGATGTATTTTTTTCTTCCCTTCATCTGCAGAATTTCCCACATCCTACTTTGCAATGTAACCTAGCAGGTCTCATTCTGGTTTGTGGTTACAGATCCTATAAAAAATCACACCCTTCCTGCTGATGAGGTACAGTCAGCCATAAGGTAATCACTGCTACATATGCCTTTACCAGTAAATCAACTGTTAATTAAATTATTAAAATAATTAATTCAACTGTTTTTATAGAATTCTCTCTCTGCTTCAGGATGATTTATTTATTAAGGTGTCAAAGATTTCATTTTGTTAGTTTGTATTAGAGATTTGTGTACATCAGTTATTCTCATTCAGGGCAATTTTGCCTCCAATGAGATATTTGGCAGTGTCTGCAGATGTTTTTGTTGTCATAGTTGTGGGAAAGCTTGCCACCAGCATCGAATAAGCAGAAGTTAGGGATGCTGCTAAACATCCAGCTATGACCAGGACAGCACCTCACAACAAAGAACTATTCAACCCCAAAGGTCACTCATGCTTTTGTTGAGTGACCCTAGTTTAAATATTAGCTAAGAATGTGTAGTACTGGGTTCTTTTGGCAAGAACACCATGTATAGTACTATTGTGTGATGGTTCAGTCACATGGCTTCTGGAGCTTGAATGCTTAGGTTTTGAATTCTGGTTTTGCCTCCTGCTAATTATTTGAAACCAGATAAGTTATTTTCACCCTTTTGCTTTTCTCTTATCCTCTATAAAATGAGAATAATTATGATATCCCTGTCTCAGAATTGTTGAGAAGATTAAATTAGTTAATAAATATAAGTAAGGTGTTTGAGGGACTAGTCATACTTTTGACTTTAATTTTAAAGCCATAAAAGTATTCACATTTTTTGGGTCTCTAAGGACTTACCTTCCTTATGCAATATACAGTCTTAACCTTTAAAAATATACAGTCTTTACCTTTTTTTAAAAAAAAGGTAAAATTATGATTCAAATAAATAAAAAACAAGAGCTAGCAAAGATTTTATTATTTCATTATAATGAGGAATTTCTTAAAATGTTAAAACCAGTTCAAAGGAGACTTCAAGGAACCATACATATATAACAATTGAAGATTGGTGATGTTTATTTACAAAAAGTTGCACCAGTCTATCCATCAGGCAGTAATCAATTATTTCCCACCAGACATAATTCACTTGATTTTCTGTGGGCAAGAAACATTTACATTTTGTTAGTTTTATACAATTTACAGATTTGCAAAATAAAGACAGTATAAGGTAAAAATTGTTCAAAAAGATGTATTTGCTGGACATTCAGTAATATTGTTTTACTTATTTCAGGATTTATACAGTTTTTCCAGACAGTTTTTCTCCTGTGATCATAACTTTCAAAATTGAAATGTATTCTTTACTTCAGAGAAGCAGAAGGATGCAATGTTTTTATTTCAATTTAATGTGTACTTTATGGGTGTCAAAACTTCAAATCCTACACGATTGATGTTGAACAAAGGTATATTGGAAGAAACAAACTATTCTGAAAGAAGAAAGAATGAAGCAAAGTAACTCTCTTTAGAAAGAATTTATGAAATGCATACCAAGGTCTGAGAAGTTTAGGAACTTGCTAACCTTTTTTATATCAGACGGATTATTCATTATGAATTTGTATGAACTAGACAAACAGTTAATTATTTGGAAGTGCTGAAAAGTCTGAGTGAAAAAGTTAGATGGCCTGAACTTTTTACCTACAATTCATGGCTCTTGCATCATGAAAATGCTCCAGCTCACACGGCACTGTCTGTGAGGGAGATTTTAGAGTAAACAAATAACTGTATTGGAACACTCTCCTTACTCACCTAATCTGGCCCTCAGTGACATCTTTCTTTACCCAAAGATAAAGGAAATGTTGAAAGGAAGACACTTTATGACATTAAGGACATCAAAGGTAATACGACAACAGCACTGATGGCTATCCCAGAAAAAGAGTTGCAATATTGCTTTGAAGGGTGGACTAGGCACTGGCATCGGTGCATAGCTTCCTAAGGGGTGTACTTTGAGGGTGATCATAGTGATATTCAGCAATGAGGTATGTAGCACTTTTTCTAGGATGAGTTCGTGAACTTAATTGTCTGGCCTTGCACTATTCTCTTTACCAAGGAGAAATATCTAGTGAAAGAACTCATTTGCTACAAAGTATTAACATTTAAGATCATGAGTATATAACTTATTGCCAAAGATTTTGTATGAGCAATCATCTATTTCCCTTGCTGAAATAAAGTCATTGAGGATCTATACCAATGGGAAATCACTTAATCCACTTTAACAAGAAAGTTTGAACAAAGTTTTTTCTGCTCTTTTGCACTAAGGATACTGTTAAGACTCACCAGTTAGACACTGAAAATTAGGAATATCATATTTCATGTGAAAAGGGATTTTATTCTAGCCCTGTGATTTGGGAGGGGTAAAAGGAAAATGGAAGCACTGTGGTTTAACAAAGCTTTAGTTCAGGTGAGGAAGAACAAATGTTTGGGATGAAGGTCAAGGATATAGATGAATATGTTCACAACAAAATGTCTGTTTCACAGGAGAAGCTATTTAGGGGACAATAGAGTGGGAATTTATGTCCGGGAATGGATAGAGCTCATCAAGATTGTATGAAAATACAGAAAGCAATACCAAGAGGGAAGGACAAGAGTGAAAAGGAGGCGGTCCCTAGAGCGCCGGTAGGAGGAATTTCAAAACCGAAGAGGCTATATTGTAGGGCAAAATAATACTTATTCCACCTAATATTTGCATAACATTTTTTGGTTCACAAGGTATGTTCTTATGCAACTGTGGCATTTAATATCAACACTAGTCATTTTTGAGTAAGTATCCTTATCCCTGGCTTATAAGTGAGGAAATTGAGGCTCAGCAAGATTAATTGATTTGTCAAGGCCACTATGCTAGAAAAATCAAGAGTGAGGATTTCAACCCAGGCATTCTGCCATGATTCTTCCTCTCTCGATTAGAGTGTCCACAGCCTGTGGACTTAGGTGAGGGAATGCCTGGCCAGTTCTAAGATATCTGTTTTAGCTGTGTTATGAGGGTCTGCCCTTATTCAAGGCCAATCTTGGCTGAAAGATATTCATGTTGATGGATACCTGTTGGGGATTTCAGTGGTGGATGGACATTTAGTCTATACTGAACTAGAACTTGTAATCAGCCTGAGAGGTGATAGAACAGCGAAGGGTTAGCCAACCGGGTAGACAGAACGAGAATGCAGAGCAACTTTTCATTTTATTCTGAGTTATACCTTACTAGTGGGGTTCACAATTTTGTAGAAAGATTTGTGTTCCCAGATTATCAATATTAGATTATAAAAAAAGAAAATATTCTATAGTTTGGTAAAAAAATTATATTGAAATTATCCCCTGCTGTAGATTACCTGGTTGGGATTCTCCTTCACATTCATGAATAATCATGTCTCAGCATAGGTTTTTATTTACTAATGGAGGTCTTTCCTGGTAGCCTGGTGCAAGTCTGCAGACAGTCTCCAGCTACTATCAAATTCAAGACCCGCTCTGTGCAGTACATTAGTCACCAGCCACGTGTGACTGTTGAACACTTGAAATGTCACCAATGGAAGATTAGATGTACTGTAAGTGTAAGGTACACACGGAATTTGAAAGTACAAAATACAATGTGAACCAACCCAATATTGATCACATGTTGAAATTATGGTTTTTGGATATATTAGGCAAAACCATATTATCAAAATTAACTTCACCCGTTTCTTTTTAAACAAACGCAGCTTCTAGAAAATGTTCAGTCACACATGAGGCTCACATATTTCTATTTTCCAGTGCTGCTCTAGAGGTAGATGAAGTCAGCTTGTCTAGTATGAATTCTGTAACGGCTATACAATAGCTCCAAGAAGTCTCCTCATTTAGTTTGGAAGTTCCAGTCAGAAATCCACTTTTTTCATTTCAGTCAGATAAGACTTTGCTACTAGTCTTTCCCTAACTGCTACCACCACCCAAAGTGCAGATTTCCCCTAGGAAAAATAACATGTTTTCCTTTAAGTTTTCCAGACTTTTGGACTCCGAAAGCACCATTTACTTTAGTTATGTGGACCTACTTGCAGTTTATTAGCAAATCACACTATACCATGTCTCCGTTCCTGTGCTCACTATGCACTTTGGTGTAAAGAACTCTGACTTGTTCCTCAAAATAGCTCCCAAGTTGCCGTCTAAGGAAAGCAGCCCTGACTTCTCACTGTGATGTACTTAGCCCTCCACTGTGCTCCCACTGTGCCCTCATTTGCCTCTTTCATAGAACGTTTTGCACTGCGCTGTGATTGTGGAGGGGCTGATCTGCCATTCTTCTAGACTGTAAGCTCCTTGGTATAGTTATTTCACTTTGTCTCCAGCACAGTATCTGCTATTAGGTTGGTGCAAAAGCAATTGCAGTTTAAAAGGTTAAAAATAATTGCAAAAACAGCAATTACCTTTGCACCAAATTTTCAGCAAATGTTTATTGAAAAAAAGAAAAAGAGATCAAATTGATGGATTTTTCAGCTGCTCCACACTTCATGATTTTTTTTCTCTTCCTGGTTTTCTTTTGTTGTCATATTTATCACCACTTTTTTACATATAATTTTATCTTATGGGCTGTTGGTATTTATGTAAGTCACCTTGAATGGTGACTTAAACTTAGAGTCCTGAGATTTTAATATAGAAGCTACCTCTCAAGAAATAACACATGAGGGAGAGCTCAAAGCTCAGGACTTCCAGTTAGACATTCGAAACAATGGAGGGCAGTAGCACACAGAAGTGTACCTCTCTGGCAGCCAGCACTGCAGCTTGTGAAAAGGATACACAGCATCACCTCATCAAACTGCATAGTCAACCTGCAGTCTCTTGCTACAAGGATGCTATGTTTATAGAGATAGTTATAATCATGCAGAGATAGGTCGGTACCTTCTGTTTCTAATGTTCTCTTCTGTCTTGTTTTGCTTGTTTTTGATTCTCATTGTATTTAAAAATGAATGGGAAATGAATTAACAGTGACTTCTTCTTGAATGACCAGACTCTGGAATTTTTAAAAATCCCTTCCACTCTTGCACCACCCACTGACCCACCTGTGCTCATCTGGATTATTATATTTGGTGTGATATTTTGTATCATCATACTTGCAATCACCCTATTGGTTTTATCAGGAATCCAGCAACGTAGATCATAAGATACTGAAAGGGAATGATTTAAAGAGCATTTTCTATTTGTTATGAGGTGGAAAAATAAGGAGAGGATTTTCCCTAGCTAAAGATAATGCTTTATATCTGAAACTTTGAAAAAAAGTGATTTTCAAAATATCACTTACGCTCTTGCTTTTAGAGACTTTTTGGAGTCCAGCTTCCGTTACTTAACAATGGCTCCTTCCATGACTGCTGTTCTCTCTGTCATACACCACATGAATGTTACATATCCAGAGTCGTTTTAATATCCATGTCATGATTGTGTAAGCTGGATATACCGAGCTAAGCAGACTTGCGGGTAGGCAGAGTTAATCTTTGGTAGTCACCTACATCCAAGTGCTAGCAGGTCCACAGCTCTTTCCGTGCCTCCCCTCCTTGGCTTGCCTCTTCTTGGCCCAGTGTCTGCAGCCGCCACCTTGTCCCAGATACTTTGTTGCTGCTTTATACCTCCCTCCCTTTGATGGATGCTCATCCCTCTACTGCCTATGATGCTATTCTCCCTACATCAGAAAATAATTTTGTTTCCAAGTACCTCTCATCCAGAGGAGAAGAGGAGGGCATCCTTAGCTCTTCACTAGACACTTTCATGCTCCTAAACCTTCTCTTCTAATACAGAGGAAGAAGAATTCTGGTAAGTGGGAATCACACGGACATGCATTGGTTTCCAAAAAGGTTGGTACTAGATGTAGTATATGCTATGTGTTTGGCCAAGTATGTGTTCAACTAAATGTTTCTGTTTAAGTTTATTACTTTCCATGTGTTTTACCCTAGTTTACTAACAGAAGGTAATCATTTTAAATATCGGGCTTTGTACATTTTTTCACAAATGATAAGGGAAATGCTATGGAATCAATATCATTTATGTCCAGTCCCTGAGTTAAACTAAAAACTTAAGAACATGTTACACATTCATGATATTCTTGATCTTGGCATGACATGTAATGCAATGAGACTTGATACAAGTTGTTTCTTCTAGTTTGGTTTTTAAAAAAAGAATATTGAGAGGCATTCTCTTGGAATATTTGAATACCTATGTTTAATAATTTAAAGTTTTGTATTAATCCTAAAATACTATGATTCTGTGGTTTCTTTTTGTTTTTGTGACTATAATTTTGTAACTTAATTATTTAATTTTTAATTTTTAAATAATTTTTCATATTTCCAAAAATAATTTGGATTGTTTTCAAATTTTGAAAGACTAAGCTGTTAATGCATGCTGTTCTTTTTTTTTAATTAAAATTTATTGGGGTGACAATGATTAGTAAAATTACATAGGTTTCAACAGTGCAATTCTATAACACATCATTTATCTATCACATTGCATGTTCACCACCCAGAGTCAATTCTCCTTCCATCACCACATATTTGACCCCCTTTACCCTCACTTACTACCCACTCTCCCCCCTTACCCTTTAGTAACCACCAAATTATTGTCTAAGTCTATGAATTGTTGTTTCTTTATTTCTTTGTCTTATTCCTTTGTTGCTTTCAGTTTTATATACCACATATGAGTGAAATCATAGGGTTCTCAACTTTTTCTATGTAGCTTATTTCACTTAGCATAATAATCTCAAGATCCATCCATGTTGTAGCAAACAGTACTATTTCATCTTTTCTTATGGCAGAATAGTATATATACCACATTGTGTATATATACCACATCTTTTATCCAATCATCCATTGAAGGACACTTTTGTTGTTCCCTGTCTTGGCCACCAAAAATAAAGCTGCAATGAACATTGGAACACATTTTTCTGTACGGATAAATGTTTTCAGATTTTTTTGGTAGATCCCCAGAGAGGGATTGCTGGGTCATATGGTAATTCTATTTGTAATTTTTTGAGGAACCTCCACACTGCTTTCCATAGTGGCTGCACCAATCTGCATTCCCACCAACAGAGTATGAGGGTTCCTTTTTCTCCACAGCCTCTCCCACACTTGATCTTATTTGTCTTGTTGATGATAGCTATTTTAACTGGGGTGAGGTGATAGCTCATTTTGTTTTTATTTGCATTTCTCTGATGATTAGTGATGTTGAGCATTTTTTCATATGTCTGTTGGGCATTTGTAAGTCCTCTTAGGAGAAATATCCCCCACCCGTTTTTTAATTGAATTGTTTGTTTGACCTGTTGTTGAGTTGCTCAAGTTCCTTATATATTTTGGATAGTAGCCCCTTATGAGAGACGTTGTTGGCAAAAATCTCCCATTCTGTTGGTTGCCTCTTTATTTTGTAGATCGTTTCATTTGCTCTGCAGAAGCTATTTAGTTTGATATAGTCCCATTCATTTATTTTAGCTTTTACTCCCCTTGCATTTGAAGTCAAATTCATGACAACCTCTTTAAACCCAAGTCCATAAGTTTAGTACCTATGTTTTCTTCTATACAGTTTATTGTTTCAGGTCTTATGTTTAGGTCTGTGATCCATTTTGAGTTATTTTTGGTACATGGTGACAGATAGCAGTCTAGTTTCATTCTTTTGTATGTGCCTTTCCAATTCTCCCAAACCATTTACTAAAGATGCTGTTTTTTCTCTATTATATTATGGACTTCTTCATGAAAAATTATCTGTGCATATTCATGTGGGTTTACTTCTGGGTTTCCCATTTTATTCCATTGGTCTGTGTGTCTGTTTTTCTGCCAGTGCCATGTTGTTTTCATTATTGTTGCTCTGATCCTCGAATCCAAAAAGCAAATAGAACACCTAACTACCTCAATCCAAACAGCCCTTTTCCAAGGCACATTGTATTAAAGCTGTCAAAAATTAACAAGAAAGAAAGAATCCTCAAGTCAGCCAGGGAAAAGAAGATGGTAACCCAAAAAGCAAAGCCCATTAGATTTCACCAGATTTTGCAGCAGAAACTCTACAAGCCAAGGGGGAGTGAAGTCAATATTCAAACTATTGGAAGAGAGAAATTATCATCTGAAAATAATATATTCAGCAAAAATATACTTTAGATATTAAGGAGGAATATGGATCTTTGCAGATATATAGAAGCTGAGGGAATTTTCTAACACACAACCTGCACTACAATAAATACTGAAGGAGGCTATTTGACCTGAAACAAAAAAGCAAAAGAATACAAACCCATGAGTAATATTATGAACAGACAGTAGGAAATACTAGTCACTGTATGAAATAGGATATTATATACTTAAACATAGCATACGGGGTAAGGAAGAAAAACCAAGTAAAAAAAAAGAGAAAAAGAAAACTTGCCACTGCGATGCAGATATCAACTCACAGCATAAATAGGGATAATTTGTGACAACAAAACAAAAAAGGGGACAGAGTAAAGGTCTGAAATGGCACAAGGGAATGGAGAAAGAAATCATGTTGGATAAAATGGAATACTCTAAATATAAAAGTTTCTTTTACATAAACTTAATGATAACCACTCTAAAATAAAATCCAGAACTGAGATATATACTGTATAAAAGAAGAAATGGAGGGAAAAAACCATAGGATACCACCACACAGAAATAACAGACAACAAAAAGGCAAAGAAACAATGGAGACACGGTCTTTCCAGAAAACAAAAGATAGAATGATGGGATTCCTCACATATCAATAATCACCATAAATGTAAATGGAATAAACTCACCAATAAAAAGGCAAAGAGTAGCAGATTGGATCAAAAAACTAAATCCAATCATATGCTCCCTCCAAGAGACACATCTCACATACAAAGATTAATAGAGACTCAGTGTGAAAGGGTGGAAATTGACAATCAAGCAAATGGTATTCAGAGAAAACCAGGTGAATCCATAATCAGATCAGAAGAAATAGACTTCAAGATGAAAAAGATAACAAGAGACAAATATAGATATTATTTGTCATAATGACAGAGGAATATATAAAAACCAGACATCATAGTCATCAATATTTATGGCCCCAATCAGGAGCACTGAAATATACAAAGAAAATAATAACAGAATGACTGCTATATAGAAATAGAGGAGAGATCAAAAGATAACAAAGAAATAAATGAGAATGAAAATACATCCTACCAAAATTTTTTGGATGCAGTGAAAGAAGTTTTAAGAAGAAAATTTATATCACTACGGGCCTAGCTCAAGAAAGAAAATAATCCAGTTAAACAACATTATTGTACACATTAATGAACTAGAAAAAGAAGAACAAATGAAACCCAAAGTCAGCAGAAGGAAGGGAATAATAAAAATCAGAGCAGAGCTAACTGAAATAGAGAACAAAAAGATAATAGACTAAATAAGTACAACAAAGAGCTGGTTCTTTGAAAAAATTGATAAAATTGACAAACACTTGGCTACACTCACTAAGATAAAAAGAGAAAAGACACAAATAAACAAATTCAGACATGAAAGAAGGGATGGTATCATGGATGCCACAGAAATACGAAGGATCATCAAAGAATAATATGAAGGAATAGATACCACCAAATTCAATAACCTAGAAGAAATGGAAAAGTTTTTAAGCTGAATCAAAAAGTACGGGAAAACCTAAATAGCGCAATCGACAGCAAACAAATTCATTCACTCATCCAAAACCTTCCCAAAAGCAAAAGTCCAGGACCAAATGTCTTCACTAGTGAATTCTACCAAACATTCAGGAGGATCTAATCCTTGTCCTTCTCAAACTCTTCCAAAAAATTGAAGAAGAGACAGTGCTCCCTAACTTACTTTACGAGGCCAAGAGTACTGACACCAAAATCTGGTAAGAATAACACAAAAAAGAAAACTACAGACCAATATCTCTGATGAATACAGATGCAAAAATCCTAGACAAAATTCTATCAAATCGAATGCAACAATGAATTAAACAGATTATACATCATGATCATGTAGGATTCATCCAGGGGCATAAGGATGGTTCACATATGCAAATCGATCAGTGTGATACACCACATAAACAAAATAAAGGACAAAAATCATATGATTATATCAATAAATGCAGAAAAAACATTTGACAAGGTACAAATCCATTTATCATGAAAACACTTAATAAAATGGGTATAGAAGGGAAAAATACCTTAACATAGGAAAGACCTTTTATGAAAAACCCTCAGCTAATATCATAATTAACGGTGAAAAACTGAAACATTTTGCTCTACATTCAGGAACACAAGAGAGCTGTCCCTCACCACTGCTGCTTTTCAATATAGTATTAGAAGTCCTAGCTAGAGTTATCAGGTAAAAGAAAGAAATAAAAGGCATCCAAATGGGGAATGAAGAAGTTAAATTGTCACTTTTTGCAGATGACCTTATGCTAAACATAGAACAACCTAATGTCTCCACTACAAAGCTGTTAGAAAAAATAAATGAATACAGTAAATTTACTGACTATGAAATCAATGTAGAAAACTTCATTGCATATCTATATACTAACAATGAAATATCAGAAAAAAAAATAGAAAAATTCTGTTTGCATTTACAACAAAAAGAATAAAATACATAGGAATAAATTTAACCAAGTATATGAAAGACCTATACAGTGAAAAATATAAGATATTTTTAAAAGAAATTGAAGAAGACACAAAGAAATGGAAAGACATTCCATGATCATGGATTGGAAGAATCAATATAGTTAAAATGGCCATATTACCCAAAGCAATATACAGATTTAATGCAATACCCATCAAAATCCCAACAGCATTTTTAAAAGAAAAAAAAAAAATAGTCAGATTTGTATAGAACCACATAAAACGTGAATAGCCCAAGCAATCCTAAGAAAAAAAAGAATAATGCTGGAGGTTTCACACTCCTTAACTTCAGCCTGTAATACAGGGTAACAATAAGCAAAACAGTATGGTATTCACAGAAAAACAGACACATAAACCAATGGAATACAATTGAAAACCCAGAAATAAACCCACAAAATATGGACAGATAAGTTTTGACAATGAAGCCAAAAACATACAACAGAGAAAAGACAGCCTCTTCACTAAATGGTGCTGGGTGTTTGGAAAGTCACATGCAAAACAATGAAACTACACTGTTATGTGTCACCATGTCCAAAATTAACTCAAAGTGGGTTGGAGACCTAACATAAGACCTGAAACAATAACCTGCATTGAAGAAAACATTGGTACTAAATTTATGGACCGTGGGTTCAAAGATGGTTTTAATTAATATGACCTCAAAGGCAAGGGAAGTAAAAGCTAAGATAAATGAATGAGACTTTATAAAAGTAAAGTGCTTCTGCACAGCAAAAGAAACCATCAACAAAATAAAGAAACAACGAACTGAATGGGAGAAGATTTTTGCAAACAATGCCTCTGATAAGGTGCTGATATCCAAAATATACAAGGAAGTCATACCACTCATCACACACAAAAAAACACAGTCCAATTAAAAAACAGCCAGAGAACCTGAATAGACATTTCTCCAAAGAGGACATGAAGATGGCCAAGAGACATGAAAAAATGCTCAGCATCTCTAATCATCAGAGAAATACAATAAAACCACAATGAGATATCACCTCACACCAATTAGAATGGCTATCATCAAGAAGACAAATAGTAACAAGTGTTGGAGAGGCTGTGGAGAAAAAGGAACCCTCATATACAGTCGGTGGGAATGCAGATTGGTTCAGCCGCTATGGAAGGCAGTGTGGAGATTTCTCAAAAAAATTAAAAATAGAATTACCATATGACCAAGCAATCCCTCCCTGGGTATCTACCCCAAAATCTGAAAACATCTATCTGTACAGATATATGTGTTCCGATGTTTATTCCAGCTGTATTGATGGTGGAAAGACAAGGAAACAACCAAAGTGTCCTTCAACAGATGATTGGATAAGGAATATGTGGTATATATACAATGGAGTACTATTCTGCCAAAGAAAAGATAAAATAATGCCATTTGCAACAACATGGATGGATCTTGAGATTATCATGCAAGGTGAAATAACTCAGACAGAAAAAGTTGAACTATAAGATTTCACTTATATGTGGTATATAAAACTGAAAGCAACAAAGGAATAAGACAAAGAATTAAAGAAACAAAAAAACTCGTAGACATAGACAATAGTTTAGTGGTTACATGAGGGATAAGGGGAAAGGAGGTGGTAAGTGAGGGTAAATGGGATGAAATATATGGTGATGGAAAGAGAACAGAAACTGGATGGTGAAAACACAATGTGGTATATGGATTATGTATTACACTTTAAACCTATTGAATTACATTGTCACCCCAATGTATTTTAATTAAAAAAATAAAAATCTCAAGATCCATAGGTTTTGTCTCAAATGGCATTATTTCATCTTTTCTTATGGCAGAATTGTATTCCATTGTGCATATATATACCACATCTTTTATCCAATCATCCACTGAAGGACACGGGTTTTTTCCATGTCTTGGCTGCCATAAATGAAGCCGCAATGGATATCGGAACGCATATATCTGTACAGATAAATGTTTTCAGATTTTTTGGGTAGATGCCCAGGAGAAGGATCGCTGGGTCATATGATTATTCTATTCTTAATTTTTTGAGGAACCTCCACTCTGCCTTCCATAGTGGACGCATTAGTTTGCATTCCCACCAACAGTGTGTATAAGGGTTCCTTTTTCTCCACAGCCTCTCCAACACTTGTTACTATTTGTCTTGTTGATGATAGCCATTCTAAGTGGGGTAAGGTGATATCTCATTGTGGTTTTATTTGTATTTCTCTGATGATTAGTGATGTTGAGCATTTTTTCATATGTCTAATGTCCATATATATGTCCTTTTTGGAGAAATGTCTCTTCAGATCCTCTGCCCATTTTTAATTGGATTGTTTGAGTTTTGGTTGTTGAGTTGTATGAGTTCCTTATATATTTTGGATACTAGTCACTTATTGGAGGTGTTGTTTGCAAGAATCTTCTTCCATTCAGTTGGTTGTTTATTTTGTCAATGATCTCTTTTGCTGTGCAGAAGTTCTTTTTGATGTAGTCCCATTCATTAATTTTAGCCTTTACTTCATGTGCTTTTGAAGTCAAATTTATAAAATCCTCTTTGAATGCAAGGCCCATAAGTTTAGTAACTATGTTTTCTTCTTTTGTTCCAAGGCCTATGTTTAAGTCTTTGATCCATTTTGAGTAAATTTTAGTACACAGTGACAGATACCAGTTTGTTAAAACCTTCATAATTTTACTAACAAATGTCACCCTAATAAATTTAATTAAGAAAAAATGCCATACTCATTAATACCAATATTCCTGAAATGAAGCCTCTATAGCTCAATAACAAAAAAGAAAAGCTATTATGTCATATCCTGTGTCGTATCTCCAGGGCTGCCTTAGGAAAATAACCAGGCTTGACTGGTCTTAGAGACATTGGAAGTTTTCTGTTTCATTAGAAGTGATTCAGTAAGAATCTGTAAATTACACAAACTTGGTTTGTCTAATGGGAGCTTTATCTCTAAGTAAGTCTTAGTCAGCTCTAGGGACACTGGATCCCAGACGAATTTGCTGAAAAGCAGACACCCACTGCTTTCTCTCTCCATTTCCAGAGCATTCTGAAATTTAGATTCTTATGTGGACTGTGAAGCCAAGTCCTATCTATCAGTAGTCGGACCACTGGGTCACATGTGCAAATTTTTGGTTCCAAAAGCCCATGACTTCATGTCCCCTGGATTGTTTGTGTCTTCCACTGAGACTAATACCAGGGCCTTTCCTCTTGAAGCAACTCAAAGATTATTAGCTTTAGTTAAATAGCTTTTAGCAAAGAGGTCATTGTTGTTTATTTTTATACTTGAAATATTTTTTAAAAAATCACACCTTATGTCATGCAGTGTGTTAATATTTTTGTGTATGTGCACATTAAGATTATACTATATAATTGGTTTATATATACTGCTTTTCACTTCCTAATTTATTTAGATTTTTTCATTTCACAAAGTCATCATTGCTTATTTAACTATTCTAGTGCTTGTTACCACTTTTTCCTTATTACAAATCATTTTACATGTTGTACATCTTAAATGTACACAAGTTATACGTCAAATATATTTTGATTAAAAACAATAATGGAGGACGTCATCAAAATGGTGGTGTGAGTGTGAGGTTAGCCTCTGGAAATCTCTCCTGGAATTTACAACAAATTGAACAACTATAACTCCACAAGGATTCCCTGCACAGCAGCCAGGCAAGATGAAGAGACTCACTACTGAATTCACCTAAAGGTGGGCAAATTGCGTGAGAAGGGGAGGTGGGAAGGGAGAAGTGCGAAGATGAGGCCGGGCAGGTGTAGGATGCAGACCTAGCTCAGTGCTCCGAGGACACTGCATCCCACAACTACCGCAGCTGTGGGAGTGGGAAGAACTCAGACTGCTAGGGCTCTGCTTAGGGCCCATAGGACTGAGGGGGCAGCATATAACACGGCTGAACCCAATGCCCATGGCAGAGACCTCGGAGAAAAGACTGAGGGATGAAGGCTGAAAATGGTGGTTTAAACCTTCACTGCCATAGAGAATGGAAGCCTTAGGCACTGTGACTAGCTGCCTCCTTGCTACCCTCCCAGAGCTCACCTCGTCCCCATCTGCCCGCTGCTAGAAGTGGAACAGTAGCATTGTCAGATCAAAAGAACAGAATATTCACAGTTCTGAGAACTGTGGTCCACAGACACAGATTTGCAGCCCAATTAGTTCCGGCAAAGGGGAGGGAGCTGTGGAAGCCAGACTGGCTGTGGTGGTGGTCGCCGCCATTGCTCTGGGCCATCTCTCACAAACCATCCCACCCCTGTCCCTACCTATCTAGGTGGATCCCTGCAGGAGTATACAGAACTGCTGAAACACACAGGATCTGAAACTTGGGCAGGAAGGACTTTGGAATTTCAAAACCTCTCCATGTCGGTCCACAGAGGTGGCACCCTATGACCCAGAAGAACAGTTCACAGAGGAGAAGCCTGCCTTCCAGGGAATCCCCCCATTTTGTGAGAAGCTGCAATAGTGCAGAGAAAACATAACACTACAGCATGAGAGAGAGAAAAAAAGGCTGCAGTCAGAGAGAAAATAAAACATTCTACCAACAAGTACTGGAAAACAAAAGAAAGACCTCTTCCTATCAACCTGTTGCAGAAGCCACTCCTGTAGATGTCTAGGAAGAGAAATAATAAATCATTAATTGCCATGAATAACCAAGGCAACAAGACAGCTCAGAAAGAAAGTGAAAAGTCTCCAGAAAAGGAACTTAAAGATATGGAAATATGTGACTTAAATGACAGAGAATTCAAGATTGCAGTTCTGAAAAAACTCAACGAGATGCAAGAAAACACAGAAAGGCAGTTTAATGAACTCAGAAACACAATCAAAGAACAACATGAACATTTTACCAAAGAGATTGAAATTTTCAAAAGGACCAAAATTGATTTCTGGAGATTAAGAACTCAATGCAAGAAATGAAGATGAAATAGCCGGCTAGGTAGTGGAGTTGACCAGATGGAGGAAAGAATCAGTGACATCGAAGATAGAAACCTGGAAATGACACAGATGGAAGAAGAAAGAGACTTGAGACTTAAAAGAAATGCAAGAACTCTACAAGAACTTTCTAATTCCATCAGAAAGCAATATAAGAATAATGGGCATACCAGAAGGAGCAGAAATACAGAAGGGAACAGAGAGTACATTCAAACAAATAGTCAATGAGAACTTCCCAAACTTGTGGAAAGAACTGGATCCTCGAATCCAAGAAGCAAATAGAACACCTAATTACCTCAATCCCAACAGGCCTTCTCCAAGGCACATTGTATTGAAGCTGTCTAAAATCAATGACAAAGAAAGAATCCTCAAGGCAGCCAGGGAAAAGAAGACGGTAACCTACAAAGGAAAGCCCATTAGATTATCATCAGATTTTACAGCAGAAACTCTACAAGCCAGAAGGCAGTGGAACCAAATATTTAAACTACTGAAAGAGAGAAATTATCAGCCAAGAATCATATATCCAGCAAAGATATCCTTTAGATATGAAGGAGGAATAAAGACCTTTCCAAGCATACAGAAGCTGAGGGAATTTTCTAATACCCGACCTGCACTACAAAAAATACTAAAGGAGGCTATTTGATCACCTTCAACATGGACAATTGGTGGCAACCAAAACATAAAAAGGGGGAGAGCAAAGGCCTGAACCGGAATGGAGTAAGTAAGCATGCTGAAAAAAACGGAATACTCTAAATATCAAACATTCTTTTACATAAACTTAAGGGTAAACACTCAAAAAACATCCAGAACTGAAATATGTACTGTAATAAAAGAAGAAACAGAGGGAAAAATCAAAGAAAGTCACTACACAGAAATAATAGACAACAACAAAAAGCAAAAGAACAATGGAGACACAGTCTTACCAGAAAACTAAAGATAGAGTGATAGGAAATCCTCCCATATTAATAATCACCCTAAATGTAAATGGAGTGAACTCACCAATAAAAAGCCACAGAGTAGCAGATTGGATCAAAAAACTAAACCCAACCATTAGTTGCCTACAAGAGATACATCTCAGCTACTAGGACAAGCATAGACTCAAAGTGAAAGGGTAGAAATTGACACTCCAAGCAAATGATATCCAGAGAAAATCAGGTGTAGTCATACTGATATCAGATGAAACAGACTTCAGGGTGAAAAGGTAACAAGAGATAAAGATGAACATTTTAAATGGTAATGGGGACTATGTGACAAGAGGACATAACAGTCATCAATATTTACGCCCCCAAACAGGGAGCACAGAAATATACCATGCAACTACTAACAGAACTAAAGGGAGAAATTGACCAAATCACAATTATAATAGGGGACCTAAATACATCATTGACAGAAATGGATAGATCATCTAAACAGAAAATAAATAAAGAAATAGCAGCCCTAAATGACACATTAGATGAAATGGACATAATTGTCATTTATAGAGCACTTCATCCTAAAACATGAGGCTATACATTTTTTTCTACTCTATATGAAACATTCTCAAGGATAGACCATATATTGGGACATAAAACTAGCCTCAGTAAATTTAAGGAGATTGAAATCATACCAAACATATTCTCTGATCACAAGGCTTTAAAATTGGATATCAACAGCACAAAGAAAGTAGGAAAAACTGCAAATATATGGAGATTAAACAGCATGTTTTAAAAGAAATACCAGGTCAAAGAAGAAATTAGAGAAGATAAAATAATACATAAAAAACAAATGAGATGAAAATACATTCTACCAAAATGTTTGCGATGCAGCGAAAGCAGTTTTAAGGGTAAAATTTATATCATTACAGGCCTATCTCAAGAAACAAGAAAAATCCCGGGTAAATAACCTCACATTACACTTTAAAGAACTAGAAAAAGAAGAACAAATGAAACCCAAGGTCAACAGAAATAAGGAAATAATAAAAATCAGAGCAGAACGAAAAGAAATAGAGAACAAAAAGACAATAGAAGAAATTAATGTGACAAAGAGCTCGTTCTTTGAAAAGATTAACAAAATTGACAAACCCTTGGCTAGACTCACTAAGATAAAAAGAGAGAAGACACTAATAAAAAAATCAGAGATGAAAAATGGGAAAGTTATAACGGATGTCACAGAAATACAAAGGATCATCCTAGAATACTATGAAGGACTATATGCCACCAAATTCAATAACGTAGAAGAAATGGACACGTTCTTAGAAACATATAGCCTTCCTAGGCTGAACCTTGAAGAATTGGAAAATCTAAACAGACCGTTTGCAAGTAATGAAATTGAATCAGTTATCCAAAACTTCCCAAAAGCAAAAGTCCGGGACCAGATGGCTTCACTAATGAATTCTACAAAACCTTCAAAGAGGATCAATACCAATCCTGCTCAACATCTTCCAAAAAGTTGAAGTGTCGGTCCAGCGCAACACAGGCTGTGGAGAGGCAAGAAGAGGCGGCTTTGGGTTAAGCTTTAAGAAAGAAGCAGAGACTCAATGCAGTTAAATCCAGAGGTCCAAGGTCTCGCAGCCTTGAAAGACTGGAGCCCTGAATCGGACCGACTGATGGTATTTATTGATCACATACAAGGAAGAGGCATTGTTTTAGACACGGTCTGTACAACTCAACCACTACGTCAGAAAATTACCTCAAACTGAAATTATTTGTCCCAAAATAGCCAAAGCATATAGTCCCATGATGACTAAGGTGTGGTATGCACCTCCCTGGGGGACAAAGTCTCTTATGGTGAAACACTTCCATGAGCTGAGCAGAAAGAGCTTGATCTTATCACTCACAAACAGGTGAGAAGGAACAGCCAGAGGCAGCAGCAGCTTTTCTCAAGCATGGGGGAAGTAGAGGCAAGGCCCCTTCCCAGATCTTCTAAGACAGCTTATCGGGGGCCTCTGTGGAGTTCCACCTGGCTTGAGTTGTTCCCCCCATGGGGAATCTTACTCGTCATTAGCTGCAAACCCTTCTTCTGGAGACCAAACAGAGAGACACAAGAGGTAACCAACTCAGTCCCAAAGAAGCACAGTCCCACAGACTCTTCTTTCCTTAGGGAAAGGCGTGGGGAGAGGGGAGGGGAGAAACGCCTAGGCTGTTGTGTGACGTCACTGAAGAAGAGACAATACTCCCTAACTCATTTTATGAGGCCAACCTTATCCTGACACCAAAACCTGACAAGGACAACACACAAAAACAAAACTACAGACCAATATCTCTGATGAATACAGGTGCAAAAACCCTAGACAAAATTCTAGCAAATGGAATGCAACAATGCATTAAAATGATTATTCATCACGACCCAGTGTGGTTCATCCCAGGGCTGAGGATGGTTCAACATCTGCAAATCCATCAATATGATACATCACATAAACCAAATAAAGGACAAAAATCATATGATTATATCAATTGATGCAGAAAAAGCATTTCACAAGATACAACATCCATTTATGATTAAAACACTTAATAAAATAGGTATACAAGGAAAATACCTTAACATAATAAAGGCCATATATGACAAAGCCTCAGCTAATCTCATAATTAGTGGTGAAAAACTGAAGCCCTTTGCTCTATGTTCAGGAACACGAAAGGGCTGTCCCCTATCACCTCTGCTTTTCAGTGTAGTGTTAGAAGTCCTCACCACAGAAATCAGGCAAGAGAAAGAAATAAAAGGCATCCAAAATGGGAATGAAGAAGTGAAATTGTCACTCTTTGCAGATGACATGATGCTGTATATAGAAAACCCTAAAGGCTCCAGCATAAAGCTAGTAGAGACAATCAATGAATATAGTAAAGTTGCCGGCTACAAAATCAACGTGCAAAAGTCCATTGCATTCTTAAAGATTATCAATGAGTTCTCACAAAAAGAAATTAAAAAAAAAAAAATTCCTTTTGCAATTGCAGCAAAAAGAATAAAACACCTAGGAAAAACTTAACCAAGTATGTAAAAGACCTATATGCTGAAAACTTCAAGACATTTTTAAAATAAATTGAAGATGACAAAAAGAAATGGAAAGATATGCCGTGCTCATGGATTGGAAGAATCAACATAATTAAAATGGATATATTACCCAAAGCAATATACAGATTTAATGCAATTTCTATCAAAATCCCAATGGCATTTTTAAAAGAAATAGAACAAATAATCATCAGATTTGTTTGGAACCACAAAAGACCCCGAATAGCCACAGCAATTTAAGAAAAAAACAATGCTGGAGGTATCACACTCCTGACTTTAGCTTGTACTACAGGGCTACAATAATCAAAACAGTATGGTATTGGCAGAAAATCTGACACATTTACCAATGGAATAGAATTGAGAACCCAGAAATATAACCATATAAATATGGACAGATAATTTTTGACAAAGAAGCAAAAAATATACACTGGAGAAAAGACAGTCTCTTCAATAAATGGTGCTGGGAGAATTGGAAAGCCACATGAAAAGAATGAAACTGGATTGCTATCTGTCACCATGTACCACAATTAATTCAAAATGGATCAAAGACTTAGGCATAAGACCTGAATCAATAAACTGCATAGAAGAAAATGTTAGTACTAAACTTATGGACCTTGGGTTCAAAGAGCATTTTATGAATTGACTCCAAAGGCAAGGGAAGTAAAAGCTAAAATAAATGAATGGGACTATATCAAACTTAGAACTTCTGCACAGCAAAACAAACCATCGACAAAATAAAGAAGCAACTAACGGAATGGGAGAAGATTTTTGCAAACAGTGAGTCCGATAAGGGGTTTAGTATACAAAATATACAAGAAACTCATGCAACTCAACAACAAAATAACAAACAACCCAAATGAAAAACGGGCAGAGAACCTGAAGAGGCATTCCTCAAAGAGGACATACAAATGGTAAATAGACATATAAAAAATGTTCAACATCACTAATCATTAGAGAATTGCAAATAAAACCACAATGAGATATCACCTCACCCCAGTCAGAATGGCTATCATCAACAAGACAAATAGTAACAAGTTTTGGAGAGGCTGTGGAGAAAAAGGAACCCTCATACACTGCTGGTGGGAATGCAGACTGGTGCAGCCATTATGGAAGGCAGTATGGAGGTTCCACAAAAGATTACGAATAGAATTACCATATGACCCAGAAATCCATCTCCTGAGTATCTACCCAAAAAATCTGAAAACGTTTTTACATAAAGACAAGTGTGCTCCAATGTTCACTGAAGCTTTATTTACAGCGGCCAAGAAACGGAAACAACCAAAATGTCCTTCAATAGTGAGTGGATAAATAAGTTGTGGTATAGGGCCAGCCCGGTGGCTCAGGTGGTTGGAGCTCTGTTCTCCTAACTCCGAAGGCTGCTATTTCGATTCCCACATGGGCCAGTGGGCTCTCAACAACAAGGTTGCTGGTTTAACTTCTTGAGTCCCGCAAGGGATGGTGGGCTGCGCCCTCTGCAACTAGCAATGGCAACTGGACCAGGAGCTGAGCGGCATCCTCCACAACTAAGATTGAAAGGACAACAACTTGACTTGGAAAAAAGTGCTGGAAGTACAAACTGTTCCCCAATAAAGTCCCATTCCCCTTCCCCAATAAAATCTAGAAAAGAAAAAAAAGCCATTTTGGTATATACACAATGGCATACTATTCAGCAGTAAGAAAAGACGAAATGGGAGCATTTGTGACAACATGGATGGATCTTGAGATTATAATCCTAAACCGAATAAGTCAGACAGGAAAAGCAGAGAACCATATGATTTCACTGATATGTGGTATATAAATCAAAACAACAAAATAACAAGACAAACAAGTGAGAAACAAAAACTCATAGACACAGACAATAGTTTAGTGGTTAACAGAGGGTAACGGGGTGAGGGGTGGGAGATGAGGGTAAAGGGGATCAAATATATGGTGATGGAAGGAGAACTGACTCTGGGTGGTGAACACATAATGGGATTTATAGATGATGTAATACAAAATTGTACACCTGAAATCTATGTAACTTTACAAACAATTGTCACCCCAATAAACTTTAATTAAAAAAAAAATGAACAAAAAATCATTTTAAATGTAATTCTTTGACCTAATTTCTGAGAATTTCCTACATTAGCTCTCTAGAGACAGGATAACTGAGACAAAGAGTATAAGTATTTTGAAAACTATCCATACATGTCACCAAATTGCCCAAATTGCCAGAAAGGTTATGCCTATGTACATATCCAACAGAAAGAATGCTGCTATTTTAATGCTAGAATTAAATGCTGTTCTTTTTTTCCCCAGACCTGGGATGCAAAGAGGATATTCAAGAAGGCTGAGTTCTTTGCGTCTATTGGACTTCCTAATATGACCAAAGGATTCTGGGAAAACTCCATGCTAACTGAGCCAGGCAAAGGCTAGAAAGTGGTCTGCTGCCCTACAGCCTGGGACCTGGGGAAGTGTGACTTCAGGTAGCAAGGCTGATATATTCACAGCTGATACTAAAATGGGAAACAATGGAGGCAGGGATGAGGATAAATTTGGATTCCTTCTGTGCTTCTCTGAGCACAGAAGAGATGAATGAATTCTCCTTGAATGAAGGCTGGGAGTCCATGAGAGCACATCTAGGCTTTCCCAGGAAAAGGGGATTGTCAGCAGGCTCTAACCTGAACCTTTAGACAATTTGCCTCATTTGAAATAATATGCACACATTATAGTTGCATGGTCATGGGTATGGTGGTGGCCCTATTAGGAAAATATGGTGCTAAGAGCTATGGAAGATGGATGTGTGAATCAGGCACTGATCCTCCCTTCCATGTGTGAATGGGATGTGGAATGACTGGGCTCTAGAAAATCTGGGCAGCCTCATCTATGGACTAAGTTAAGGACTTTAGGCTGGAAGTTAGAGTTCTGATCTGAGTGGCTGAAGGTGGTTATAGTGTCCCTCAAGGGGATGGGCAGGAAGCCTTGCACAGAGTCATCTGTAGCTTAATAGACTCAATTTCTGGAAGAGATAATCTTGACAAGAAGGTTAAAAAGACATGGTCCAAGTATGAGTAGCCCAAGGATAATGAGAAGAGGAACGAGTAAAGGTGAGAGAAGGGACTATAACTAGGATTCCTAAGAGTGAGAAGGGGATCCCTGGTGGGGTGTAAGTGAAGACAAAACTAGAACTCTTTTAATAAAGAGCAGCTCCAGGAGTCTCGGGTTAGTTATTAGTAGTTATCAGTCCTGGGAGAGTGGCATGTCTGTCTGTTCAAAAAGGAGCTTCAGGTCTTCAGGTGACTCACAGGAACAGAAGCAATAGTCTTTCTTCTGGGGGAGTCTTGTGGAGACTTTAATAAAACAGGTTTGATTTGAGGGAAGGGGACCCTCTGAAGTTTGACAGTAGTTGGGGTGCTCAGAAGAAGTGTAAAGAGTCCCTTTCATTTAGGTGTTAACTGCGCTGTTAGAGACCCCACTCCCTCTAGGCTTTAAAAATACTTTGTTCCAATTTTAGCGGGCTATAATGTGTAGAGGAGTTGGCCTGGGGGAGGTATAGTCTTTATGTTTTGAGTTTATGCTGGATTTTTTCCAGTTAATAACACAAGAAATAATAGAATTGAGGTCAGAATCTAAAGTAATGCGCAGCATTTGGAGTCACGGCTTAGAAACCTAATGACAAAACTTTTCCACAGTCCTTTTTAAGTCTTATTTGCTTGTTTTACATTTTCTTTAAGACATAGGCCAATGGTAAGGCATAGGCTGAGTAAAACGAGCCCTAATCTTGAACTCTATCTTTACAATTGAGCAGGTTTTAGAGGAAACAGGTCCAGAAAGAGTGGTTGAGATTGAATAAATGGCTAATTAACAGACATACCTGCCACATCAAGGGTCACCTGCAGTTTTGCCTCTGTCATGAGAAGAGCTTGAGAGTCACTGGGAACTTCAGCCTGTCAGTGAACACAGCCGTTTCTGGGGAGGGAATTGGTCCCTGCTCCAGTACAATCCCTCCTCCAGTGCCCTTTTAGTCTGCAAAGGAGGCTGCTTTGGAGGATTAGGACATTCCTTACTCCAGTGGTCTGGGCTCCTGTATCCAAAGCAGGCTCTTTGACCTGGTGTGTCTCTTTTGGGGTTTCCACGGTGGCCCTAAGGTGCTTTGGCCTTGGGCTGTCCAGAACTGCAGCCAAAAATCTGGCATGTCTCTGGCCTCGTCTCTAGTCTCACTGTTCCTTTCTTTCCTTGTTTTCAGTTGTTAAAGATATTTAAGTAATTTTCCTGGCCTTCATTCCTTAGGATCTGAGCCTTGTATTAAGATGTAACAGTAAGTTAGAATTATTATAATATCTTGACAGGTTAGGGAAAATATTAAGTCAAGATTTATGAATTTACCTAAACTTATCTAAATTTTTGGAAAAAACAGTTAAATCACTCTTCATATTGGTTTGTGTCGGAAATGAGAAGGGCACATGAATCCTAGCAGTCCCAAAATACAGCAGCTTACATAATTACTAGCAAAACTTAGTTCTTAGATTTAGTCTTCTCATGTAATCAAAGATCTAATTAACATTATATAAAACATACAAATTATTCTGATAACGCGTATAATCTTTGCTTCTTAGGGGGGTGGGAAATGCTTATAATGTTAGTAGCAGATCAATAGTGTAACAAACTTTATCTTACTTAACGGAGAAAGAAAACTTTAATTTTGCACTAGCTTACTTCTGATGGTTAAATTTACTTAATTAATTGCATTTAGCTTAACCATATATACAATTCTTTCAAGATTCTCTTTCACAAACCTTTTATAACTTTCCCCGTCCCTCTTAGTTTGTTTCTTTTCACTGACTCAGAAATAACCATGTTTAGGACAGAGTATTTTCTTCCAGTTCCTTTAAAAATGTATTTCCATATCTTATACCTTCTTTGAAAATACACATTTTTTTCTTTTATATTAATTAGAATCCATAACCTTCAGAACCTAAATTTTTACTTACAACTAAAAGCAAGCAATTAACTTTTCCATTGGTAAATCCAGGAATGTATTTTGTAACCTTCAAAAGTATAGACTTTTATAATAAAATATAAGCTATATTTATTAATACATCTTTATCTTTTAATGTTCCTGTGACAAAAAGCCAGAAATAGGTGAACTCATACTCATCCAATAATTAATATTTCAGTATTTTGTTATTTTGAAATACCTAGATATTCAATAATTTTTATCATTTAACATAACTTAACAAAACCAAAATCTTAAGTTACCAACAGAAGCTGGAAAACTATATCCAAGTATCTAGTTATATATTATTACTGGAAAGTTTTATCTAAAATCTTATTTCAGTTAACATTTTATTAGTTCTTAACTCTATGAGATTTTAAGTTAATTACCGAAGCTATTTTGTTGACAAATTTTGGAACACAGATAACATGAATTTATTTTTGTAAACTCAGGTAAACAACAGATATATATTTAATTTAATAACCTTAAAAGACATAGCTATTTAACCAAAAGTTAAACCAGCCTTAGTACCAAATATTTTCTTAGATCATATGATCCTGAAAAGTACTTGGTTAGTTTTAAATTATTTAAATTTATATAAATGCATAAAATTTTATTTTAAGCCAATTAAATATTATAAACTGGTCACACCATCTAGAGGTAAAAACACTATATATAAAATACAGACAATCACAGATATTAGAGACTATATATATAAACAGAACTACTAATAATTGTAGAGGATCTGAGATCCTTTACTTGCCCCTAATAGGACAGTTTCAGAGAGACTGGAATAAAACAGCAGCAGTTTGGCGTGAGAGATTAGCTGCTTGTGTTTCTTTTGAAAGTGCCTCTTTCCTTTTTTTTGTTTTTTCCTCTTCAGTTACCTCAGCCTCAAGCATAGCAGCAGTAGTGTTTATATTTTAGGTTATCTGTAAGATCTTGAAAGTTACTGAGGGTTGAAAAAAGCTTTTCTGAGAGGAGAGAGGTTGAATTTTGTCTATTTCTTAAGAAGACAGCCAATAAGGGAGTCAAGAGGGACAGGTGATTACCAGAGGATAAGGGGGGTGGGGTGGGGCGGGTAGTAGATGAGGGTGAATGGGGTCAAATATATGGTGATGGAAGGAGAACTGATTCTGGGTGGTGAACACACAATGTGATTTATAGATGATGTAATACAATACGGAATTGTACACCTGATATCTATGTAACTGTACTAACAATTGTCACCCCAATAAACTTGATTTAAAAAAAAAAAATCCTCCTAACCAAGAAATTTAAAAAACAAAACAAAAGAGGGACAGAGGAGGAGCCACTCATGGTACTAGGGATGGCTGTCTTATGATAGCTGGACTAGGAGATTGAGGAGCATCTCCCAAAGATCCCCCAAAGAAATCTCTGAACAGGAGTTACTGAATTAGCATGCACCTTACTGCACACACTGGAGAAGGAGAGGAAAGAAATGACACTTAATTGTGAGGGCATCCCCACCATACTTAGGTCAAGGGTTGTGGACCCAGCCCATGGAATTCCTGGCACCCCACAGATGTGTTAAGGCATATCACTTACTAAGCAGAGGTCCATTGATCCATGGAGGTGGCAATAGAGGTCCATAAAAAGTGAAAGATTAGATGGGGAGCAAGTCACCAAAGAGAACTATAGGGAGTGGCCAATGGGGAGGGAGACTGTGTGTCTTTGACTTCCGTATCTGTCTCATGAGCAGGTGTTGCACCTGGGAGTAGCTAGTCCTGGAGTCCCAGACTGCTATCAAATTATTCTGTCCTGGGAGACTTCTTTAAAGTGGTGGATGTTCTGGAGGTATTCACATGTCTGTCCTGTGCTCATTAAGAGTACGGCCACCATGACTTGCCTTTCCCCTAAAAAATAGAAGGAAGCCTCACACCAGGCCTGGCAATGGGATTCCCCAACCAACAGAGAGCCTGGATTTTTCATTCCACTGAAGAGTAGACCCCACCTGGAACATTAATTTCCAACTCTCAAGGGAGGGGACCCCCGTGAGAAGCTTTGGAGAGCCACTGGGGGAGAGAAGGTGGTAGAGTTGAACTTCCTGGAGAGGAGGAGGTAGCCTGAGGGAGTGAGAAGGAGATAAAAAATTGAATTTCCAGGGTTTTGGCACCAAAATGTACTGGTGTAGAATTACCACCAGTACATTTGCAGAGTGTGAAGAACTCACAAGACTCAAAAGGAATAGAAGTTAGAAAGTTTATTTAAGAAGAAAGGTGCTGGCACAGAGGCTGCTGGGGGCAGACTATCAAGTAGCTTTTTTTCTACTACTAGTAGGTAAATTTTCTTATAGCAGAAGACGAGACATCTATCTGACATATAGACTGAGGTTATTAGATTGACATGTACAGGTTATATAACTAATTTTATTCTGCACACGCTCTTACCCATAATGCATACAGAAAACCCACAGGGTCAGGTGGCATTTTATTCTGCCGTTCATTTTATTCTAACTGTTTTATAATGAGGCTGAAGTTCAGGCTGAGGACATCTCCAGCAGTCTTCACAGTCATCAAAAACTGGATATTTCTGGTTGGGATTTTAAGCTCTGTTTTTTTTGGTTTTTTTTTTATTAAATTTATTGGGGTGACAATTGTTAGTAAAATTACATAGATTTCAGGTGTACAATTCTGTATTACATCATCTATAAATCCCATTGTGTGTTCACCACCCAGAGTCAGTTCTCCTTCCATCACCATATATTTGACCCCCTTACCCTCATCTCCCATCCTCCACCCTCCTTACCCTCTGTTAACCACGAAACTATTCTCTGTGTCTATGAGTTTCTGTTTCTCATTTGTTTGTCTTGTTCTTTTGTTGTTTTTGGTTTATATACCACATATCAGTGAAATCACATGGTTCTCTGCTTTTTCTGTCTGACTTATTTCGCTCAGCATTACACTCTTAAGATCCATCCATGTTGTCACAAATGTTCCTATATCATCTTTTCTTACCACTGAATAGTATTCCATTGTGTATATATACCACAACTTCTTTATCGGTTCATCTATCGAAGGACATTTTGGTTGTTTCCATGTCTTGGCCATCATAAACAAAGCTGCAATGAACATTGGAGCACACGTGTCTTTATCTCTAAATGTTTTCAGATTTTTTGGGTAGATACCCAGGACAGGGATTGCTGGGTCATATGTCAATTCTATTCGTAATTTTTTGAGGAACCTCCACACTGCCTTCCGTACCAGTCTGCATTCCCACCAACAGTGTATGAGGGTTCCTTTTTCTCCACAGCCTCTCCAACACTTGTTACTATTTGTCTTGTTGATGATAGCCATTCTGACTGGGGTGAGGTGATATCTCATTGTGGTTTTGATTTGCATTTCTCTGATGATTAGTGATGTTGAGCATTTTTTCATATGTCTATTTGCCATTTGTATGTCCTCTTTGGAGAAATGTCTCTTCAAGTCCTCTGCCCATTTTTCAATTGGGTTGTTTGTGTTTTTGTTGTTGAGTTGCATGAGTTCCTTGTATATTCTGCATACTAGCCCTTTATCTTGCCTGAATGCTGTGGCCAAGGGTTTGTCAATTTTGTTAATCTTGTCAAGGACCAGCTCTATGTCACATTAATTTTTTCGATTGCCTTTTTGTTCTCTATTTCATTTAGTTCTGGTCTGATTTTTGTTATTTCCTGTCTTCTGCTGACCTTGGGCTTTACTTGCCCTTTTTTTTCCTAGTTCTTTAAGGTGTAACATGAGGTTATTTATTAGGGAGTTTTCTTGTTTCTTGAGATAGGCCTGCAATGAGATAAATTTCCCTCTTAAAACTCTTTCGCTGCATCCCAAAAATTTTGGTAGGATGTATTTTCATTGTCATTTGTTTCTATGTATCTTTTGATCTCTCCTCTAACTTCTTCTTTGACCCAGTCGTTCTTTCAAAGTATGTTGTTTAATCTCCATGTATTTGTGTTTTTTCCCGCTTTCTTTTTGTAGTTGATATCAAATTTCAAAGCCTTGTGATCAGAGAATATGCTTGGTATGATTTCAATCTTCTTAAATTTGCTGAGACTGATTTTATGTCCCAATATATGGTCTATCCTTGAGAACGTTCTGTGTACACTAGAAAAGAATGTACAATCTGATATTTTAGGATGAAGTGCTCTATAAATGTCAATTATGTCCATTTCATCTAATGTGTCATTTAGGGCTGCTATTTCGTTATTTTTTTTGTTTGGATGATCTATTCCTAGCTGTCAATGATGTATTGAAGTCCCCTAGTATAATTGTGTTTTGGTCAATTTCTCCCTTTAGTTCTGTTAGTAGTTGCTTGGTATATTTCCGTGCTCCCTTATTGGGGGCATAAATATTGATGACTTGTTGTATAGTCTTCTTGTTGTACAGTCCCCTTCACCGTTATGAAATGTCCATCTTTGTCTCTTGTTATCTTTTCACCTTGAAGTCTGTTTCATATGATATCATTATGGATACTCCTGATTTTCTCTGGGTACCATTTGCTTGGACTGTCAATTTCCACCCTTTCACTTTGAGTCTATGCTTGTCCTTGTAACTGAGATGTGTCTCTTGGAGACAGCATATGGTTGGGTTATTTTTTTGATGCAATCTGCTACTCTGTGCCTTTTTATTGGTGAGTTCAGTCCATTTACATTTAGGGTGATTATTGATATGTGAGGATTTCCTGTCATTCTATCTTTAGGTTTCTGGTAAGGCTGTGTCTCCATTGTTTCTTTGCCTTTTTGTTGTTGTCTATTATTTCTGTGTGGTGGTATTCTATGATGTTTCCCTCTGTTTCTTCTTTTATTACAGTATATATTTCAGTTCTGGATTTTTTTTTTGAGTGGTTACCCTTAAGTTTATGTAAAAGAAAGTTTGATATTTAGAGTATTCCATTTTCTTCAGCACACTTACTTTCTCCACTCCCGTATTCCGGTTCAGGCCTTTACTTTCCCTCTTTTTGTGATTTGGTTGTCACAACCACCAGCTATGGTTGCGACCGCCACCATAGCTGGTCCTGCTTCCACAGCTCCCTCCCCTTTGCCGGAACTAGTTGGGCTGTGAATCTGTGTCTGCGGTCCACAGTTCTCAGAACAGCAAATATTCTGTTCTTTTGATCTGACACTGCTACTGTTTTGCTTCTAGCACCGGGCAGGTGGGGGCGGGGCCTGCTCTGGGAGGGTAAGGATGGGGCTGCTAGTCTCAGTGCCTAAGGCTTCCATTCTCTGCTCGGCAGTGAGGGCTTAAACCACCGTTTTCAGCCTTCTTCCCTCAGTCTTTTCTCCAAGGTCTCTGCTGTGAGCGTTGGTTCAGCCGTGTTATATGCTGCCCCCTCAGCCCTGTGCCATAAGCGGAGCCCTAGCAGTCCGAGTTCATCCCTCTACCATAGCTGCGGTAGTTTCGGGAAGCAGCGAGCTCAGAGTACTGAGCTAGGTCTGCGTTCTGCGCCCCCGCGGCTCCGTCTCCGCACTTCTCCCTTTCCCCCTACCCCTGCTCACGCGAATCTCCCACCTGTAGGTCATTTGTGTAGTGGGCCTCTTCGTCTTGCCTGTCTGCTGTGCAGGGAGTCCTTTGTGGAGTTTTTTTGTTCCATTGGTTGTAAATTCCAGGGGAGCTTTACAGGGGCTCACCTCACGCTGTTATTTTTCCTCCCAGCCCAGAATTTTTTAAGTTTCCATATGCACTTTGTATTCAGCTTTTCCAGCTGGCAAAAACTCGATTTCAACAAGTGCATTATCATGGTGGCCAACAATTACAAAGAAGAAGCTTCCAGACATTGTCTTTGATATATAGTTCCTAATTGAATAAAAATACATATTTTTCAGTACTTACTACTCAAAACCAAAAATTATTAACAGGAAGTCTAGAATTCAATTTTTTATTCAACCCTGAAATTGCAGAGCCCACTAAGTTTTGCCTACTTTCCAATATACTACCACAGCTACATGACTTTTGGACTATATAAATTATATACCTGTGATATGTACTGTAGAATGCAGTACTATATTTTCACAGGGAAGTTGGAAGACTAATTATGAAATCATAAAAACCAACATTCTCATGATCTGAGAATTTTGAGCATTCACAGCAAGCGGGGCTATACTTGGACTGGACAGGCTAGCATTAGCACTAACAAAGATTAATAAAGAGTTCTGATTAGGAAATTACTGGCTTGCCTTAGAAATTTTCAGGAGGCACTGTCTGAGGAAACTAAAACAACTCTACTTCATATTTACAAAGGGGAGATGTAGCATTTATCTACATACTGCTGTGTTTGTCTTCCTACCTGAAGTATGTATGCTACAAATGTAAGTCTGTAAATAGAAGAACCTATGATATACCTCTTCAAACATGATTTATGAGAAAGGAGGAAAGGTTTTGTATTTTAGAAAAGAGGGAAGAATTCATAATCTCAAGAGTGTAGGGAAGATGTTGAGGAAGATATGCCTTCATTGGCTGGTGTTAACTTCTGTCTATTAGCTTTTGTCTGCTCCTACGTATGAGGTGATTTCTGTGCTGTGATCAGGGGTTGAGTAAATTCTCCCTTTGGTCTCACTCTCCTGGACAGGGGAGACATGAGATGATGTTGCTTTCTGTCTGTCTCACCTGCATCAGCAGATGGAGTGAAGAAGTATCTAAATTGTATCAGGATGAGGTAACAGGCACATCGCCAGGCCTTGTTACTTATCCCAATGAGCTAGCCCTTCAGCTGAATGGGCAACATTCATATCAGGAACTGCCAGACCCGCCCAGAACTGGCTATTCCTTGAGAGGGGAGGCAGGAACATAAAGCTTGGCTCTGGGGTGCATCTAAACAGACATATAAGACAGACCTCAGGTGGACTGATTGATTGATTGCTGTTTCAAGAGATTGCTATTTAGAAGATTTGCTGTTTCAGGACTACTTTTCAGGACTGGATTGTTTCAGAGTAAGAGATCGGAACCTTTTGCTCTACGTTCAGGAATACGACAGGGATGTCCCCTATCACCTCTGCTTTTCAACATAGTGTTGGAAGTCCTTGCCAGAGCAATCAGGCAAGAGAAAGAAATAAAAGGCATCCAAATTGGGAATGAAGAAGTTAAATTATCACTCTTTGCAGATGACATGATGCTATATATAGAAAACCCTAAAGAATCCAAAAAGCTGTTAGAAACAATCAACGAATACAGTAAGGTTGCTGGCTATAAAATCAATGCACAAAAGTCCATTGCCTTCCTGTATACTAACAATGAAATCTCAGAAAAAGAAATACAAAAAACAATTCCTTTTGCAATTGCATCAAAAAGAATAAAATACCTAGGAATAAACTTAACCAAGGATGTGAAAGACCTATATGCTGAAAACTATAAGACTTTTTTGAAAGAAATTGAAAAAGACACAAAGAAATGGAAAGACATTCCGTGCTCATGGATTGGAAGAATCAACATAGTTAAAATGGCCATATTACCCAAAGCAATATACAGATTCAATGCAATCCCCATCAAAATCCCAATGGCATATTTTAAAGAAATAGAACAAAAAACCATCACATTTGTTTGGAACCACAAAAGACCCCGAGTAGCCAAAGCAATCTTAAGAAAAAAGAACAATAATGGAGGTATCACACTTCCTGACTTTGGCTTGTACTACAGGGCCACAATAATCAAAACAGCATGGTATTGGCAGAAAAACAGACACATAGACCAATGGAATAGAATTGAGAACCCAGAAATAAAACCACATAAATATGGACAGATAATTTTTGACAAAGAAGCTAAAAACATACAATGGAGCAAAGACAGCCTCTTCAATAAATGGTGCTGGGAGAATTGGATAGCCACGTGCAAAAGAATGAAACTGGACTGCTATTTGTCACCATGTACCAAAGTTAATTCAAAATGGATCAAAGACTTAAGCATAAGACCTGACACAATAAACTGCATAGAAGAAAACATAGGTACTAAACTTATGGACCTTGGGTTCAAAGAGCATTTTATGAATTTGACCTCAAAGGCAATGGAAGTAAAAGCTAAAATAAACGAATGGGACTATATGAAACTTAAAAGCTTCTGCACAGCAAAAGAAACCATTGACAAAATAAAGAGGCCACCAACTGAATGGGAGAAGATTTTTGCAAACAGTGCCTCCGATAAGGGCTAGTATCCAGAATATACAAGGAACTCATGCAACTCAACAACAAAAAACAAACAACCCAATTGAAAAATGGGCAGAGGACTTGAAGAGACATTTCTCCAAAGAGGACATACAAATGGCAAATAGACATATGAAAAAATGCTCAACATCACTAATCATCAGAGAAATGCAAATCAAAACCACAATGAGATATCACCTCACCCCAGTCAGAATGGCTATCATCAACAAGACAAATAGTAACAAATGTTGGAGAGGCTGTGGAGAAAAAGGAACCCTCATACACTGTTGGTGGGAATGCAGACTGGTGCAGCCATTATGGAAGGCAGTGTGGAGGTTCCTCAAAAAATTACGAATAGAATTGACATATGACCCAGCAATCCCTCTCCTGGGTATCTACCAAAAAAATCTGAAAACATTTAGAGATAAAGACACGTGTGCTCCAATGTTCATTGCAGCTTTGTTTATGGTGGCGAAGACATGGAAACAACCAAAATGTCCTTCGATAGATAATGGATAAAGAAGTTGTGGTATATATACACAATGGAATACTATTCAGCGGTAAGAAAAGATGATATAGGAACATTTGTGACAACATGGATGGATCTTAAGAGTGTAATGCTGAGCGAAATAAGTCAGACAGAAAAAGCAGAGAACCATGTGATTTCACTGATGTGTGGTATATAAACCAAAAGCAACAAAAGAACAAGACAAACAAATGAGAAACAGAAACTCATACACACAGACAATGGTTTGGTGGTTGCCAAAGGGTAAGGGGGGTGGGGGGTGGGGGATGGGAGATGAGGGTAAGAGAGACCGAATATATGGTGATGGAAGAACTGACTCTGGGTGATGAACACACAATGGGATTTATAGATGATGTAATACAGAATTGTACACCTGAAATCTATGTAATTTTACTAACAATTGTCACCCCAATAAATTTAATAAAAAGCTAAAAAAAAAAAAAAAGAGATCGGAACTTGTCTCAATGGACAGTGGAGACTTCTTTTGTTGGTGAATTGTCATCATTCTAGCATCTTTGGGAATTGTATGCAGTTTGCAGCTTGCAGTATCAGACTTCCTAACTTCCAACAGCTACAACAACAACAACAGCAGCAGCTGCAGCATTCTTGGTAACTAACAAGCAGCGGTGTGGGAGACGCCTGAGTTTCTCTCAGCTACAGACCTGGCAAGGTTTTGATTTATGACTTTTTCAGTGCTGTTCTCTCCCAGTTTGGTGAGATTTTGGCATCTAGTGTAATAATTACTGTCCTAAAAAGCTTATTACTGCTCTTGGATATGACTTACTGATGTTATCTATATATTTAGCCAAGTGATTTTTGATCAATAGTAAATGTATGGTGAAATCTCTTACACTCATGTGTATTTGTACTCCTTTGACATGACATTGTTATCAATGTATATAATTTTGTCTTGACCACATTTACTTTCTGACATTATCATATTCTACTAATTGCCTTTGTCTTTTGCTATTCATATTGCTAAATAAATTGATTAGATATTACTAAACAATTCAATTATCCCCACTCTGGTGTGCTCCTCCTCTTTCTTTTCCCCCACTCAGATATGAGATGACATTGCAATATATTGAGAGTTCTTGGAACTAGGGTGAATAGGTTTGCTAAAGAAATAAAACTAAGAGAAAGTTGGGGAATCGGTGATTCTGTTTTTCAGCACATAATCAAAATCTGGATGGGTAAATGGCTGGATTTATGTACAAGGCTTGATTAAAAAAAGAGTGAGTATTTAAAAAGTTTAATGTAAAAGACATTAATCCCCCTCAAAATACTCCACCTTGCTTCGAACACATTTATCCCCTCATTCTTGCCAGTTTCTGAAGCAGTTCTGGAAGTAGTCTTTTGGGTGTCTTTAGTTGCACTGTTTTGGTTGCCTCAATGTCTTGAATCGATTCAAAATATTTACCTTTTATGATCCCTTGGAATTTGGGGAAGAGCCAGAAGTTGCATGGTGCCAGATCCAGTGAATAAGGTGGATGAGGACATACTGTTTTTATTTGACAGAAACTATCATATAACAGATGCAGTGTGTGACACAGCATTGTCATGATGGAGCATGATTTATGGCACACTTTAAAACACACCTTCTATCAACCATAGCTCACACCTGACTGACTGCACTGAACAAGTGGAAACTTGTCACACAAAGGTTCGACACGCCACTTCCCATATTGAAGATCCCTGCCTTTCTGTTAGATGGCACTCGGTAGCAACATTCACTGTATTTTTTTTTTTTTTTTTATCACAATGGGAAGGCTCCGTGTCACACTATGCTTCTGGTATATGGCAATTTCTGTCAAATAAAAACATTATGGTGTGTCCTCATCTTCCATATTCACTCGATCTGGCACTGTGTGACTTCTGGCTCTTCTCCAAAGTCAAAATGATTCAGGACATTGAGGCAGCCACAACAGTGCAACTAAAGACATACACGAAGGAGTACTTCCAGAACTACTTCAGAAGTGGCAAGCACAGGGCGGCTGGATGGCTCAGTTTGTTTGAGTGCGACTCTGACCAACAGGGTTGGTTGCCAGTTCAATTCCCATATGCTGAGCTGCTGGAGGAGCAGCTGGATGCCTCAGTTGGTTAGAGTGTGAGTTCTCAACAACAAGGTTGCCAGTTGGATGCCCACATCAGATGGTGGGCTGCAGCCCCTGCAACTAAGATTGAAAATGGCGAATGGACTTGCAGGTGAGCCGCGCCCTCCACAACTAGATTGAAAAACAACTACTTGGAGCTGATGGGCCCTGGAGAAACACACTGGTTCCCCAATTAAAAAAAAACCCACAAATTTAGAAGTGACAATGGGATAAGTGTGTTTGAAGCGAGGCGGAATATTTTGATGGGGGATTAATGGCAATGTGTCATTTACTGTAATAAATTTTTTATTTATTTAAACATTTACCATATTGTTTGAGCTTACTTTGTATGTATTTTTTTGCACAGGGTGTTTGCAATCAGACCAAGCTAGGGTCAAGTCTAGCTCTGACACCTATTAGCAATGTGACTACCCAAGAATTCTTAATCTCCCACTTGTTATCTCTATTTCCTTCTCAGTGAAATAGAGATAACAACTGAGGCTACAACTGTAGCTGCCTTAGGGTGGCCTTGAGGGCTATACAAGCTAATCCATGTAAGGCACCCAGCAGTGGATTGTTCATAAGAGATGTTCAGTAAATGTTACCTAGAACAACATGGATGAGCATATGCACATGGAGCTATAGTGACTAGTAAGACCTCCACATGGGATGGCAATTTTGGAGTGGACAGTCTTGGGGAATGGACAACTGAGGTGTGCCAGAGCCCAGGGTGCATCAAGCCTCACTGGGACTTCTGCTAATTAACACAGAACACACAACAAAACCCTAAGAAATATGAAATGTATTCCCCAATGAATATAATATGTAAAGGAAATTGGGGCACAACTGGCACTTCTAACTCTGGAATTGGAAGGCTTTGTCCACAAGAAAAGGCAGACAGGAGACTCTCTTAGCAAGATGAAGTAGGATTTAAAATGTGATCTGCAGTAGAGGTGGGCATACCACTGCCTTGCAGTCCAAATCTGGCCTCAACCATCCTTTCACTATCGTCTAAGGCTGCTTTTTGCCTTACAGTGGCAGAGATGAACAGTTGTGACAGAGACCATCTGGTCCTTTACAGAAAAAGCTGGCCCCTGTTTTAGGGAAAAGATAAGAAAAAGGCCAAAATAGTAAAACTGTATAACAAAGTGTTGTCTGGCCAAAAAAGTTCTCCAAATAATCCACCAAAAGAAAATGGTTTATTCGGGAAAAGAAAAAGAAACAGAACCACCAAGGAGTGCAAACACACCTTCTCGCCAGGAGGGCAGTCCTCCTCAAGGCAAGCAGGAAAAAGAGAGGCAGACCCAACATGGCTTCTTCCCTTTATTCCCTTCCCTCCTCCCCAGAGGTAACCATAGAGTTCAACAGGAAGTCAAGACTAGAGAGTCAGCAAGGGGCCCAGCTCCACCCTTAGTCCTCCATTCTCTATAGTTAAGTGTCTTAAGATGTCATTTTACTTTCAACAAGACAAGGAGGAATGATACAAAGCTTTGCAAAATTAGGAGAACTGGCAATAATTCTCAAGAGGAAGGGAGGGGAAGAGGGACAGAGGTTGAAATTTTTGCAATTTTAAAGTTAACAATGATATCATTCATTTGTGCTGAATAGGTTTCATAGCTGGAGTTTGCCAACAGGAGGGCTTCTTCATCACAAACATTTAAGCAGCAGCAAAAAAAAAGGAAAAAGGGCACATACACCCCCTTCCCCACCACATACACACATTTCGCAGTACCAGAAGACAATATATGCATAAAAAGCATTACCCCCAGTCCCCACAACATACTCACCCTATATGGAAATACATTACTGGGAGAGAAGTACAGCACTAAGTACAGCATGAAGATAAACAGAAAGGGAACTGAAGGAAATACCGCATAAATATTATCACGAACTACCCAGCTGGGCAGAACTTGAGCTGCCAATAATTTGATTTCACAAACAGCTGAAGGAGGGAAGGAACTACTCAATTAGACAAGGAAAAACTTCAAGATAACATGCAAGGGAAGGAAACCACATATCCCATTGTCTCAGGAAGGGAGTGTCTACGATCATTTAACATCGAGTGCTTACTATGCCTAGGTAGTGGGCAAAAGGGAGACACTCTAGAGCTCTGTGCTGTCCCATATATTGAACTTGCTGCGAGAATGAAAATGTTCTATACCTGTGCTGACCAAGGTGGTAGCTACTAGTGGCTTACGAGCATTTGAAATGGCTGGATGTGGGGAGCCATGGTTGCAGTTAACTTTAAAGCCTTAACAGAATGGCTCGGTTTATACTTAACCTATTTCCTCCCCCTGAAGCAATTGTCTCTGCCTGCATCTGGAGAGTGCTTGCAAGCTGCTCAGGAATGTGATGGGAGTGGCCAGTTCCCAGAACAGAAGGCTGATGCCTATCAGGGCTATTGATAAGATAATTACATTTGGGAGTTTCAGTAAATTTTGTGTCTCCTGTGTTAAAGTTAAAGATTCACTGTTAACTAGGTAATGCATTTTTGTGCTTGTTAAACTGCACGTCCACAGAAGGTATAAATTCTGGGGACAGAATAAACTCAGCGTCTCCAGGAACACTGGGGTCCGCGATCGCCATCATCAAAGTGTGAGTGCCTTCTTTCATTCCCACTCCCCTTGTCAGGAACCGTTCGACTCGTGGCGGCTGGCCCGCTACACTGCTGAACTGAATTCTAAATTTTATTTAACTTTAATTAATTTAGGTAGCCACATGTGGTTAGTATAGCGCTAGATCATTTTTTCCAATTAAAATTTATTGGAGTGACAATTAGTAAAGTTGCTTAAATGTCAGGTATAAAATTCTGAATTACATCTTCTATAAACCACATTGTGTGTTCACAACCCAGAGTCAGTTCTCCTTCCATCATCATATACTTGAACCCCTTTACCGTCATCTACCGCCCGCCTCCTTTCTTCCTCTCTGGTAACCACTAAACTGTTGTCTGTGTCTATGAGTTTTTGTTTCTCATTTGCTGTCTTGTTCTCTTGTTGTTTTAGGTTTATATACCACATATTAGTGAAATCATATGGTTGTCTACTTTTTCTGTCTCACTTATTTCTTTGACCCGGTCGTTCTTTAATGGTATGTCACTTAATCTCCACGTATTTGTGGTTTTTCCTGCTTTCTTTATGCAGTTGATATTCACTTTCAAAGCCTTGTCATCCCAGGAAATGCTTGGTATGATTTCAATCTTCTTAAATTTGCTGAGGCTAGTTTTATGTCCCAATATATGGTCTAGCCTTGAGAATGTTCCACATATGCTAGAAAAAAATGTATAGTCTGATATTTTAAGATGAAGTGTTTTATCAATGTAAATTATGTCCATTTCATCTAATGTGTTATTTAGGGTGGCAATCTCTTTATTTTCTGTTTGGATGATCTCTCCATCTATGATGTATATAGGTCCCCTAGTATAATTGTATTTTGTTCAATTTCTTCCTTTAATTCTGTTAGCAGATGCTTGGTATATTTCGGTGCTTCCTGATTGGGGGCATTAATATTGATGACTGGTAGGTCTTCTTGTTTTATAGTCCCTTTTACCATTATAGAAATGTCCATCTTTGTCTCGTTACCTTTTTCACCCTGAAGTCTGTTTCATCTGGTATCAGTATGGCTATACCTGATTTTCTCTGGATACCATTTGCTTGGAGTGTCAATTTCCACTCTTTTACTTTGAGTCTATGTTTGTCCTTGTAGCTGAAATGTGTCTCTTGGAGACAGCATACAGTTGGGTTTCATTTTTTGATCCAATCTGCTACTCTGTGCCTTTTTATTGGTGAGTTCAGTCCATTTACATTTAGGGTGGTTATTGATATGTGAGGATTTCCTACCATTCTATCTTTAATTTTCTGGTAAGATTGTGTCTCCATTGTTTCTTTGCCTTTTTGTTGTCTGTTATTTCTGTGTGGTGGTATCCTATGGTTTTTTCCCTCCATTTCTTCTTTTATACAGTATATATCTCAGTTCTGGATTTTTTTTTTTTTTTTTTTTTTTAGTGTTTACAATTAAGTTTATGTAAAAGAACGTTTGATATTTAGAGTATTCCATTTTCTTCAGCATGCCTACTTTCTCCATTCCCATATTCCGGTTCAGGCATTTACTCTCCCCCTTTTTATGTTTTGGTTGCCACAAATTGTCCCTGTTGATGGTGGTCGAATAGCCCCCTTTAATAGTTCTTGTAGTGCAGGTCTGATATTTAAAAAATTCCCTCAGTTTCTGTATGTCTGGAAAGGTCTTTATTCCTGCTTCATATCTAAAGTATATCTTTGCTGGACATATTATTCTTGGCTCATAATTTATCTTTCAATAGTTTGAGTATTTGGTTCCACTCTTTCCTGGCTTTTAGAGTTTCTGCTGAAAAATCTGATAATATGCTGATGGGTTACCGTCTTCTTTTCCCTGGCTGCCTTGAGGATTCTTTGTCTAGATCATTTTTTTTAACGGTTCTGCTACCTTCTTTACCAACCTTGCATCCACGATTATTTGTACTACAAATAATACAAATAAAGCAACCAATGTGTTTGTGTGAGCTGCATATGAGTGTGCTCCATTTTCCCATCCCTTGAAATTGGGACCCTCAAGCATCTCCAAGGAAGACTAGGTTTGAATGTGTGCCCAAGACCCAAACTTGAAGACACAAGAGAACACGAAGGTCACGGAAGGCCCCCGACGTGCCCGGGTACACACAAACCCACCCCCATAACTCCCAGCTCCATCCCCTACACGATCCCAGCTCCATCCCCTACTCGCCTTTGAGACGTGGAGAAGAAAACACCCAGTTAGTTCCCCAGGCAAGTATACATTCTCAACATGTTCCGCTGGGATTTTCTGAGCAATCTCGCGAGACTCTGCCATGGTGTACTCGTGGTACGTGGGCGGAGTTTCCGGTTGGAGCGGCCGCAGCCCAGCACATGCGCTGTAGCGCTCCAGGCTGGGACAGCTAGGCTTGGCGGGCCTCAGGAGGGGGCGGGGCCGGTTCTGAGCAGTGCAGAAACCTTGGTGCCTTGCCTTGTGCAGCCTCCTGTTTCCCCATCTCTGCCCTCCAGTAGCAGCAGGTGAGAGTCGCGAGTGGGCCACGACCCCGCCCACCCTTCAGAACCGCCGAGAAAGGAGGTGCTCTTCTCTGCCGGAGTTCCTAGTTCAGAGTGGGAGGCAGAGCGTTCAGCTCCCTAGTTCCTCCGGATGCCCCCAACAAAGGCAGGACTCAGAGCGGGGATTCCCCTTGCCCTGGGCCTGCAGCCGGGCTGGGTCACGAACTCCGGGTGGCTTGGGAGGAAGCAGACACGTGAGGGCTTAGACTCTGGTCCCTCCTCAGGGAAGGGCGGAAACGAAGCGTCATGTTTGTTTTCCTTAAAGCTCCTCTCCCCGCCGGCTTCTTAGGGCTTCCCTGGGGGCCAGCCACGAGTCTTTTTATAAATTCATGTCCTCTCTACCTGCCAGGTAACCCGTAATCACTTTCTCTTACAGCCCACCATGCCCCCCAAATCTGACGTGTTGAGTCAGGATGAGCTACGCAAAAAGCTGTACCAGACGTTTAAGGATCGAGGTATACTGGACACGCTCAAGGTATCAGCTCTAGGCATATCCGTTGTATAACTTTTACAAGTGTAACCTGTAGCAGGCAGTCCACATTTAAATCCATCCCGGTCTTGGGTTTTAAAAATAGTACAATATATATGTTAGATTGTATTGGTGAGTGACATTTTTATGTTCTGTAATAACTATCCTGGAACTGTAGTCTCAAATGGTTTAGAGTTTGAGTAGTCTTAAAAGAACATATTCAAATAATGGATTTATTGAACTGACGTTAAGATAGGTGTTAGGCAGGGCCAGAGAGGAATGAGTCGCAGGAGACCAGAATTGGTTTATTAGAATTTATTTGGTGTTTGAGCTGCTGGAGGTCAGGCTAGCAAAGACCATAACCTTCCCTAGGAAAAAGGGTCATGGAGTGTTACAGGAGGAGGTAAAGGAGGCAGTTTCCCATTCAATGCTTCAGGGGCTTTTTCCTGGCATGGTCTGTCACAGCAAAGGGTTTCTGGTCATGACCAAACCCTCCCATTCCACTTCCTGGCCCCCTGGACTGCCCAGGCCCGCTGATCATAAGCCCCTAGGAGACAAACACAAGCCAGCAACTACAAAGCACAAAGCAAGACAAGATGGTTTTTAAGATAAGCCTTCTGCTTCTGGCCTAACAGTAGGAGTGGGTGATGCTATAAAATGAACAGATTTTAGCGAGGTTGGGCTTGTGTTATAAATCTAGCTTATAGGTTCCTGAATTAATAATGGTTTTGTAAATGGTTACGTTTGAATGAAATACCATATAGAAAACATTAAGTGTACTGCTTGCTGTAGGATAATTTGGGGAGTGAGGATTTTCTTTATATTGGAAGTTACAAATATTTACTTTGGGCAGCAAATACTTATTAGAACATTCTATATGAGTTAATAGAATGTAGGATTAGCTCAAACATTTTCGTTATTATACATTTCAGAAGTATATTTTACACTTTAAACGGAAAATTAAGGAAAAGTGAGCTTGATTTTTATTCTTCCTGTTGTTTTTGTAACTTAAGAACAAAAACCCCAATTTAGACTCATTTGAAAAATACAGCAAAACAAAGGAGAAAAGTCATCTCTGATAAAACCACTGACTGGCAAAATGAGTTGGGTGTGTGTATCCTTCTTATTTTAATATTATGTAGTGAACATTTTCCTGTGTTCTTAAAAGTTTCCTGAAATCCTCATTTTCAGTAGCACCAGGCTCGTGTTTGGATTTGTGGGTAATTTTGTAGCACAAACATTTTCATTACATTTCAGAAGTATATTTTGTACTTAAAATGTTCACTAGGTTGCACCTAGATCTACACATTCCTTCAATTTCATCTCTAATTTTTTTGCCTATGGTAGATTAAGTAATATCACTTAAGTTCCTGTAAACTCTTTGTCCTGGAAAATTAAATCAATGGTCATGAGCATTTTTTTTCCCCCAAAGCTTTTGGTATATGTGTTTCATTCTGGAAAGATTGTGATAGTTTATATTCCACCAGCTAGTTGTTTGAGAATGTTTATCTCACTCCAGTATTATTATCATGACATTTAAAAAACTAATGTAAGATTGGAAAACCCTTATTTTAGTATTCATTCCTTTGATTAATGAAGTTGCAGATACTTTTTGGACATTTGGATGTTTTCCATGGATTGGCTGTTCATGTTTCTTGCCCCTTTTTTCGTAGGGTGTTAGTGTTTTTTTAGGTTTTGGTTTAAATCTGCATGTAAGATGCTTTTAGTAGAAACTGTTAATCTTTTTTCTATTTTTGTGACAAATTTTTTTTAATTGAAGTTTATTGGGGTGACAATAGTTACTAATGTTACATAGATTTCAGGTGTACAATTCTGTAATCCATCATCTATAGATCACATTGTGTGTTCCAATTTGGCTCTAAAATATTGATATTCTGTTTTTACATGGTCAAATCTGTTGCTTTTTCTTCTTTTGCTGATTATTTTCAGTAAGTTCTCCACTGAAAGCATGAATAATCAGATTTAACTTTTTTTAAAGGCTTCTTCTTTTTTTTTAACACTTTAACCCCCTTGAGATTAAGTATAGTATATAATGCATTAATACATTTTCTAATGTGGAATGGTCCGTGCATTCTTGGGCATTGGTATATTTCGGGTTGTTTTTTTTTCTGTCATTGTCCTAGATTTACTAATGTTCTACTTCACATCTTCATTCACAATTGATATTGGACTAATCAGTATCCTTTTGGAGCTGTCCTTGTTCAGCTTTGGTATCAGGATTATGCTCGGAAAAATGTTTCCTGTTTGCCGTGGGCTATTCAGTTTCTGTTCATCTATCTTGATCAACAGCAGGGCAGAGTTTTACTCAACCTGAGCTAAGTTTTACTTTGTTAGTTCAATGACTGGTTTGTGTGAGTTCTAATTTTTAAAATTTATTGAAGTTTTTAGTTGCCTAAGTCATATTCTATTTGGGTGTTTGGAGAGAACTTGTATTTATGGTTAAGTACAAAGTCATAGATACCTATTAAATGAAGTTTCTTAAGTCTTATTCTTGTTTTGAGTCTACTCAATCTCAATTTCTGATAGGATGTGCTGAGGATCCCCAAGACCCTTCTTTCCCACTTCTTTCAACTCACAATAATTGTTCTTACTTCTATCTTAGGGACATCGCAAGCTTTAATTCTGAATGGATTTTCCTCTTTGCACAGCTGTTGGAAAGACCCCAGCCAGCTTTGCAGTTCCTTTTGCAGCAAGGGCTAGATGCCATGCCTTTTGTGTTTGTCAAGATGGGAATTCATCTATAATGTCATTTCATTTTTTTCTACTGTTATTTTCCTTTCACCCTGCTTATATCACTCATTAAACTTTATCCTAGTTCAATACTTGTTTGCAAGACACCATCAGTCCTTTTATTAATGAAGCTGGATCTAAATATATATGACTTCTTTAGTGTGTTACAAGTCTAATTAAACCACCTTTGAATTTTACTGGTAGAGAATGCTGTAGTTTCTCTTTTCTTGTTTTATTATTTCTGTTACTTAACTGTATTAGATGAAGTAGTGCATGTATTCTGTTCAGTGTAATGTCTCTTCTGTAAGATTTTAGATGTATTAATAAGTCCTGTTCTTTACTGGTAATTATATACTATTCTATTGTCTAGCTAAAAGATAGAAGAAAGAGACTTGTATAACAACTCCATTGCTTTTATTTTTTATTTTTTTAACTTTTATTTATTTAAGTGTGTTTTTCCAGGACACATCAGCTCAAAGTCAAGTAGTTGTTTCAATCTAGTTGTGGAGGGCGTATTGCACAGTGGCCCATGTGGGGATCGAACAGGCAACCTTATTGTTAAGAGCACCTGCACTCTAACCAATTGAGCTAACCAGCCGCCCCCTCCATTTATTTCTTGCTTGTGTTCTACTAATATGAATAAACTAGATATTATTTATTGCTGAATCTAGGCAACATATTCTTAAACTCAACCCAATTGTATGTTTCCAGATTATATGCGAAATAGAACAGAAATTCAAAAGTTCAATTAATTTAGGGATTTTCTTAAAACCAAGTGAATAAAAACACTAGTGTTAATACCTTGGGAAAATTAATCACCTTGAACCTAAATTTCTTCATTCATAAAAGTGAGAAAATAATTGTACATAATGGTGTCGTGAGATGTACATACTGTATGTGAAAGTTCATCTTAATAAGCCTGCTTTCGGTTTACTCATTTATCTCTGTGTATGTTATTTCCATTTTGGGAACCCAGTTTTGTTCTTTTTTTGTTTTTGTTTTGTGTGTTTTTTTAAATTTATTGGGGTGACAATTGTTAGTAAAATTACATAGATTTCAGGTGTACAATTCTGTATTACATCATCTATAAATCCCATTGTGTGTTCACCACCCAGAGTCAGTTCTCCTTCCGTCAACATATATTTGATCCCCCTAACTTATCATCTCCCTCCCAACCCCCCCTTAGCCTCTGGTAACCAATAAACATTGTCTATGTCTGTGAGTTTTTCTTTCTCATTTGTTTGTCTTGTTCTCTTGTTGTTTTTGGTTTATATACCACATATCAGTGAAATCATATGGTTCTCTGCTTTTTCTGTCTGACTTATTTCGCTTAGCATCATACTCTCAAGATCCATCCATATTGTCACAAATGTTCCTATATCATCTTTCCTTATTGCCGAATAGTATTCCATTGTGTATACATACCACAACTTCTTTATCCATTCATCTATCGAAGGACATTTTGGTTGTTTCCATGTCTTGGCCACCATAAACAAACCTGCAATGAAAATTGGAGCACACGTGTCTTTATGTATAAATGTTTTCAGATTTCATGGGTAGATACCCAGGAGAGGGATTGCTGGGTCATATGGTAATTCTATTCGTAATTTTTTGAGGAACCTCCACACTGCCCTCCATGACGGCTGCACCAGTCTGCATTCCCACCAACAGTGTATGAGGGTTTCTTTTTCTCCACAGCCTCTCCAACACTTGTTACTGTTTGTTTCGTTGATGATAGCCATTCTGACTGGGGTGAGGTGATATCTCATTGTGGTTTTTATTTGCATTTCTCTGATGATTAGTGATGTTGAGCATTTCTTCATATGTCTCTTTGCCATTTGTATGTCCTCTTTGGAGAAATGTCTCTTCAGGTCGTCTGCCCACTTTTCAATTGAGTCGTTTGTTTTTTTGTTTTTGAGTTGCATGTGTTCCTTGTATATTTTGGATATTAGCCCCTTATCGGAGGCACATTTGCAAAAATCTTCTCCCATTCAGTTGGCTGCCTCTTTATTTTCTCGATGGTCTCTTTCGCTGTACAGAAGCTTTTAAGTTTCATATAGTCCCATTCGTTTCTTTTATCTTTTATTTCCATTGCCTTTGGAGTCAAATTCATAAAATGCTCTTTGAACCTGAGGTCCATAAGTTTAGTACCTATGTTTTCTTCTATGCAGTTCATTGTGTCAGGTCTTATGCTTAAGTCTTTGATCCATTTTGAATTAATTTTGGTACATGGTGACAAATAGCAGTCCAGTTTCATTCTATTTTTCTTTTTTTTTAATTAAAGTTTATTGGGGTGACAGTTGTCAGTAAAGTTACATAGATTTCAGGTGTACAATTATATATTACATCATCTATAAATCCCGTTGTGTGTTCACCACCGAGTCAGTTCTCCTTCCATCACCATATATTTGATCCCCTTTACCCTCATCTACCACCACCCTCTCCTCTTACCCTCTGGTAACCACCAAACTATTGTCTGTGTCTATGAGTTTCTGTTTCTCATTTGTTTGTCTTGTTCTTTTGTTGTTTTTGGTTTATATACCACGTATCAGTGAAATGACATGGTTCTCTGCTTTTTCTGTCTGACTTATTTCACTTAGCATCATACTCTCAAGATCCATCCATGTTGTCACAAATGTTCCTATATCATCTTTTCTTACTGCTGAATAGTATTCCATTGTGTATATATACCACAACTTCTTTATCCATTCATCTATTGAAGGACATTTTGGTTGTTTCCATGTCTTGGCCACCGTAAACAAAGCTGCAGTGAACATAAATGTTTGCAGATTCTTTGCGTAGATTCTTTGGGTAGATACCCAGGAGAGGGATTGCTGGGTCATATACTAATTCTATTCGTAATTTTTTAAGAAACCTCCACACTGCCTTCCATAGCGGCTGCACCAGTCTGCATTCCCAGCAACAGTGTATGAGGGTTCCTTTTTCTCCACAGCCTCTCCAACACTTGTTACTATTTGTCTTGTTGATGATAGCCATTCTGACTGGGGTGAGGTGATATCTCATTGTGGTTTTTATTTGCATTTCTCTGATGAATAGTGATGTTGAGCATTTTTTCATATGTCTCTTTGCCATTTGTATGTCCTCTTTGGAGAAATGTCTCTTCAGGTCCTCTGCCCATTTTTCAATTGAGTTGTTTGTTTTTTTGTTGTTGAGTTGCATGAGTTCCTTGTATATTCTGGATATTAGCCCCTTATCGGAGGCACTGTTTGCAAAAATCTTCTCTCATTCAGTCGGTAGCCTCTTTATTTTGTAGATGGTTTCTTTTGCTGTGCAGAAGCTTTTAAATTTCATATAGTCCAATTCGTTTATGTTAGTTTATCCCTAGGTATTTTATTCTTTTATCTGCAATTGCAAAACGAATTGTTTTTGTATTTCCTTTCCTGAGATTTCATTGTTAGTATATAGGAATGCAATGGACTTTTGTACATTGATTTTGTAGCCAGCAACTTTACTGTATTTGTTGATTGTTTCTAATAGCTTTTTGGTGGAGACTTTTGGGTTTTCTATATATATATAGCATCATGTCATCTGCAAAGAGTGATAATTTAACTTCTTCATTCCCAATTTGGAAGCCTTTATTTCTTTTCTTGCCTGATTGCTCTGGCAAGGGCTTCCAACACGATGTTGAAAAGCAGAGGTGATAGGAGACAGCCCTGTTGTGTTCCTGAACGTAGAGCAAAGGGCTTCAGTTTTTCACCATTAATTATGAGATTAGTTGAGGGTTTGTCATATATGGCCTTTATTATGTTAAGGTATTTTCCTTCTATACCTATTTTATTAAGTGTTTTAATCATAAATGGATGTTGTATCTTGTCAAATGCTTTTTCTGCATCAATTGATATAATCATATGATTTTTGTCCTTTATTTTGTTTATGTGATGTATCACATTGATGGATTTGTGGATGTTGAACCATCCTTGTGCCCCTGGGATGAACCCCACTTGGTCGTGATGAATAATCTTTTTAATGCATTGTTGTATTCGATTTGCTAGAATTTTGTTTAGGATTTTTACATCTGTATTCATCAGAGATATTAGCCTGTAGTTTTTTTGTGTTGTTCTTACCTAGTTTTGGTATCAGGGTAATGTTGGCCTCATAAAGTGAGTTTGGAAGTGCTGTCTCTTCTTCAATATTTTGGAAGAGTTTGAGCAGGATTGGTATTAGATCCTCTTTGAAGGTTTGGTAGAATTCACTAGTGAAGCCATCTGGTCCCGGACTTTTGCTTTTGGGAAGGTTTTGGATGACTGATTCAATTTCGTTACTGGTGACCGGTCTGTTTAGATTTTCCAGTTCTTCATGGTTCAGCCTTGGAAGGCTATATGTTTCTAAGAACTTGTCCATTTCTTCTAGGTTATTGAATTTGGTGGCATATAGTCCTTCATAGTATTCTTGGATGATCCTTTGTATTTCTGTGGTGTCCGTGATAACTTCCCCTTTTTCATTTCTGATTTTGTTAATTAGTGTCTTCTCTCTTTTTATCTTAGTGAGTCTAGCCAAGGGTTTGTCAATTTTGTTAATCTTTTCAAAGAACCAGCTCTTTGTCACATTAATTTTTTCTATTGTCTTTTTGTTCTCTATTTCATTTAGTTCTGCTCTGATTTTTGTTATTTCCTTTCTTCTGCTGACCTTGGGTTTCACTTGTTCTTCTTTTTCTAGTTCTTTAAGGTGTAACATGAGGTTATTTATTTGGGATGTTTCTTGTTTCTTGAGATAGGCCTGTAATGATATAAGTTTCCCTTTTAAAACTGCTTTCGCTGCATCCCAAAAATTTTGGTAGGATGTATTTTCATTGTCATTTGTTTCTATGTATCTTTTGATCTCTCCTCTAATTTCTTCTTTGACCCAGTCGTTCTTTAAAAGTATGTTGTTTAATCTCCATGTATTTGTGTTTTTTCCTTTCTTTTTGCAGTTGATATCCAATTTCAAAGCCTTGTGATCAGAGAATATGCTTGGTATGATTTCAATCTTCTTAAATTTGCTGAGGCTGATTTTATGTCCCAATATATGGTCTATCCTTGAGAATGTTCCATGTACACTAGAAAAGAATGTATAGTCTGATGTTTTAGGATGAAGTGCTCTATATATGTCAATTATGTCCATTTCATCTAATGTGTCATTTAGGGCTGCTATTTCGTTATTTATTTTCTGTTTGGATGATCTATCCATAGCTGTCAATGATGTATTTAATTCCCCTAGTATAATTGTGTTTTGGTCAATTTCTCCCTTTAGTTCTGTTAGTAGTTGCTTGGTATATTTTGGTGCTCCCTGATTGGGGGCATAAATATTGATGACTGTTATGTCTTCTTGTTGTATAGTCCCTATTACCATTACGAAATGTCGATCTTTGTCTCCTGTTGCTTTTTCACCCTGAAGTCTGTTTCATCTGATATCATTATGGCTACACCTGATTTTCTCTGGGTACCATTTGCTTGGAGTGTCAATTTCCACCCTTTCACTTTGAGTCTATGCTTGTCCTTGTAGCTGAGATGTGTCTCTTGGAGACAGCATATGGTTGGGTTTAGGTTTTTGATCCAATCTGCTACTCTGTGCCTTTTTATTGGTGAGTTCAGTCCATTTACATTTAGGGTGATTATTGATATGTGAGGATTTCCTGTCATTCTATCTTTAGTTTTCTGGTAAGGCTGTGTCTCCATTGTTTCTTTGCCTTTTTGTTGTTGTCTATTATTTCTGTGTGGTGGTATTCTATGATGTTTCCTCTGTTTCTTCTTTTATTACAGTATATATTTCAGTTCTGGATTTTTTTGAGTGGTTACCCTTAAGTTTATGTAAAAGAAAGTTTGATATTTAGAGTATTCCATTTTCTTCAGCTTACTTTCTCCATTCCCATATTCCAGTTCAGGCCTTTACTCTCCCCTTTTTATGTTTTGGTTGCCACAAATTGTCCCTGTTGATGGTGGTCGAATAGCCTCCTTTAGTATTTCTTGTAGTGCAGGTCATGTATTAGAAAATTCCCTCAGCTTCTGTATGTCTGGAAAGGTCTTTATTCCTCCTTCATATCTAAAGGATATCTTTGCTGGATATATTATTCTTGGCTCATAATTTCTCTCTTTCAATAGTTTGAATATTTGGTTCCACTCCTCCTGGCTTGTAGAGTTTCTGCTGAAAAATCTGATGATAATCTAATGGGCTTTCCTTTGTAGGTTACCATCTTCTTTTCCCTGGCTGCCTTGAGGATTCTTTCTTTGTCGTTGATTTTAGACAGCTTCAATACAATGTGCCTTGGAGAAGGCCTGTTGGGATTGAGGTAATTAGGTGTTCTATTTGCTTCTTGGATTCGAGGATCCAGTTCTGTCCACAAGTTTGGGAAGTTCTCATCAACAATTTGTTTGAATATATTCTCTGTTCCCTTCTCTCTTTCTTCTCCTTCTGGTATGCCCATTATTCTTATATTGCTCTTTCTGATGGAGTCAGAAAGTTCTTGTAGAGTTCTTTCATTTCTTTTAAGTCTCAAGTCTCTTTCTTCTTCCATCTGTGTAATTTCCAGGTTTCTATCTTTGATGTCACTGATTTTTTCCTCCATCTGGTCAACTCTACTACCTAAGCTGGTTATTTCATTCTTAATTTCTTCTATTGAGTTCTTAATCTCCAGAAATTCTATTTGGTTCTTTTTTAAAATTTCAATCTCTTTCGTAAAATGCTCATGTTGTTCTTTGATTGTGTTTCTGAGTTCATTAAACTGCCTTTCTGTGTTTTCTTGCATCTTGTTGAGTTTTTTCAGAACTGCAATCTTGAATTCTCTGTCATTTAAGTCACATATTTCCATATCTTTAAGTTCCTTTTCTGGAGACTTTTCACTTTCTTTCTGAGCTGTCTTGTTGCCTTGGTTATTCATGGCAATTACTGATTTATTATTTCTCTTCCTAGACATCTACAGGAGTGGCTTCTGCAACAGGTTGATAGGAAGAGGTCTTTCTTTTGTTTTCCAGTACTAATTGGTAGAATGTTTTATTTTCTCTCCGACTGCAGGCTTTTTTTCTCTGTCACACGATAATGCTATGTTTTCTCTGCACTATTCCATCTTCTCACACAATGGGATTTCTGGGAGACGGGCTTCTCCTCTATTAATAGTTCACCTGGGTCACAGAGCACAGTGTCTGTGTGAGTATGTGGAGAGCTTTTGAAGTTCCAAAGCTCTTCCTGCACCAGATTAAGAGCCTATATGTTTCAGCAGTTCTGTTTACTCCTGCAGGGATCCTCCCAGATAGGTGGGGCCATGGGTGGGGTGAGTTGTGGGAGGTGGCCCAGAGCAATGGCAGCAACCACCACCACAGCCAGTCCTGCTTCCATAGCTCCCTCCCCTTTGCTGGAACTAGTTGGGCTGTGAATCTGTGTCTGCGGTCCACAGTTCTCAGAACAGCAAATATTCTGTTCTTTTGATGACACTGCTAGTGTTCCGCTTCTAACACCGGGCAGGTAGGGGTGGGGCGAGCTCTGGGAGGGTAGGGATGGGGTGGCTAGTCTCAGTGCTTAAGGGTTCCGTTCTCTGCTCGGCAGTGAGGGTTTAAACCATCGTTTTCAGACTTCTTCCCTCAGTGTTTTCTCCGAGGTTTCTGCCATGAGCGTTGGGTTCAGCCGTGTTGTATGCTGCCCCCTCAGCCCTGTGGGCCATAAGTGGAGCCCTAGCAGTCCGAGTTCTTCCCTCTCCCGCAGCAGCGGTAGTTCTGGGATGCAGCGAGCTTGGAGCACTGAGCTAGGTCTGCATCCTTTGCCCGGCTGCTCCATCTCTGCACTTCTCCCTTCTTTCCCCCCTCTCATGTGATTCGCCCACCTTTAGATGAATTCAGTAGTGGGCCTCTTCCTCTTGCCACTCTGCTGCGCAGGGCATCCTTTGTGGAGTTATTGTTGTTCGATTAGTTGTAAATTCTAGGGGAGCTTTACAGAGACTCACCTCATGCCGCCATTTTGATCCTCTCTGTCCCTCGTTTGTTTCAAGCAATATATTACAATGAACTGGTTTCAGCCAATATTGTTTTCCTACCCTCCAACAATCCACTGAGTGGTGAGGAAGCAACAGAATTTTCTCCTATACCTGATACTCCTATCAAAAGCTGCTGATGGGCTCATGGGGAAGAGAAGTTAGAGTGTACATGTGTTCTGCCTAATCACCAGTGAACTTAGAAGCTGGTGAAAAAAGTTTCTTTTTCCAGAACCCACTGGGCTGCTCATCTCACAGGGTAAGACAACATGTGCAGCAGAAGGTTCCAACTTCTAGCCATGGATCTGGAATCACTGTGAAAATAAAAGGAAAGATTCTAAGTCATGTGACATATCTGTGTATCTCCAGTTCAACAATCCTGCTGAAAGATCATTCCCTCTTCTTTCTTTTCTGTTTTTGAGCTAGGCACAGCTGAGGAACCAGCTCATTCATGAATTGATGCACCCTGTATCGACTGGAGAAGTGCGGCCCTGGCCCATTTCAGTGGAAAGGGGAACCCTCTTAAAAGATGCTTCGAACTCTCTGGTGGCAGATCACTTACAAAGATGTGGCTATGAGTATTCCCTTTCTGTTTTCTTTCCAGAAAGTGGTTTGGCAAAAGAAAAGGTAAAGTCTTCCCTTGCTGCTACTGAGTTTTCTATTAACAGCTTTGTCCTCAGGTAAGAGTAAAGTGCTGTGTAATAGCTGAGTGTTCCTTGGCTGGCTAGGTCCATTTCTCAGTCATCTTTAAATTCATATCATATTTTTGTTACATAATAACAAAGGAATACTAAATGTGATATTGTTATCAATTCCTTGGGATCTTGATTATCTTTCGTAAAATTGTGATGTGTAGATTCACGAAGTGTTTTGGAGCCAGAATTGATCTTACATTCCATGTATTCCACTAAAAAACTTGTAATTGCCACTGACATTCCATGTCTGTTGTGAGCTCTGCACTGTGCTAGTCACACACAGGTGTTATGTGTGTTACAGATAAAGAACCGGAGTCTGGAGAGGTGAGGTGCTTTGCTTAAGGTCACAGGATTTCTAAGTGGCAATACAGGGCAGTAAACCTAGGTCTCTCAAATGTGCTCTTTTTCCTATGCCATAGTATCTCTAAGTAGTCTTCTATTTTCTGGTTACGTAAGAGAAGTGAAGAATTGTTAATTAAAAAGAAAATCTGTGTTCTCAAATATTAAACCATGGTTTACTGTTTCTCAAATTAGTTTAACTACTCGTATCTTCCTCCACCATTACTGTTGAACATATTATTCACACTTTATTATTTTAATGGAAGACAGCAAATTTGCCCTATTTTTTTTAATAGACTTAATGTTTTAGAACAGTTCAGGTTCATAGCAAAATTGAGCAGGAAGGAGATTTCCTCTATGCTCCGTGTCCCCACAGGTGCACAGCTTCCCTCCTTAGTAACATTTTTACAATCTGTCAACCTACATGGTCACATCATTATCACTTGAAGTCCATAGTTTACATTAGGGCTCACTCTTGTTGTCCCTGTTTTTTTTTTTTTTTTTAACTGTTTATTTTATCTGTAATTGTCCAAATTTTTATGTTCAGAAGTTTTAGAAAACATGAACAATGTTAGTATTTTAAAAACTTAAAATTTAAACATGCTATGTTTATTCATTAACAACTACATGTTGTTTATTAGCGTTCAGAATTCTGTTTTTTGGTCTATCAATTTAAGTTTTCAACTACATTTCATAATTTTGCACATTGCACGAGTAATAATCAATTCTATAGTTATTAGAGCAATAATTAACTAGTTCACACACTTAAAGGTTTATACGACAATAAAATGCCATGCAGAATATTTTCTTTAAAGGAAGACCCATTGAAAATAAATTGTATCAGATCTCAGGGTAGATGTAGTAGATGATGCATATTGTGCTGGAAATACATTTTAAGAATAGCTAACAAAAAATGTTTGTTTAAAACTTATTTAGGTATCCTGTAGTCATTCATAGTTGTAAAAACAGTAACATATAATAGTTTATTTACATTTTAAAGCAATAGTACTTTAAAAAATTCATTGCAACTGACAGATCCTGGAATTCACTCATGTATTCATTGGTTCACCAGATATTTGAGTGTTTGTCAATTGTAAGGCATTAACTATGTCATTTCTGTTAGGCATTTCATTGTGGATGTGAAGTATTTGGAGGTTAATTATGTGATCAAGAAAAATATTTTATGGATGGCTGGTTGGCTCAGTTGTTTAGACCACGGTGCTCATAACACCAAGGTTGCCAGTTAGATTTCCACATGGGCCAGTGAGCTGCGCCCTCCACAACTACATGGAAAACAATGCCTTGACTTGGAGCTGATAGGTCCTGGAAAAATACACTGTTCCCCAATATTCTCCAATGAAAATTTAAAAAAAAGAAAAAGAAAAGTATTTTATCTTTTTTTTGAGTCAACATTTATTGTAATTTATTTAATAGTATAAGGAAGAACTCCAATTTTACATTTTAACATAGTTATAATCTTATTTTTATTTAATCTGAAGCATGATTCTTAGTCTTATATTCAGAAACATCCTAATTTAAACATTGTTGTAAAAGTGTCTACTTAATTAATTCTTTTTTCCCCTTAAGGTATTTGCTATGCAAGATCTGTTACAACTCATTAAAATCAACCCTGAATCCAGTCTCTACAAATCACTGGTAGGATTATTTAGTTTTTATAACCTGCTTTGGTTTGTTAATTATATTTGAATAGTAGAATAAAGATAAAATATTTTCTTTTAACAGATTTCAGGATTTGATAAAGAAAACCAAAAAGGTAGGAATCTTCATCTTTGTAGAGAATAGCAATATTTTTGTCATATATTTTTTCATATATAATATTAAACTAGTAATTTTTAGAAGGAAGAGTAGGGAATTTAATTTGAATGAAATCATTTGATTTTCCTTGATGACAAAATTTTACCTTTTAAAAGAACAATTCATCTCCTGTTTTGACAAGTGTAGATCACTTCCTCCAAATTCAATCTTTTTAATAGTTCTTAGATACTCAAAAACGAAAATAGCAGACAGTATCAAGAACCCAACAAATGGTTTGAAAGATAATCTTTGTAAAGATATCCGTTGTTTGGAACATTTCTCTCTCTCTCTCTCTCACACACACACACACACACACACACACACACACTAAACTAACATTTAGGCCAAGTATCTTTGTAGTCTAAATATCACCCTCTAGTACAATTTATAGAGTATTAATATTTGCTTAAATAATGCAATATCTGTTCAATAATAAGTGATATATGTATTTATTCTGAAGTGTTTATATGGGCCTGATAAATTGCTTTAATTTTGGCCTTGATAATCACTTCCATAGAGTCCGTAACTACTATGAGACAAAAATATATATATTGGTCTCTTCCCCAGTTACTGGCACAGATCTCCTAAAACCCTTGTAATTTCCTAAGTGGTAAGAATACTAGAAGCATCTCTTGTTCTAATATTGGTCTTTGACCTTCGTTCCTGACAGAGCTCCTGAAACCCTTGTAATTTCCTAGGTGATAGGAGTGTCTTTTGTTCTAATGAAGCAACTCTGGGTGGGCTCCTGGATGGCTCCTGGGTGAGGGCTGGTCATAGGAAAGACCAAGCCACGATTAGCTTTGACTTTTCAGCCTCATCCCCTATTCCTCTGAGAAGGACTGAAAAGAGAGTTAATGATTGATCATGCATATGTGATGAAGCCTCCATAAAATCCCAGAGCATGGGGTTCGGAATGCTCTGGGTTGGTGAACACGTGGAGGTGCTGGGAGAGTGGCCTGCCCAGACGGCATGGAAGCGCCGTACCCCTTCCCATATACCTTTGGGCGATGCATCTTTCCATCTGGATGTTCTTCTGTATTCCTTTATCCTATCCTTCAGTAAAGCGTTTCCCTGAGTTCTGTGAGCCACTATCACCAATTAATTGAACCGAAGGAGGGTATCATGGGAACCCATTTTGTAGTCAGTTGGTCAGAAACAGGTGACAACCTGGACTTTTGAGTGGCATCTGAAGTGAGTGATTGTTTGGGATTGTGGAAAAACCTCCACAGAAGCGTCAGAAGTGAAGTGTTGTATAGTGTTGTATGTAAAAGTAAAGGAGGCTCACGGGAAGAGACACCTAGTAGAGAAGAGATGGGTTTTTCCCTGCACAGAAGGAGGAAAACTGAGGTTTTTTTTTTCCTTTCCAGCTGCCATGGATGCCAGACTATATATGGGTTAGATTTGACGATAGACTTTGTCACATGAACATAAACTGGTAACTTGCCTATAATGCATAATGATTCATCAGTCTTTCAAAATATCTCTTAACATTTTGTAATGGTCCTTTGTATGTGTCTCCTGGGTTTTGTCTGTTGCCAGCAGTGCTACCACCCGCACTGGGCCATTCATTCAGAACTTACCATTTAAGTACCTACTTTCTGCCAGCCGTTATATAGTGTGTGACTTAGTTTACTGGTCTTTTGGTAGTCATGTTAGCAGAAGATAAGTACATTAGATTCTAAGACATTCTAGACTGCCTGAAGAGTAGGTCATCCATACTGAAGGTCAGGATGGTAAGTGATCTATAGTCTGTATTCTAAGCCAGTGCCATCTTGTGTCATTCTCTGTGATGATGGGTCTGTCAGTATCTCTGCTGTCGGATATGGTAGCCACATGTGGCTACTGAGCATTTGAAATATGGCTAGTGTGACTCAAGAACTGAAATTTAAATTTAACTTTAAATAGTTACACGTGAATAGTGGTTATCATAATGAACACCATAGGTCTAAGGTATATAGCTGGTGTCTGTAGCTTAACTATTTTTTCAGAAAGAAACTTAGGGCTTGAAGGAATATTAAGAAATAATTCGCTTACTTATTACAGGCATTTATATGATCCTTAAACAATAGTTTTTCACGTTTACACACTCTCTTTAAATGTTTTTGGTTCAGAAAGACATCTGGCTAACAGCTCTTACCAGCTTCATGCAGTATCCTTGTAAAATTTCTGAAACTCAGAAAAACTGAATAGCAGACATATCAGGCATCCTAGTGGCAGTTTGGATAGAACTCTTCGCTCACAATAAAACAGGTGCTGTAAAAATGCAATTATTTTTAAAATTAGTGGCTTCTAATTAAGATATCAAGACGATTAGAAAACATGGAGGAAGATATTTTTTTTACCTAACTGCTGTATATATCTTCACAGGGACCTATGGTCTTTTCATCTTCCTATGTCTGTATTCCAAGGGTGCTGATCTGTTGAGTAGCCATAGTACTTTTCCCCTAGATTCCACTCATTTTCACCCCTAATTTTTCCTTTCAGAGATAATGATGCCCAGAAAATAGCAGGCCAGAAAATATGGACACTGGTTTCTTGCTTCTTGGAAGTTCAAATCCTTACCTATGATTGGCAAAAAATAGATACATACAGATCAGTGAGACAGAACAGAGAGGCCAGAAATAGATCTATACAAATGTAGGCAACTGGTTTTTTACAATGGTGAAGGCAACTCAATGGAGGGAGGATAGTCTTTTTCAACAAACGATGCTGGAACAATTGGACATCAGCATGCCCCAAAATGAAACTAGACATGGATCTTACATCTTACGCCAAAATTAACTCAAAATGAACAATAGGTCCAAATGTGAAATGCAAAACTATAACACTTTTGGAAAAAAACAGGAGAAAATGTATGTGGCATTGGATTTAATGATACACTATAATACCAAAAGCATGATGCATGAAAGAAAAGATAGATCACTTAGACTTTATTAAAAATGTCTGCTCTATGAAAGACTGTTGAGAAAATGAAAAGACAAGTGACAAACTGGGAGACAACATTTGTAAAAGACACATCTGATCAAGAACTTGTATAAAAAATATCCCAGGTTCCTGCAACTAAGAAAGTAAAATGAAATGGCAGATTTAAAAAAAAAATACAAGGAAGTTTTAAAACTCAACACTAAATAGAAACCCAATTTAAAAAAGAGCAGGATCTCAACAATCATCTCACCAAAAAAAGATAGACAGATGGCAAATATATGAAAAAATGCTCAGGAACATTTGTCATTAGGGAAATGCAAGTTAAAACAATAATAAGCTACCATTACACACCTGTTAGAGTGGCCAAAATGCAGAACACCTACAACACCAAATGCTGGTGAGGATGCAGAACAACAAGAACTCATTTGTTGCTGGTGGGAATGCAAAATGGTGTAGCCACTTTGGGAGACAGTTTAGTAGTTTCTTACAAAATTAAACATAGTCTTACCGTACCATCCAACAGGCATGCTCCTAGGTATTTACCCAACTGATTTGAAAACTTGGATCAACACAAATACCTGCACGTAAATGTTTGTAGCTACTTTATTTGTAATTGCCAGAAATTGGAAGTAAGCAACATGTCTTTCAGTAGGTGAATGGATGAACAAGCTGTGGTTCATCCAGATAATAGAATATTATTAAGGGCTAAAAAGAGATGAGCTATCAAACCATGCAAAAACAGAAATGAATCTTAAGTGCATGTTTTTAATGAAAGAAGCCTGTCTGAAAAGACTACTTGCTATATGATTCCATTTATATGATATTCTGGAAAAGGCAAAACTTTAGAGATGGTAAATACATCAGTGGTTGCCAAGGATTTGGAGGCAAAGGATAAAGAGATTAAATAGGTGAAGCATGGAGATTTTTTATGATGGTGAAAGTCTTCTGTGTGATACTGTCATGGATGATATGTGGCACTAGAATTTGTCAAAACCTTTACAGAGTGAACTTTAGAATTTGTAGAACTTTACAGAGTGAATCTTCTTATATGCACGTGCAGGAGGTCAGGTGATCCCAGGGTGGAATGCAGACCCACAAAACAGTCTAATAACCTCACTGAAGGGGGTGGGAGGAAAAGGTGCTGAGCTAACTTTGGAAATGAGTGGAGACCAGAAGACTAAAGGCGGAAGGAACTGTACATAGGTGAGAAAGTTATTTCTTGTGGTGGTACCTGTTAACAATTCTGAAACCTTTGTATATAAATCCTGGGACTGAACAATTAAGTAAATGGATAGTAGATGGCAGGAGCCAGGTTTTTCAATGTTGGAGTGGGAATTTATAGATAAGGAGAGTTATATGATGAGGCTAGAATGATCCATGTGGTAATGGGTTAGTTGGAAACATCAGTGTGAACTCATGTTCACCCTGATATATATGAAAATGACATATAGAGATAGATTAATAGATATATGTATACATTCATATATTTCCTTGCTCTGCAGGCTGAGGGGCTAGAAGCAACAACACCCCAAGCAATAGTGCCTATTTTGGGGCACTAAGATTTGGTTTCTAACCATCCCATGATTATATGAACTAGGGCTCCTTGGAGCAATGGCTGATTCTGGAACTGCAGCAGAGAATATATATACAAGACGAGGCTGGAGCATCTTACAGTGCCAGAACTTAATTGCTTAAGGAAAAAAACAACAACAAACAATGAAAGAGTTCCCAAAGTGCAAAGCTGGAACAACTGGAGCAGCAAAATAAAATATTGGGTTAGATAAATAATGTGAGTTATATACAGCCCCAAATATCAAACATCCATGAGTCCGTCCTGATAAACAGTTGAATAAATGAGACCAGACAGAGATTCTTCATAGAGGGTGTGTGGAGGAAGGAAGGGATAGAGGGGGAAGTGGAAGGAATTAGGAGCCAGCAGAAAGTAAGTACTGCAGAATGAAAAAGGCAATGGTATTAAAATTACTGAGGCCGAAGAGTGTATCTCTAGAGATTATCTACTGTGGGAGCTGCAGCATCTGAGAAAATTTTCTGCCAAGTGTTTATCTCTTCCGGGGAGGGAGGGAGCCAAGACATAACAGTAGCGAAAAGATGTGAGAAAAGAAGAGGCTGACTAGAAAAAGTCGAGAGAAGATAGGTGAATGAGACAAGAACTGCAAGACAATTAATATGAACAGAGTTTATATCTACATTAGGGGAACTGAAAACCAGTATACTTGAACATCTTTAGCAGAAAAGGAAGAAAAGCCCTTGGCTGATTCAGAAACAGAAGTCCATTCAACTCTGTTTTAAGGAACTGAAAACTTATAAAATAATTTATACTTGTGGTATAAAAAAAAATTTCAAACTACTTAAAAAGGTATAAAGTGAAAGAAAAGTAGAAATTTGAGGCCATAGTCTCTAATCTCACTTTCTGCCAATAACAACAATGAATAATTTGTTTATCCTACCAGAATTTAGTTTATGAATGTAAAAGTCTGTGTATGAGGCCTGACAATTAAGTTCACAAATTCATCCTAGAAAAAGTACTACATATTTCATTGCTGAATATCACTACAGTCACCTTCGAAATACTCCCCTTGGGAAGCTATGCAATGACGCCTGCACCTACTTCACATTTCAAAGCAATTTCGGAACTCTTTTTCTGGAATGGCCATCAGAGCTGTCATCGTAATTACCTTTCATGTCCTGAATGTCATCAAAATGTCTTCCTTTCAATATTTCCTCTATCTTCAGGTAAAGAAAGAAGTCACTGGAGACCAGATCATGTGAGAAGGGAGGGTGTTCCAATACCGTTATCTGTATACTGGCTAAAAACTCACAGACAGTGCGGTGTGAGCTGGTGCATTGTCGTGATGCAAGAGCCATGAATTGGCGAAAAGTTCAGTCTTTCTCGTCTAAACTTTTTCACAGTCTTTCAGCATTTCCAAATAGTAAACTGGGTTAATTCTTTGTCTAGTTGGTACAAACTCATAATAAATAATCTCTTTGATATAAAAAAAAGTTTAACAACATTGTTTTGACTCTTCATTTGGACTGATGGAACTTTTTTGGTCATGGAGAATTGGCTGACCTCCATTGTGCACTTTGACGCTCTGTTTTAGGGTTGTATTGGTACACCTATGTTTTATCACCTGTGATAACATGGCCCAAAACATCATCTTGTCTTTCTGAAAGGTCTTGGCAAACTTTGACTCTCCTTTGCAATTTGTTCATCGGTGAGCTCCTTTGGGAACATTTTTACACATGCCTTTCTCATGCCAAGACTTTCAGTTAAGATTTTCCTAACTGTTTCTTTGTTGATGTTTACTTGGTCTGCTATGCTTCTCACAGTCATCCAACAATTTTGATGCACAATTTGATGAATTTTTGCAATGTTTTCATCAGTTCTGCTCATTACTGGCTGCGCTGACCTCTCTTCATCAATGACACATTCTCAGAAAAATGTGTAATCCATTTGTACACTGCTGTATTCTTCATAGCATTAGCCCCATGAACTTGAACTAACATGTCCCTGATTTCACTTTCACTCTTGCCAAGTTTAACAAGAAATGTAATGTTGATTCGCTGCTCTAATTCAAGCTCAGACATCTCGCAATGGCACACAAAAACACCCAACAACAATAATGCCTCTCAGCAAAACACTGCCACATGTTGTCATGAACCAGCTGTGAGACACTCATATACTAAGGTTATGAGACCTTACCAAGCTGTTTGTACAGTGCTGCCAATGTAAGCACATGGTGGCAAGTTTGCTAACTTAATTTTTAGGCCTCATTTACGTAATTAAAACTCATACTCATAAATGAGGTCATGTTTTAGATAACTGTTTTGCAATTTGCTTTCTTTATCCACCAGTATATCTTTCTATAGCCATATATTTAGACTATTATTTTTAAAGACTGTATATAATTAACCATCTATTGATGGAGATTTCATTGGTTGGTTTTGCTGTTAAGAAGCACCTTGCAGTGTACACCTTTTGTGTCCCTGTGAAAGTATAGCTGTGTGAAACCATTAAGGTAGAATGACTGGGTTAAAGGGCATGTGTTGTCATGAAGCAGGCTACCCATCTGTCTCCTTGTACCTGCCCCTAAAGAACGGAGAGTCTATGAGACTGATCCTTTCAGGGACTTTGCTTCACCTTTGTGCTTACACCTTATGTCTCCTTGTTTGGCCCTAAAATATGGCTGATTAGTCAAAGACGGGTACAACTCCCTATGGGGGGCAAACCCAAGCCAGACACAGCCACGTGGGGAACCATCTGGGGAACTCGTGGGGTCAGTAAAGCTGGGCACATCCCCCCATTTTTCCCCGGCTAAGGAGAGCCTCTGCCTCTGTGGCTGCATTCTTTCCCATAACCTGTAAGGGGAGATATTCAATGGTGTGTTCTCCATCTATTTATATGCATGTAGGTTTTGTCCCTTGGGGAAGTACATACATCCTGAGACTAAAGGTTCTGCTGCCTGCAGGCAAGGGTGATTGGCTTGAATCAGTTTCCTGTTATAGTGTATAGGATTCACAGATCTTGAGATTGGTAAGCTTTATCTCCTTTACTTCCTCACCTAACTAATAAAACTTATGGGTTGGTCCGATTCGGGGCTCAGTCCTTGAGGCTGGAGTCCCTTGGCCCAGCTTGCACTCTGTTCTTGACTACTGTCTTTCTTAATGCTGCACTGCCCTCCTCGCTCCTCACAACCCTCGTCGCGCGAGATGCGAAAGGCATGTGCATGTTGAATATACATAAACACAGAAATTTCCCTCCTATGTGAATGAACGTGCCAGTTTCCCCACTGCATGTCAACATTTATTGACGTTTTAATCTTAGCAATCTTATTGGAAAAATGGATCTCTGATCGATTGTGCTTATTTATGATCTTGTTCGTGTTTATTTAGCATTTAAAATTTTTTTCTATAAACTCGTCCCTGCCTTGTCCCATTTTTCTATTTTCTTAAAAAGCTCTTTGATACTATGAAAATTAGTCCTGTGTGTCAATATTATAGCAAATATTTTTTTCCAGTGTATCATGTGTCTTTTGGCTTTATTTCATGCCCCACATAAGTTCTTAATTTTTATGTTGTTAGATTGATAAATTTCTGCTTATCACTTCCAGATTTTTGTGTCATGCTCAGAAAGGACTGCCCTCAAAAATTATTCTTAAAAGATGTATAGTGTTGTAGGGAAGATGTTGAAGAAAATTTGCCTTCATTGGTTGATGTGAGCTTTTGTCTATTAGCTTTTATCTGTTCCTGTATGTGAAGTGATTTCTGTACTGTGATCAGGGGTTGAGTAAATTCTCCCTTTGGTCTCATTCTCCAGAGCAGGGGAGATATGAGATGATGTTTGCTCTTCTCTCTGTGCTGTGAGGTGACGGTTACCTTAGGGTTAAAGAAATTCTTGATCAAGGGTTGAGAAAATTCCCTCTTTATTCTGTATGTTTCATCCATATCAACAGATTAAGTGAAGAAGTAGTTAAGTTATATCACAACGACATGACAGGCACGTTGCCAGGCTTTGGAAGACCTTGGGCTGATGGTCCCAAGCAAGAACAGTAGATATTGCTTATCCGGATAAATTGGCTCTTTGCCCGGATGGGCAACATTCATTATCAATAACTGCCAGACCCTTCCGGAACTGGCTATTCCTTGAGATTGGAGGCAGGAACATAAAACTTGTCTCTGGGGTGCATCTAAAGAGATATATAAGACAGACCTGTGGTGGATTGATTGATGCTGTTTAAGAAATTGCTATTCATAACATTTGCTGTTTCAGGATTGCTTTTTAGGATTGGATTGTTTCAGGGTAAGGGATAGGAATTTGCCTCAATGGACAATAAAGACTTCTTTTGTTAGTGAATTGTCATCATTCTAGCATCTTTGGGAACTTGTGTTTAGTTTGCAGCTTGCAGTGTCAAAAGATTTCCTAACTTCCAACAACAACAACAACAACGTCAACAGCAGCAGCATTCTTGGGATTTAGCAAGCAGTTGTGTGGGAGATGCCTGAGTTTCTCTCAGCTACAGACCTGGCAAGGTTTAGATTTATGACTTTTCCAGTGCTGTTGCCCCACCCTGGTTTATGAGTTTTTGACATCTACTATAATATTTGCTATCCTATAGAGTTTATTACTGCTTTTGGATACTCCTTATTGATATTATTTGTATATTTAGCTAAGTGATTTTTGATCAATAGTAAATATATATTGAGATTTCTTAAACTTATATGTATGTATACTCCTTTGACATGACATTGTTATCAATGTATATAGTTTAGTCTTAACCACCTTTATTTTCTGTCATTAGCACATTCTATTAATTGCCTTTGTGTTTTGCTATTGCGTATTGCTAAATAAGTTGATTAGGTATTGATAAAATAATTAGTGCCACTCTAGCATGTGTCCCCCACACTTTTCCCTGCTTCTCATTACAAATGTAAAAAAGATAGTGTTATAAAATCAAGATTATATAAACAGTGACTGAGTAATGGTTGAATGAGAGAAAGTTGTGAGATGAAACTATACACATTGTGTTTTCCAGGTTTCCTCATGGAGTTTCTAAAAGAAATGGCAGCATATCATCAGGCCAAAGAGACTTATGATGTGGGCACTCAGACAAGTCCCGCATTTCCTGGCAAAGACTCTCTTGGTAATTATAGGCTTCTTTCGGAATTTCAGTTCTTCTGTTTGTTTCTGAATGAAGGAAATGACCTGCTTTACTGTGTTATATGTGAGTTCTGTGACCGGGAGGGGTGTAAGCTGCAGGCGGCAGTGACGCTTATTGTCTCCAGCGTCATTGCTGGAAGGGAGCAGGAGCTGCCCTCCAGTGCTGCTCCTCCCTGCATGACTGCCAGGGCTGCGTTTTCCAGAACTCCTGGGATTCAAAGGCCCACATTCTTGTTTGTTGGGTTGAACCTCTCAGCTGGGAGTTCTTCCCTGTGTCTCATCGAAAGTGAGAAGATCCTAGAGTATTTGCACTGCGGAGAGCTAGAGAAGTCAGTGACCCATCACTTCATTTTATAGTTGAGGAATCCGAGGTTGCCAGAGGGAGGAAGAGCAACTTTGAAACACCCTGTCTGGGGTTTTCTAGAACTAATGTTAGAGTCTGAGTTTTCTGGCCCATGATCCAGAGCCTTTTCCACTGTACCGCCTTTCTACAATACCATCCTGTCTTTTAGTTGTAGCTCAGGAGAGAAGGGAAACAAAATGATATGATTCGTCCATTTCTTGACCCTTCCTTACTCTTAAGGAACAGTAGTGCCTTTAACTTGTAAGGCAATCAGAAGTTCAAACATTTCAGTTATTTCTATCAGCCATTTTTCTCCTGTGTGTACTTTTTTGTAGGTGTGGGTATTATACATGATTGAGATTGTACTCTAGGTCCTGGTTTGCACTCTACTATGTGATTGGTTTGAGGGCCACGGATCTACTGGACAGAGCGCTACAATGCGAGACAATCAGGAGACCTGGCTCTACTCCCAGTTATGCCATTACGTAGTTGCTTTGTTGCGGAAAAATGGCGAGGACCAAGAGACTCAAGCCGCATGCATAGATCAGGGAGAACACAGCTTTATTACGCCAGAGGACTCAGCAGGATTGTTCCCAAAGACTGAGCACTTACTGGAGTTGGGCGCTTTGTTTTATAGGGTTAGGCCTCCGGGTTTGGAGGGATTTGTGCCATTGCTATTGCGATGCTAGGGATTGATAAAATTTGGCCGGGGTGCCAGGGAGGTCCGTCCCTAACAGCTGTGATCGCTCAACATTGTTTTGACGGGAAAGCCTGTAACTGCTGTGTTGCAGGAAATTGCTCCCACAAGGTATCGAAGGAGGAGGGGGATGGAAGCTCCTAGTGGTGCCTGCGGGAGACTGCTCTGATAAGGTATTGGAGGAGGAGGGGGACGGAAAGCGGCTGTGCCTGCAGGAAAAAATCGTCCCGACATATCCCCCTGTTGAGGATCGGAAGGGGAACCCTGAAGATCATCATCTAAACTGAGAGGGCGACAGCGCCACAGGGCAAGGATGCGGGCGGTGGCAGACGGGAGACAGCACTTTCGATGAAGCGGACAAGGGCAACGAAGATGCATGAGCCGATGCCAGCAAGGAGTAAAATGGAGAGCAAGGGACCTGCCAAAAGAAGTCCAGGTCTGAGAGCCGAACCCCCAGGAGGCGAGCTCCTCGCTGCGGTGCTGTATGTGATCCTGGAGCTCACGGACCTTGGTGGCGACGATCCCAGATTGGTTTATGTAGTAGCAACATTCTTCTTGGAGGAAGAGACAGGTCCCACCCTTTACGGCCGTGAGCAGGTCTAGGGCTCGCCAGTTCTGGAGAGCGACTGCCGCCAGGCTGGAGAGAAGGGTCTGGAGTGATGTGAGTGAGTCTGTGACTGTTCCATTCCATCATTGATTTCTTGAGAAAGTTTGTAGCAAAAGTTGATGGAAGTCCCAAGGCTGGAGGCACCAGCGTCGACCCTGTAAGATGCCAGCATCTATGAGGAAAAGGGATGAAAGCCTCCCGACAGGTGCGAAGGGAAGGAAAGACCTGTGACTGGAATTCAGCATCAACAAAAATGGCGGCAGAAGGAGAAGTGAAAATGAGGAGGCAGCTACCTCCACCGTGATGTGCGTCCCGACAGCTGCATGGGTAGCCTCCATCACAGAAGAGAAATATGCTGGGAGGAGTGCAGAAGGGCAAAAGTGCAGAAAAGTTCTGGCAGCAGGGGTTGGGAGCCCATGCACAGTCTGGGCGCAGACAACAGGCCAAGTTCAAGGCAGGAGCTAGGGGACGCCGACTGGGCGGGAGACAATGGAGGCATTGAGCCCCCGGGCAAGGTCCTGGGCATCCGGGAGTTTGACCCTGTGGAGGGAAGTCAGGCCGAGGCCATGACAGCGAGGCTGGCGCGGAGCAGCCCGAGCCATTGCAGCAATCCAGGCCACCGCAGTGTCGCGGAGGGCAGTGTCCTGGACTCCATCGCCATCGGAGGACCCGGCTTGGGCTAAGTAGGTCCAGCAGACAGACCCTCGGGGGAAGAGATTGCAGGGGGACTGGGAGGTCTGAGGCTCTTGTTCTGGACCCCAGGAAACAGGGAAATTTTGAGGAAAGACTTAAGGTGGAAAGGTAAGGAGACTCAAGAGCCAGAGGGCTGCAGGCAGGCGAGCACGAGCAGAGGAGAAACCCATAGCAGAAATACGAACAGGAGGAGACCCCTCTGGGTGGGGGTCCAATCAGGTGCGGAGTTGCAGAGATGAGCAAAAGAGAGGCCAGAAGTGTTAGCAGGCAGAGGGCGACAATGATTAAGGCGGGTACAAATGAGAACTGTCATTCAGGCGGTCTTCTTAAATGTAATCTTCAATGGTTTATCGGGTACCAGGTGTGGGGTCCAGGCAGGCAGGTCCGACTGCTCACTTGACGCGAGAGTGGTGAATCCATGGTGTGATTCTGGAGACCTTAAGAGCAGTGGGGTGACAAGGATTACTGTGTGTGGGCCAGTCTATATTGGGCAGAGGGGCTCACGTTTCTAATGTTTTACTCAGATCCTGTCACCTGGAAAGTGGGGATGGACAGGGGTTCCTAATGAGGTAGGAATTCTTTCTAGTAGACATGAGTGCAGGCTCGTAAGGACCTTTCCTAGGGCAATAAGCTGACCTTAGAGGTAGGAGTCACCTACTACTCTGAGGTTGCCTGGGATGGATGATAGCAACGGGGGACACCGGCTATAGAGAAATTCAAATGGGGAGAAACCATTCTTTCAAGGAGTACACCGGGAGTGGAGGATGGCAAAGGGGAGTGGATCCATCCATCCCAGGGAGGTTTCTTGGCATAGCTTAGACAATGTTTCTTTGAGGATACGGTTCATGCGTTCTATTTTCCCTGAACTCTGAGGCCGGTCAGCCATGTGAAGCTTCCAGGAGACATTGAGGGCCGAGGCTAGAGTCTGTAGCACGTCTGAATCAAAGGCTGGTCTGAGTGTCACTGAATGGTGAGGGGAAGTCCATACCGTGGGATGATTTCGCGGAGGAGAATTTTGGTGACATCTCTTGCTTTTTCAGTTCAGGTGGGAAAGGCTTCTGCCCAGCCCAAGAAGGTACAGACTAGGACAAGAAGGCATGTCATCCCTTGGTTGAGGGGTCATTTCTGTGAAGTCTACCTCGATATCCTTAAAGGGGCAGATACCGTTCATTGGACCCCAGATGGTGGGGTCAGTCCGGTCTTGGTATTGTGCTCAGCACAGGTAGCACAGCGCTCCGTGATAGAGCGGCATAAAGCTGTGAGTCTGGCTATATAGAAGTTTTTTTTGGCTAGCAGCTTTTTAAGTCCAATCTTCCCTAGGTGGGAAGTAGAATGATGTTCTGAAATGATGCGGGGGGCGAGGGCAGCCATAAACAAGCGGCCATCACGCAGTATCCACCAATCCTGAGGATGCCGGGTGGCCCCCTCATTCTGTGCCCAGCTGTCTTCTGCTGTGGTGTAGGTAGGGCTTGGCAAGGCTGGGGTGGTGGAAGCATTGATGGCTGCGTCTGTGTCCTGGGCGGCTGCCCTCACGGCTTGATCGGCGAGGCGGTTGCCAGCAGCCGGCTTATTGTTCCCTTTCTGGTGCCCTCGGCAGTGGATGGATGGTGGCTAAGCGCTGGGGTGCCCAGCAGCTTCCAATAACTGTAGGATTTCACCTCTTTTTGATGGTCTTCCTTTCAGACGTGAGGAGGCCGTGTTCTTTGCAGATGGCCCCATGTATGTGCACGGTGGCAAAAGTGTACTTGCAGTCTGTATAAATGTTGGCCTTTTTGTCTCTTGAAAGCTGCACTGCCCGTATGAGAGCCCAGAGTTTGGCTCGTTGGGCTGACTACTCGGCAGGGAGTGCCTTCTGCTCCAGAACCTCCAAGGCTGTAGTCACAGTGTAGCCAGCTCTACGCAGCCTACTCTGTAGGAAACTGCTGCCGTCAGTATAGAGTGTAACCTCTGCATCCTACAGAGGGGAGTCCTGTAGGTCCGGCCATGTGGCATGAATCTCAGTGATGAATTTTAGGCAGTCGTTCTGGCTCACCTTCGGCCGTGGGGAGGAAGTTTGCTGGATTTAAGGCTTGAACAGTCTGGAGGCTTATGCAAGGATTTTCCAGAAGGAGTCCCTGGTATTGGGTGAGCCTGGTGTTGGAGAGCCATTGTGGACCCTGACAGTTCATGAGCGTAATTACAGAATGGGGAAACTTGACTGTGAGTTGTTGTCCGAGGGTGAGCTTGTCAGCTTCCTGGACGAGGAGTACTATAGCGGCTAAAGCCCGCAGGAAGGAAGGGCCATCCAGAAGCGACCGGGTCCAGTCTTTTGGACAGGTAAATGATAGGTCTTATCCAGGGCCCAACTGTTTGAGTTAGGAGCCCCAATGCAGTTTTGTCTTTTTTTTTTTTTTTTTTTTATTAAATTTATTGAGGTGACAATTGTTAGTAAAATTACATAGATTTCACGTGTACAATTCTGTATTACATCATCTATAAATCCCATTGTGTGTTCATCACCCAGAGTCAGTTCTCCTTCCATCACCATATATTCGATCCCCCTTAACCTCATCTCGCACCCCCACCCCCACCCCCCTTACCCTCTGGCAACCACTAAACTATTGTCTGTGTCTATGAGTTTCTGTTTCTCATTTGTTTGTCTTGTTCTTTTGTTGTTTTTGGTTTATATACCACATATCAGTGAAATCACATGGTTCTCTGCTTTTTCTGTCTGACTTGTTTCGCTCAGCATTACTCTCTCAAGATCCATCCATGTTGTCACAAATGTTCCTATATCATCTTTTCTTACTGCGAATAGTATTCCATTGTGTATATATACCACAACTTCTTTATCCATTCATCTATCGAAGGACATTTTGGTTGTTTCCATGTCTTGGCCACCGTAAACAAAGCTGCAATGAACATTGGAGCACACGTGTCTTTATCTCTAAATGTTTTCAGATTTTTGGGTAGATACCCAGGAGAGGGATTGCTGGGTCATATGGCAATTCTATTCGTAATTTTTGAGGAACCTCCACACTGCCTTCCATAACGGCTGCACCAGTCTGCATTCCCACCAACAGTGTATGAGGGTTCCTTTTTCTCCACAGCCTCCAACATTTGTTACTATTTGTCTTGTTGATGATAGCCATTCTGACTGGGGTGAGGTGATATCTCATTGTGGTTTTGATTTGCATTTCTCTGATGATTAGTGATGTTGAGCATTTTTTCATATGTCTATTTGCCATTTGTGTGTCCTCTTTGGAGAAATGTCTCTTCAAGTCCTCTGCCCATTTTTCAATTGGGTTGTTTGTTTTTTGTTGTTGAGTTGCATGAGTTCCTTGTATATTCTGGATACTAGCCCCTTATCGGAGGCACTGTTTGCAAAAATCTTCTCCCATTCAGTTGGTGGCCTCTTTATTTTGTCAATGGTTTCTTTTGCTGTGCAGAAGCTTTTAAGTTTCATATAGTCCCATTCGTTTATTTTAGCTTTTACTTCCATTGCCTTTGAGTCAAGTTCATAAAATGCTCTTTGAACCCAAGGTCCATAAGTTTAGTACCTATGTTTTCTTCTATGCAGTTTATTGTGTCAGGTCTTATGCTTAAGTCTTTGATCCATTTTGAATTAACTTTGGTACATGGTGACAAATAGCAGTCCAGTTTCATTCTTTTGCACGTGGCTATCCAATTCTCCCAGCACCATTTATTGAAGAGGCTGTCTTTGCTCCATTGTATGTTTTAGCTTCTTTGTCAAAAATTATCTGTCCATATTTATGTGGTTTTATTTCTGGGTTCTCAATTCTATTCCATTGGTCTATGTGTCTGTTTTTCTGCCAATACCATGCTGTTTTGATTATTGTAGCCCTGTAGTACAAGCCAAAGTCAGGAAGTGTGATACCTCCATTATTGTTCTTTTTCTTAAGATTGCTTTGGCTATTCGGGTCTTTTGTGGTTCCAAACAAATCTGATGATTTTTTGTTCTATTTCTTTAAAATATGCCATTGGGATTTTGATGGGGATTGCATTGAATCTGTATATTGCTTTGGGTAATATGGCCATTTTAACTATGTTGATTCTTCCAATCCATGAGCACGGAATGTCTTTCCATTTCTTTGTGTCTTCTTCAATTTCTTTCAAAATGTCTTATAGTTTTCAGCATATAGGTCTTTCACATCCTTGGTTAAGTTTATTCCTAGGTATTTTATTTTTTTGCTGCAATTGCAAAAGGAATTGTTTTTTGTATTTCTTTTTCTGAGATTTCATTGTTAGTATATAGGAAGGCAATGGACTTTTGTGCGTTGATTTTGTAGCCAGCAACTTTACTGTATTCGTTGATTGTTTCTAATAGCTTTTTGGTGGAGTCTTTAGGGTTTTCTATATATAGCATCATGTCATCTGCAAAGAGTGATAATTTAACTTCTTCATTCCCAATTTGATGCCTTTTATTTCTTTCTCTTGCCTGATTGCTCTGGCAAGGACTTCCAACACTATGTTGAAAAGCAGAGGTGATAGGGGACATCCCTGTCGTGTTCCTGAACGTAGAGCAAAGGGCTTCAGTTTTTCTCCATTAATTATGAGATTAGCAGAGGGCTTGTCATATATGGCCTTTATTATGTTAAGGTATTTTCCTTCTATACCCATTTTATTAAGTGTTTTAATCATAAATGGATGTTGTATCTTGTCAAATGCTTTTTCTGCATCAATTGATATAATCATATGATTTTTGTCCTTTATTTTGTTTATGTGATGTATCACATTGATGGATTTGCATATGTTGAACCATCCTTGTGCCCCGGGGATGAACCCCACTTGGTCGTGATGAATAATCTTTTAATGCATTGTTGTATTCGATTTGCTAGAATTTTATTTAGGATTTTTGCATCGGTATTCATCAGAGATATTGGTCTGTAGTTTTCTTTTTGTGCTGTCCTTACCAGGTTTTGGTATCAGGGTAATGTTGGCCTCATAAAATGAGTTAGGGAGTACTGTCTCTTCTTCAATTTTTGGAAGAGTTTGTGCAGAATTGGTATTAGATCCTCTTTGAAGGTTTGGTAGAATTCACTAGTGAAGCCATCTGGTCCCGGACTTTTGCTTTTGGGAAGGTTTTGGATGACTGATTCAATTTCACTGGTGATCGGTCTGTTTAGATTTTCCAGTTCTTCATGGTTCAGCCTTGAAGGCTATATGTTTCTAAGAACTTGTCCATTTCTTCTAGGTTGTTGAATTTGGTGGCATATAGTCCTTCATAGTATTCTTGGATGATCCTTTGTATTTCTGTGGTGTCCGTGATAACTTCCCTTTTACGTTTCTGATTTTGTTAATCAGTGTCTTCTTTTTATCTTAGTAAGTCTAGCCAAGGGTTTGTCAATTTTGTTAATCTTTTCAAAGAACCAGCTCTTTGTCACATTAATTTTTTCTATTGTCTTTTGTTCTCTATTTCATTTAGTTCTGCTCTAATTTTTGTTATTTCCTTTCTTCTGCTGACCTTGGGTTTTACTTGTTCTTCTTTTTCTAGTTCTTTAAGGTGTAACATGAGGTTATTTATTTGGGAGTTTTCTTGTTTCTTGAGATAGGCCTGTAATGAGATAAATTTCCCTCTTAAAACTGCTTTCGCTGCATCCCAAAAATTTTGGTAGGATGTATTTTCATTGTCATTTGTTTCTATGTATCTTTTGATCTCTCCTCTAATTTCTTCTTTGACCCAGTCCTTCTTTAAAAGTATGTTGTTTAATCTCCATGTATTTGTGTGTTTTCCCGCTTTCTTTTTACAGTTGATATCCAATTTCAAAGCCTTGTGATCAGAGAATATGCATGGTATGATTTCAATCTTCTTAAATTTGTTGAGACTGATTTTATGTCCCAATATATGGTCTATCCTTGAGAATGTTCCATGTACACTAGAAAAGAATGTATAGTCTGATGTTTTAGGATGAAGTGCTCTATAAATGTCAATTATGTCCATTTCATCTAATGTGTCATTTAGGGCTACTATTTCGTTATTTATTTTCTGTTTGGATGATCTATCCATAGCTGTCAATGATGTATTTAAGTCCCCTAGTATAATTGTGTTTTGGTCAATTTCTCCCTTTAGTTCTGTTAGTAGTTGCTTGGTGTATTTCGTGCTCCCTGATTGGGGGCATAAATATTGATGACTGTTATGTCTTCTTGTTGTACAGTCCCTTCACCATTATGAAATGTCAAATCTTTGTGTCCTATTATCTTTTCACCCTGAAGTCTGTTTGATCTGATATTATGGCTACACCTGATTTTTCTCTGGATACTATTTGCTTGGAGTGTCAATTTCCACCCTTTCAGTTTGAGTCTATGCCTGTCCTTGTAGCTGAGATGTGTCTCTTGGAGACAGCATATGGTTGGGTTTAGTTTTTTGATCCAATCTGCTACTCTATGCCTTTTTATGGTGAGTTCAGTCCATTTATATTTAGGGTGAGTTCAGTCCATTTACATGTGAGGTTTCCTATCATTCTATCTTTAGTTTTCTGGTAAGGCTGTGTCTCCATTGTTTCTTTGCCTTTTGTTGTTGTCTATTATTTCTGTGTGGTGGTATTCTATGATGTTTCCTCTGTTTCTTCTTTTATTTCAGTATATGTTTCAATTCTGGATTTTGTTTGAGTGGTTACCCTTAAGTTTATGTAAAAGAAAGTTTGATATTTAGAGTATTCCATTTTCTTCAGCATGCCTACTTTCTCCATTCCCATATTCCTCTTCAGGCCTTTACTCTCCCCTTTTTGAGTTTTGGTTGCCACAAATTGTCCCTGTTGATGGTGGTCGAATAGCCTCCTTTAGTATTTCTTGTAGTGCAGGTCGTGTATTAGAAAATTCCCTCAGCTTCTGTATGTCTGGAAAGGTCTTTATTCCTCCTTCATATCTAAAGGATATCTTTGCTGGATATATTATTCTTGGCTCATGATTTCTCTCTTCAATAGTTTGAATATTTGGTTCCACTCCTCCTGGCTTGTAGAGTTTCTGCTGAAAAATCTGATGATAATCTAATGGGCTTTCCTTTGTAAGTTACCGCCTTCTTTTCCCTGGCTGCCTTGAGGATTCTTTTCTTTGTCGTTGATTTTAGACAGCTTCAATACAATGTGCCTTGGAGAAGGCCTGTTGGGATTGAGGTAACTAGGTGTTCTATTTGCTTCTTGGATTCGAGGATCCAGTTCTGTCCACAAATTTGGGAAGTTCTCATCGACAATTTGTTTGAATATATTCTCTGTTCCCTTCTCCTTCTGGTATGCCCATTATTCTTATATTGCTCTTCCTGATGGAGTCAGAAAGTTCTTGTAGAGTTCTTTCATTTCTTTTTAGTCTCAAGTCTCTTTCTTCTTCTATCTGTGTCATTTCCAGGTTTCTATCTTCGATGCCACTGATTCTTTCCTCCATCTGGTCAACTCTACTACCTAAGCTGGTTATTTCATTCTTAATTTCTTCTATTGAGTTCTTAATCTCCAGAAATTCTATTTGGTTCTTTTTAAAATTTCCAATCTCTTCGTAAAATGCTCATGCTGTTCTTTGATTGAGTTTCTGAGTTCATTTAACTGCCTATCTGTGTTTTCTTGTATCTCGTTGAGTTTTTTCAGAACTGCAATCTTGAATTCTCTGTCATTTAAGTCACATATTTCTGTATCTTTAAGTGCCTTCTCTGGAGATTTTTCACTTTCTTTCTGAGCTATCTTGTTGCCTTGGTTATTCATGGCATTACTGGTTTACTATTTCTCTTCCTAGACATCTACAGGAGTGACTTCTGCAACAGGTTGATAGGAAGAGGTCTTTCTTTTGTTTTCCAGTACTTGTTGGTAGAATGTTTTATTATTTCTCCAACTGCAACTTATTTTTCTCTCCCACACGGTAGTGCTATGTTTTCTCTGCACTATTCCAACTTCTCACACAATGGGGGATTCCCTGGGAGACGGGCTTCTCCTCTGTTAATAGTTCTGCTAGGTCACAGGGCGCAGTGTCCCAGTGGGTATGCGGAGAGCTTTTGATGTTCCAAAGCTCTTCCAGCTCCTGATTCAGAGCCCGTATGTTTCAGCAGTTCTGTTTACTCCTGCAGGGATCCGCCCAGATAGGTGGGGTCAGGGGCGGGTGAGTTGTGAGAGGTGGCCCAGAGCAATGGCGCACCACCACCACAGCCGGTCCTGCTTCCACAGCTCTCCCTTTGCCGGAACTAGTTGGGCTGTGAATTTGTGTCTGCGGTCCACAGTTCTCAAATATAGCAAATTTTCTGTTGTTTTGATCTGACACTGCTACTGTTTCGCTTCTAGCACCGGGCAGGTGGGGGCGGGCGAGCTCTGGGAGGGGAGGGAGGGGGCGGCTAGTCTCAGTGCCTAAGGCTCAGTTCTCTGCTCGGCAGTGCGGGCTTAAACCACCGTTTTCAGCCTTCTTCCCTCAGTTTGTTCTCCGAGGTCTCTGCCATGTGCGTTGGGTTCAGCCGTGTTATATGCTATCCCCTCAGCCCTGTGGAGCCCTGGCGGAGCCCTAGCAGTCCGATCTCCCGCAGCTGTGGTAGTTCCGGGAAGCAGTGAGCTCGGCGCACTGAGCTAGGTCTGAGTCCTGCGCCCACGCGGCTCCGTCTCCGCGCGCTTCTTTGTTTCCTCCTCCCTCCACTCACACGAATCTCCCACCTGTAGGTGATTTCAGTCGGTAGTGGTCCTCTTCGTCTTGCCTGTCTGCTGTGCATGGAGTCCTTTGTGGAGTTTTTGTTGTTCGATTCGTTGTAAATTCCAGGGGAGCTTACAGAGGCTCACCTCACTCCGCCATTTTTCCGGAACTCCTTTTTTGTCTTTTTTTATGGATAAACAGGCAGAAAGATTTCTCCGTATTGGGTAGGCCTAAAGCCGGGGCTCTTCTGAGCAAGTCTCTGATTTTTATGAAGCCCTTTTCCTGTGTCTTTCCCTATTTCCTTTTCTCTCTCGCATTACCCAAACAAAATTGGTTTCACTGTAGTTTGGGGACTGGACAAGGCCCAGGCTGCGCTCGCAGAGCACGGGGCAGCTCGGGTGGTCCCCAGGGGTGCTCCCGGGTCCCCAAGCCTAGGTGGAGAGGACCCTGCCAGTGGCAGCAGTTGGGCCGTGGTTTCGCCCAACTAATGCATTTATATTGTGGTGACCGGCAATCCTGGTCACCTGGGTCAGTTTTCGTACATTAACTCTTGGTTGGAAATTAATGTATTTTAATTAATTTAAATACATTAATTAAATGTATTTAAATTAATTAAATCCTCTAAGAAAGCAGCCGCTGCGCCCCACGCTTCCTTAGAGGCGGCCAAGTAGGGAGCAAGGACCCCAGAGCGCCTGGGGAGCAGTGCCCCTGTTGCTGCTTTAAGGTTCTCAGGTTTTTCACTCCAACCCGGGGCCCGCTGAGCTTCCACCACAGAAATGCTCTCAGTGTTGAAGAAAGGGAGAGTATTGCCCCGGGCGCACTCCCTGGGAGCCCTGTGCTCCCAGCTTGCACCACCCATGCTTGTGTCCCAGGGAGGACGCCCCTGTTCCGTGCTTCCCAAACACAATGGATCGCGGCTCCCCGGAATGTTTTTCTGGCACTCAAACATCTGTCCTCAAACATTCAGTGGAGTTTTCTTGTGTCCTCTTTGTGAATGAGTTTTGTCGGAGGGGCATTAGGAGTTTCTTTCCGAGCCTGGGTTATGAGAATCCTGCACTGTCCCCTTTCACTAGAGCAGAACCGTACCCAAGGTGGAAGGGTCCTGGCAATTTCCAACCAGGAGTTAATGTATGAAAACTGACCCAGGTGACCAGGATTGCCACTGACCAGAATATAAATGCGTTAGATGACAGCCAGATCTAGGGTTCCCTCTGCTGTTAACTGACGTTAAAAGTGGGCTATTCTAATTCACAGAGGGTTCTTAATTTTTCCTGGTGTCTTGCGGACTCCATAATCTCCGCCAAAACCCTTTTAAAATTCTTTAACGTGCAGTCTAGGACTGTAGGCTTATTTTGTTTCCCTCCCATAGACTATGATGTTGAAGACGGCGGGAGGGGTATTTACTCAGGTGCTGCCCTGCTTGCGTCCCTTAAGGAGCATTTTTAGCTATGGTGTACAGAATAATTTACAGACCAGGCCACTCCCTGGAGTGAATCACCGTTATGCCAAATGACGCTCCGCGAGAATCAGGGTGAAGCATACTCAGATTTCCATAGCCAAGGCTACGGAAGCAAACATTCAGGCACACAATCAGTCACTCACACACCGGGTTGACACCCACCCATGGGCGTCCATGCCTGGGTAGGTTATAAGAACCTGCTGGGAGGTGATCAGGCTCCCCTTCTGTCACATGGGGCAGGACTGACTTGGGAAATGGCCCTGGGGCTTACCTGACCCGACTGGAGGATCCGGCTGGTTGTTCCCGGTCCCTCTCAGTGGGTCTAGCTGGGGAGGCGCGGGCTGCGGTCACCCCGGGGAAGGCCCGGTTTGGGGTCCGCCAATATTGGCAGGGTGCGCCTACACCCTTCTCCGGCTTCCTGTCGCTCCGCACCTCTCGCCCCACACAGGTGGCGCAAGGGGCCAGCAAGGTTGGGTTTCCCGGCCAATGCACCAAATGTTGCGGAAAAACGGCAAGGACCAAGAGACTCAAGTGGCACGCATAGATCAGGGAGAACACAGCTTTATTACGCCGGTGGGCTCAGTGGGATTGTTCCCTAAGACTGAGCACTTACTGGGTCGGGCACTTTGATGTATAGGGTTAGGCCTCCGGGTTTGGTGGGATTTGCGCCATTGCTATTGCGATGGTAGGGGATTGGTTAAATCTGGCCGGGGTGCCGGGGAGGTCCATCCCTAACAGCTGTGATCGCTCAACATTGTTTTGACGGGGAAACCTCTAACTGCTGTGTTTGCAGAAAATAGCTCCGATAAGGTATGGGAGGAGGAGGGGGATGGAAGCTCCTAGTGGTGCCTGCGGGAGACCGCTCTGATAAGGTATTGGAGGAGGAGGGGGACAGAAAGCGGCTGTGCCCGCAGGAAAATATCATCCCGACATCTTAGCCCTCTGGGAGTCACTACACTGTGTGGACATCTGTGTCCTTCTCTGTACAGTGGAACACTTGAAATGTGACCTTGGATTCATTGTAAGGTTAGTGTTTTCAATATGTGAGTCAACTTGCCCCAGACCAATAAAATGACTCTGTGTTGGCATTTAGAGACTGGAAAGAGATTCTAGTGTTTTCTGACTTAAACTGTGTTCTTTGCTTTCTTTTCCCCTGACATTTTATGATGAAAATTTCAAACATCCAAAAAAGTTGAAACAGTTTTACAATCAGTCTTACAGTAAACACTTATATAACCTAGATTCCGCTGTTAAATTTGTGTTATATAATACTTGCTTGATCACTTACTGTCCATCCAGTAATCCAGCTTAGTTTTTTGGTGTATTTCAAAGTAAACTGCAGACATCCTTGCACTTTCACTGCTCTTGGCTTTTGAACAGACCTCTGCCCTCTTCCTCACCTGACCATGTTTCTTTATCCTAATGTCCTGTGTGTGTGTGTGTTTTTTTAATAGCTGAAAAGCTTCAGCTTATTGATAATCAGTTTGCAGATGCTTACTCTCAGCGTCCAAAGTTAGAATCCATAGAAATAAAGTTAAATGAATATAAGAGAGAAATAGAACAGCAGCTTCAGACAGAAATGTATCAAAAGGTAAGTTTATCTTGTTGCTGTTAACAAAGTGATATTTTTGTTTGTCTTCTAATGTGTTAATCTTAGGCATGTGGGATCCTATCTAGAATCTTGATTAATGAATGTGATACTATACTGTTGTGCCTATTATTTTTCTTTCTACTTCATGTCATTTCTTTGTGCCTTTTGAATGAGTCTTACGGGTACAGTGAATGAGATGAAACTCAACATAAATTAAACTAAATATGTTTAGGGCATTGATGTTAAACCCACCGCAGAGAATTTGTTACTATTTCTTCAGGGTAGTTACCGGTATTAACAATTAATTGTGATTAATTGGCAGTTGAATGTTTTTAAAAAAAATGAAATCGCAAAACTTATAATGGAAGAGAAAAGAAAGTCTGAGAAAGAATTAGCTGAGTTCCAGAATGAATTTGAGAGAGTTCATCAAGCAAAATCTGAAGCCCTCATTTCTCAGGAAAAGATGACCCTTGAGAGAATTCAAAAGTACCAGGAGGTAATATTTTAAAATCATATACTGGGTGGCTGATTCCTGCAGCTGTTAGGATTGGCTTAAAGTCCAGGAACAAGATGGGACAGTTGCAGGAATAATCGATGCCACAAGGCCCTAGAGGATCAGTAGGAACTGGGGTCAAAAGCACAAATAGTAGGACCGGTCTTGAAAAAGGATACTCAGAATCCTTTCTTCCAAGACTCTGCAAGGAAGGAACTGTGGATGTGAAAGTCCATGTTGGGATTGTGAGAAACTGACACAAAATGAGGGGCAGATTTGAGGGTTAGGTAGCAGAGGGAGAGGACCAGCAGTGTGGAATGGCTGCTGGGGGTAAAGGAAGAGCAGCTCTCTGAAGCAGGCAGCACTGATCGAGCTGTGTTGAGGGCCCTGCTGAGATGGGCAGCCTGGAATTGAAGTAGACCAGACCAGGTGAGTGTAGGTGATTGTTCTGTTGTAGCTCTTGGGAGGATTTGTAAGGCCAGCGAGGGCAGAGAGATACAGGTATTTGGGAGTGGAGCTTTATAGAGCTGAATTTATTTGACTTGAGAAAGGCAGCCTATTGAATTGAAGACATTGGTGTTGAACAAGATGGTAAAGGGAACCAGAGGAGAAAGTGGATGGCTACCAACCTAGGGGAGAAAGGAGGGCTGCGTGGCAGTCTCAAAGACTTCAAGGAATAGGTCTGCGGATACTGACAGGTATAAGAATAAGGACGGACCAAGAGCACAGAGTTGCAGCTTGAGGTCTCTGGTGAAGATTGGAAACAATTCAGTGTGCTGCCGTCAGAACAAAGGTGAAGGTCCCAGGAGTAGAGAAGTCCAGGGCTGCAGGGGTCATCTACATGGCCATTTGATCTTGTCACCTGGGAAAGGGACTGGACAGCAGGTGGAGAGGTTGAGGAGTGGCAGGGACTGATTGCATCCACTCCTTTAGGAAAAACAGGTTCCTTTGCCAAAGCTGTCAGATGAGACGGGATTTGGGGCACTGTTTCCTGTGTGCACAGATCCACTGGTATCAGGAGGTGTTGGAAGTGGGGCTTTCCTCCTAGCGTCCATCCTTGCTTGGGGCTTCTCATGAGACCCAGTTATTTAATGGTACTTGCACTCACTCTATGATTTTTTATAGCATTTCTGGGAATTGGGCTGGTTTTAACTCAAAATGAATGTTGGAAGCACAGATCTATCAGATGATTGGATTGTGTTTAGATTGACAAGTTCATTTTCAAGATGCATGACTGACTAATCAGTTAGTTAATGCCTAAGTCCCCAGTAGTTAACAGAGTCTCTGAAGGCTCTGTATGTTGGCATCTTCGTGAAAGGCATCCTACCTTTATTCCCTGCCTGGAATGCCCTTCCCCTTCTCTCACGGGTAAAACTGTCCTGTCCTTCAAACTCCAGCTTGCATGTCACCTCCTTGTGATGCCTTCTTTGACTCGCCTGGACAGACTCATTTAGCGGTCATTCCTGCTCTGGGTCTTTATTGACTTTCAGACAGCAACTACTGAACCGTGGGTATTCTAGTCTTTTAGTTTTATTTCTGAATGTACATTTTCTCTCTCTCTCTCTCTCTCTCTCTCTGTCTCTCTCTCTGTCTCTCTCTCTCTCTCTGTCTCTCTCTCTCTCTCTGTCTCTCTCTCTCTCTCTGTCTCTCTCTCTCTCTCTCTTTGCTGAAGAACTTACCAAAATTTTCAGTACGTGTCTGAGAGGTGTTAATTAACTAGTAGGATAATTAGACAGAGGATGTAAGGAACATAGGGTAATGTAGCTTCACAGTTTTTGGAGGAGGGAGTAAATTCGTGCGTAACCAGAACAGGCAAAATGCATACCTCAAATTGGAACTTCTTGAAAGTGAAATTGTTACTCTAAATGTCAGTACTTTGTTTTCTGGAATTTAGGAAGCAGTCTACTAGTTAAAATCTGTTTTATTTTCTTTAGCTTGCTTGCTAAAAATTAATGCTTTCCTGTACAGATTGAAGCAAAAGAAATTTATGCTCAAAGGCAGCTTCTGCTAAAAGATATAGACTTGCTAAGGGGCAGAGAAGCAGAATTGAAGCAAAGAATTGAAGCTTTTGAATTGTAAGTAATGTGTGTTCATTTTGGATATTCAGAATGAATGAGATTAAAAAGAACTAAATATGCCTAAATATTCTAATATTAATTGCCAAGTAGAGTTCTTGGTTATAAAGATATTACCCATCTTTTTTTTTTTTTTTTTTTTTTTTTTAAGATTTTATTGGGGAAGGGGAAGAGGACTTTATTGGGAACAGTGTGTACTTTCAGGCCTTTTTTCCAAGTCAAGTTGTTGTCCTTTCAATCTTAGTTGTGGAGGGTGCCATTCAGCTTCAAGTTGTTGTCCTTTCAGTCTTAGTTGTGGAGGGCGCAGCTCAGCTCCAGATCCAGTTGCCGTTTCTAGTTGCAGGGGGCACAGCCCACCATCCCTTGTTGGAGTTGAACCGGCAACCTTGTGGTTGAGAGGATGCACTCCAACCAACAACTGAGCCATCCGGGAGGCAGCTCAGCTCAAGGTGCCGTGTTCAATCTTAGTTGCAGGGGGCAGAGCCCACCATCCCTTGCGGGACTCAAGGAATTGAACTGGCAACTTTGTGATTGAGAGCCCACTGGGCCATGTGGGAATCGAACCGGCAGCCTTCGGAGTTAGGAGCACGGAGCTCTAATCGCCTGAGCCACCAGGCCGGCCCTTACCCAGCTTTAAAAGGCACAAGTTAAGAGAAAAAAGACTAGGGTTTTGCATTTGAAACACTAGACATTGGGATGAAAAGCAGAACGAGAGACCATCATCACAGTACAGTAAGACCAGACACGTAATTTGAAGATGCTAGTAATGCTTTAACAAATCATGTTTCACATTTACGTTCAGTCATTCAGATCTAATGGTTGCATGTGCATATAGTGACTGAGTTTCAGATATCCAGACCTGCCACATTTGCCTGCTCTGCAGTCAGTGGAAATGCGGTGACTCTGATTTTACTTATACTGGGTGAAATGATTTCTTGTGCTGTGTGTGTTACTTTTGCTAAGTGCTCACAAATGCCTCATTCTTCAGATCTTACCCGGGATTAATAGCAAGCTCACCAGTCTACACTTTAAGGAATAAGCTTTCTTTCCCATTAGGTTCTGCTATTAATTGATACTCACAGATACTCCAGGAATCTTACTTCATTCATGATTTGTCTCCATTTTCATTAATTGTTCCTCATTTATATAGACTCAATTTATTTAATGTCTTCTCTCTGCTCACCTTACTTTCTTTTTAACAACATTGAAGAGGTAAATTGATCATGAGAGCAAAAAGGAAAGTAACAAAATTTGAGTGGAGATGGTTCATGATTATATAGTCACTTTACCTTTAGTACCCTTACTCCCAACGAGGCATATATACTCAATATAGGATTTTTGACATTAAAAAAAAAAAATTCTTATTTTTCAATTACAGTTTGACACACATTATATTAGTTTCAAGTGTACAACATAGTGATTAGACATTTTTGTAACTTATGAAATGATAACCCCAGTAAATCTAGCAGTACCCATCTGACACTATACTAGTCAGTATTATTGACTATAGTCCCTATGTTGTACTATTATATCCCTGTGACTATTTTGTAACTGCAATTTGTACCTGTTAATCTCTTCTCCCCTCCCTGCCAACCTCCTTCCCCTCTGGCAACCATCAGTTCTCTGTATCTATGAGTCTGTTTCTGTTTTGTTTGTTCGTTTATTTTGTTCTTTAGACTCCACACGTAAGTGAGATTATATAGAATTTGTCTGACTTATTTCACTCAGCATAATACCCTGTAGGCCCATCCATGTTGTTGCAGATGGCAACATTTCATCCATTTTTGTGGCTGAGGAATACTGCATTGTATGTATGTACCACCTCCTCTCTATCCATTAAACTCCGTATAGTTTGCTGTTCCTTTGCCTCATGGGAAGCAAACATATAGAGCTTTTATCCTTTGCTTGGAATAGTCAGGGTTCCCCAGCACTGCTCATGGCTTGAGTACCTGTGAACCTGATGCCCTGGGTCTTATTGATTGTGTGGTTGATTTCAGGTCTCACTATGAAGACCATTGTGTTCTTCAGTATTTGGAAGTTCTCATTGATCCATCTGTTTTGCTCTATCTTTTGGCACTTTTCAATTTCCAATCGCTAGATTATTAAATGCCAGAAACAAATCTTCTGCCTTTAAAATCTATGGGCTAAATAATTAAATCTCCCAGTTAGAAATAATATTACAGAAGAAACAAGCACTTAAATGGACTAACATTAAGTTTGATTAGTTGTTTTGCAACTAATAACATTATTCTTGTACCCCTGAATTGATAATGTCCACTTATCACCTGTAACCACTTTTTAAGTGTGAATCATCTCCTATGAAAAATCACTTTGTTTTGACACTTTCACGCTGCCTCCAGCCTGGTGCCACCATATAGCTCCATCTGCTGCTTCAGATCCATCATAACTAGGTCATGAAATAGACGGAAGACTTCTGGCCCTTCCCATTTACTTCCCAGCGGTGACAGTCACATAACAGTTTTAGTCTGTGGAACTAAAAACACATGTTTTTTCCCTCAAGTCTTCACTTCAGACATTTTAGTTTCTTACTTGGTTTATATATTTTTTCTAATTTCAGGGACCAGAGGCTACAGGAAGAAAAAAATAAAACTGTGACTGATGCACTTAGGAGACGGGAGCTGGATATAAAGAATATTGAGGACACCTATGACCAGAAGCTCAGGAATGAAATTCTAAAGTAATTGTTTGATGTTTTTAAAGAAGTGATGTTTGAATTAAGTTTATGGAAACATGGCAACGCTAATGAAGTAGCTAAGACTAACATGGCAAAAGTTAGTGTTTACAAAAACATGTTTTCTTTGACAGTCAAGCCTTTTCTATAAGTATTTGAGTTAAGATAGTTTTAAAAGGATACAGTACAGAGAATAGCATCTTCTCCTCGTCCTTACTCATAGGTCATCTAACATGTTTTGTGGGCCTGTGATTTGCTTTCATATTTAGGGCACCTTATGAGATGCTCAGCTTGCACTGCTGATAAGCTATAAAATTGGGATTATAATCACTTTTCGTTCTCTTTTCCTCTTCCCCCTCATAGTGCTATTAAGATGGGGATATCTGACAATTTATACATTATTCTACCTGTAGTCATAGTGTTGGTGTGTGAGCATGTGCCCTGTAGTCCTTCAAGATTCTACAGAGACAGAATCAAAAGAAACAAACTGAAATTAACTATATGAAGCAAACATGACACAGGGAAAGGAAAATATCCACAGCTATGGTTACTATGCTTTCCTATAGTCTTTGAGTTCTGTTGTGTTACAGTGACTAATACCTTAGTGCAAAGACATTAAGCCCATGGTAACTTCTCTCTCCAGTGCTCAGTGTAGGATCTCACATAATAAGTGTTCAGTTAATATTTACTGAGTAAATGGATTATTGGCCAACAGATGACTCAACTCAGCTGCTCTGGGCACTTCTTAATCATTATCTTCTTTACTGCCTTGCTCATAATTTGTCACTGATAATTCAAATACACTACATAGTATTTGCAAAGGTTTCTTCAGGTTACTCTTGAAAAGAATTCTAAGGAAAGAAATGTAGCACAGCACCTCGCCATGTATCAGTTTTGAAATGAGGCTGTTATCTCTACATATTTTATGTGGGCTCCTCAAATATAATAGCAGATACTGAAGTACGTACTTGTTAAACTTTTAGGAAGAAATGAATACGTGTGTTTGTTACTTGACATACTCTTGGAGAGAGAGCATGAACTGTTTGGTGTCATTCGTCTGGTGGGGTGTCCTCTGTGACTTTGGCAAGTGTTAGAGTTTGAGGATATTCACCACAGGAATGCTTCTCTTTTCTTTTCTTTCTGCCATCTCTGAACCAAAAAGCCGGCCAGTAACAGTTGGTGGAGATAAGTAAAACTGCGTGGAAATGTGCCTTTTGGTATTGCCAATTCGGATTATAAAGGTGTTGGTAGTTAGCTCCCAGTTGGCAGTTGGCTCCTGGAAGGGGTTGGGGAAGTGGGCAGGTGGTTTGGAAATGACGTACTTCTTATCATTTAGACTCAGTCGTACGACAGTGGCAAGAACGATGAGATAAGTGTGTTCAAAGTGAGGGGGAGTATTTTGAGGGGGATCAATGGCAATGTGTCTTTTACTGTAATAAATTTACTTAAACATTCACTGTATTTTTTTATCACACCTCGTATAGAGTGTGAATTTAACTTAATGTACTCCTTTATGTCAGTCCAACTGATGAATGATTGCTCAGTAACCTCACAAGTTTGGGGACACAATTTATAGGATTGCAGCAGGCTTTTACTGGACCTGTTACATTTAGAATTTGGATCTCTGGCCTTGACGTTTATGTGCTGTCATGTTCAGTACCCTCATGCATTGATAGGAGTCTGTCCAGGAAAGTAACAAGAAACTCATTTTCAGTCATTCTGATTCTCAGGTATCAGCTTGAACTAAAGAACGACTACATCGCTAGAACTAACAGACTGATTGAAGAAGAAAGGAAGAATAAAGGTGATTCTTAAGGGGGAAGACTGTTTTTTTCAGTTCTGATGTAGGTTCTTAGCTTCCTGAATTGTGTCTGGTCTATATTCTGAAAATATATAAACTTTATACTTCATTGTTACTACAAAACATTTTTTTGTCCTTTTAATTTTACAAAATTAAAAAAAATAATGTCTTTCACTAGGTTTTGTAAACCTTCATGTTTAACCTTTTGTATAGTCACAAAGGTCAGTGATTTATTGGCAGGATTTTATCCCACATTATTATTATTTTTTGTTTATGAGAAAAATAATATGTCAAAACTGACCCTTAACCTGAAGTAGGGTATTCAGGATTTTTTTCCCCCCATTCTCCTACCCCTTCTCCCTTGGACAATCATTAGCTTCTTCTCTCTATCTGTGGGTCTGTTTCTGTTTTGTTTATTCATTGGTTTTGTTTTAGATTCCACATGTAAGTGAAATCATACAGTGTTCGTATTTCTCTGTCTGATTTATTTCACTTAGCATAATACCCTCTAGGTCCATCCATGTTGTTGCAAATGGCAAGTTTTCATTCCTTTTTATTGCTGAATAGTATTCCATTGTATACTTGTACCACATCTGCTTTACCCAGTCATCTATTAGTAGACATCTAGGTTGCTTCTATATCTTGTAATGTTGCATAATACTAGTAATGTAATGCTTCCGTGTTACTCTAATGCTGCAATGGACATACGGGTGCATATATCTTTCCAAATTAGTGTCTTTGTTTTTTTCGGATAAATACCCAGGAGTGGAATTGCTGGATCATATGGCAGGTCTATTTTTAATTTTTTGAGGAATCTCCATACTGTTTTCCATAGTGGCTGCACTAATTTACAATCCCAACAGTGTATAAGTCTCCACATCCTCACCAGCACTTGTTGTTTGTTGATTTATTGGTAAGTCATTCTGACAGGTGTGAGGTGGTATCTCATTGTGGTTTTAATTTGCATTTCTCTGATGATTAGTGTGTTGAGCATCTTTTCATAGGTCTGTTGGCCATCTGTATGTCCTTTTTGGGGAAATGTCTATTCAGGTCCTCTGCCCTGTTTTTAATGGATTGTTTGTTTTTTTGGTGTTAAGTTATACAAGTTCCTTATGTATTTTGCATATTAACCCCTTATCAGATGTATTATTTGCAAATATGTTCTCCCATTTAACAGGTTGTCTTTCTGTTTTGTTGGTGATTTCCTTTGCTGTGCAAAAACTTTTTAGTTTGATGTAGTCCCATTTGTTTATTCTTTTGTTAATTCTTCCCTGGGGAGACATGTCATATCCAGAAAAATATTGTTAAAAGTGATATCAGAGAGTTTACTACCCATGTTTTCTTCTAGGAGTTTATGGTTTCATGTCTTACATTTAAGTCTTTAAATCATTTTGAGTTTATTTTTGTATATTTTTATATATTTGAATATATTTTGATAAATAACTGTGATTGTCAAGAAGGTAGCAGCAAATTATTTGTCTCTGGTAAATGTTACTCTTAACCATAAGAGACTTCATTCTTACTAATGGAAGTTTTATTTTAACTTCTCTGTCCCCTGTGACCTATTTCCTTATTTATTTTTAATTCTAATATATTTTTATGCTTCATGATATTTTCTCTTGACATCTAACCTCCTAAACTGTTGTATCCATTAGCACGGGACTAGGAATGTTGGATAATATTTCAAGCTCCAGGTATTTTACATTTCAGTGTTTCTAAAAACTTGCCTGTGACAAGAAGTTGAACTTTTGGTAGAAACTTCAAAGGAATTCTTGGGAGTGAACTAGGGCTGGGTACTTGATGTTGACCTATAAGGTCACGCAGTACGTGTCTGCTCCTTTGTGACTATCTGGGGGAGAGTAATACTTCTTTAGGAATTAGGACCATCATGTATTCAGCAAATCATTTTTTGATGATGTATCTACACATAGACTTGTGTTAAAGACAAAATTGTGACTACAGAGTTGTAACAGACAAACCTTTGTCTTTAAGGAAATTGAGAACTGTTGGCATGAGGGTTCTGAGCAGACGATGTGACTCTGGTTAGTGTGTTAGTAGGAGGAAATTCACCACATTTATGACCGTTATAACTAACTTCCTGTCACCTGTTGGTAACAGGGCTTATTTCTTACTTGCCTGCTGATTTTCTGCTATTTTAGATTATGAAATAATGGTCATTAGGTCTGATATACTGGCTATAAATTGTTAAGTGACTTTTATATTCACTAGAAAAACATGATGTTTAATTGGTTGGCTCTTTCTTACAGAAAAAGCTATACATTTGCAAGAGGAGCTCACAGCTGTTAATTCAAAAAAGGAAAAACTCAATCATTATGCAAATCGTGTGAAAGAACTTGAGGTAATTGTTAACAGCCTATTATTTTTTTTTGAAATCGCTATTCGACAATATGTGAAACTTTAGTTTTAGCCATACATAGTTTATCTTAAGTTATACTCTTGGTGTGTTTGGACTGTTTATTATATGACTGAGAAGGTGATGGCTGAACTTAAGTTAATTCAGTAGTTCTTCATTTCAATCTTATGCTCCTAGGGAAGCATAGAAAGAGGATATCCTATGGGGCTTAGAGTTCTGCTTGAATCCTGTGGCTCCTTTACTGCATGTGTGCCTTCTGGCAAGTTCTGTGACATCCGATTCCATTTCCGTAAACTTTGGGATATTGCCACATTCCGTGGTTGTTGAGGGACTTGAGTGAGCTGATTGATGTGCGTAGCATATAGCAGATGGCCGGTGCACATTAGTTTCTACCTCAGCCTCTTCTATACATTGGGGTCTTACAGATAAAAACAGAGTGAGGTGCATTTTTCACATGCCACTGTTACTTTCTTTCTGTTCATTCATGTGTTTGCTAGCTGAAGCCCAGAACTGGAACTTTAGGTATTTAATGTATACTCTGTATGTAAAAAAATTTTTTGTAGCTGTAATGACTTGAGAACTTTGTAGGTTTTTGTATACAAACATTATACTAAGAAAAGGAAAGCACCTTCCGTCATATTTGTGATATCTCACCTTTTCATATTTAAGAATAAATATTGCTACAATCTGTGATTGCTGTGGGGACCTTAGTTGCATCTGGAAAATGGAGTGATAATGAGAAGCACTTACTTTGTAGGACAGGGTTCTACATAAATAAAGTTGGATGAACTCCCCCTGCTCCAACTCTAGGGCAAAAGATGACTTTCACTGGTGCAGTTGGGGTCTTGTTGTTGCAGAGAACCAGACTTCTGTCAAGTGGCCTTAATTACTTGGTGCCACCCGGCTTCAGGCAGCCTGCCAGCTCTGGCTTAAGCAGTACTGTTGTCACTGTTTAAATGTAAGTTTTAATTTGTCAATTCCAGCTTGATCTAGAGTCTGTCAAAGCCCAGTCTTTGGCAATAACAAAGCAAAACCACCTACTGAATGAAAAGATTAAAGAGATGGGTGACTATTCACTGCTGAAAGAAGGGAAACTGGAGCTGCAGGCACAAAATAAAATGCTTAAACAACAACTGGAAGAGAGTAGAAAGGAAAACTTGCATCTCCTAAACCGTATGTCTTTTTACTTGATTTGCATGTTTTTATAATTCATATTCACTTAGCATTTTGAAACTGTTCTTTGTACCTGTAAAGGAGACTTCAATGGGGAAATTTTAGTGAAATTAAGATTCTCGGCTTGAAGATACTTCCTTTTTGCTTGCTATTGAATAATTATTAGTGCCACTAAGAAGAAATGTTTTTAAACTGTACAAATCTGCCTCTCTGGATGGTAGCAGATTCCCCTTGGGCTCTGCTGGTCGGGTTTGGCCAGTGGGGACATCCTCAAGCTCTGGGAAGGAGGGATGACTGAGGTTGTTAGTACCTTCCATGCTCCCTCCCCGACCCCCCACTCCCGCCACCTCTGTATGCAGTGCCCCTGAGCTGGCCCTGCACAGGCAAGATCCCAGTCCTTGGGGCATAGCCTCTCCAGTTCTGAGAAATCCTCCCTCCCTGGCCATCTAGGTCCAAGGAGTGGTAAGAGCATGGCCCCTGTACTAGCCCAGGGAACTGCGCCATCCTTTGTACCTACCTTACATAAGTTGCCCTTTATTAGAGGGTCCCCACTGACCCCCATGGGGCAACTCCATCTGCTCTCTGCCTGAACCCCGAGTACCGCTGACAGATGCACGGACTGGACCTTGGGGCAGTCATCAACAGGCTTTGATGGAGGGCTCCTTCGGTGCCTTCTGGCTGTGGTAGAGGGGAGAGGCCCGCTTTCAAGCTAAGTGGAGGATTGGAAAGAATTGTTTTACTTGGAGTAGAACTATGTAGAATAATAAAGTTTGCGTTTACATGCCTTAAATTCTTTTGTTCTGAAATTTGTGAGTCAGGATTGCTTTTAGTCCATTTAATGTAATTCATATGTAATAGTAATCATGTGCATACAAAGAAAAGGGAGAACGGTTTAAAATCTCTTGAGCCGGTTTTGTTACGTGAAATAAGAGAACTTCAGGTTGGTAATGACCAGGTGTTTTACCTTTTTAGGCATAGCTCAGCCATCTCCTGAGCTGGTGATTTTTCAGAAAGAATTAAAGAAAGCAGAAAATGTGATCGCGTTTGAGCATAAGGAGTTCGAAGCCCACAAGCAAGCCCTGCACAACCAGCTGCAAAAGGAAGTGAGTACGGCTCCTTGCTCGGCCCGCTGTTGGGCCAGGAGCCGGATAAACTTGGCACATGTCACACCAGCGTAAATCAGATTGATTTTAACATCAAAAATTACTCCCCAATATGCTGAGGGTATCCTTTCTCATCTGAGACAATTCTCGAGTGATTGTGTGACTTTATATTCATAATAAGTAATAAAATCCGGAGGAAAAGCAAACACACCTAAACACAAAATTATCCAAGTCCTGATGGTGCCCACTGTTTAAGTATCTCTTCATTCTCGCCCTTAGTTTAGAAACATTAACACTCTGATGTCTGCCTCATGCCCTGGAGTAGCTGTTCTTTGAGATAGTTAAGAAGGAGGTGGGAAACTTGTTGCGTGTTCTGTTCTTTTCTAGGGACCCATGCATTACAAGTGGAAATCTGCTTAGAATTGGCAAAACAAAAAGAGAATTAGCCCAAAAAGAGAATTGTTCCTTTTGAAGTGAACTGCGATTTCCTTTACGTTGATTTCTTTTCCTTCTCTAAATCTTTTCAGAGTGAGCATTCTGCACTGCTGAAGGCCCAGATATTAGATTACGATGCCTCTGTAAAGAGGTTAACTATGCAGGTGGCCGATTTAAAATTGCAACTGAAACACACTCAGACAGGTCAGAAACCTTTTTAACCTATAAGTGTGTGTGTAAAGCTTCTGATGTTGGTGGAAATGTAATGATTGTTACTCATTGAATTTTTAGTAGTTCTCACAGTAGGGGAAAAGCCATAGAGATATGTGTCATCTTAGAAGTAAAACTCCCTATCCATTTCTGGAACACCAACTGGGTTATCAGCTAAAGTGACTTGTTTTCACAGGTGCCCCATGGCTTGGGAGAGCCTCGTAGCCCAAATAGGAAAGATGTGGCGGTGACACAGAAGTGCCCAAATTCATCCTGGACCTAGGCTTATCTTTTATATTTGTTATCCTGATAATAAGACCAATCGACTCTTCAGTGGTTACACATTCTCCTTGACACATGAGTAAATACACATGTGGGAGAAGCAGGGTGGCCTAGCAAAAGAGCATTGCCGGTGGAATCAGAAAACTGATTTTGTCTTCAGACCCCAATTTTGAAGTTAGTTGTTTGACCTTGGGCACATTTAACTTCCTTGGACCACAGTTTCCTCATTTGTAATGGGGATGAGTACTTGCCATGGTGAATGAAGATGATATGAGATGGGTCCTACACTCGGAATGGTTCCTTCCTGCTGTCATTCTATTGCACATCTTCACTGTGCGTGCATGATACCTGCCCCTTCCTTCTTCATAAGAAGTGTATTGAAGCTTAGATATCGTCACTGCTTTCAAGCCTAAAGCAAGTTTCTGTGTTGTACCAATTGATCTGGTTTCTCACACTTCCTGGTTCTGAGCCTTCCTCAGTTCCCATTTGCACTCTTCCCTCATTAGTCCTTCTTCCCTTCTGCACTGGTTTATTTTTATCTCTTTACTCATTTCTACTCTTTTCCTAGTTCTCATTTGCTCTCAACAGTTCTATTTGCCAAAGTGCCAAAGTACAGCTAAAATCATAGCAATCTGTATCATGAAAAATAGCTTTATGAAAATGGAACTGTTTTGAATGCATGCATTGCCCACTGCAAGCATGTGTCCTGGAGGCATTGCAGGAGAACAGCGACCACACAGACTGGCTTTGCATGGTCTGCTTTTGCGTTAGGAAATCCCAGCTTCTTGACCCAGCCCCAGTCCCCCATCTGTAATATGGGAGCAGTGGGACTTGTTGGCCCTCAGCCTTGTTGTGACTGCAGGACCTCATTCCCTTATCTGAAACCCGGGCCCTGCACTCGATTTTGCCACAGCCCTGGGAGTTCTGGGGCAGCATCCTATAAGGAAACATGTAGATTAACTCACAGTCAACTGTATAAATATCCATGTTGGGTAGAAGAATAAAGATTATATGTGGGTTTGTGTCATTTCAGGTCAATTTATCAACCAGATGAGTTCAGGTCTTGTTAGGCTTTGTGACCAAATAAATTATGAATAAATTTTCAGTTCTCAGAGCTTTTTGGATTTCAAGAGTGTGTATAATGGATTGTGAAGTAGTATCATGGTTAAGAAAGTAGACAAGATCTGTAGCAGCTACATAGGCGCTCTAAATAAATGTTAATAAGTATTCGCATCACTGTGGTTCAGGTGTACAATTCTGTATTACATCATCTATAAATCCCATACCTTGTTTCCTTTTTGAAAACAAATAATACTCTCAAGTATATCTCAGTTCGAGTCACTGCCTTTTATCTCCCCCTCGTTTCTCACACTATCTCTTTGTCACCTGCAGCCCTAGAGAATGAAGTGTACCGCAATCCAAAGCAGTCTCTGGTGCATCGTTCTGTCAGCGGTTTCATGGTGCCTCCCAACGGTGACCAAACTGGGGATTTCTTGAAAAATCGTCTCGAACAGGAGAAGCTGATGGCAGGCACAATTACACCAATGGTTATACATTATCCAGATGCAAGCACGGACAGTAGCTCGCCTGATTCAGACCTTGAGTTTGTAGCCAATGCCAAGACAAGAATGAAGGAGCTGGAGCAAGAGGCCGAACGCTTGGAGAAAGCTTTCCAAGATTACCATCGAAGAGTGAGTCAGTACCCAGCCGCTAGAAGCCCATCAGCAGCCAAGAGCCGGTCACCCCTGCACTTGGTAGGAACTCTCAAGAGTATCAGTTCAAGTTCCCCCGAAAGGCATATTTTTGCAGAGGACGGTGCCTTGTCCAAGCAGCGTTGGGCGGACGACGTGACAGAAGCACTGATGGGCAGCGTGGCCTTACAGCCCTGCAGAGGCACTTGCAGACGCCTCTCCTCCACTCCCCTTGCCAAAGCTAAACGAAGCATTGATGGCAAAATGCATCTGGAAGGTGAGCTTCTGCAGAAAGGGTTGTAGGATGCTCTGGACTTGGATGGATCTGGTCCTCAGTAGCCCTCTTGTCTGAGTAGTGCTGCCCTCGACAGCAGGAAGGAGTGGAAAGTGCATGCATAGCTGGGTCTGGGAAAGCCCTAGCCCGGGCACGTGTGTCCTCCACACCTCTGCCTGCCTGCTGGCAGCAGCGTCAACCTCAGGGCACAGGGTCGGTGTGGGAGGCAGTGGGACAGAGTGGCAAGTTCCAGCACTGGGCTTGGCACACACAGGTCGTCAGAGAGTGACAGTGGCTTTCCCTTTACCGCTAATTAGTTTTCTGCATTTTATTGTTATCACTGCAGTTTCATGTAGGTGCTTGAATCGTTAATTCTGTGGATCGTTTATGCATCATACTCAGCTGTTTACAAGGATAATAGTTTATTTTCAAAGTAATAGAACTCTAGAAACCGTGTTGCTTTTCTCTCTGTGTAATTTGTAATATTCTTGCCCTGGTTTTTTTCTGCCCCTTAGGCCTGGGACGATCCACTGCTGTTGTCCCCAGCCCTAGTCCTGACAGAACACCCCAGCTTTCACCTGCTGAGTCTCCACACAACCTTTCCATCCATTTGCCGCCCAGATCTTTGGAGCAGATGGCTGGGTAAGTACCGTGTTCTGGTGGCTTCAGCCGAGTCTGGTTAACTGCATAAGGGCTCAGCCTTGACTTGTTTGGATTTTTTAGCTGATACTAAAGACCATGTGGCAACATAGAATTTGTGATCAGATTATTAGATGATGTGTGACCTTTGAGAATCATCTGATTTACCGGGGAAAAATTCCTTTACGCAAATAGGTCATTTCTACTTGTTTGCTAAACTTGCTGTATGGAATATGTGCCATGGTATCGATAAACATCTTTATAGTTCCATGAATATACTCGGTTTATAAAGATAAAAAAACTAATGTAAAAAAATCTGCAAAAGCACATAAATTCAGTTGATTTTTAAACTTGAAACAGTTTCACACATCACTAAAAGAGTCATTTGAAAGGATACTTTGATGTTTAAGTATAAACAAACAAACAAAATTCCAATTTGTCTATTGAAATGGATTTTAAAGTGGTGGGGGTCCTAGGGCATGGCTGCTGAAGCAGGATGGAGCAGATGTGTTTAGAAGCTGGGCAGAGGGTTGCCCGGGCTGGGATGTGAGTCACATATGGGCCCCTGCCTGTGCCTGGTCTCTGGTCCCACAGTGGGAGATTCTGTTCCTTAGTTCTGGGCTCCAGCCTGGGCATCTGCGTGTTAATTCAGGTCTACTGTGCAGAGTTGAAAACTGCTACGTGTGCCTGTCATGGTCCTGAAGCATGTAAATTTGTTTTTTAAATATCACTCTTGTGGTAAAGCCAAGAGGAGAGACGAGACCACATGCTGAGTTGGGGCACTTCCATGCATATGGGCTTATGGTATTGCATCTTCAGCTGGCTCCTACCAATGGTGTGGAGAATTTGTTTTCTTCAATAGGTCTTGTGGTTCTTGACAAAATAAACTCCTGGGAACACCATCACAGTGCAACATCATTCTTTGCTAATGATGGTAGTGGCTGCCTCACAGCATGAGGTGGTTGTGAGGGCTGCCTGAGCTAACCTGTGGTAATTGCTTAAAATGACGCCTGGTGCAGGTAGCTCTCATTCTCAATGGGAACAATTAATTTTCTAAAGCATTTTCTCGACTCACAAAAGGCTTTTCATCATCCTATGCTCCTGGGTTTTACATTATTAAAGCTTCATGTTCACGTATTTTATTCTTCCAATCCAGTCTTTATCGAAGACAAACTGAACTTCAAGACAAAACTGAATCTTCAAATCCAAACAAGCTACCTTTTAAGGATAGTGAGGAATATGAATCATCTTTTGAATGTAAGTTCAAATATAAGTACCAGTTTTTATCAGTTGCAAATATAGAGCTTAGTTTTGGTGAAACATACCCATTGCTCTGAAAAGCAAAGCAGCTACAAATTAGGACATTTGTGTTTTGTGATAAAACCATAAATACATATTTATTGCTTCGTATTTATATCATGGATTTTTAGGGGTGTATTTGAGTTCCATTTGTAAAAAAATTCAGGATAACAAATAATTTCAAAGTTGGAGCTAAGCCCATAAGTGAACCCTTAACTTAATTTACCAAGTTTAGGATTTCCTCAAATTTAAAATAAGTGATTTTTAAAATTTGTTTGTTGTCCTTTTTTATGGACTATGAATGTGTTGAGTTATTTTTCTTTAAATAATACAGATTCCGTCCACTGCTGCAGCTTTAGAAAACCCAGTCTTAATGAAAGAATGGGGGTGAACGTGATGTAGGGTATTTCTTAGTGGCAAGGCTGTAGTCTCATGAAGCTGAAGAATGGATACATGGAACAAGGAGAGGGAACAAGTTGCAAGAGATGATAGTTTATTAAAGCAAGAGAAAAGTTATAGCTCCCGAGCAGGAGAGGGTACCCGAAGCTGGGATACTCACTAGCTAAGGAAAAGCTTTTACTTATATATTTCTATTTCTCTTGGGGAGGGGAATGTTGGAATGCTGGTGCCCACCCGTATGATGTTTATCAGACTTGCTCTGCTGCTTCAGCTTAGGGGAGACTTGAAATTTCCAATTATCCCAGAGCATGATTAAGGTTTTTGCCCTGTAGGAGCAGGTTATCTTGAGGCTTGGAAGATGTGGTCAGTTCAGTTTCTGCTCTGTCTACCAGGGAATTCCTAACTACCTGATGTCATACTGAAGGAGAAACTGACCTAAATGGTTCCCTGCCACGTGAAACTGACCTAAAATGGTGGCCCGAGCAGAGAGAGAAGTCCCCAGCCTAAGCCCCAGCCCACTTCCGCATAACCCCCTCCAAACCACACCCCGAGCAAATCTTCAGATGACAACTATCCCTTCCCCAACTCCAGTATGTCCCCAACCCATAAAAATCTGCTGAAAATCTTGCTAGGGGCTGAGTATTTGGGAAAAACCTGCTGAGCCTGCTGGCGTAATAAAGCTGACCTTCCTAACTCTGAGTGCTGTTTAGGTTCTTTCCGGTCCTGGTATCCGTATCATTCTTGGTTCCCTGACTGGGAAAACCAACCATGCTGGCCCCTTGAGCCACCGGTTTGGGTGACAGCAGGTCGTAGGGTGGCGGGAGAGCCGAGATGAGGCTAGGTGTGCCCTGCTGATTTTGGCAAGCCCGGAACCGGTGACCTCCCACCGGCTCCAGCACATGACTCCCTGTTGGACCCCCACTGGAGAGAAAGGACGGACAGCCAACTGGGACATCAGACACGGTAAAGCCCCGGGGCCCAGACCCAGTTAGGCCTGCCTAATGGCAGAAGGGGAGCCTGATCACCTCCCACTGAGTCACACTTCGGATTCTAGTTAGGGCCGTTCTGGGGGAGGGTGTCTTTCCTCCCTGAATGAATGTGCGTGTGCTTGGTCCCAAATGAGATTCTGTGTGGATCGATGGCCTGTTGGCTACTGAGTCCAAGTGAGCCCCAACCTGCGTTCCGTGGTAGCATCGTATGGCATAACGGTGATTCGCACTCTCGGAGTGTAACTGGACCCTGGGCTTATACAGGCACACCTTAGCCAATATAAGGGTACCTTAGCCAAGATGTACCCAAAGTTCCCACGAGGGACATGGCCAGGCGGGCATCTGATTGATACCCTTCCTTTGTCTACGTGACCGAACATCATGGGAGGGAGTCATGGGAAGCCCACGGTTCTAGACTGCTTGTTAAGAATCTCAGGAAGGGTTTAGGAGGCGACTGTGGGGTCAAAATGACCCCCGGAAATCTCCTCACTTTATGTGAGCTGGAGTGGCCAAGTTTTGATGTGGGATGGCCCTCAGAAGACACTCTCAACCTCACCACAATTCATTGAGGCTATGTAGTTGTAACCGGGACCCCAGAACATCCAGACCAGTTCCCTTACGTTGACTCGTGATTGGAAATAGCCCAAACCTTTCCTCTTGGGTATGGTTCTGCTCCAATAGTAAGGGACAGTCCAGGATCTTCGTTGCATGGAACCCACGAGGCCACGCCCAGAAAGACATGATTATGACCATTTACCAGGGAGACCCTGACAAAGAGCTGCCACCACCTCCCTACGCACCACGGCCAACGGCAGGCACAGCCCCGCTGCTTCCAGACACTCTGCTCCCAGCCTCAGCCTCCCCGTGGTCCCAACCTAACCAGCCTGCAGCCCTATTTCATAGTATTAGCGGGAATAGAGCCAGACTGAAGAGTTTCAGGCTCGTTTGAACTCAGCACCCACGAGCCCATGGGTGACTTAGATGTAGGGAGCCAAACAGTGACTTTTATGGTAGATACCAGAGCAGAACACTTGGTAGTCATCATGCCGGTGGCACCACTCGGGGACTGCTGAGTCACCATTATGGGAGCCACAGGGAATCAAGAGTCGACCATTCTGCCAGGCTTGGACTTGTAAATTAGGAGGACACACCGTGTTGCACAAGTTCCTTACCAGACTCCAAATCCTGCTCCTGGGATGCGACCTCCTTACCAAGTTAGGGGCACAAATCTCCTTCGAACCATCAGGGCAAGCCAGCATGTCACTGCAGCTCCCATCAGAAGGACTTATTCTGTCTATCACCACCATGAGGGAAGAAGAATGGAGGCTTGGGGCCGGCCCGGTGGCTCAGGCGGTTAGAGCTCCGTGCTCCTAACTCCGAAGGCTGTCGATTCGATTCCCACATGGCCCAGTGGGCTCTCAACCACAAGGTTGCCAGTTCAATCCCTTGAGTCCCGCAAGGGATGGTGGGCTCTGCCCCCTGCAACTAAGATTGAACACGGCACTTTGAGCTGCCTCCCGGATAGCTCAGTTGTTGGTTGGAGCGCGGGCTCTCAACCACAAGGTTGCCAGTTCAATTCCTTGACTCCCGCAAGGGATGGTGGGCAGCGTCCCCTGCAACTAAAAAATTGAACACGGCACCTTGAGCTGAGCTGCCGCTGAGCTCCCGGATGGCTCAGTTGGTTGGAACCTGTCCTCTCAACCACAAGGTTACCGGTTCGACTCCTGCAAGGGATGGTGGGCTGTGCCCCCTGCAACTAGCAATGGCAACTGGACCTGGAGCTGAGCTGCGCCCTCCACAACTAAGACTGAAAGAACAAAAACTTGAAGCTGAACAGAACCCCCCACAACTAAGATTGAAAGGACAACAATTTGACCATTGTTCCCCAATAAAGTCCTGTTCCCCTTCCCCAATAAAATCTTTAAAAAAAAAAAAAAAAAAAGAATGGAGGCTTTACATGACTGGCAGTGTAGAACAGAACCCAGAAGCCTACAGGACTGATTTCCTGGAGGTTTGGGCTAAAGATAACCGACCTGGGCTAGCAAAACATAAGGCCACAGTTTTGATATAACTGAGATCCGGAGCTCAACACTAATGGCTATGGTAATACCTCATCTCCAGGGGAGCTCGGGAGGTGATTCAAAAAACCTCGCCCATCTCAGGGCAGCAGGGATACTCGTAGAGTACAGTCGCCATGGAATATGCCCCTCCTGCCTCTAAGAAAGCCTAATAGAGAATACCGCCAGTACAAGATTGAAGAGCGGTAAACTGAGCCACAGTCTCCCTACACCCCATAGTCCCAAATCCGTATACTCTCCTCAGTCAGCTGCCCCCGGCGGCCAGATGGTTCACCTGCCTGGAACTGAAAGATGCATGCTTCTGCATTCGGTTGGCGTCCCAGGGCCAATCACTGTTCGCCTTCGAATGGACCAATGCTGATACCGGCCAGCAGCTCCAGCTGACATGGACTTGCCTCCCACAGGGCTTCAAAAACTCCCCAACCCTCTTTGGGGAAGTGCTAGCCTCAGATTTACCCACCTTCTCTCGAGAAGAAAACCGCTACACTCTATTGCAGTATGTGGATGATCTGCTCAGCATGTGCCACCGAAACCGAGGGCCAAACCACAAAGCGGGCACTCCTGTCCCACTTAGCCGAGACAGGGTATAGAGTCTCCTGGAAGAAAGCACACCTCTGCAGAAAACAAGTACAATACTTGGGCTTTCTCAGCTCCAATTGACAGCGGGCCCACAGCACTGAGCGGAAGAAAGTCATCACTTTCCTCCCTCGGCCCACCAACCGGAGAGTGCTCTGTGAGTTCATCAGGGTTACCAGCTTCTGCTGGATCTGGATTCCTGGCTTTTCGGCAATAGCCCAGCCCTTATATGAGGCTCTAACTGGTCAAGAAAAGGCCCCCATGCTATAGACATAAGATCAAGAGCAGGAGCTAAAGAGCTCACTTGGACAGGCACCAGCCTTCAGTTACCTGATGCTAAAAGGCCATTCCACTTACTCGTCCATGAAAGAGACAAAATAACTTTAGGACTGCTGACCCAAACAGTTGGACCATGGCTCCATCCCATCACCTACCTCTCAAAAGAAACAAGACCCGGTAGCAGCGAGTTGGCCACCATGCCTGTGGGTCCTAAAAGCCACTGTGATTCTCATCAAAGAGGCAAATAAGCTCACCTTTGGCCAGAGACTTATAGTTAAAGTACCCCACTTGGTCATCATCTTAATTAACAATCAAGGACCACAAGATCAAAATGGCAGCGTGAGGTGAGCCTCTGTAAAGCTCCCCTGGAATTTACAACGAATCGAACAACAATAACTCCACAAAGGACTCCCTGCACAGCAGACAGGCAAGGTGAAGAGGCCCCTACTGAAGGCACCTATAGGGGGGTGAACTGTGAGAGCGGGGGAGCAGGAGAGGGAGAAGTGCAGAGACGAGCCGCATGGGCGCAGGACACAGACCTAGCTGTGTGCTCCGAGATCGCTGCAGCCGGGAACTACCGCAGCTGCGGGAGAGGGAAGAACTCGGACTGCTAGGGCTCCGCTTATGGCCCACAGGGCTGAGGGGCAGCATATAACATGGCTGAACCAACACTCATTGCAGAGACCTCGGAGAAAAGACTGAGGGAAGAAGGCTGAAAATGGTGGTTTTAGCCCTCACTGCTGAGCAGAGAACGGAAGCCTTAGGCACTGAGACTAGCCGCCCCCTCCCTACCCTCCCAGAGCTCGCCCTGTCCCCACCTGCCCAGTGCTAGAAACAGAACAATAGCAGTGTCAGATCAAAAGAACAGCATGTTTGCTGTTTTGAGAAGTGTGGACCGGAGACACAAATTCCAGGCCCAACTAGTTCCGGCAAATGGGAGGGAACTGTGGAAGCAGGACCGGCTGTGGTGCTGGTCGCCACCATTGCTCTGGGCCACCGCTCACATCTCACCCTGCCCTTGACCTCACCTATCTGGGTGGATCTCTGCAGGAGTAAACAGAACTGCTGAAACATATGGCTCTGAATCTGGAGCTGGAAGAGCTTTGGAATATCAAAAGCTCTCCACATACCCACAGGGACACTGTGCCCTGTGACATAGACGAATTGTTAACAGAGGAAAAGCCCGTCTCCAGGGAATACCCCAATTGTGTGAGAAGCTGGAATAGTGCAGAGAAAACATAGCACTACCGAGTGGGAGAAGAAAAATAGGCTACAGTCGGAGAGAAAATAAAACATTCTACCAACAAGTACTGGAAGACAAAAGGAAGATCGCTTCCTATCAACCTGTTGCAGAAGCCACTCCTATAGATGTCTAGGAAGAGAAATAGTAAATCAGTAATTGCAATGAATAACCAAGGCAACAAGATAGCTCAGAAAGAAAGTGAAAAGTCTCCAGAAAAGGCACTTAAAGATACAGAAATATATGACTTAAATGACAGAGAATTCAAGATTGCAGTTCTGAAAAAACTCAACGAGATGCAAGAAAACACAGATAGGCAGTTAAATGAACTCAGAAACACAATCAAAGAATACCATGAGCATTTTACAAAAGAGATTGAAATTTTTAAAAAAGAACCAAATAGAATTTCTGGAGATTAAGAACACAATAGAAGAAATTAAGAATGAAATAACCAGCTTAGGTAGTAGAGTTGATCAAATGGAGGAAAGAATCAGTGACATCGAAGAAAGAAACCTGGAAATTACACAGACGGAAGAAGAAAGAGACTTGAGACTTAAAAGAAATGAAAGAACTCTATAAGAACTTTCTGACGCCATCAGAAAGAGCAATATAAGAATAATGGGCATACCAGAAGCAAGAAGAAAGAGAGAAGGGAACAGAGAATATATTCAAACAAATTGTCAATGAGAACTTCCCAAACTTGTGGACAGACCTGGACCCTCGAATCCAAGAAGCAAATAGAACACCTAACTACCTCAATCCCAACAGGCCTTCTCCAAGGCACATTGTACTGAAGATGTCTAAAATCAATGACGAAGAAAGAATCCTCAAGGCAGCCAGAGAAAAGAAGACGGTAACTTACACAGGAAAGGCCATTAGATTACCATCAGAATTTTCAGCAGAAACTCTACAAGCCAGGAGGGGGAGGAACCAAATATTCAAACTATTGAAAGAGAGAAATCATGAGCCAAGAATAATATATCTAGCGAAGATAACCTTTAGATACGAAGGAGGAATAAAGACGTTTCAAGACATACAGAAGCTGAGGGAATTTTCTATACACGACCTCCACTAGAAAATAGTAAAGGAGGCTATCGACCACCATCAACAGGGACAATTTGTGGCAACCAAAACATAAAAAGGGGGAGAGTAAAGGCCTGAACCGGAATATGGGAATGGAGAAAGTAAGCGTGCTGAAGAAAATGGAATACTCTAAATATCAAACTTTCTTTTACATAAACTTAAGGGTAACCACTCAAAAAAATCCAGAACTGAAATATATACTGTAATAAAAGAAGAAACAGAGGGAAACATCATAGAATACCACCACACAGAAATAATAGACAACAACAAAAGGCAAAGAAACAATGGAGACACAGCCTTACCAGAAAACTAAAGATAGAATGACAGGAAATCCTCACATATCAATAATCACCCTAAATGTAAATGGACTGAACTCACCAATAAAAAGGCACAGAGTAGCAGATTGGATCAAAAAACTAAACCCAACCATATGCTGTCTCCAAAAGACACATCTCAGCTACAAGGACAAGCATAGACTCAAAGTGAAAGGGTGGAAATTGACACTCCAAGCAAATGGTACCCAGAGAAAATCAGGTGTAGCCATAATGATATCAGATGAAACAGACTTCAAGGTGAAAAAGATAACAAGAGACAAAGATGGACATTTCATAATGGTGAAGGGGACTGTACAACAAGAAGACATAACAGTCATCAATATTTATGCCCCCAATCAGGGAGCACCAAATATACCAAGCAACTACTAACAGAACTAAAGGGAGAAATTGACCAAAACACAATTATACTAGGGGACTTAAATACATCATTGACAGCTATGGATAGATCATCCAAACAGAAAATAAATAACGAAATAGCAGCCCTAAATGACACATTAGATGAAATGGACATAATTGACATTTATAGAGCACTTCATCCTAAAACATCAGACTATACATTCTTTTCTAGTGTACATGGAACATTCTCAAGGATAGACCATATATTGGGATATAAAATCAGTCTCAACAAATTTAAGATTGAAATCATACCAAGCATATTCTCTGAACACAAGGCTTTGAAATTGGATATCAACTGCAAAAAGAAAGCGGGGAAAAACACAAATACATGGAGATTAAACAACATACTTTTAAAGAAGGACTGGGTCAAAGAAGAAGTTCGAGGAGAGATCAAAAGATACATAGAAACAAATGACAATGAAAATACATCCTACCAAAATTTTTGGGATGCAGCAAAAGCAGTTTTAAGAGGGAAATTTATCTCATTATAGGCCTATCTCAAGAAACAAGAAAACTCCCAAATAAATAACCTCATGTTACACCTTAAAGAACTAGAAAAAGAAAAACAAGTGAAACCCAAGGTCAGCAGAAGAACGGAAATAACAAAAATCAGAGCAGAACTAAATGAAGTAGAGACAAAAAGACAATAGAAAAAATTAATGTGACAAAGAGCTGGTTCTTTGAAGAGATTAACAAAATTGCCAAACCCTTGGCTAGACTTACTAAGATAAAAAGAGAGAAGACACTAATCAACAAAATCAGAAATGAAAAAGGGGAAGTTATCACGACAACACAGAAATACAAAGGATCATCCAAGAATACTATGAAGGACTATATGCCACGAAATTCAACAACCTAGAAGAAATGGACAAGTTCTTAGAAACATATAGCCTTCCAAGGCTGAACCATGAAGAACTGGAAAATCTAAACAGACCGATCACCAGTAACGAAATTGAATCAGTCATCCAAAACCTTCCCAAAAGCAAAAGTCCGGGACCAGATGGCTTCACTAGTGAATTCTACCAAACCTTCAAAGAGGATCTAATACCAATCCTGCACAAACTCTTCCAAAAAAATTGAAGAAGAGACAGTACTCCCTAACTCATTTTATGAGGCCAACATTACCCTGATACCAAAACCTGGTAAGGACAGCACAAAAAAGAAAACTACAGACCAATATCTCTGATGAATACCGATGCAAAAATCCTAAATAAAATTCTAGCAAATCGAATACAACAATGCATTAAAAAGATTATTCATCACGACCAAGTGGGGTTCATCCCGGGGCACAAGGATGGTTCAACATCCAAATCCATCAATGTGATACATCACATAAACAAAATAAAGGACAAAAATCATATGATTATATCAATTGATGCAGAAAAGCATTTGACAAGATACAACATCCATTTATGATTAAAACACTTAATAAAATAGGTATAGAAGGAAAATACCTTAACATAATAAAGGCCATATATGACAAGCCCTCTGCTAATCTCATAATTAATGGAGAAAACTGAAGCCCTTTGCTCTACGTTCAGGAACACGACAGGGATGTCCCCTATCACCTCTGCTTTTCAACATAGTGTTAAAGTCCTTGCCAGAGCAATCAGGCAAGAGAAAGAAATAAAAGGCATCCAAATTGGGAATGAAGAAGTTAAATTATCACTTTTGCAGATGACATGATGCTATATATAGAAAACCCTAAAGACTCCACCAAAAAGCTATTAGAAACAATCAACTAATACAGTAAAGTTGCTGGCTACAAAATCAACATACAAAAGTCCATTGCTTTCCTATATACTAACAATGAAATCTCAGAAAAAGAAATACAAAAAAAATTCCTTTTGCAATTGCAGCAAAAAGAATAAAATACCTAGGAATAAACTTAACCAAGGATGTGAAAGACCTATATGCTGAAAACTATAAGACATTTTTGAAAGAAATTGAAGAAGACACAAAGAAATGGAAAGACATTCCATTCTCATTGATTGGAAAAATCAACATAGTTAAAATGGCCATATTATCCAAAGCAATATACAGATTTAATACAATCCCCATCAAAATCCAATGGCATTTAAAAAAAAATAGAACAAAAAAATCATCAGATTTGTTTGGAACCACAAAAGACCCCAAATAGCCAAAGCAATCTTAAGAAAAAAGAACAATAATGGAGGTATCACACTTCCTGACTTTGGCTTGTACTACAGGGCTACAATAATCAAAACAGCATGGTATTGGCAGAAAAACAGACACATAGACCAATGGAATAGAATTGAGAACCCAGAAATAAAACCACATAAATATGGACAGATAATTTTTGACAAAGAAGCTAAAAACATACAATGGAGCAAAGACAGCCTCTTCAATAAATGGTGCTGGGAGAATTGGATAGCCACGTGCAAAAGAATGAAACTGGACTGCTATTTGTCACCATGTACCAAAGTTAATTCAAAATGGATCAAAGACTTAAGCATAAGACCTGACACAATAAACTGCATAGAAGAAAACATAGGTACTAAACTTATGGACCTTGGGTTCAAAGAGCATTTTATGAATTTGACTCCAAAGGCAATGGAAGTAAAAGCTAAAATAAACGAATGGGACTATATGAAACTTAAAAGCTTCTGCACAGCAAAAGAAACCATTGACAAAATAAAGAGGCCACCAACTGAATGGGAGAAGATTTTTGCAAACAGTGCCTCCGATAAGGGGCTAATATCCAGAATATACAAGGAACTCATGCAACTCAACAACAAAAAACAAACAACCCAATTGAAAAATGGGCAGAGGACTTGAAGAGACATTTCTCCAAAGAGGACATACAAATGGCAAATAGACATATGAAAAATGCTCAACATCACTAATCATCAGAGAAATGCAAATCAAAACCACAATGAGATATCACCTCACCCCAGTCAGAATGGCTATCATCAACAAGACAAATAGTAACAAGTATTGGAGAGGCTGTGGAGAAAAAGGAACCCTCATACACTATTGGTGGGAATGCAGATTGGTGCAGCCGTTATGGAAGGCAGTGTGGAGGTTCCTCAAAAAATTATGAATAGAATTACCATATGATCCAGCAACCCCTCTCCTGGGTATCTACCCAAAAAATCTGAAAACATTTAGAGATAAAGACACATGTGCTCCAATGTTCATTGCAGCTTTGTTTATGGTGCCCAAGACATGGAAACAACCAAAATTTCTGTGTATAGATGAATGGATACAGAAGCTGTTGTGTATATACACAGTGGAATACTATTCGGCGGTAAGAAAAGATGACATAGGAACATTTGTGACAACATGGATGGATCTTGAGAGTGTAATGCTGAGCGAAATAAGTCAGAGAGAAAGAGCAGAGAACCATGTGATTTTACTGATATGTGGTATATAAACCAAAAACAACAAAAGATCAAGACAAACAAATGGGAAAGAAAAACTCATAGACACAGACAATAGTTTAGTGGTTACCAGAGGGTTAGCGGGGTGGGGAGTGGGAGTTGAGGGCAAGGGGGATCAAATATATGGTTTTGGAAGGAGGACTGACTCTGGGTGGTGAACACACAATTGGATTTATAGATGATGTAATACAGAATTGTACACCTGAAATCTATGTACTTTTACTAACAATTGTCACCCCAATAAATTAAAAAATCAATGAGGGACCCCGATGGCTGTCGAATCCACACTGACTCAGTATCAAGGGCTACTCCTAGAAAACCCTCGGATCTCATTAGAAACTGTGCGCACCGTGAACTAAGCCACTTTATTGCCAACCGAGGAAGGGAATCCAGAACATAAGTGTATAGAAATTATCAACGAGGTCTATGCCACGAGAACCGACCTCCTGGACAGCCCACATCCTAAACCGGACCTTACTCTGTCTGGTTACCCTACTGACAGCAGCAGCTTCCTGAGGGACTAAAAATGTTACATAGGGTATGTATTAACTACCATAGATGACATCTCGAGGCAGGGGCACTTCCATTGGGATGGTCGGCCCAACGGGCAGAACTATGGGCACTAATAAGAGCCCTTACTCTATGTGAGGGCCGAAAAGTCAACATCTACACCAACCCTTGGTATGCCTTTGCAATCATCCATATACATGGGGCTACATACAAAAAAGAGGCCTTCTTATCGTGGAGGGAGAAACTATTAAAAATAAACAAAAAATTCTTAAGCTCCTACGAGCTATTTGGCTACCCCAGCAAGTTGCAGTTATCCATTGTCGGGACCACCAGAGAGGCAATGAGGTCTCAGCAGTACGAAGCAGGCTTGCCAACACCATGGCCAAATCAGTGGCGATGGGAATCCTAGTGAACTATTCTTGGTCACTAACACTACCACCACGTTCCTCCCGTGGTACACAGAAGAAGACCTTAGATGGGCCAAGTCAGAAGGGGCCACCAGGTTGCCACAAGGGTGGTGGCAGTTGCACGATGGAAGACTTCATCCCAGCCCTGCTTGGTCCTCAAGCAACCACTGAATATCACAATTTAACTCACTTAGGAAAAACTGATCTCAAAGGCCTCGTAACCAAAAACTGCTACATTAGCCGGCTGTCAACTATTTGTAAGTCCATCGGAGAACACTGCGTCACTTGTGCAAAGAACAATCCAAAGTCTGGTCCTAGCCATTCCCGGGATTCAGAGAAGTGGTACCGCACCTTTTGAGGACATCGAAGTCGACTTCACTGACATCACAAACTGCAGCAGCATTAATTATTTACTGGTCCTGGTCTGCACGTACTCCCAAGTGGGTCGAAGCCTTCCCCGCTCGGACTGAGAAGAGCCGCCAAGTAGCTAAGGTCCTCCTCAGGGAAATTATTCCCCGCTATGGGATTCCACTTTCTATCCACAGTGACAATGGGCCGGCTTTCATAGCAGAACTCCTCCAGAAGGTAACCGGAGCCATGGGCATCAACTGGAGACTCCATACAGCATATCGACCCCAAAGCTCAGGGAAACTTGAATGCATGAACCGTACCCTCAAGGAGACATTAGTTAAATTCCACCAGGAGACCTCCCTAGGGTGGATGGACCTCCTACTGCTATCCGTCCTTCGGGTGCACTGCACCCATGGCAAATCTGGGTTCTCTCCCTTCAAAATTATGTTCGGGAGGCCCCCTCCCCTGCTAACCACTCTCCCTGGTGACATTCGCTAGCTCGGGTTCTCCAGCTTCCAAAACCAGATGGCTGTGCTAGGCAAGGTCCTCACAGATGTACGTGCTTACATTCTGAAATGGCCCTATTTCTCTCGGGGCCCTAGCACACCCTTTTACCCAAGGAGACCAAGTCTGGGTCAAAGATTGGAAACTCGAGCCCCTCCAACCATGGTGGACAGGCCCTCACACTGTTATCCTTGTTACTCCCACCGCTCTTAAAGTTTCAGGCATCGCTCCGTGGATCCTTCACACTCAAGTTAAAAGAGCCTAGTCGGAGGATGATACCTGGGTCACCCAACCTGACCCGGCTTGTCCACTCCACCTGACCCTCAAGAAATAGCTCGGATTAGCCTCTCCGTCATCTGCCCAGCCTCCGTCTTCACTGTTATTGGACTCCTATTGTTTCTAGCCTTAGTTGGTCTTGTTGCATCCTCCCCACCGAGCTGGTCACCACTGGAGAAGGGACTGTTAGGGTTCTACTTCCTGTTCTGGCTGCTTGCTTCCTCTCCCTAACCTGTCTTAGGCAGCAGCCATGATTTGGCTTTTTCTCATACTGTCTCTTCCCCAGGAAGGAATCACTACCTCCCCTTCCTGTCCCTCAGGCTGCTGGGGAAAATTCGCTGGCCACCCATCCTTCGCGTACTTTACTGTCATGCCCTTGGAGTGTTACACCACAGCCTCCCTCTGCTACGATGGGTCCAAGCGCTATTGAACAGGAAAAATCACTAGCCCTAACTGCCCAGGCGCACTAGGACGACAAGCATGTTGGACCTATCTTACCTACATCGGTCATTCTAATGGGGGAAGAGTCCAGGACCTGGCCCTCGCCCAACAAATCAAAGACAAGGTCCATCAAGTTGCCAACCTCTCTGTCGGGAATCACCCCCTTTACCGAGGTCTCAACCTAACCTCCCTGCAGAGACTAACCCGAGTCCCTGATACCTCGCTGTTCACCCGACACCTGTTGAACACCACCTGTAGCTTGTGGGCAACCACCTGGCTAAATGCCACTCACCCTGCCTCCATCCCCGCCTGCTGGATTTGCCTACCCCTCACCTAGATCAGTTATATTGGAATCCCAGACAACAATACTAGCCCAAACAATGTCACCGATAGCCTCGGGCCAATAGCTGCCCAAATCCCAGTGGCCTCCGCGCCCAACTATACCTGTATAGTTTCCCCCAGTGTCATTTCCTGGGGTTAAACTACAGCCCTCCTTATGCGACCATAACCTCTCAGTTTCCTCAGGTGCCCCATACTATGCCTCGCTTGATATTTTTCTCCTCTGTAATGGACTTGTTTTTTGCTGTGTACATTCCAACCTCACCAATCCTTGCATCCAGATTTTCCTCACCCTCGAGGCCTCTCTGTATACGGACTCTGAGCTGGCGGCCAGGCTTACCCCGCGCCTGAAACATGTTGCAGCAGCCCCTTTCCTACTCCAGGCAGGCATCTTCTCTGGGGTCGCTACTGGGACTGCCGGGCTTGGATCCTCTGTCAGTTTCTATCACAGGCTCTCCCAGAAACTCAATAATGACATGGACCATGTAGCGAATTCCCTCAGTACCCTCCAGTCCCAACTCAACTGCCTTGCAGCAGTCGCCCTACAGAACAGGCAGACATTAGACTTACTCACTGCCAAGAAAGGAGGCACCTGTCTGTTCCTAGAGGAGATTGCTGTTACTTCATCAACCAGTCGGGGATCGTCACTGCTAAAGTTCGTGAACTCGCGACCACATCCAGAAATGCAGAGACGACCTCCACGGCTCTTGGGGACTCAATCCCAGCTCGTGGCCCACTTGGCTCGTACCCCTGGCCGGCCCACTCCTCACGATCCTCCTCCTTGCTACCATTGGGCCATGCATAGTTAATGCTGTCATATGTTTCATAGAGACCTCTGTCACCCGTCAGGCTACAGTCCGGATCCTTGCCCTGCGGGGTTATCATCCTCTTAGCCAATATGATGATTGCTAAGTTGTTACCATTTACGATCATCAATAGGGGGGACATGATGGAGAAACTGACTTAAAATGGTTTCCTGCCACATGGAACTGACATAAAATGGTGGACCGAGTAGAGAGAGAAGTCCCCAGCCTAAGCCCCAGCCCACTTCCGCATAACCCCCTCCAAGCCACACCAGACGACACCTACCCCTTCCCCGACTCAAGGAAGTCCCCAACCCATAAAAACCTCCTCAAAGCCTTGCTAGGGACTCAGTATTTTGGGAAGGATCCCACTGAACCCACCGGTGTAATAAAGCTGACTCTCCTAAGTCTTCTTAGTGCGACTTGGGTTCTTTCCAGTCCTGGTATCCGGAACACCACAACTTTTTCTCTACTTTTTATCTCTCCCCCAGCCTCATCCATGTTTCTGACAGGTTCCCTGCTATCAACACATGGAAAAACCACAGCACCAGCTTCACACCTAAAGTTATTATTCCTGTCCCTTTAGTCATGCTCTTTCTACACCATTTTCACTCAGCCACCAGGATTAACACAGTTGTTAAAGTTAGTAGTTAAAAAGAATTTGCAAATTTGACTAAGCCCTCTCACTTACTGTTCAAAATATCCTTTTAGATTTGTCAATGAAGGTTACCAAAACCAGGAAAAGAAATAATAGTGTAGCAGTGGCACTATATCTTCTAGTTAGAGATTTAAACTTCTAGTGTAATTTGATTTAACAGTTTAACATGGGACTTTTTTGAAATTTTTTCTTTTCTTTGTTTCCCTCCCCTCCTGCCAAACATTGATCACTCTGTTTACTATACATATACTATGCATGCCAATTTCAGTTGTTCTGTTTACTCCAGACCAGTATCAATGGTTCTGTTTAATCCAGACTGTAGGCATACCAGGTTCAATGATACTGTTTCCTAAAGGAAATCTCTAGGACACTGACTTGAAAGAAGTTTTACATCTGCATTAGATACACTCCTATCCCTGAACAAACCAACCTCTGAGAAGTGCCTTTTCCAGGATTTGTCTGACCAACGTCCACTTTCTTTAGTTATGCCTCTCCTTACCTGCCTATAAAACTTTTTGGCCATGCTGGGGGTGGGGGTGGGGGGGAAATGGCCTTTGGACAGAGTCTGCCACCCTCCCAGAGTGGCATTTTGAATAAACCTGCTTTTCTTCCTACCAACCTCATCTCTGGAGTTTTGGCTTTTGTGCGGTGAGCATCTAGATCTTTAGCATGGTAACAATAGTAAAAAAAAACTACAATCAAATTAAAGGTGTATTAACCATTACTTTAATTTCCCACTATGATATCCCAAATGGTAAGGCTCTCATGGAATAGTTTTTGCAGAAATGTTTTAAGCAAAAAAAGCTGACTGCTGTGTCAGACTTTGGACAAGTTAGAAAAAATAAAATTTAAAGCAATTTGCCCAGGAAGACTAAATGAGAAGCTTTTCCTTCAGTTTTCTCCTCAGCACTATCTTTATGTTTTCAAGTTGAGTTACTTCAGAAATGTCATTAACAATGATAACACTCCAGCTCCAAGACTTGGAATAATTTATGCTGTGGATGAAAAAGGGGCTACATATTAAACCTGACAAGCGCAGGAGACTGAAAATAACCACATAAGATGGCGTGAGGATAAAAAAAATTTAAGTGTACCATGGCAGGAAGTCACATATGTAGCTTCCTTCATAAAGTTAATCTGTGCCTTTGAACAAGCCTGTCTGTTGTCTTTTGTACACCTAAGATGACATCCTTAGAATGTCAGTAATCCCTTTTTCTGGACTGGAGCAGGAAACTGCAAAATCTCTCATTATTGTTCTTGTCCCTTGATTAACATCTCTATGTGAACTGTTAACTATCCTGTACCACCTATGTGAAAGAAGTACCTGTTTCTCCAATTTACTTTTATCCAATCCCAGAGATTTCCCCGTTTGCTTTCTCCCACCCCTTTAATCTATCACCAGTGGATTTCAACCTTCCTCTTTTGATTTTATGTATAAAATAAGCAGCAAACTGCCATTTCACAGAGCATTTTCTCAATTTGTTGCAATTTTGCTTCCAGCAATTGTCAGTTTGGCTCAAATAAACTCATAAGCTTTCTCTTAGGCTGGATGTTTTTCGTCAACAATGCTTACAAAGAATCCTTCAACAAATACATGAAACAATTAACAGGGCACAGACTGGCATTCAGTAGTCATGCTACCTGTTACTTAATGAGACGGGGATTGTAATGGTGGCACTAAATCTTCTATTTTGAGATTTGGATCTCTGGTATAATTCAAATTAACAAGTGTAATTTAGCATGAGACTTTTTGCTTTCTTTCTTTGCTTTCTTTCTGCAAGACCTTAACCTCCTTCTTAACCTGCTTCTCGTATACATTTACTATGCAGAAGCTTTCAATATTTCTATTTACTTCTGGCCCAGTGCTGGCCCTGTGACTTGGGAGATGTTTTGCATCTGTATGGGATCCACTCCTGACACCAACTTAAATATGCTTAACTGCCCCTTCTTCCACCCCATTGGACAAAGCCAAACTAATAGAAAATTCCACGTCAGGCTGAAGCAATTTACATTACTGGTTAGCAAATATAAAACTTGAGACTAAACAAAGACTCAACACAGTTTCCAGCAGACTGCCCAGTCTGTCCTTCTCTTATTTTAATAAATCTTCCTTCTGGATTTCTACCTGCCTCGTGAATTGCTTCACAATGCGAATGAGCAGCCATAACAGTTAAAACAAAGGAAAACTTACTTTGGTAGTGATAGGAGACAACCCTGGCAGGAGCAGCGGCAGCAGAGTGCACATGAGGCATGTCGCCAGCAGGACGAATGCCCTCCGCTTCAAACTGCTTTGGCACGTCCCCTGCAACTACAAAAGGTGCAAACCAGTGTCCCATGAGTCCTTCCTAACAACAGCGAGAGAAGGGAGTACAGCGCAGTGTGGGGTAGCTCATTGCGAGCACTCAAGTTTGGGCCACAGCCACCGGCCAGTCTGTCCTTACAAAATTCTAAGTAAGACATTCTCAGCGTAACATCCTGATGGTGTATTCACTTCTCAGTGTCTTTACACTTTAAAGAATTACATTTGTTTACAAAATTAGATTTGTAACTCAACAGGAAGTGACAAAGAAGAATTCACCTGGCTTGCTGATAATCATTTGAATTCTGTTCACATATCAAGGAAGTTGTTAAGAAAGTGGTTAATGTTACAAAGAATTTACAAATCTGACAAAGCCCTCTCATTTAACTGTTCAAAATATACTTTCAGACTTGGTGATGAAGCTTACAATGCTAAACGATAGGTTATATACAAACATAAAGACTTCCCCAGCAGGGAAGAACCTCAGAGATGGTGAACTCTACACCACAATTTTACACTTAAACAGGAGGTTCCCAGGTGGAGCAAGCTAAGGCAGGGCCAGAGCTGGGACATCAGTCTCTGGGCAACGAAGCTAATATACTTTTGAGATGAGTTAGTATCGTTACGGATACAAGGACCGGAAAGAACCCAAGTGGCACCCAAAGAGTTAGGATGGTGAGCTTTAGTACGCCGGCAGGTTCAGAAGGACCTTTCCCAAATACTGAGCCCGAGCAAGGTTTAGAGCAGGTTGGGGACTTCCTTGAGTTGGGGAAGGGGTAGGTGTCGTCTGGTGATTGGCTCAGGGTGCGGCTTGGAGGGGGTTATGCGGAAGTGGGCTGGTGCTTAGGCTGGGGACTTCTCTCTCCACCAGGGCCACCATTTTAGGTCAGCTTCATGTGGCAGGGAACCATGTCAGGTGAGTTTCTCCATCATGTCTCCCCTGTTGATGATTGTAAGTGGTAACAACTTAGAGATCATCATATTGGCTAAGAGGATGATAACCCCGCAGGGCAAGGATCCAGGCTGTAGCCCGATGGGTGACCGAAATGTGCAGTACTGCTTCTCTGAATCCCGGGGATGGGGCTAGGGCCAGACTTTGGATTGTTCTTTGCACAAGTGAGGCAGCGTTCTCCAATTGACTTGCAGAGCGCTGACAGCCGGCTAATGTAGAAGTTTTTGGCTGGGAGGCCCTTGAGAGCAGTTTTTCCAAGTGGGTTAACTTGTGATATTTGGCAGTTATTTGATGACCTAGCAGTGCTGGGATGAAGAGTCCTCCATCGGGCAGTTGCCCACACTCTTGTGGCAACCTGGTGGCCCCTTCTGACTTTGCCCATATGAGGTCTTCTTTTGTGTACTGCGGGAGGGACACGGTGGTAGTGTTAGTGACCAAGAGTAGTTCACTAGGGCTTCCCCTCGCCGCTGATTTGGCCGTGATGTCGGCGAGCCTGTTTCCGACTGCTGAGGGCTCGTTGCCTCTCTGGTGGCCTCTGGTTTCCCCTCAGCAAGCTGCTGGGGAAGCCAAATGGCTTGTAGGAGCTTAAGGATTTCTTGTATATTTTTAATAGTTTCTCCCTCCGCGGTCAGAAGGCCTCTTTCTTTGTATATAACCCCATGGATGTGGACGGTTGCAAAGGCATACCGAGAGTCAGTGTAGATGTTGACTTTTTGGCCCTCGGATAGAGTAAGGAGTCTTATTAGTGCCCATAGTTCTGCCCGTTGGGCCGACCATCCCGATGGAAGTGCCCCTGCCTCGAGTACCTCCTCTGTGGTAGTTACCACATACCCTGCGTGGCATTTTCCGTCCTTCATGAAGCTGCTGCCATGAGTATACAGAGTAAGGTCCAGGGTAGGATGCGGGCTGTCCATGAGGTCGGGTCTGGTGGCATAGACTTCGTTGATAACTTCTATACAGTCATGTTCTGGTTCCCCTTCCTTGGTTGGCAGGAAAGTGGCTTGGTTCAGGGTGCGCACAGTCTCCAACGAGATCCAAGGGTTTTCCAGGAGTAGCCCTTGATACTGAGTCAGCATGCATTCAACAGGGGTCCTTGACTGTTCATTAAGGTGATGACTGAGTAGGGTACTTTAACTGTAAGTCTCTGGCCTGAGGTGAGCTTATCTGCTCTTTGATGAGAATCACAGTGGCTGCTAGGGCCCGCAGGCATGGTGACCAACCTGCTGTTATCGGGTCTAGTTTCTTTGAGAGGTAGGCGATGGGATGGAGCCATGGTCCAACTGTTTGGGCCAGCAGTCCTAAGTCTATTTTGTCTCTTTCCTGGACGAGTAAGTGGCATGTCCTTTCAGCATCAGGTAACCAAGGGCTGGGGCCTGCCTAAGTGAGCTCTTTAGCTGCTGTTTTGATCTTCTGTCCATTGCATGGGGGCCTTTTCTTGACCAGTTAGAGCCTCATACAAGGGCTGGGCTATTGCTGAAAAGCCAGGAATCCAGATCTGGTAGAAGCCGGCGGTCCCGAGGAACTCACGGAGCGCTCTCCAGTTGGTGGGCTGAGGAAAGGAAGTGATGACTTTCTTCCGCTCGGCGCTGGGTGCCCACTGTCCTTTAGAGATGACAAAGCCCAAGTACTGTACTTGTTCTCTGCAGAGCTGGGCTTTCTTTCAGGAGACTCTGTACCCCATCTCGGGTAAGTGGGACAGGAGTGCCCACGTTGTGGTGTGGCACTCGGTTTCAGTGGCACAGGCTAAGAGCAGATTATCCACATATTGCAATAGGGTGCAGCAGTACTCTTCTCAAGGGAAGGTGGCTAAATCTGAGGCTAGCGCTTCCCCAAAGAGGGTTGGGGAGTGTTTGAAGCCCTGTGGGAGCCGAGTCCATGTCATCTGGAGCTGCCGGCCGGTATCAGGTTCAGTCCATTCGAAGGCGAACAGTGATTGGCCCTGGGACGCCAACCAAATGCAGAAGAATGCATCTTTCAGGTCCAGGCAGGTGAACCATCCGGCCTCCGGGGTCAGCTGACTGAGGAGGGTATACGGATTTGGGACTACGGGGTGTAGGGAGACTGTGACTCAGTTTACCGCTCTTCAATCTTGTATTGGCTGGTGTTCTCTATTAAACTTCCTTACTGGCAGGAGGGGCGTATTCCAGGGCGATTGGCACTCTATGAGTATCCCTGCCACTCTGAGATGGGTGAGGTGTTTTTAAATCCTTGCCCGGGCTTCCTTGGAGATAGGATATTGGCGTAGCCATTGGGGTTGAGCACCGGGTCTCAGTTCCACCAAAACTGGGGCCTTATGTTTTGCTAGCCCGGGTGGGTTCAGCACAAACCTCCGGGAAATGGCCCTGTAGGCTTCTGGGTTCTGTTCTACACTGCTGGTCACGTAAAGCCTCCATTCTTCTTCCCTCGGGATGGTGATAGGTAGAATAAGGCCCTCTGATGGGGCTACAATGACATGGTGGCTTGGCCTGATGGTTTGAAAAAGATTTGCACCCCTAACTTGGTAAGGAGGTTGCATCCCAGGAGCGGGATTGGGAGTCTGGTAAGCAGAGGAACTCATGTGACATGGTGTGTCCTAATTTACAAGTCCAAGCCTGGCAGAATGGTCAGCTCTTATCTTGATTCCTGATGGCTTCCATTATGGTGACTCAGCAGTCCCCGAGTGGTGCCACCAGCGTGGTGACTACTGAGTGTTCTGCTCTGCTATCTACCATAAAAGTCACTGTTTGGCTCCCTACATCTACATCAACCATGGGCTTATGGGGGCCAAGTTGAACGAGCCCCTTCCTCTTCAGTCCGACTCGATTCCCGCTAATCCTATGAAGTCAGGCTCCTGGCTGATTGGGTTGGGACCATGGGAAGGCCGAGGGTGGAAGCGGAGTGTCTGGAAGTGGCAGGGTCGTGCCAGCTGTTGGCCAGGGTGCATAGGGAGGTGGTGGCAGCTCTTCATTGGGGTTCCCTGGTAAATGGCCTTAGTCATGTCTTTCTGGGTGCGGCTTTGTGGGTTCCATGCAATGCGGATCCTGGAGGGTCCCTTACTATTGAAGCAGAACTGTACTCAAGGAGGAAAGGTTCGGGATATTTCCAACCACAAGTCAACGTAAGGGAACTGGTCTGGATGTTCTTGGGTGCCGGTTACAACTACACAGACTCGGCAAATCGTGGGGGACGTCAAGAGTGCCTTCTGGGTCCATCCCACGTCAAAACTTGGCCACTCCAGCTCATATATAGTGCGGAGACGTCCAGAGGTAATTTTGACCCCGCAGTCGCCAACGAAACCCTTCCTGAAATTCTTTAACATGCAGTCTAGAACCATAGGCTTCCTGTGACTCCCTCCCATGATGTTCGGTGTTGCATAGACAAGGGAAGGGTTTCAATCAGGCGCCCGCATGGCCGTGTCCCTCGCTGGAACTTTGGGTACATCTTGGCTAAGGTGTGCCTGTATAAGCCCTGGACCCTGTCGCACTCCGAGAGTGCGAATCAATGTTGTGCCGTACGCTGCTATCACGGAACACAGGTTGGGGCTCACTCGGGCTCCGTAGTCAACAGGCTGTGGATCCACACAGAATCCCGTTTGGGACCAAGCACACACATTCATTCAGGGAGGAAAAATGCCCTCCCCAGGAACAGCCCTAACTAGAGTCCGAAGTGGGACTCAGTGGGAGGTGATCAGGCTCCCCTTCTGTCCTTAGGCAGGCCTAACTGGGTCCGGGCCCGGGGTCTTACCACATCCACTGTTCTTGTTGACTGTCCATCCTTTCTCTCTACTGGGGGTCCAGCAGGGAGTCATGGGCCAGAGCCGGTGGGAGGTTGCCAGTCCTGGGCCTGCCGAAATCAGCAGGGCGTGCCTAGCCCCGTCTCGGCTTTCCCATCACCATACAGCCCACTGTCACCCAAACCGGTGGCTCAAGGGGCCAGTGCAGTTGGGTTTTCTGGTCAGGGAACCAAGAATGTTACTGATACCAGGACTGGAAAGAACCCAAGCGGCACTCAGAGAGTTAGGAGAGTCGGTTTTATTACACTGGTGGGCTCAGTGGAATCATTCCCAAAGACTGAGCCCTAGCAAGGTTTTGAGCAAGTTTTTATGGGTTGTGGGGACTTTCTTGAGTTGGGGAAGGGATAGGTGTCATCTGGTGATTGGCTCGGGTGTGGCTTGGAGTCGGCAGTGGGCTGGGGCTTAAGCTGGTGACTTCGCTCTCCACTCAGGCCACCATTTTAGGTCAGTTCCATGTGGCAGGGAACCATTTAGGTCAGTTTCCCCATCAGTGGGACTTGTCATGGCGTGGAATTAACTCATCGTAGTTTACAAAAGGTGAAAGCATTCACAGACTCTGCAAAGTGGGAGAGTGAGAAAAAGTTTTATTAAAGTTTGGAAGAGAGAAAATGCCCATGGCAGTGTCCGAAGATTATGGCTGCCTCAGGTAGGAAAGAAATACCAGCCAGGCTTGCGCAGAGAGTGGGGGCGGGGAATGTAGTTGCCAAGGCAGAGTCCAAAGTCTCAAAGCAGACAGCTGCACTAACTTTGATGTAGGAATATGTCTCTCTGAGTCCCCAAATGTTGTAGATGATGTTGGATCTGCCGGCAGTTTCTGGGTGTAGGCCGGGATCGTGTTCGTAAGACCGAAGAATGGAAACACAGATCCAGGAGAGGCAAAGAGGTTTAAAAAGAGGATACTTTATTGAACGCAAAGAATCAGAGCTCCCGAGCAGGCGGGGGTCCCAGATGAGGGTGGCCCTATGACTGAGGCAAAAGCTCTTACTTTTATACCTTCCCTTGCCTGTTTGGGGAAGAAGAGCTGTTTGAAGAAGGGAACTGGTGCCTTCTAATGAAATTCGTCAACCAGGTTTTTTCTGCTTGCTCATCCTAAAGGAATTAGCAAAGTAACCCACTCTTATCTATCAGATCTGCTCCGTTTGTCAGGCCAAAAGGAATTTCATGATTAACCTCAAGGCCTTGTTACATTTTGTCCTGGAGCAAAGGAGTGATTTCAAAACGTGGAGTTTTAGGATATGGCTGTCTTTGTTTATTCCACCAGGGACCTCCCTGTCTACCTAGGGACATGCTAACTCTCCTGTATCAGTGAGGCCGAAGAATGGAGACACAGACCGAGGAGAGGCAAAGAGTTTTAAGAAGAGGATAGTTTATTGAAAGCAAAGGGTCAGAGCTCCCAAGTGGGAGGAGGGTCTTGAACGGGGGTCCCAGTGACTGAGGCAGAAGTTCTTAATTTTATATCTTCTCTTGCCTATTTGGGGAAGGGGAACTAGCACCTTCTAATGGAATTCATTTATCAGGTTTGTTCTTTTTGGCCATCCTGAAGGGATTAACGAAATAACCCATTCCTAGCGATCAGATCTACCAAAAGGGATTTGAGATTTATTAACCTTTTTGCTTATTATACCAGGGACCTTCCTGTCTACCTAATGACATGCTAACTAATCTGTGTCAACTTCAGGTTAGCTTTTTCTTATATAGGAAAGTGGGCGTTGGGCAGGCAGGTGTGAGGGCTGACATACTTCCTGGGGTGTGGTCTGTTTGAAGATGATGTTAATCTGAACTCTGAACTCAGACTCAGCCATAGTGGTCTGGGACTTTAATGTGTTACCAATAAATACTGCAAGGGAGTTGTAAATTGGATGCCAATGTCTAGTCTGGGTGCATAAAGATTAAGAAATCGCTCTTTTCCAGGTTAGGATTTTGTTGATTAATGAGTATGGGTAGCCTTGAGAAAGGGAAAGAACAGAGTTCTTCAGTTAATCAGTGAGGGAAGGAACAAAGAAAAAACAGATGCATATCAGGATGGATCAAACTGCAAACGAACAAAAGTCTAATTACCAGTGGCTAGGTAGTGAGCTATGTGGTGAATTAAACTGCAAACTAGCCAAGTTTAACTGCGACAGGAACGATGAGGACACAGGCGATAGCTAAAACCCCAGGGAAGGATCAGCCTGGAGGAAGTGGGGAATGACAGCAAGATGGCTGGGGGCCTGTGTGTGCTGGTTTTGTACTGTTCTGGGCAGGAGAGGCTCAGGCCCCTTTGTGGGAGTCAGAGGAAGAGTTATAAAACTGCCTATTTGATAAAGAGGGGCTAATGGTTAAGTCAGGGCAGAGATGCAGGGCTTGCCTTGGGAAGGATGAAGGAGGGAGGGGGAGGGTGAAGAGGATGAGAAAATGTGATGGGAGGGGAGGCACTTGAAGTCGTTCATGTGCAGGGTGACTTGTATTCATCTCAGTAACGGAAAAGGTGGATGCGGTGCTAGGAGTGGGGCCGGGGGCTGCAAGATCAGGAAGATGGACCAGCAGATCAGAGTCCTCTGAGAATCAAGCAGTCTCCCTGAGTCTCGGCAGGGACTCCTGTTTAAAAGACTGATGTGGGAAGTTACTCACTCTTTATTTCCTTATCCTTTAGGTGTAGATCAGAAACAAATTGAACAGAGAGAAGAAGAAAGCATATGGGAGCAGCAAGTGAAAGAACAAAGGCAGAAAGAAGAAAGAAGGCAGAGTGAACAAGAAGCTTTAGAAAGGGAACGAGAGCTAGAAAAACTGGATCAAGAAAGGGTAATAATACTAAGGAGAGCTGAATTCTCCGTGCTAGTTTTTCCATGGTGTACCTTCAGAAAGTACCTTGCTCTCAGGGCCGTGAGTCCTCAGTGTGTCCCGGAGTCATAACAGTGGTAGGTAACTTAAAAAGCCTGCCGCAGGCATCTGGGCCTCTGCTTTGCCTCAGTACCACAAAGGGCTGTACACACGCACCTTAGGAGTTCGTTGCAAAGGGAAGCGTTTGCCAGCCCATTGATGCCTTCTCATCTGGCCCTGAACACACGCCTGTAACAGAGGTAGACCATGTTTTGTAAATGGGCTTTACAGGTCAGCTAGCTGGTACTAGGACTAGCAGAACCCAGGGGAGGTGACTGCCAGTCCGCCATGCCTTCCACAGGCTCCCCTGCCCTCCTTCCCGGTTCTCTTTGGCCTTCTGTATCTTGATTCTGGTTCCAGACAGATGCATTACTCACTCCAGCCACTTCACACGCCTCCTGAATCTTACATAAAATAATCTTCCACATGGCTGTTCCTTGAACTCCCAGGTAATTTGGTCTAAAGCACAGGACACTTTAGGCAAATTAAACCATTCCTTCATTGCCAGGACATGTTTGTCCCCCTCCCCCCCATGATGGTAACAATGACATCAATGAAAAAGAAAATCAGATAGTTTTCTGGCATGCAGGTTTTACTTAAAGGATCAGAATTACATTGTAACATGTTTTTAAAATGTTTTTGTGTATTTCCTGTTTTGGTTCCTACCTATTTGATAGCGGATTATTGAAGAGTCATTGAAGATTAAAATGGAGGAAGAATTAGAAATAAGTATTCAAGAAATGAAAGACAAATCTCTTTGTGCTGAAAATCCGTTAGAGAAATACATGAAAATCATCCAGGAGGACCAGGACCAGGAGACAGCAGATAAGGTGAGGTAATGCTTTGGACAGGTTTTCAGGGTCGGGGAGGAACAAGGGCTTCTGCAGTTTATTAGAAAACTTTGGGATAGGAGTCTGCCTTCTCCATTGAATACAAAAAGGTAAAAGCAGACAAAATCCAAAGTTCAAATGGAGACTTGACTCTTTTAAGTATATTATTCTCTTGACCAAAATGTCATCACTTTTGCTTCAGTAAAAGATTGAACAGATTTTGATTTGTCAAAGTTTGTAAAGGTTGAGATGTCTCTTATTATTTTTAGAACAAGAAAGAATATAAGGAAAGCCCTATCAATGAATAATGAATGCATGGTACTGTCTGAGACATCGATATTCTATATAAGCCTGAAGTACTATGGGTATTGAGAACGCGTATTGGATAGTTTGATGTACTTGCTGAATTTTATGCCTAAAAGTTACCTCTTTTTTGGACTCTTAAGTTCCATATATATTTCCCAATTATTCTTCCTCCCTCTTTGTATCAGAGCTCAAAAAATGTTGTCAGAGAAGGTTCACAAGTGGATACACTACCATCTAGTGACAAAGACAAAAGGTATGGTTTCCCCAACATTGTGTTCTTGGCAAACCATTATCACACTGCTGGCTTTGTTGGCCAAAGGAAACGTTCAGATATTGGAGTTTGCCAGTAAGAAATGATTGAATCAATCAAAATTAATGACTTAAAAAAAAATCTATTGGCAGTTTTTAAGTTGTGAAAATGCTACTGATTCAAATTGTAAGTGAGGGCAGAAGCCCCAAAGGGAGGGAATGAGAATATTATGGTCTCTGAATAAACTTGACAAGATTTTAACAAAGTTTTAAAATTTTTGTCTTTCTTTAGTTTCACAGGCTTTTCTCCGGAAGAACCAGATGACTTTTGGTAACCATGTGTGCTGTGCAGCTTCTTATTCATATAACTAAAGGCCTGTGAGTTCTCTGTAATAAGAAAAAATTCTCAATAAAAAAATTATGTATGTAGTCTGGTGTGATTTTTTTTCATAATTTTATTTGGTACTCTAGTATATAAACCAAAAGTAGTCCAATGATACCTGTTCAGAGCTACTCATTCTTAGTCCTTTCACTAATCTAGAATTTTTTTCCATTTTTATATTAGGTTATATTTCTTTGAAAACTTAATGGTCAAATTTCAGGCCTGCATTTTGGAAGTTTCATCTGCATTCCTTCCTCTCCAGAGGTAGCCTATCACCTTTCAAATGAGGCCATCTTCCCCAACACTATTCTTCTGATTTGTCCCTGAAAATAAAGACATAGGTTTTTCCATTCTAGGCTTTAGAAGTAGTACAGTATCACTACTGGTCATTACTTTTGACATTTTCTTCCTTCCTTCCTTCCTTCCTTCCTTCCTTCCTTCCTTCCTTCCTCCCTCCCTCCTTCCCTCCCTCCCTCCCTCCCTCCCTCCCTCCCTCCCTCCCTTCCTTCCTCTTTTCTTTCTTTCAAGATTTTATTGGGGAAGGGGAACAGGACTTTATTGGGGAACAGTGTGTACTTCCAGGACTTTTTCCAAGTCAAGTTGTTGTCCTTTCAATCTTAGTTGTGGAGGGCACAGCTCAGGTCCAGGTCCAGTTGCCGTTGTTACTTGCAGGGGGCACAGCCCGCCATCCTTTGCAGGAGTCAAGGAGTCAAACCAGCAACCTTGTGGTTGAGAGCCTGCGCTCCAATAAACTGAGCCATCTGGCCACCTGGGAGCTAAGCGGCAGCTCATTGACTTCATTCTAGTTGTGGAGGTTGCAGTTCACTGGCCCATGTGGGAATCTAACCGGCAGCCCTGGTGCCCAGAGCTCGCGCCCTAACCGACTGAGCCACCCGACCACCTGACATTTTTTTCTTGAGAATGAACACAAACCCTTCGATGGTGGTAAGAAGAGAAGGTAAAATTTACTGAGCACTAACTTCGTGCCAGGTACACTTTTAAACCTGTACCTGTATTAAATCACTTATTGCTCATACCAGCCATAGGAAGTGTAGGTACTATGACTACAGTTTACAGATTAGGAAACACGGGGCACAGAGAGGTTAGTGACGTGACCAAGTTCTTGTGATTGTCACATTCTGGAGCCAGGGTGCATACCCAGGTGTTGAGACTAGTATTGCCTCTAACTTTGGCTATTTTGGAGCCACTCTGATAGAAGACATCCCCAGACCCATTGGATGGCCCTCTCCAGAATGACTTTTAGAAACTACACATCATCCAATCAGGGTAACTGCGCTCAAATGCAGCACCAACATAACTTCCACAAAGGTAAGAGGAGACCCATTTGTTCTGGCTCCCCTTTCTCCATCTTCGTACCCCTGCAGCTCTCAGTCCAACATCTCGGGAAAGTTCTCTAACGACATTGCCAGTATAGTCACCAAAAAGCACACATACAACTGCTGTGATGGTGAACAACCATATGATTGCCTGGACTGAGGGGTGTCCTGGGACGTGAGACATGCAGTGCTAACCGATGGTCACCCAGCTCCTAGCACAGGAAGGATTCGTCTGGTCTGTCCAGTAAAATCCTGGAGCACATCATTTTCCTCTACAAATACAAACTAGGTTGAATTGCTTTTGCCAGTGATACTTGTCTGGATTGAGTTCTGTAACAAAGTGGGACGGCTTTTTAGTGTTTATTCTTCCTTGGGCTTCCAAGGAGCTTTTCATTGAAGTATACCTTTGAAAGTGAAAGAAATCTGTTGTCTAGGCGCTATTCATTGTCACACTTAGCATATCAAACATTGACTCATATTGCCAAGAATCTGGCATCTTCTCTTTCAACAGATAACTTTTTTCTTCCAGTTTTATTGAGATGTAATTGACATATTCTTTGAGTTTAAGGTTTATTTGATACATTTATATATTGCAAAATGATTACCACCATAATATTCGCTAATACTTGCATCATGTCACAATGAGAATATTTAAGATTTAGCAACTTTTAAGTATACAATACAGTATTAAACTATAATCAGTATACAACATGTAAGATCTTTCAAACTTACTCATCTTTTGACTGGAAGTTTGCTCTATGACCAAAATCTCTTTTCCCCACTCTCCAGGTGACCCCATTTTACTCTGTTTCTATGAGTTCTTTTTAAGATTCCACATATAAGTGAGGTCATACTGTATTTGTCTTTCTCTGTCTGATGTCACTTAGGACAAATTACCCTGAAGATCCATTCATATTGTTGTAAATGGCACTATTTCATCTTTTCTTATGGCAGAATAGTATTCCATTGTGTATATATACCACATTTACTTTATCCAATCTTCTATTGAAGGACACTTTGGTTATGTCCATGTATGTCTTCGCCACCATAAATAATGCTGCAGTGAACATACGGGTACATATATCTTTACAGATAATTTTTCCAGAGTTTTTTTGGTAGATAACCCAAAGAGGGATTGCTGGGTTGTATGGTATTTCTAATCTTAGTTTTTTGAGGAAGCTACACACTGTTTTCCATAATAGCTGTAACAATTTATATTCCCATCAGCAGTGTATGGAGGGTTCTTTTTTCTGCACAACCTCTCTAACGCTTGTTATTACTTGTTGTAATCATTGTAACAGTGTGAGGTGGTATATGTCATTGTGGTTTTGATTTTCGTTTCCTTGATGATTAGCAATGTTTACATGTACCTGTTAGCAATTTCTATGTTGTCTTTGGAAAAAAGTCTATTCAGTTCTTCTACCAATCTTTTATTAGATTGTTTGAGTTTTCGCTATTGAGTTGTATGAATTCACATATTCTGGATATTAGCCCCTTATCAGATAAATTGTTTGTAAATATTTTGTTCCATTCCATTTAGATTGGTTTTTCATTTTGTTGATGGTTTCCTTTGCTGTGCAGAAGCTTTTTAATTTGATGTAGTCCCACTTGTTTATTTTGCTTTTATTCTTTGCTTCTGGTGTCAAATCCAAAAAATGATCACCAAAGTGATGTCAAGAAACTGAACCCCTGTTTTCTTCTTGAAATTTTACTGCTTCAGGTCTATATTCAAGTCTTCACTACATTTGGAATTGATTTTTGTGTAAGATGGGGTCCAATTTTTTTATTTTGCAAGTATCCATTTTTCTCAACACAATTTATTGAAGAGACTGTCTTTTTCTTACTGTGTATTCTTAGCTCCTTTTTAAGTAAATTAATTGACTATAGAAACCCATGGATTTATTTCTGTGTTCTCTATTCTGTTCCATTGATCTGTGTGTCTGTTTTTATGCTAATACCATACTGTTTTTATTACTATAGCTTTGTAATATAGCTTGAAATCAGGCAGTGTGATGGTTCCAGGTATGTTCTTGCTTAAAATCACTTTAGCTATTCAGGTTTTTTGTGTGTTTTTTTGTGGTCTCATACAAATTTTATGATTCTTTTATTTCTATTTCTGTGAAAAATGCCTTTGGGATTTTGATAGGGATTGCATTGAATCTGTAGATTGCTTTGGGTAGTATGAGCATTTTAACAGCATTGTTTTAACCATGAACATGGACTATCTTTACCTTTATTTGTATCTTCAATTTCTTTCATCAGTGTCTTACAGTTTACAGTGCATAGATCTTTATATTCTTGGTTAAATTTATTTCTCAGTGTTTTATTCTTTTTGATGTTATTGTAAATGGAATTGTGTTCTTAATTTCTCTTTCTGGTAGTTCACTATAAGTGTATAGAAATGCAGCTGAATTCTATATATTGATTTTTCTATTATGCATCTTTACAGAATTAATTTTGTGGTTCTAACTGTGTGTGTGTGTGTAATCAAGGTTTTCTATATAATATGTCATCTTTAAATAAAGACAATTTTACTTCTTTCTGATTTGAATGTTGTTGTTGTTGTTTTTTAATCCTTTTCTTGCTTAATTGCTCTGGCTGGGCTTCATGTACTATGGCATAAAACTTGCAAGAGAACTCATCCTTGTCTTGTTTCTGAGCTTAGAGGAAAAGACCACTTTGTACTGCTGAGTATATTAGTTGTGAGTTTGTCATATATTACCTTTGTAGTGTTGAGGCATGTTCCTTTTTTTGTTTTAATTAAAATTTATTGGGATGACAGCAGTTAATAAAATCACATAGGTTTCAAGACTTACAATTCTGTAATATCATCTATATATCCACTCTGTGTTCACCACCCAGAGTCAGTTCTCCTTCCATCACCATATATTTGATCCCATTTATCCATATCTATTACCCCTCCACACCATTTACCATTTGGTAACCACTAAACTGTTGTCTGTATCCTCAAGTATGAGGTTTTGCTTATTTGTTTATCTTGTTTCTTTGTTGCTTTCAGTTTTATATCCCATATATCAATGAATTCACACGGTGAGGCATGTTCCCTTTATGTCCAATTTGTTGAGAGTTTTTATCATGAAAGGATGTTGAATTTTGTCATGCTTTTTCTGCATCTAATGGGATAATCATGATTTTTAACCTTCATTTTATTAATGTGGTATGTCATATTTTTGATTTGCAGATGTTGAACTATCCTTGCATCCCTTGAATAAATCCTGCTTGATCCTGGTGTTTTTAATATACTGTTGAATTTGGTTTGCTAATATTTTTTTGAGGATTTTAGTATCTGTGTTCATCAGGGATATTGGCTTGTAATTTACTTATAGTGTTCTTGTCTGATTTTTGTATCAAATTAAGTTTAGAAGTGTTCCCGTCTTTCATTTTTTAAAGCAGTTTGAGAAGAATTGGAGTTAACTGTTTTGTAGTTAAATGTTTTGTAGAACTCATCAGTGAAGGCATCTCATCCTTGACCTGTTTTTGTTAGGAGATTTTTGCTTACTGATTCAATCTACTTAGTAGTAATTGATCTCCATATTTTCTTTTTTTTTTTTTTTCACTTGTGCCCACTATTCTCATTTTTTTTTTAATTTGTTTTTTTTTAATTTATTGGGGTGACAATTGTTAGTAAAATTACATAGATTCCAGGTGTACAATTCTGTATTACATCGTCTATAAATCCCATTGTGTGTTCACCACCCAGAGTCAGTTCTCCTTCCAACACCATATATTTGACCCCCTTACCCTCATCTCCCACCCCCCAACCCCCTTAATCTCCATATTTTCTATTCATGATTCAGTCTTGGAAGATTATATATTTCTAGGAATTTATCATGCTTTTTTTTTTTTTTTTTGGCCATATTGTCTAGTTGTTCACATACAATTGTTCATAGTAGAATTTATGATTCGGTGTATTTGTGTAGTATAAGTTTTAATTCCTCCACTTTCATTTATTATTTTGAGTCCTTTCTTTTTCTTCGTTAATCTAGCTAAAGGTTTGTCAGTTCATCTTTTCAAAACACTAGCTCTTAGTTTCATTGATCTGTGCTATTGTGTTTTCAGTTTTTACTTCATTTACTTCTACTCTGATCTTTATTTCTTTACTTTGCTACCTTTAGGCTTTATTCTTTTCCTAATTCCTTGAGGTTTAAAGATTGGATTGTGTACTTGAGATCTTTCTTGTTTCTTAATGTAGGGTTTTATTGCTATAAACATTCTTAGAACTGCTTTTCTTGTATCCCACAAGTTTTGGAATTCTCATTTATCTCAAGCTGTTTTTTTGACTTCTCTTGCTTTTAACCTATTTCTTATTCAGGATTATATTGTCGAATCTCTACCTATTTGTGAATTTTTCATTTTTCTTCTTGTAATCGATTTCTAGAAGTTTCATACTTTTGTGGTGGGAAAAGATGCTTGATATGATTTAAATCTTCTTAAATTTGTTAAGACTTACTTTGTGGCCTAACATATGATCTGTCCTGGAGAATATTCCATGTGTACTTGAGAAGAATGTATATTCTGCTCAGACTGAGATGGAATGTACTATAATTGTTTCAGTCCGTCTGATCTAACTTGTGGTTTAAGTCCAGTGTTTCCTTATTGATTTTGGATGACCTATCCATTTTTGAAAATGGAGTATTAAAGTCCCCTACTGCTATTTTATTGCCGTTTATTTTTCCTTCAGGTCTGTTAAAAATTTGCTTTATAAATTTGGTGCTCTTATGTTGGGTGCGTAAACATTTACAAGTGTTACATCCTTTTGATGAATTGATCCTTTTATCATTAATAATGATTTTCTTTGTCTCTTCTTATAGTCTTTGGTTTAAAGTCTATTTTTGTCTCATAAAAATATAGATACCTCTTTCTTCTTTTGGCTTCTATTTCCATGGACTGTCTTTTTTTTATTCTTTATTTTTAAATTTATTCAGGTGACAATTGTTAGTAAAATTACATACATTTCAGGTGTACAATTCTGTATTACATCATCTATAAATTCCATTGTGTGTTCACCACCCAGAGTCAGTTCTCCTTCCCTCACCATATATTTGATCCCCCTTACCCTCATCTCCCACCCTCCACACTCCTTACCCTCTGGTAACCACTAAACTATTGTCTGTGTCTATGAGTTTCTGTTTCTCATTTGTTTGTCTTGTTCTTTTGTTGTTTTTGGTTTATATACATTTGCTTGGAGTGTCACTTTCCACACTTTCACTTGAGTCTACACTTGTGCTTTTAGCTGAGATGTGTCTCTTGGAGATAGCATAGGGTTGGATTGTAGGTTTTTGATCCAGTCTGCTACTCAATGCCTCTTTCTTGGTGAGTCAGTCCATTTACATTTAGGGTGATTATTGATAGGTGAGGATTTCCTGTCATTCTATCTTTAGTTTTCTGTTAAAGCTGTGTCTCCATTGTTTCTTTGCCTTTTTGTTGATGTCTACTTTTTTTTTTTTTCTGTTTTTAATTTTTTTATTTTTTTTTTATTTTATTAAATTTATTGGGGTGACAATTGTTAGTAAAATTACATAGATTTCAGGTGTACAATTCTGTATTACATCATCTATAAATTCCATTGTGTGTTCCTCACCCAGAGTCAGTTCTCCTTCCATCACCATATATTCGATCCCCCTTACCTTCATCTCCCACCCCCTACACCCCACCCCCCTTACCCTCTGGTAACCACTAAACTATTGTCTGAGTCTATGAATTTCTGTTTCTCATTTGTTTGTCTTGTTCTTTTGTTGTTTTTGGTTTATATACCACATATCAGTGAAATCACATGGTTCTCTGCTTTTTCTGTCTGAATTATTTCGCTCAGCATTACACTCTCAAGATCCATCCATGTTGTCACAAATGTTCCTATATCATCTGTTCATAACACCGAATAGTATTCCATTGTGTATATATACCACAACTTCTTTATCCATTCATCTATCGAAGGACATTTTGGTTGTTTCCATGTCTTGGCCACCGTAAACAAAGCTGCAATGAACATTGGAGCACACGTGTCTTTATCTCTAAATGTTTTCAGATTTTTTGGGTAGATACCCAGGAGAGGGATTGCTGGGTCATATGGTAATTCTATTCGTAATTTTTTGAGGAACCTCCACACTGCCTTCCATAACGGCTGCACCAGTCTGCATTCCCACCAACAGTGTATGAGGGTTCCTTTTTCTCCACAGCCTCTCCAACATTTGTTACTATTTGTCTTGTTGATGATAGCCATTCTGACTGGGGTGAGGTGATATCTCATTGTGGTTTTGATTTGCATTTCTCTGATGATTAGTGATGTTGAGCATTTTTTCATATGTCTATTTGCCATTTGTATGTCCTCTTTGGAGAAATGTCTCTTCAAGTCCTCTGCCCATTTTTCAATTGGGTTGTTTGTTTTTTTGTTGTTGAGTTGCATGAGTTCCTTGTATATTCTGGATATTAGGCCCTTATCGGAGGCACTGTTTGCAAAAATCTTCTCCCACTCAGTTGGTGGCCTCTTTATTTTGTCAATGGTTTCTTTTGCTGTGCAGAAGCTTTTAAGTTTCATATAGTCCCATTCGTTTATTTTAGCTTTTACTTCCATTGCCTTTGGAGTCAAATTCATGAAATGCTCTTTGAACCCAAGGTCCATAAGTTTAGTACCTATGTTTTCTTCTATGCAGTTTATTGTGTCAGGTCTTATGCTTAAGTCTTTGATCCATTTTGAATTAACTTTGGTACATGGTGACAAATAGCAGTCCAGTTTCATTCTTTTGCACGTGGCTATCCAATTCTCCCAGCACCATTTATTGAAGAGGCTGTCTTTGCTCCATTGTATGTTTTTAGCTTCTTTGTCAAAAATTATCTGTCCATATTTATGTGGTTTTATTTCTGGGTTCTCAATTCTATTCCATTGGTCTATGTGTCTGTTTTTCTGCCAATACCATGCTGTTTTGATTATTGTAGCCCTGTAGTACAAGCCAAAGTCAGGAAGTGTGATACCTCCATTATTGTTCTTTTTCTTAAGATTGCTTTGGCTATTCGGGGTCTTTTGTGGTTCCAAACAAATCTGATGATTTTTTGTTCTATTTCTTTAAAATATGCCATTGGGATTTTGATGGGGATTGCATTGAATCTGTATATTGCTTTGGGTAATATGGCCATTTTAACTATGTTGATTCTTCCAATCCATGAGCACGGAATGTCTTTCCATTTCTTTGTGTCTTCTTCAATTTCTTTCAAAAATGTCTTATAGTTTTCAGCATATAGGTCTTTCACATCCTTGGTTAAGTTTATTCCTAGGTATTTTATTCTTTTTGCTGCAATTGCAAAAGGAATTGTTTTTTGTATTTCTTTTTCTGAGATTTCATTGTTAGTATATAGGAAGGCAATGGACTTTTGTGCGTTGATTTTGTAGCCAGCGTCTTTACTGTATTCATTGATTGTTTCTAATAGCTTTTTGGTGGAGTCTTTAGGGTTTTCTATATATAGCATCATGTCATCTGCAAAGAGTGATAATTTAACTTCTTCATTCCCAATTTGGACGCCTTTTATTTCTTTCTCTTGCCTGATTGCTCTGGTAAGGACTTCCAACACTATGTTGAAAAGCAGAGGTGATAGGGGACAGCCCTGTCGTGTTCCTGAACGTAGAGCAAAGGGCTTCAGTTTTTCTCCATTAATTATGAGATTAGCAGAGGGCTTGTCATATATGGCCTTTATTATGTTAAGGTATTTTCCTTCTATACCCATTTTATTAAGTGTTTTAATCATAAATGGATGTTGTATCTTGCCAAATGCTTTTTCTGCATCAATTGATATAATCATATGATTTTTGTCCTTTATTTTGTTTATGTGATGTATCACATTGATGGATTTGTGCATGTTGAACCATCCTTGTGCCCCGGGGATGAACCCCACTTGGTCGTGATGAATAATCTTTTAATGCATTGTTGTATTCAATTTGCTAGAATATTATTTAGGATTTTTGCATCGGTATTCATCAGAGATATTGGTCTGCAGTTTTCTTTTTTTGTGCTGTCCTTACCAGGTTTTGGTATCAGGGTAATGTTGGCCTCATAAAATGAGTTAGGGAGTACTGTCTCTTCTTCAATTTTTTGGAAGAGTTTGAGCAGGATTGGTATTAGATCCTCTTTGAAGGTTTGGTAGAATTCACTAGTGAAGCCATCTGGTCCCGGACTTATGCTTTTGGGAAGGTTTTGGATCACTGATTCAATTTCGTTACTGGTGATCGGTCTGTTTAGATTTTCCAGTTCTTCATGGTTCAGCCTTGAAGGCTATATGTTTCTAAGAACTTGTCCATTTCTTCTAGGTTGTTGAATTTGGTGGCATATAGTCCTTCATAGTATTCTTGGATGATCCTTTGTATTTCTGTGGTGTCCGTGATAACTTCCCTTTTTCGCTTTCTGATTTTGTTAATCTGTCTTCTCTCTTTTATCTTAGTGAGTCTAGCCAAGGGTTTGTCAATTTTGTTAATCTTTTCAAAGAACCAGCTCTTTGTCACATTAATTTTTTCTATTGTCTTTTTGTTCTCTATTTCATTTAGTTCTGCTCTAATTTTTGTTATTTCCTTTCTTCTGCTGACCTTGGGTTTTACTTGTTCTTCTTTTTCTAGTTCTTTAAGGTGTAACATGAGGTTATTTATTTGGGAGTTTTCTTGTTTCTTGAGATAGGCCTGTAATGAGATAAATTTCCTCTTAAAACTGTTTTCGCTGCATCCCAAAATTTTGGTAGGATGTATTTTCATTGTCATTTGTTTCTATGTATCTTTTGATCTCTCCTCTAATTTCTTCTTTGACCCAGTCCTTCTTTAAAAGTATGTTGTTTAATCTCCATGTATTTGTGTTTTTCCGCTTTTTTGCAGTTGATATCCAATTTCAAAGCCTTGTGATCAGAGAATATGCTTGGTATGATTTCAATCTTCTTAAATTTGTTGAGACTGATTTTATGTCCCAATATATGGTCTATCCTTGAGAATGTTCCATGTACACTAGAAAAGAATGTATAGTCTGATGTTTTAGGATGAAGTGCTCTATAAATGTCAATTATGTCCATTTCATCTAATGTGTCATTTAGGGCTGCTATTTCGTTATTTATTTTCTGTTTGGATGATCTATCCATAGCTGTCAATGATGTATTTAAGTCCCCTAGTATAATTGTGTTTTGGTCAATTTCTCCCTTTAGTTCTGTTAGTAGTTGCTTGGTATATTTCGGTGCTCCTGATTGGGGGCATAAATATTGATGACTGTTATGTCTTCTTGTTGTACAGTCCCCTTCACCATTATGAAATGTCCATCTTTGTCTCTTGTTATCTTTTTCACCTTGAAGTCTGTTTCATCTGATATCATTATGGCTACACCTGATTTTCTCTGGGTACCATTTGCTTGGAGTGTCAATTTCCACCCTTTCACTTTGAGTCTATGCTTGTCCTTGTAGCTGAGATGTGTCTCTTGGAGACAGCATATGGTTGGGTTTAGTTTTTCGATCCAATCTGCTACTCTGTGCCTTTTTATTGGTGAGTTCAATCCATTAACATTTAGGGTGATTATTGATATGTGAGGATTTCCTGTCATTCTATCTTTAGTTTTCTGGTAAGACTGTGTCACTGGTGTTTCTTTGGCTTTTTGTTGTTGTCTATTATTTCTGTGTGGTGGTATTCTATGATGTTTCCTCTGTTTCTTCTTTTGTTATAGTATATATTTCAGTTCTGGATTTTTAAAAATGGTTACCCTTAAGTTTATGTAAAAGAAAGTTTGATATTTAGAGTATTCCATTCTCTTCAGCACGCTTACTTTCTCCATTCCCATATTCCGGTTCAGGCCTTTACTCTCCCCCGTTTTATGTTTTGGTTGCCACAAATTGTCCCTGTTGATGGTGGTCGAATAGCCTCCTTTAGTATTTCTTGTAATGCAGGGCATGTATTAGAAAATTCCCTCAGCTTCTGTATGTCTGGAGAGGTCTTTATTCCTCCTTCATATCTAAAGGATATCTTTGCGGGATATATTATTCTTGGCTCATACTTTCCCTGTTTCAGTAATTTGAATATTTGGTTCCAATCTCTCCTGGCTTGTAGAGTTTCTGCTGAAAAATCTGATGATAATCTAATGGGCTTTCCTTTGTAGGTTACCGTCTTCTTTTCCCTGGCTGTCTTGAAAATTCTTGCTTTGTTGTTGATTTTAGACAACTTGAATACAATGTGCCTTGGAGAAGGCCTGTTGGGATTTGGTAATTAGGTGTTCTATTTACTTCTTGTATTCGAGGATCCAGGTCTGTCCACAAGTTTGGGAAGTCTCATCAACAATTTGTTTGAATATATTCTCTGTTCCCTTCTCTCTTTCTTCTCCTTCTGGTATGCCCGCTATTCTTATATTGCTCTTTATGATGGAGTCAGAAAGTTCTTGTAGAATTCTTTGATTTCTTTTAAGTCTCAAGTCTCTTTCTTCTTCCATCTGTGTAATTTCCAGGTTTCTATCTTCGATGTCACTGATTCTTTCCTCCATCTGGTGAACTCTACTACCTAAGATGCTTAATTCATTCTTTTTTTTTTTTTTTCTTTTTAATAGAAGTGTGGAATCTTTAATGGGGGAATTGACAATCCTATCCATTCCACACTGGTCTGACAATACCTACCATACTGTGTTCAGGTCTGGGCTTCACATTTTTTTTTTTTTTTTAATTAGTTTCAGGTGCACAAGACAAAGCAAAACTTAGACGTTTATCATTTATATCCCTCACACTGTGTGAAACCCCCTCCCCCCATCCACTATCCCTCTGTACGTTCCCAAAACCTCTCACCTTCCCCTTATCCCCACCCCCCCGCCCCTCTAGCAACCCTCTGTTTTTCCTCCATGTTTCCAAAACTGTCTCTGATTAGTTCATTCACTTATTCTTTTCTTTAGATTCCGCATATAAGTGAGATCATATGGTATTTGTCTTTCTCTTTCTGACTTATTTCACTTAACATAATGTTCTCTAGGTCCATCCATGTTGTTGCAAATGGTAAGATTTCTTTCTTCTTTATGGCTGCGTAATACTCCATTTCTTCTATTGAGTTCTTAATCTCCAGAAATTCTATTTGATTCTTTTTTAAAATTTCAATCTCTTTTGTAAAATGCTCATGCTTTTCTTTGATTGTGTTTCTGATTCATTTAACTGTCTATTTGTGTTTTCTTGCATCTCGTTGAGTTTTTTCAGAACTGCAATGTTGAATTCTCTGTCATTTAATTCACATATTTCTGTATCTTTAAGTGCCTTTTTCTGGAGACTTTTCACTTTCTTTCTGAGCTATCTTTTTGCCTTGGTTATTCATGGCAATTACTGATTTATTATTTCTCTTCCTAGACATCTACAGAAGTGGCCTCTGCAACAGGTTGATTGGAAGAGGTATTTCTTTTGCTTTCCAGTACTTGTTGGTAGAATGTTTTATTTCTTTTCTCCAACTGCAGCCAATTTTTATTCTCCCACACAGTAGTGCTATATTATCTCTGCACTATTCCAGCTTGTCACACAATGAGGGGATTCCCTGGGAGACGGTCTTCTCCTCTGTTAATAGTTCGTCTAAGTCACAGTGTCCTGGTGGGTGTGCGGAGAGCCTTTGAAGTTCCAAAGCTCTTCCTGCACCAGATTCAGAGCCCATATGTTTCAGCAGTTCTGTTTACTCCTGCAGGGATCCGCCTAGATAGGTGGGGTCAGGGGCGGGGTTAGTTGTGGAGGGGGCCCAGAGCAATGGCGGCGACCACCACCACTGCCGGTCCTACTTCCAGAGGTCCCTCCCCTTTTCCCGAACTAGTGGGCTGCGAATCTGTATCTGTGGTCCACAGATCTCAGAACAGCAAATATTCTATTCTTTTGATCTGGCACTGCTATTCTGTTTCTATCAGCAGGCAGGTGGGGGCGGGGCGATCTCTGGGAGGGTAGGGAGGGGGCGGCTAGTCTCAGTGCCTAAGGCTTCCGTTCTCTGCCCGGCAGTGAGGGCTTAAACCACCATTTTCAGCCTTCTTCCCTCAGTCTTTTCTCCGCGGTCTCTGCCATGAGCATTGGATTCAGCCATTTTATATGCTGCCCCCTCAACCCTGTTGGCCATAATTGGAGCCCTAGCAGTCCAAGTTCTTCCCTTTCCCCCAGCTGCAGTAGTTCCGGGATGCAGTGAGCTCTGGGCACTGAGCTAGTTCTGCGTCCTGCGCCCCGGGTACTCCGTCTCCGCACTTTTCCTTTCTTCCTCCCCCACTCGCACGATTTGCCGAACTGTAGGTGACTTCAGTAGTGGGCCTGTTCGTCTTGATTCTCTGCTGTGCAGGGAGTCCTTTGTGGAGTTATTGTTGTTCAATTTGTTGTAAATTCCAGGGGAGCTTTACAGAGGCTCACCTGACGCCACCATTTTGATGACGTCCGATGGATGTATTTTCATTCTCATTTATTTCTACGTATCTTTTGTCTCTCCTCTTGTTTCTTCTTTGACCCTGTCATTTTTTAAAAGTATGTTGTTTAATCTCCACATATTTGTGGATTTTTCCGCTTTTTGTAGTTGACATCCAATTTCAAAGCCTTGCGATCAGAGAATATGCTGGGTATGATTTCAATCTTCTTAAATTTGCTCAGGCTTGTTTTATATCCCAATATATGTAGTCTATCCGTCATGTACAATGTGAAAAAATGTATTGTCTGATGATCTAGGATGAAGTGCTCTATAAATATCAATTATGTCCATTTCATCTAATGTGTCATTTGAATCTGATATTTCTTTACTGCTTTTCTGTTTGGATTATCTATCCATAGCTGTCAATGATGTAGGTCCCCTATTATAATTGTGTTTTGGTCATTTTCTCCCTTTAGTTCTGTTAGTAGTTGCTTGGTGTATTTCGGTGCTCCCTGATTGGGGGCATATATATTAACAAGTGTTATGTCTTCTGTTTTGTCACCTTTATCATGAAATGTCCATCTCTATCTCTTGTTACCTTTTTTATCCTGAAGTCTATTTCATCTGATATAGGTATGGTTACACCCACTGTTTTATAGGATACCATTTGCTTTAAGTGTTAATTTCCTCCCATTCACTTTGATTCTATATTTGTTCTTGTAGCTGCGATGTGTGTCTTGGAATCAGCATACGGTTGGGTTTTGTTTTTGCATCCTATATGCTGCTCTGTACCTTCTTATTGGTGAGTTCAGTCCATTTACATTTAGTGTTATTAATGATATTGAAGATTGTCAATATCCATTTTGTCTTTTGTTTTCTGGTATCTCATTGTCTCCATTGTTTCTTTGCCTTTTTATTGCTGCCTGTTATTTTAGTGTGGTGGCATTCTATGATTTTTCACTCTGTTTCTTCCTTTTTTAATGTTATATATATATATATATATATATATATATATATATATATATATATATATATATCATTAATGTTATATATATAACATTATATATATATAATCCATATATGCATATATATTTGGATTATTTTTGAGTGGTTACCACTAAGTTTATGTAAAAGAAAGTTCCATATATACAGTAGCCCTTTTTCTTCAGCATGTTTATCTCCATTCCCCTTTGCAGATTCACACATTTACTGTCTCCCCTTTTATGTTTTGTTGTCATAAGGTATCCCTACTTATGCTGTGAATTGATTTACGAGTTGCAATAGCAGTTTGTGCTTTTCTTCCTTTTTTCCTTTTTTTAAATGTGTTTTTCTTTTACTGTTTATGTTATGTGTAAGTGTATAATGCCCTATTTTGTGACTTGGTTGCCATTTCCTGCTTCCGTCTGTCTGTTCATAATGCTGCTGATTGTTTTGTATTCTTTTGGTTTTTAGTGTCAGGCTGAATAGTCTCCTTCATTATTTCCCATGCATGTTGTGTGTTAGAAAATTTTCTCAGCTGCCGTATGTCTGGAAAAGTCTTTATTCCTCCTTCATATCTAAATAATATCTTTCCAGGATATATTAGTCTTGGCTCATATTTCTCTCTTTCAATAGTTTGAATGTTTGATTCCACTCCCTACTGGCTTATAGAGTTTCTGCTGAAATGTCTGGTGAGATCTAATGAACTGTCCTTTATAGGTTTCTGTTTATCATCTGGCTCCTGGAGAATTCTTTGTTTGTCATCAATTTTTTTGTTTCTTTATTAGACTAAAAAATATAATTTATTTCATAAAGATTAATATTGTTACAATAGGGATGTTAAACATTATTTATAGGTTGTACTTTATAGAATAAATAGAGGTGGGATTGGGGCCATTCCTGCAGCCCTGCATTTCCCAGGAATAAAACCATGTCTACAGTCCAGGCAGGGAGTGCAGCCCTTTGCCTCCAGGAGAGATGCTTTCTCACCCCAAGATTCTGATCACCTCCCCTCAGAGGGCCTGCTAATGGACCTAGCTCAGCTGCCTGGTTGCTGGGGGAAGGTGACCAAAGGGCCCTGGATCATTCAGGAGAGGGGCACCCTGATGTGTCCATGGAAAAAAGCACACGTATACACACATGTATACATGCATGCACATGCGCGCACACACACACAGGCAAACACACCTGAGATGAGAGCACAAACACCCATGTGAGGGCTGCCATGGTTGGTACCTAACCTTCTGCTCTCAAGGTACATGGGCCATGTGGTGTTGCCTGTCAGGCTTCAGTAGGCGAAATCTCAATCCCACCCTGAGGCGGACAGTGTGTGGATGTAGTCACAGTAGCCTAGGCAGATTGACGAAGCAAGGAAACCCTTTCCTGGCTTTTCTTATAAATCTGAACAGTTTGAACGCCTCCCCCCACCCCTCCGCCCAGAAGCCTCCAGATAAGTATTTCTGTGTTCCAGGTCCTAGTACACAATTTCGGGATATCAGATTAGAAATGGTCTCTGGGTGTTTTGTTGTTGTTGTTGTGTGTGATTAATTTTTTTATTAGTTTCAGCTGTACAAAACAATGTCATAGTTAGACATTTCATCCCTCATAGACATTGTATACAGCTGCTACAATTCTATTGACTCTATTTCCTATACTGTACTCCATGTCCTGTGACTACATACCTATTAAATTATAGTTGACATTCAGTATTATTTAGCTTCAGCTTCAGGTGCACAATGCAGTGGTCAGGCATCTACATCATCCCTGAGGTGGTCTCCCTAATAAGACAAGTGTCCATCTGACACTACAAAATGTTTACATTGTTGATTATATTACGCAAACTGTCTTTTGTATACCTGTGACAATACTGTGGCTACCAATTTGTGCTTTCTAATCCCCTTACCTTCCCTCTTATCCCCACTCATCCTCCTATTGAGCAACCCTGTTTTTTCTCTATATCTCTGAGACTATTTCTGTTTAGTTTGCTCATTTATTCTGTTCTTACATTCCATATATAAGTGAGATCATATGGCATTTGCCTTTCTCTGTCTGACTTATTTCACTTAGCATAATTTTCTCTAGGTCCATCCATATCGTTGCAAATGGTAAGATTTCATTCTTCTTTATGACTGAGTAATACTCCATTGTATAAATGTACCACAGTTTCTTAATCCAGTCATCTACTGATGGGCATTTCTGTAGTTTCCATGTCTTGGCTATTGTGAATAGTGCTGCAATAAACATAGGGATGCACATGTTTTTTTGAATTAGTGTTTTGGATTTCTCTGGATAGATACCTAAGAGTGGAATTGCTGAATGTGCCCGATCTCGTCTGTGATTAATTTTTGACTGGTTCAATACAATGTGCCTTGGAGAAGGCCTACTAGGATTAACATAATTAGGTGTTCTGTTTACTTCTTGGATTTGAGAATTCATTTATTTCTACAGATTTGGGAAGCTCTCATCAACTATTTGTTTGAATATTCTCTCTATTCCCGCTCCCTTTCTTCTCCTTCTGGTATACCCATTATTCTTATGTTGCTCTTTCTGATGAAGTCAGAATTCTTGTGGAGTTCTTTCATTTCTTTTAAGTCTCATATCTCTTCTTCCATCTGTGTCATTTCCAGATTTCTATTTTCGATATCACTAATTCTTTCCTCCATTTGATCAGCTCTATTGCATAAGCTGGCTATTTCCTTATTTATTTGTTTTATTGAGTTCTTCCTCTCCAGAAGTTCTGTCTGGTTCTTTTTTAATTTTCAATTTCTTTAGTGAAATATTCATTTTAGTTTTTTTATTGTTTCTGACTTCGTTAAACTGCCTGTGTAGGGAGCTGGAGCATTAAGGGTTAAGAAAATGTAACTACAAGCAGAGGTTGGGAGGATCGCTAAGGGGAACTCCGATAAGCATAAAGAACAAACAGACACCAGCTGTTCTGGGAATGGGACAATATCAAAAAGGTAAAGGCAGTCAGGGTCAAACTTTGAAAAAGCATAACTAATCTGTACTTGCTGCCTCAGCCACTCTATGTAACCTTCTTGTTTCTGTGTGTATAAAAGAAAGCTGGAAAATAAAACAGGTACAGCAGTCTAATTAGAACTGCTCGCCCTCCCGATCCCATCTTTGTCTCTTGTCTATTTTTTTCTCAATCCTCACTCCCCACTTCAGGGACCGTTCGTCTCGTCGGCAGGCTCCGACAAGTGGCGCCCGAACAGGGACCTGAATACTGGGGAATCAGTGAAGGACACCGCTTGCAAATGAGACGCGTCGAATAAGGTTGGTGAAAGCGGTGAGATACCATTGTCGGGAGTAAAATAAAATGGGACAGGGGAACAGTAAAAGGCTGTTTACCCATATGTTAAGGAGCATGCTAAAAACTAGAGGAATTAAAACCAGTGAAGCACAGTTGCTTCGATTCTTAGAGTTTGTAATACAAATATGTCCCTGGTTCCCAGAAGAAGGGACTTTAAACTTAGAAACTTGGGAAAAAGTAAGAGAGCATTTGCAGGGATATTATGATGCTCATGGACCCTCTGAAGTACCAGTAGACACTTTTTCCTTATGGAATTTGGTTAAGGATGTGATCGATCCTAGACATAAAGGAATCAGATACTCTGAAAATGATCAACCCAAACTGGATCCCCCTTGGAAGCAGAGGTGCAAAGATTACAAGCTGCACTCACTTCCCTCTCTGTTCAAATGCAGTTAGTTCAGGCTCGACAGACTGGGCCTTTATTAAAAGCTCAATCAGAATAGAAGCCTAGGTTACAATGAAGCTCTCCTCCAAGTGTAGTTGCAGGGCTAGATCCACTGCCCGAGGCCCCTATCAACAGAAAAAGATTCAAGCCGCCAAGCTGCTAGTACAGGAGCAAGTTAAAAAGGGACACATTGTTCCCTCCAATTCTCCCTGGAATTCTCCCATATTTATTATTAAGAAAAAATCTGGTAGATAGAGATTATGACAAGATTTACAAAAAGTTAATAAAACCATGAAATTAATGGGAGCCTTACAGACAGGCTTGCCCTGTCCTGCAGCCACACCAAAAAACACATATAAAATTGTTTTGGACTGAAAAGATTGTTTTTATACTATACCTTTAAATCCTAATGACTGCCCTAGATTTGCTTTCAGTGTTCCTTCTGTTAATTTACAAATACCTTTTAAGAGATATCATTGGCTAGTGCTACCTCAGAGAATGGCTAATAGCCCTACATGATGTCAAAAATTTGTATCAGCTGCTATAGAACCTACCCGAAGGACATTTTCAGATATTTACATCATCCACTACATGGATGACATACTTCTTGCCCACTCTTGTGAACCAAAGTTGCTTGCTGCTTTTGCTCATTTACAAAAGAAGCTCCACAATTATGGGCTAGTTATAGCCCCAGAAAAAATTCAGCAAGTGCCTCCTTACTCTTATCTGGGATATTGTTTAATGCCTCAGGCCATTGTGCCTCAAAAAATACAAATCCGGCGAGATTGTTTAAAAACATTAAATGATTTCCAAAAGCTACTGGGAGACATTAACTGGATTAGACCTCAGTTGCGGTTGACAACCGGTGAATTACAACCTTTGTTTAAAATATTACGTGGGAAAGCTGATCCTACTTCTCCCCGCGAGATAACATGGGGAAGAGGCTTTGCTTGTATTTCTCCAGGTCCGGAAGAAAAACCTTTGTGAATTCCTGGTCGGTGTTAAACCATACCATGAACAACAGCCCACAGAAGAGAAGACATCTATAGATACCCATCCACGCCCCTAGGGTGTGGGAAAGCTCACTTTCCGCAGCTGCAGAAGGACTTTCCACTTCAGACCCTGTTAAATGGATAAAGACTTTGGGTAGAGGGTTTGCTGGGGATATTGCTATTCTGTTTATTGTTCTGTTTGTTTTACATAGTCCTCAGATGTGGACAAATAGCCCTCCAACGGGCTGTAAATGAAACAACTGCACGTTCTGTGTTTCTCATGCTTCAAAAACAAAAAAGGGGGAGATGTAGTCACACAACAGCCTAGCCGACTGTCCCCCCATGTCTTTCCTTAAGGAAAGAAGAGTCTGTAAGACTGTGCCTTTCTGGAACTCTGTTCCATCCTTGTGTTTACACCTCATGTCTCTCTGTCTGGTCCCCAAAAGATGGTTTGCAGCCAAAGACGGGTAAGATATCTCACGGGAGATACAACCTAAGCCAGGCGGAACCGAGTGGGGACCCCCAATGAGCTGCCTTAGAAGATCCAAAAAGGAGCCTTTCCTCCCCTTCCCCCTGCCTGGGAAAAGCCATTGCTGTCTCTGGCTTTCCTCTCTCACCTGATTGTGAGAGAAGTCATGAGGGCAATGAAGATCAGTTCTCTCCACTTATCTCAACAGAACTGTTACAATATGAGTGACTTGACCCTGAGAAGGTAAGACATCATGGGACTTTATGCTTCGGCTGTTAACAGACAAAGGGTGATTGGAATAAACATTTTTCTGCTATGAGGTATGAGTCTCACAGACCGTGTAAGAAAAAATGTTACTCTTGATCTTATCCAGTTTCATAAAGAGGTCTTGACACTACAAGAGACCTCTCCTTTAAATACTGATATAGATGAGACGCTCAACAAACTTGTCTCTAGCTTTCACAATGTATTTCCATCATACTCTTCAATGCTTCAATTTATGGCCCCCCTTGTAATTCCACTTGTTGTGATCCTCCTGATACTGTGTTTCCTCCCCTGCATCACAAAAGCTGTGATGGGGATAGTCACAGATATTTATGGAGAAATTCACAAAATAAGGCTCCACATGGCTAATAAACCAAAAGCCACTGCCCCTGTCTAACCCCAAAGGAGATCGGTAGCCAATGACGGGTAATGATCAGTAAGCGTTTTTACAACCTAAGACAGGAGTCGATCGCTTTGATGATCGATATCCAATGACGGGTAAGTGAGAATGTCTGTACTGACTACCTAAGCCAGACACGATCTCAAAAAATAAAAATAAAAAAGGGGGATATGTAGGGAGCCGGAGCATTAAGGGTTAAGAAAATGTAACTTCAAGCAGAGTTTGGGAGGATCACTAAGGGGAACTCCGATAAGCATGAAGAACAAACAGACACCTGCTACCCTGGGAATGGGAAAATATCTAAAGGTCTAAGAACAGTCAGGGCCAAACTTTGAGAAAACATAACTAATCTGTACTTGCTGCCTTAGCTGCTTTATGTAACCTTCTTGTTTCTGTGTGTATAAAAGAAAGCTGGAAAATAAAACAGGTGCAGCAGTCTAATTAGAACTGCTCGCCCTCCCGATCCCATCTTTGTCTCTTGTCTATTTTTTTCTCAATCCTCACTCCCCACTTCAGGGACCGTTCATCTCGTCGGCAGGCTCCGACATGCCTGTCTGTGTTTTCTTACGTCTCACTGAATTTTTTCAGAACAGCAATTTTGAATTCTCTGTCATAGAAGTCATGTATTTCCATGTCTTTAAGTTCATTTTCTAGAGACTTTTCATTTTCTTTCTAAGCCGCCTTGTTACCTTGGTTATCTACAGGAGTGGATTCTGCAGCAAGTTGATATGAAGAGGTCTTTCTTTTCTTCCCATTGGATGATGCTAGAATGTTTTATTTTCTTTCCTGCTGCAGCCTTTTATTTTCTCTTACACTGTAGTATTTTATTTTGTCTTGTGCTGTTCCAGCTTCTCACATGATGGCATGTTTCCTGAAGGTGGGCTTTTCCTGAAGCAGGTCTCCAGGGGAGGAAGTGGAAGGTGATAGAGTTCTGAGCTTTTGAAATCCCAGTGCTGCCCCTGCAGTCAGATACAGCGCCGGTGTGTCTCAGTGGCTCTCATTGCTACTGCAGGGATCTGCCCAGAAAAGCGGGGGTAGGGTGCACTGTGAGAGGTGGCTGGTGTGTTTGTGGCTCTGAGCAACGGTGACCATGAGCCCACAGCTCTCTTTCCCCTACAGCTCTTTACCTATCGCTGGAATTAATCACATGTTGTGCATTTGTGACTGTGTGAATGTCATTCCTGTTCTCAGGACTATAGGTTCTATTCTTTATCTGACACTGCAACCATTTCTTCTGGGGCCCACTTCTAACACTGGGAAGGTCATGGGGGAAGTTGACCAGGTTCTGTGTCTTTGTTTTCTATTTTCTGCCTGGCAGTGAGTGCTTAACTGCATTTCTCACCTGTGCCCCAAACACTGGGTTCAGCCATATTATACACTGATCCCTCAAGCAGGATTGTGGGCCACAGGTGGTATGACTGCAGCCACAATATTGCCACAGGGATATGACAGTTTGAGGAATATAATCAATAATGTAAAGATTTTGTAGGGTGGGCACTTGTCTTATTAGGGAGACCACTTCATGGATGGTGCAGATGCCTGACAACTACGCTGTACACCTGAAACTAATATAAAATAATGTTGAATGTCAACTATAATTATATATACATATATATGTATACCTATACATATATATACATACATATATACATACATATATATACATATATATATACATATATATATATATATATATGATGTAAAGTACAGCATAGGTAATAGAGCCAATGGTATTGTAATAGTTATGTACAATGTCAGACGGGTAGTAGATTTGGGGGAGTTACCACTGTGTGAGGGGCATAAATGTATAATCATGATGTTTTATACATCTGAAACAAAAAAAGTAACATAATATAATATAATATAACACCAAAGGTTAAATACAAAGAGAGAATCTTAAAAGCAGCCAAGAGTTACTTATAAAGGAGCTCCCATAAGACCATCAACTGATTTCGCAACAGAAGGTCAGGAGGATTGGCACAAAATAGTCAAAGTAATGAAAACCAGGGAACTACAACCAAGATTACTCTATCCAGCAAATCTATCAGAACCGAAGGGCAGGTAAAGATCTTCCCAGACAGAAAAAGCTAAAGGAGCTTATCACCACCAAACCAGTGGTACTATGAATGTTAGAGGGACTTCATCAAGACAAAAAAAAATTTAAAAATTAAAAATACGAATAATAAAATGGTAATAACTACATATCTATCAACAATTACTATGAATGTAAATGGATTAAATGCTCCAATCAAAAGATGGGGGGCTGAATAGAAAAGAAAACAAGACCCTTACATATGCTGCCTACAAGAGACTCACTTCAGATTGAAAGACACACACAGGCTGAAAGTAAAGTGATAGAAAAGATACTTCATGAACATGGAAACAAACAAAAAAGCTGGGGTAGCAGCACTTATGCCACACATAAACTTTAAAACAAAGACTATAGCAAGAGACAAAGAAGTACCCAGTAATCCCACTTCTGGGTATTTACCCAAGAAATCCAAAATGCTACTTCGAAGGGATGTGTTCATCCACATGTTCACTGCAGCATTATAGCCAAGATATAAAGGCAATGGGCATGTCCCTGAATGGATGAATGGATAAAGAAGAGGTGGTATATATTATAATGGAATATTACTCACCTAAAAAAATGAAATCTTGTCATCTGCAACAAAATGGATGAACGTAGAGGGTATTGTGCTGAATCTAGTAAGTCAGAGAAACACAAATGTCATAAGATTTCACTTATAAGTAGAATCTAAAAATCAATATAAACAAAGAAAACAGACATGAACTCATAGATATAGAGATCATTTTGATAGTTTCCAGATGGGAGGGTGTGGTTGAAAAGGGAGTGAATAAGAAGTACAAATTGGTTGTTACACAGCGGTAATGGAAATGTAGGATATAGCATAAAGAAAATAGTCAATAATACCATAATAACTATGTATGGTGTCACTTGGTATTATATCTCTCAAGGTACTAGATGGGAGGGGGGTTGGGGACAGGGTGAAAAAGGTGAAGGTACTAAGAAATGCAAATTGATAGATATAAAATAGTCATGGGGGTGTAAAGTAAAGCATAGGGAATATAATAAACAATATGGTAATAACTATGTATAGTACCAGTGAGGGGGATCACTTCATAAATTATATAAATTTCTAACCACTGTGCTGTACATCTATAAATAATATAAAATAATAATGAATGTCAAAATAATAAAATGCAAAAAAAGAAAGAAAACAAGACCCTTACATATGCTGCCTGCAAGATACTCACTTCAGATCAAAATACACACAGACTGAAAGTAAAGTGATAGAAAAGGATATTTCATGAAAATGGAAAACAAACAAACAAAAAATCTAGGGTAGCAATACTTATACCAGAGAAAGTAGACTTCAAAACAAAGGTTATAACAAGTGACAAAAAAGGACCCAGTAACCCCACTTATGGGTAATTATCTGAAGAAACCGTATTTCAAGAGGATGTGTGCATTCATATGTTTACTACAGCATTGTTTACAATAGCCACGATGTGGAGGCAGCCAGGGTCAGTGGATGAATGGATAAAGAGTAGATGGTGCATACGTACAATGCAATATTGATTGGCCATGGAAGGGAATGGGTTCTTGCCATCAGCAGTCATACATGAACCTGGAGGGTACTGTGCTGAGTGAAGTCAGATTGCGAAAGAGAGATGCAGTGTGATTTCACTTATATGTGGAATCTAAAGAACAAAATAAACAGACAAACAAAATAGAAACAAACTCATAGATATAGAGAACGTTTTGATGGTGACCAGATGGGAGAAAGGTTGGAAATGGGTGAAAGAGGAGAAGGGATTAAGAAGTACAAATTTGTTTTTACAAAGTAGTCATGTAGTCATGCGGATGAAGGATTTAGCAAAAGAAGATAGTCAATAACATTGTAATAACTATGTATAGTGCTAGGTGGGTGCTAAACTAGTCCGGGGGACCACTTCTTAAATTATATAAATGTCTAACAACTGAATGCTGTACACCTGAAATTAATATAAAATAATATTGAATCTCAATTGTAATTGAAATTTTTAAAAAGGGGTGCAGTAAGGTGAAGGGGAATTAGAGGCTCAAATTTCCAGGTATAAAACAAGTCATGGGATGTAATGTACAGCATGGGGGACATAGTGAATAATATGGTGGTACAGTGATAGCATAGTACAATGTCAGATGGTTGCTGGACTTACGGTGATCACCTCTTTAGGTACATAAATGTTGAATAACTATTGTGTATACCTGAAACTAATGTAACATTGTATGTTAGCTAGATTTTAATAAAAATCTTTAAAAAGGAAAAACTATGATGTACACCTGAAACTAATATTGTGTGTTAGGTATATATTTAATAAAAATCTTAAAAGATATGTCAAATAAAACTGATAAAAAAATATACTGCACAATTGCATTTATATAACCTTTAAAAATTGAAAAAATCTGAGATGAAATAAATAGAAACAATGATAGTAAGTAAAGACCGATTGGATAAGACATGAAGGAATTTACCACAGATTAAAAATGATTCTCTATGTTAACTGGCTGTAACAATGGTGTATAGGTTTACCAATATACATCAAACTGCAGTAACTTTATGCTTTTCACTATTCTTAAAGCATACTACGTGGTAGTACATGAAGGCCACCCAAATAAAAATAAGAATGGTCATTTACTGAGAGCTTGCTATAGCAAAAGTTTGCTACCTTCACTTGTGTTTGGCAGAGGGCTGAAAAGCCTTACAGTGGCAATAAGGCAAAGTTGGGCATCCTATGTGACTGGTTAGGCGTGCGTACTCGCGTTGCTCTGGTTAGTTCTAAATTTGAAGCAGTACAAAACTTAGAGAAGCTGTCGGTTATTAATCTATTAATTTTTACAGGCCCTTCAGAGCTCATTACTATAAGTGTTATTGTTTAGTTTCCTGGGCTGGCTGTTAGAGACAATGAACTGAATTCTTGATAGCAGGCGGACTTTTCCAGCTGGCTGCTGCAGATTGTTGTTCAGAGTGCTATTTTCATATTTTAAAAGAATGAACAAACTAAATAAACAACAAATATTCCAACAAGGTCAGGAAGACAGAGATGGTTAATATTTTAGGTGACCTCGAACCTTCAGAAGATTAAAAATAATAGAATAGTACTCATCACAGCCTAATCAGTGAGCATAGAAAGCAGACAGCCAGGAGCATCAAACCTGGAGAAACCTCTACGTAGTTAATCGCTGGACGATAAATCCACGCCTCTTTTTCAGTACACTCACGTCCGTCCGTGTGTCCCCACACAAAGGGTCCGTAGGGAAACGGCGCCATCGCGGTAAAGAACCGGTGACAGCTTGGTTTCTGCGCAGATATTCCGGCTGTAGGAGTCCTGGACTGGTTTAGTTGCGCATCGCGGGGTGAAGACTTTAACTCTGCCGCCTCCATGATTCCTGTTCCGTTGCTGGTGGTGGTGGTGGGTTGCTGGACTGCGGTCTGCTTAACCGATTTGATGCTGAAGGTGAGGTCTGAGACCCATGAATGCGCCGCACAATGCCAGTCTTCAAGGTCCTGTGTATTGGGAGGCCTGCTCTTCCCCTGCCTGCTTCATTGTAAAGGTGTGACGCAGCGCTTGGCGTTGCAGGCACTGGAGCTTTTGGGATCTATCCAGGAGGCGACTGGGGTGGGTTCGGGAGGGCAGAGTGAGGGAAATAAAATGTTCGCGTAGCAAACGCGTTGTTTTTCCTCATCTTTAAGGTCACAACTCAATAGAGACGCCGGTATTAGAATGAATAAAATCAAGGTGTAATTTAGAGCACTGTTCTCAAGCTTTAATGTGCATAAAATAATCTGGGGTTCCAGTTAAAAGGCAGATTTTAATTTAGCAGGACAGCAGCGGGGTCTAAGGTTCTGCATTTTTAATAAACTCCCAGGTACCACCTTAAATATCAAGTAGACAACTCGTTTTTTAAAAATAAAAAAATACATATTTATTGAGATATCACTGACATAGTATTTAGCTTTACATTTTTAATGTGCACATATTTAATATATACAATTTCATAAGATTTTACGTATTTATAGAACTTTAAAACTGTGCACATCAACATACTAAACATTTCTGTTATCCTCCAAATTTCTTACTGCTTCTTAGTAATCCCTTCACCCAAGCTTTTTATCCCTCCATTTTCAGGCCATCTTTGCTCTGCTTCCTATCTAGTGGACATCTTACAAGATTTTAGGTAAATGGGATTAATGTTATTTGTACTTTTTTGTGGGGGGTGCTGGATTCTTTCAATGATTGGGATTCAATACTTAATTCCATTTTATTGCTGGGTAGTAGTAGACTCTCAGATAGATATACCAATTTATTCTTTCATCTGTTACACATTGGGGTTATTTTCAGTTTTTTGGTAAATGTTTTTGGTGGGCATCATTTTATTATTTTTTTTTTATTTTGGATAAATTCCTAGGAATTTAACTTTATAATAAATTGATAAACTGTTTCCAAAGTGGCTGTACTATTTTAGAATTCTACCAGCAGTGTATTAGAACGCCAATGGTTTTACATGCTCATCAATACTTCGTATGGTAAGTCTTCAATTTTACCTATTCTAATAGGTATATATCGTTATGGTTGTACTTTACGTTTACCTAATGACAAGTGATATTGAGCACCTACTGATATGCTTATTTGCCACTTTATATCTTCTTTGGTCCAATCTTTTGCCCTTTTAAAACAATTAGTTGTTTCATTTTAAGAATGTATTATATTTAACAATTCATTATTTACCTTGCAAGACATTTTTCCACAATCTGTGCCTTGTGTTTTTCTTTTCACAACACTTACTTTTGAAAAGCAGAAGCTTTTTTATTGTGATGAACTTCCATGTATACATTTAGTTTTTGGGTTTTTTAAATAGAGATTATCAGGGTAACAAATGTTAGTAAAGTTACATAGATTTCAGGTGTACAATTCTGTAATACATCATCTATATATCACATTGTGTGTTCACCACCCAGAATCAGTTCTTTTTCCATCATCATGTGTTTGACCCCCTTTACCCTTATCTACCACCACCTTCCCTCTCTTACCCTGGATAACCATTAAACTATTGTCTGTGTCTATGCGTTTTTGTTTCTTCATTTTTTTTGTCTCATTCTTTTGTTGTTTTCAGTTTTATAGACCACATATCAGTGAAATTATATTGTAATTGACTTTGTCTGTCTGACTTATTTCACTTAGCATAATAATCTCTAATGGCACTATTTCATCTTTACTTATGGCAGACTAGTATACCATTGTGTATATATACCACATCTTCTTTATCCAGTCATCTACCGAAGGACACTCTAGTTGTTTCCATGTTTTGGCCATTGTAAATAATGCTGCAATGAACATCGGAGCAAATATATCTTTACAGATAAATGTTTTCAGATTTTTGGGGTAGATACCCAGCAGGGGGATTGCTGGGTCATGTGGTAGTTCTATTCGTAATTTTTTGAGGAACTGCAACACTTCCTTTCAGAGAGGCTGCAGCAGTCTGCATTCCCACCAGCAGTGTATAAGGGTCACTTTTACTACACAGCCTCTCCAGCACTTGTTATTAGTTATCTTGTAGATGATAGCCATTCCAACTGCTGTGAAGTAGTATCTCATTTTGTTTTGTTTTTTCATTTCTCTGATGATTAGTGACATTGAGCACTTTTTCATTTGTCTGTTTGCCATCATTACTTCCTCTTTGGAGAAATGTGTATTCAGGTCCTCTGTCCATTTTTTCATTCAATTGTTTGTGTTTTGGTTGTTTAGTTGTATGAGTTCCTTATATATTTTGGATGTTAGCCCCTCATCAGAGGCGTTGTTTGCAAAAATCTTCTCCCCTTCGGTTGGTTGTCACTTTGTTTTGTTGATGGTTTCTTTTGCTGTGCAGAAGGTTTTTAGTTTGACATAGTCCCATTCATTTATTTTAGTTTTTACTTGCCTTTGAAGTCAAATTCATAAAATGCTCTTTGAACCCAACATCCATAAGTTTAATACGTATGTTTTTCTCTATGTTTCAGATTTTATATTTAAATCTTTGATCCATTTTGAGTTAATTTTGAAACTTGGTGATAGCTAGCAGTCTACTTTCATTCTTTTGCACATGGCTTTCCAATTCTCCCAGCAACATTTATTGAAGGCTGTCTTTTCTCCATTGTATGTTTTTGGCTTTTTGTCAACAACTATTTGTCCATATTTATGTGAGTTTATTTCTCGGTTCTCAATTCTATTCCATGGTCTGTGTATTTTTCTGTCAATACTATACTGTCTTGATTATTGTTGCCCTGGAGTTGAAGCTGAAGTTTGGGAATGTGATATCTCTGGCATTGTTCTTTTTTCGTAGAGTTGCTGTGGCTATTCCAAGTCTTTTTGTGGTTCCATACATTCTGATGATTTTTTTGTTCTATTTATTTTTTTAAAAATGCCATTGGGATTTTGATGGGTATTGCATTAAATCTATATATTGCTTTGGATAATTTGGCCATTTTAACAATGTTGATTCTTCCAATCCATGAGCACGGAATGTCTTTCCATTTCTTTGTGTGTTCTTCAATTTCTTTTAAAAAATGTCTTAAGTTTTCAGTGCATAGGTCTTTCACATCCTTGGTTAAGTTTACTTTAGATATTTTACTCTTTTTGTTGCAATTGCAAATGGAATTGATTTTATAATTTATTTTTCTGAGATTTCATTGTTAATATATAGGAATGCAGTAGACTTTTATACTTTGATTTTGTAGCCAGCAACTTTACTATAGTCGTTTATTATTTCCAATATCTTTTTGGTGGAGTCTTCCTGGTTTTACATATATATATATATATATTGCATCATGTCATCGGCAAACTTTGAAATTTAACTTCTTCACTCCCAATTTGGTTGCCTTTTATTTCTTTCTCTTGCCTGATTCCTCTGGCTAGGACTTCTAATACTATGTTGAAAAGAAGAGGTCATAGGGAACAGCCCTGTCATATTCCTGAACATAGAACAAAAGGCTGCAGTATTTCACCATTAATGATATCAGCTGAGAATTTGTCATATATGGCCTTTATTGTGTTAAACTATTTTCCATCTATATCCATTTTATTGTTTTAATCAGAAATGGATGTTGTATCTTGTCAAATGCTTTTTCTGCATCTATTGACATAACCACATGATTTTTTTCCTTTATTTTGTTTATGTGCTGTGTCATATTGATCGATTTGCATTTGTTAAACCATCCTCATGACCCTGGCGTGAACCCCACTGGTGTGACTTTTAATCTTTTTAATGCATGGTTCCATTCAATTTCCTAGAATTTTGTTTAGGATTTTATGTCTGTATTCATTAGAGATATTGGTCTGTAATGTTCTTTTTTGTGTGTCATCGTTACCCAGTTTTGGTATCAGGGTAATGGTGGCCTCATAAAATGATTCAGGGAGTATTGTCTTGTGTCCAATTTTTTGGAAGAGTTTGAGTAGGACAGGTATTAGTTCCTCTTTGACTGTTTGGTAGAATTCACTAGTGAAGCCATCTGGTTCTGGACTTTTGCTTTTGGGAAGGTTTCGGATGACAGGTTCAATTTCCTTACTGTTGATCGGTCTATTTAGATTTTCCAGTTCTTCGTGATTCAGCATAGGAAAGCTATATGTTTCTGAGAACATGTCCATTTCTTCTAGGTTATTGAATTTTGTGCCATATAATCTTTCACAGTATTCTTGGATAATCTTTCATATTTCTGTGGCATCCATGGTAACTTCTCTTTCATTTCTGATTTTGTTTATTTGTGTCTTTTCTCTTTTTATCTTAGTGAGTCTCGTCAAGAGTTTGTTAATATTATTTGCAAAGAATCAGCTCTGAGTTGCATTAATTGTTTTCTATCGTCTTTTTGTTCGCTATTTCATTTAATTCTGATGTTTTTTTTATTATTTTCTTCCTTTGCTGACTTCTTTAGTTCTTTAAAGTGTAATGTTAGCTGTTTATCTGGGATTTTTCTTGTTTTTTGAAATAGATCTGTAGTGATATAAATTTCCCTCTTATTACTGCTTTCACTGCATCCTAATAATTTATGATAGGATATATTTTCATTCTCACTTATTTCTGTGGTAGGATACATTTTCATTCTTATTTATTTCTGTGTATCTTTTGATCTCTCCTCTTATTTCTTCTTTGATCCAGTCATTAAAGAATGACCCAGTCATTCTTTAAAAGTACGTTGTTTAATCTCCACATATTTGTGGGTTTTTCTTTCTTTTTGCAGTTGACATCCGATTTCAAAGCTTTATGGTCTAAACCTTATGATTTCAATGTTCTTAAATTTGCCGAGGCTTGTTTTATATGTTCTATACTTGAGAATGTTCCCATGTACACTAGAAAATAATGTATAGTCTGATGATCTAGGATGAAGTGCTCTATAAATGTCAGTTATGTCCATTTCACCTAGATGTGTCACTTAGGGTAGATATTTATTTATTTATTTTCTGTTTGGATGATCTATCCATAGCTGTCAATGATGTATTTAGGTACCCTACCAGAATTGTGTTTTTGTCAATTTCTCCTTTTAGTTCTCTTGGTAGTTGCTTTATATATTTAGTGCTCCCTGGTTGGGGGCACGAATATTGATGACTGTTATGTCTTCTTGTTGTATAGTCCCCTTTATCTTATGAAATGCCCATCTTTGTCTCTTACTACCTCTTGTATATACTGAAGTCTTTTTCATCTGATATCAATATATATCTGCTTTTCTCTGAATACCATGTGCTTGGAGTGTCAATTTCCACCCTTTCTCTTTGAAGTCTATATTTGTTTTTGTAGTTGAGATGTGTCTTTTGGTGGTGGCATATGGTTGTGTTTAGTTTTTTGATCCAATCTGCTACTTTATGTCTTTTTATTGATGAGATCAGTCCATTTATATTTACAGTAATTATTGATATATAAGTATTTGCTATCATTCTGTCTCTTGTTTTCTGATTGGATGGTGTGTCCATTGTCTCTTTACCTTTTTGTTGCTGTCTATTATTACAGTGTGGTGGTATTATATGATTTTTTTCTCTGTTTCTCCCTTTTTTATATTAGGTATTTCAGTTCTGGGTTTTTTTGAGTGGTGACAATTAAGTTTGTGTAAGAGAATATTTCATATTTAGAGTATTTCATTTTCTTCAGCATGCTTCCCTTCTCCATTCCCTTTTGCCAGTTCAGACCTTTACTCCTCCCTTTTTATGTTTTTGTTGTCACAAATTATCCCTATTAATGCTGTGGGTTGATTTCTGTGATGCAGTAGCAAGTTGCCTGTTTCCTCTCTTTTTTTTTTAATGTTTTCTTTACTTCTTTACCCTTTACGTTATGTTTAAGAATATAGTGTCCTATTTTGTGTAGGGGTGGCCATTTCCTGCTTTGTCTGTGTGTTTGAATACTACTCATGGTTATGTATTCTTTTGCTTTTTTATTACTGGTCTAATAGCCTCCTTCAATATTACTTGTACTGCAGGTTGTGTATTAGAAAATACAGCCTATGTCTGTCTGGAAAGGTCTTTATTTCTCCTCCATATCTAAAGGATATCTTTGCTGGAAGTATTATTTTGGGCTCATAATTTCTCTCTTTCAATAGTTTGAATATTTGATTCCACCCCCTCCTGCCTTGCAGAGTATCTGCTGAAATATCTGATGATAATCTAATGGGCTTTCCTTTATAGGTTACCATCTTCTTTTCACTGTCTGCCTTGACGATTCTTTCTTGGTCATTAATGTTTGACAGCTTCAGGACAATGTGCCTTGAAGAAGGCCTATTGGGATTGAGGTAATTAGGTGTTCGATTTGCTTCTTGCATTCAGGATCCAGTTCTTTACACAAATTTGGGAAGTTATCATCAACTTTTTGAGTATACTCTTGATACCCTTCTTGCTTTCTTCTTTTTCTGGTATGCCCTTTATTCTTATATTGTTCTTGTAAGTTCTTTCATTTCTTTTAACTCTCAAGTCTCTCTCAGCTTCCATCTGTGTCATTTCCAGATTTCTGTCTTTGATGTCAGTGATTCTTTCCTCCATCCTGTCAGGTCTACTACTTAAACTGGCTATTTCATTCTTCATTGCTTGTATTGAGTTCTTAATCTCCAGAATTTCTTTTGGTTCTTTTTTTAATTGTCAATCTCTTTGGTGAAATGTTCATTTTCCTCTTTGATTGTGTTTCTGAGTTCAGTAAACTGTCTGACTGTGTTTTCTTACATCTTGTTGAGTTTTTTTAAGAACTGTTATGTTGAATTCTCTGTCATTTAAGTCACATATTTCCATGTTTTTAAGTTCATTTCCTGGAGACTTTTGATTTCTGAGCTGACTTGTTACCTTGGTTATTTATGGCAGTTAATGAACTATTGTTTCTCTTCCTGGACATCTGCAGGAGTGGGTTCTGCATCAGGTTGATAGGAAGAGATCTTTCTTTTGCTTTCTAGTATGTGTTGGTGGAATATTTCATTTTCTCTCTGACTGCAGCCTTTTATTCTCTCTCACGCTGTAGTGTTTTGTTTTCTCTGCACTGTTCCGGCTTCTCGCACCATGTGGGGGAGAGGAGGGTGGTTCCCTGGAACTGGGCTTCTCCTCTGTGAGCAGGTCACCTGGGTTTCAGGGCACCATCCATGGGGGGGATGTGGAGAACTTCTAAAGTTCCAAAGCTCTTGCTCCAGTTTTTGGGTCTGTCTGTTCCAATGGCTGTGTTTAACCCTCCAGGGATCTGCCCAGAGGGTTGGGTGCAGGGACTGGGTGGGTTGTGAGAGGTGTCTCTGAGCAATGATAGTGACCACCAGTACAGCCAGTTCTGCACTCCCCCTTTTTCCAGAACTATTAGGGGCACACGTCCTGCAGTTCTCAGAACTGCAAATATTCTGTTCTTTTGATGACAGAATGACACTGCTACTATTCTGCTTCTAGCACTGAGAATGTATGGATGCGGCGAGCATTGGGAGGGTAGGGAAGGGTTGGCTAGGCGTTGTGTCTATGTCTTTCATCCTCTGCTTGGCAGTGAGGGCTTAAACCTATGCTTTCAGCCTTCTTTCCTCAGTCTTTGTTCCGAGGTCGATGCTGTGAGAGTTGGGTTCAGTCGTGTTATATGCTGATCCCTCAGGCAGGATTGTGGGCCATAAGGAGAGCGATAGCAGTCCGAATTCTTACGTGTCCCGACTGCTGTTGCTCAGGAATGCAGGGAGATCAGCACTCCAAGCTTGGTGTGCGTTCTGTGGCCTGTGGGGCGTTCATCTCTGCAGTTCCCTCTTTTCCTCCTCTCCCATTCACCCAATCTACTCACCGTTAGAGAATTTCAATTGTGCATCTCTTAGTCTTGCCTGTCTGGGAGTCCTTTGTGGAATTATAGCTGTTCAATTTGTTGTAATTCCAGGGGAGATTTCAAGAGGCTCACCTTAGACCACCATTTCTATGACATAAATGACCTTAGCAATTTAGTTTGTGGATGGAATTTTTATGTAATCTAGAATTTCAAATTTTTTCTCTTTTGTTTTTTTGTAGAAATTTAATACTTAGATTTTACATTTAACTCGGTGACTCATTTTGAATTATGAAGTTCAAATTATTGTATATGAATATTCAATTTTTGATCTAATAAATGTCCTTGGTCCACTGTATTTCTTTGCACATTTGTCAAAAACTAGTTGTATATATTCATGTGGATTCTTTCATCTCATGCTATTTTAATCCAATAGCTTTTTAATTCTTGAATCCAGGAAGTTCCTCCAATTTTCTTTTTCTCTTCCTCTTCTTTTTCTTCTCCTTCTCCTCTTCTCCTCCTAAGTTATTGTAGCTAGTTGAAGTCCTTTGCATTCTTTTTGAGTTTTGAAATTAGCAGATTTTCTACAGAAATATTCTGATAGGGCTTTTACTTAGATTCTATTCACACAATCACATCAATTTGGGAAGAATTGACACCTTAATATTTGACCTTTGAACTAGATTTATTTCTCCCATTACTTGTCTTCTTTAATTTCTCTCAGTGATATTTTGTAGTTGTCAGTGTATAACTTTTCTCATCTTTTGTCAGTTTCTTCCCTAAATATTTCATAATTTGAATTTCTTCTTACTCGTTACTAGCATATAGAAATACAACTAAATTTTGTATATTGATCTATTTACTGCAGCCTTGCTGAACTTACTATTAGTGCTAGTAGCTTTTTACCTGTTGTATCAGATTTTCTTAATAATCATGTCATTTGCAAACAAATTTACCTTTTCCTTGCCAATCTGTATGACTATTGTTAATTTTTCTTACCTAATTGCAATGGCTAGAATAAGAGTGGTGTGAGTGGATAGCTTTGACTTACTCCTTATTTTGGAGGGAAAGAAACATTGTCTCTTACCATAATGAAGTTAGCCATCAATTTTTTTCATTTTTCCCTCTACTGGTAAAAGAAAGTTGCCTTCGATTTCTGGTTCACTAAGATCCTTTATTTGGAATTGTGGACCCTGAGAAAGAAGATACCTACTAAGAAGGTCTCCTGGTGGCAAACAGGTTATTTTTTCTTCTTCAGTGATCTTTGATAGTAATTGTGTCTCTCATGGAATTGGTCTATACAATCTAAGTTGTCACATGTATTGTCATGAAGTTGGTTTTAATAGCTCATTATTATTTTGATATTTATAGAGTCTGTAGTGATGTCACTGCTCTCATCTGTTATTTTTAGTTTGTGCCCTTAGTCCAACTAGAGGTTTATCAATTTTATTGATCTTCTCAAAAATCAAATTTTAGTTTTATTAATTTTCCACTGTTTTTTCTGTTTTATTGATACCCCTTTGATCTTTATTATTTTCTTTTGCATACTTTGGATTTAATTTGTTCTTCTCTATTTACTTAAGGTGACTTCAGATCTTCTTTTTTAATGTGTGATATATCCCCCTTTAGTACTATGTACTCCCTTAACCCCAAGTACTGCTTTAACAGGATTTTTAAATGCTAATAAAGTGTGCTTTCATTTTTATTCATTTCAAAATTCCTTCTAATTCCCTTTAGACTTCTTTTTTGATCCATAGGTGTGGTAGTCACAATAAGATACCCATGCTCTAGTGTGATTAATTTACTGATGTTGGGTCATTGAGATTATTTTGTATTATCTGGATTGCCACTCTAGTCATAGGAGATCTTAAAAGGACTGTGGTCAGAGAATCTTGTAATGACCTAAGAATGGTCAAAAAAGATGCAACACTGCTGCTTTGGAAGATAGAAGTAAGGACATAATAAAGATAAGGAGAGAAATAATTGAAATACAAAACACATATGCAAGAGAAAATCAGAAAAGCCTAAATTGGTCCTTTTAAAAGATTAAATAACAATAAACTCTCTAGCATGATTGATCAAGAAAAAAAGAAAAGTAGCCAAAAATCAGAATAAAAAAGTAGACATTACTATAGATTCCTTAGGAATTAAATATAATAGGGCTATTATGAACAACTGCTAATACTTTGGAAAATTACATGAAATTGTAAGTTCATTGAGAAACATAACTTACCTAAAGGTTAATAGAAAATGTAATAGGTTATTCTGAACCATAGAAGGATAAGAATTATTAAATCAATAAAGGAAAGAAATTATCACTACATTTTACCATGTTAATAAACGAATAAATATCTCCCAAAACGAAGATAAAATAATATGGGATCAAATATATGGTCATGGAAGGAAAACTGACTCTGGGTGGTGAACACACAATGTGATATATAGATGATATATTACAGAATTGTACTCCTGAAACATATGTAACTTTACTAACAATTGTCACCCCAGTAAACTTTAATTAAAAAAAAAAAAGATGAAATAAAAATGTAAATAATAGAATAAGTAAAAATAATGTCATGTTGACAGAGCCTTTATAAATATTTGAGAACAGAATGAAAACACCAATATGTAAATGAATAAAAGCTATAAGAGTGAACCTAAACAGCATTTTTTTAAGTTGGAAATAACATTCAGCTTCTTCAGCTTTTTTAAGTTGGAAATAACATTCAGTTATCATAGAACTGTAAATTGCTAAAATTATTTAAGTAGGTTAGTGCAAATTCTTCAGTCAGATACCTGAAGTTCAAGTGGGTAGAAGAAGCAGAATTATTGAAATTTTTGCCAATCTTTTGAGGCTATACAGTGTAGCTGATGTATTTCTTAGTATTTGAATGATGAGGAATTGTACATTAATGTGATTTTCCTTTTGACAGGTTCAACTTTGGAATGGTGTTTGGAGTAATTGCCATGTTTAGTTCTTTTGTCATTCTTGGAAAAACACTAATGATGACTTTGGCACAAATGATGGCTGACTCTCCCTCTTCTTCATCCTCTTCCTTCTCTTCTTTTTCTTCTGCCTCTTCCTCTCCTTTATCTTTTTCATCCTCCTCAACTCACAGTGAGCAGGTGCTACAAGTTGTGGTAAGTGCCCTTCTTTTAAAAAGGGAAGTTTAACTATAGATGATAAATGTTACCCTATGTGGTACAACTCCTATTCATAATAAAAATGTCAAAATAAATTATCTCACAGTATTGCAAATTATAAGCTTTAAGATAAGCATTATAGATTTATAGTAAGACTATAGTAAGAATTAATAAAAATTGTTGCAGTGTTAAGTAGCAGTAGAAGAAATGGACCAGTGTTCACACTGCTAGTAATTAGTAATAACCAACTTAATTCATACTGTCTTCTTGATACGTTAAAAGATTGAAACTGGTTCCGGATCAAAATGGCGGCATGAGGTGAGCCGCTGTAAATCTCCCCTGGAATTTACAACTAAGCGAACAACAATAACTCCACAAGGGACTCCCTGCACAGCAGACAGGCTGGATGAAGAGGCACACTATTGAACTCACCTAAAGGTTGGGGAATCGCGCGAGCAGGGGAGGAGGGAAGGGAGAAGTGCGGAGATGGAGCTGCGCTGGCACAGGACGCAGACCTTGCTCAGGGCTCCGAGATCGCTGCATCCCGGAACTACCGCAGCTGCGGGAGAGGGAAGAACTCGGACTGCTAGGGCTCTGCTTATGGCCCACAGGGCTGAGGAGGCAGCATATAACACGGTGGAACCCAACGCTCACGGCAGAGACCTCGGAGAAAAGACTCAGGGAAGAAGGCTGAAAACAGTGGTTTAAGCCCTCACTGCCGAGCAGAGAACGGAAGCCTTAGGCACTGAGACTAGCCACCCGCTCCCTACCCTCCCAGAGCTCGCCCACCCCGACCTGCCTGGTGCTAGAAACAGAACAGTAGCAGTGTCAGATCAAAAGAATAGAATATTTGCTGTTCTGAGATCTGTGGACCGCAGACACAGATTCGCAGCCCACTTAGTTCTGGCAAAAGGGAGGGAGCTGTGGAAGCAGGACCGGCTGTGATGGTGGTCAACATTATTGCTCTGGGCCACCTCTCACAACTCACCCTGCCCTTGACCTCACCTATCTGGGCGGATCCCTGCAGGAGTAAACAGAACTGCTGAAACACCCGCACTCTGATTCTGGAGCTGGAAGAACTTCGGAACATCAAAAGCTCTCCGCATACCCACTGGGACACTGCGACCTGTAACCTAGACGAACTATTAACAGAGGAGAAGCCCGTCTCCCAGGGATTCCCCCCATTGTGTGAGAAGCTGGAATAATGCAGAGATAATATAGCACTACCATATGGGAGAAGAAAAAGAAGCTGCAGTCAGAGAAAAAATAAACCATTCTACCAACAATACTGGAAAACAAAAGAAAGACATCTTCCTATCAAGCTGTTGCAGAAGCCACTCCTGTAGATATCTAGGAAGAGCAATAGTAAATCAGAAATTGCCATGAGTAACCAAGGCAACAAGATAGCTCAGAAAGAAAGTGAAAAGTCTACCGAAAAGGCACTTAAAGATACAGAAATATGTGACTTAAATGACAGAGAATTCAAGAGTGCAGTTCTGAAAAAACTCAACGAGATGCAAGAAAACACAGATAGGCAGTTAAATGAACTCAGAAACACAATCAAAGAACAGCATGAGCATTTTATGAAACAGATTGAAATTTTAAAAAAGAACCAGTAGAATTTCTGGAGATTAAGAACTCAATAGAAGAAATTAAGAATGAAATAAGCATTTTAGGTAGTAGAGTTGACCAGATGGAGGAAAGAATCAGTGACATTGAAGATAGAAACCTGGAAATGACACAGATGGAAGAAGAAAGAGACTTGAGACTTAAAAGAAATGAAAGAACTCTACAAGAACTTTCTGACTCCATCAGAAAGAGCAATATAAGAATAATGGGCATACCAGAAGGAGAAGAAAGAGAGAAGGGAACAGAGAATATATTCAAACAAATTGTCGATGAGAACTTCCCAAACTTGTGGACAGAACTGGACCCTCGAATCCAAGAAGCAAATAGAACACCTAATTACCTCAATCCCAACAGGCCTTCTCCAAGGCACATTGTATTGAAGCTGTCTAAAATCAACGACAAAGAAAGAATCCTCAGGGCAGCCAGAGAAAAGAAGTTGGTAGCTTACAAAGGAAAGCTTATTAGATTATCCTCAGATTTTTCAGCAGAAACTCTACAAGCCAGAAGGGAGTGGAACCAAATATTGAAACTATCGAAAGAGAAATTATGAGCCAAGAATAATATATCCAGCAAAGATATCCTTTAGATATGAAGGAGGAATAAAGACCTTTCCAGACATACAGAAGCTGAGGGAATTTTCTAATACACGACCTGCACTACAAGAAATACTAAAGGAGGCTATTCGACCACCATCAACAGGGACAATTTGTGGCAACCAAAAATTAAAAGGGGGAGTGTAAAGGCCTGAACTGGAAGATGAGAATGGAGAAAGTAAGCGTGCTGAAGAAAATGGAATACTCTAAATATCAAACTTTCTTTTACATAAACTTAAGAGTAACTACTCAAAAACAAATCCAGAACTGAAACATATACTGTAATAAAAGAAGAAACAGAGGAAATATCATAGAATACCACCACACAGAAATAGTAGACAACAACAAAAAGGCAAAGAAACAATGGAGACACAGCCTTACCAGAAAAGTAAAGATAGAATGACAGGAAATCCTCCCATATCAATAATCACCCTAAATGTAAATGGACTGAACTCACCAATAAAAAGGCACAGAGTAGCAGATTGGATCAAAAACTAAACCCAACCATATGCTGTCTCCAAGAGACACATCTCAGCTACAAGGGCAAGCATAGACTCAAAGTGAAAGGGTGGAAATTGACACTCCAAGCAAATGGTACCCAGAGAAAATCAGGTGTAGCCATAATGATATCAGATGAAACAGACTTCACGGTGAAAAAGATAACAAGAGACAAAGATGGACATTTCATAATGGTGAAGGGACTATACAACAAGAAGACATAACAGTCATCAATATTTATGCCCCCAATCAGGGAGCACGAAATATACCAAGCAACTACTAACAGAACTAAAGGGTGAAATTGACCAAAACACAATTATACTAGGGGACTTAAATACATCATTGACAGCTATGGATAGATCATCCAAACAGAAAATAAATAACGAAATAGCAGCCCTAAATGACACATTAGATGAAATGGACATAATTGACATTTATAGAGCACTTCATCCTAAAACATCAGACTATACATTCTTTTCTAGTGTACATGGAACATTCTCAAGGATAGACCATATATTGGGACATAAAATCAGTCTCAACAAATTTAAGAAGATTGAAATCATACCAAGCATATTCTCTGATCACAAGGCTTTGAAATTGGATATCAACTGCAAAAGAAAGCAGGAAAAACACAAATACATGGAGATTAAACAACATACTTTTAAAGAACTGGGTCAAAGAAGAAATTAGAGGAGAGATCAAAAGATACATAGAAACAAATGACAATGAAAATACATCCTACCAAAATTTTGGGATGCAGCGAAAGCAGTTTTAAGAGGGAAATTTATATCATTACAGGCCTATCTCAAGAAACAAGAAAACTCCCAAATAAATAACCTCATGTTACACCTTAAAGAACTAGAAAAAGAAGAACAAGTGAAACCCAAGGTCAGCAGAAGAAAGGAAATAACAAAAATCAGAGCAGAACTAAATGAAATAGAGAACAAAAAGACAATAGAAAAAATTAATGTGACAAAGAGCTGGTTCTTTGAAAAGATTAACAAAATTGACAAACCCTTGGCTAGACTCACTAAGATAAAAAGAGAGAAGACACTAACAAAATCAGAAATGAAAAAGGGGAAGTTATCACGGACACCACAGAAATACAAAGGATCATCCAAGAATACTATGAAGGACTATATGCCACCAAATTCAATAACCTAGAAGAAATGGACAAGTTCTTAGAAACATATAGCCTTCCAAGGCTGAACCATGAAGAACTGGAAAATCTAAACAGACCGATCACCAGTAACAAATTTGAATCAGTCATCCAAAACCTTCCCAAAAGCAACAGTCCGGGACCAGGTGGCTTCATTAGTGAATTCTACCAAACCTTCAAAGATGATCTAATACAAATCCTGTTCAAAGTCTTCCAAAAAATTGAAGATGAGACAGTACTCCCTAACTCATTTTATGAGGCCAACATTACCCTGATACCAAAACCTGGTAAGGACAACACAAAAAGAAAACTACAGACCAATATCTCTGATGAATACAGATGCAAAAATCCTAAACAAAATTCTTGCCAATCGAATACAACAATGCATTAAAAAGATTATTCTTCACGACCAAGAGGGGTTCATCCCTAGGGCACAAGGATGGTTTAACATCCGCAAATCCATCAATGTGATACATCACATAACAAAAAAAAGATAAAAGTCATATGATTATATCAATTGATGCAGAAAAAGCATTTGACAAGATACAACATCCGTTTATGATTAAAAAACTTAATAAAATAGGTATAGAAAGAAAATACCTTAACATAATAAAGGCCATATATATGACAAGCCCTCAGCTAATTTCATAATTAATGGTGAAAAACTGAAGCCATTTGCTCCGCTTTCAGGGACACGACAGAGCTGTCCCCTATTACCTCTACTTTTCAACATAGTGTTGGAAATCCTTGCCAAAGCAATCAGGCAAGAGAAAGAAATAAAAGACATCCAAATTGGGAATGAAGAATTTAAATTATCACTCTTTGCAGATGACATGATGCTATGTATAGAAAACCCTAAAGACTCCACCAAAAAGCTATTAGAAACAATCAACGAATATAGTGAAGTTGCCGGCTACAATATCAACGTACAAAAGTCCATTGTATTCCTATATACTAACAATGAAATCTCAGAAAAATAAATACAAAAAACAATTCCTTTTGCAATTGCAGCAAAAAGAATAAAATACCTAGGAATAAACTTAACCAAGGATGTGAAAGACCTATATGCTGAAAACTATAAGACATTTTTGAAAGAAATTGAAGAAGACACAAAGAAATGGAAAGACATTCCATGCTCATGGATTGGAAGAATCAACATAGTTAAAATGGCCATATTACCCAAAGCAATATACAGATTCAATGCAATCCCCATCAAAATCCCAATGGCATATTTTAAAGAAATAGAACAAAAAATCATCAGATTTGTTTGGAACCACAAAAGACCCCGAATAGCCAAAGCAATCTTAAGAAAAAAGAACAATACTGGAGGTGTCACACTCCCTGACTTCAGCTTGTACTACAGGGCTACAATAATCAAAACAGCATGGTATTGGCAGAAAAACAGACACATAGACCAATGGACTAGAATTGAGAACCCAGAAATAAAACCACAATAATATGGACAGATAATTTTTGACAAAGCTAAAAACATACAATGGAGGATAGACAGCTTTTTCAATAAATGGTGCTTGGAGAATTGGATAGCCACGTGCAAAAGAATGAAACTGGACTGCTATTTGTCACCATGTACCAAAATTAATTCAAAATGGATCAAAGACTTAAGCATAAGACCTGACACAATAAACTGCATAGAAGAAAACATAGGTACTAAACTTATGGACCTTGGGTTCAAAGAGCATTTTATGAATTTGACTCCAAAGGCAATGGAAGTAAAAGCTAAAATAAACGAATGGGACTATATGAAACTTAAAAGCTTCTGCACAGCAAAAGAAACCATCGACAAAATAAAGAGGCAACCAACTGAATGGGAGAAGATTTTTGCAAACAGTGCCTCTGATAAGGGGCTAATATCCAAAATATACAAGGAACTCATGCAACTCAACAACAAAAAAACAAACAACCCAATTGAAAAATGGGCAGAGGACCTGAAGAGACATTTCTCCAAAGAGGACATACAAATGGCAAATAGACATATGAAAAAATGCTCAACATCACTAATCATCAGAGAAATGCAAATAAAAACCACAATGAGATATCACCTCACCCCAGTCAGAATGGCTATCATCAACAAGACAAATAGTAACAAGTGTTGGAGAGGCTGTGGAGAAAAAGGAACCCTCATACACTGTTGGTGGGAATGCAGACTGGTGCAGCCATTATGGAAGGCAGTGTGGAGGTTCCTCCAAAAATTACGAATAGAATTACCATATGACCCAGCAATCCCTCTCCTGGGTATCTACCCAAAAAATCTGAAAACATTTAGAGATAAAGACACATGTGCTCCAATGTTCATTGCAGCTTTGTTTATGGTGGCCAAGACATGGAAACAACCAAAATGTCCTTCGATAGATGAATGGATAAAGAAGTTGTGGTATATATACACAATGGAATACTATTCGGCAGTAAGAAAAGATGAAATAGGAACATTTGTGACAACATGGATGGATCTTGAGAGAATGATGCTAAGCGAAATAAGTCAGACAGAAAAAGCAGAGAACCATGTGATTTCACTGATATGTGGTATATAAACCAAAAACAACAAAAGAACAAGACAAACAAATGAGAAACAAAAACTCATAGACACAGACAATAGTTTAGTGGTTACCAGAGCATAAGGGGGTCAGGGGTGGGAGATGAGGGTAATGGGGATGAAATATATGGTGATGGAAGGAGAACGGACTCTGGGTGGGTGCTGAACACACAATGGGATTTATAGATGATGTAATACAGAATTGTACACCTGAAATCTATGTAATTTCACTAACAATTGTCACCACAATAAATTTGGAAAAAAAAAAGAATTGAAACTATGGAGAAATAAGCCTACTGATTCAAAATCATTGTAATATGTAAATGGCATTTTAGTCCCATGCAAAATGCTTGCCTTTTCTCTTTGTGGTTTTCAGAATTGTAAGTAGTTATTTATTGTTACATAATAAGTCACTTCTAAACTTAGAGGCTGAAAACACAGAGCTTCTGTGAGAAGTCAGAACTTATTCAGTCCTCTTCAAGTTCTCATGATTTTGACCCATCTTCTGCACTGTTATCTGAACACTGCTAGGGTAGGATCTGCTTTGAAGTTTATTTAATGGTTGTTAGCAAAATTTGGTTACTCGAGAATTCATAGACTGAGATGCTCATTTCCTTGTTCATTGTTGACTAGAGAGCATCTTCAGTTTCTTGTCCTGTAAATCTCTCCTTTGGAAACCTGGCTTCATCAGAACTTGTAAGCCACAGGAGAATGCCAGCAAGGTGGAAGCAACACTTTTTTATATCCTAATCACAAAAATGACATTTCATCACTTCTGCCATATTTTCTTTGATAGAAATAAGTCATTGATGCCACTCAAGGAGAAGGAGACTGGAGTCATTCATTGAGGGTCATCTTTGTGTGATGCTTACCATAGAATCTAAACAATGGTATCCTTTTATTTAAAGATATGAGATATGAATGGACATTGTGATTTTGTGGTGTAAATAATAATGTCATAAGTCAAACTAAATTGTAAGCTTTTGTAATAATTCTTTAAAACACATGTGTTTACTTATAGCTATTTTAACACATTTCCAGAGTCTTGAAAGTGTTCTCATATTGGCTAACTTTTACTTCCAGTTTTTACATTTATACTTCCCACTTCAATGAGTCATGGATGTTGTGTTTTATATTAGTTATTAATGTAAAGCACTATTAAATGTTAGTAACAGACTTTTTAAAACTCATCGGTTGTGGCCTCTATTCAGCTAGGTCATGAGGCTATTTAAAAGTTAGTTGAAGAAAACAGATATACCATGAAGAAGGTTTTCCATGGTAGTGATGAAAGTGAACTGGCATCTTAAGTGCTTAACCATAGAGCTGGGAGGACTATCGGTGGAGCTGGGCCCCTTGTTGACTCTGTAGTCGTAACTTCCTGTTAAACTTTGTGGTAACTTCCTGGGAGGAAGGGGCGTTTATTATGCTAATAAATAGCCAAGAATAGAATCTTGGAACCCGGGTATTTTTATTTTTCTTCTTCAAGTTGGTAGCCGGTTGGAGCCCTGGGTTGGAGGTGTGCATTCGTACACCGTGGTGGTGGTATTTGTTTCTTTTTCCTTTTCCCGAATGTGAACTGTTTTTCTTGTGGATTTTTCTGGAGAGGTATTTTTGCCAGTCAACAGTAGTATCTGTCAGTGCCTACAACATTCTCTGTGAAAGGCATCAGAAGAGATGTTTTTTTTCCTTCAGTAAACATTTATTGATGGTACACTAGTCATTTGCTGAAATCTGCTTATATGAGGGGAAAAATCTAATTGTAGCCCTCATGGAGCATTTACTATAAAAAGCTGGTATGATAGTGCTACCTTGGATTTGACACAATGTCCTGTGAGAATAGAAAGAAAGGAGTCTGTGTATGCCTGCCCTTGGAAAAGTATAAAGGGATCTTAAAGAGAAGAATGAGAAGAGTCCACATATGCTGGAAAAAGAAAGTGGAGAAAGAACCCTATAATGTGGAAAGATGGAATAATAATAGTAACAATAAAAACTAGGCAGTGCTTTCTGTGTAAGGATTGTGTCCCTATTTTATTTTATTCTTGCAATAATCCTAAGAAAAGTGTTGTTCTCCTTGTTTTATAGATGAGACTATCAAGGCACAGTGATGTTAAATAATTGCCGGTGGTCACAACTGGTAAGTGGTGGGTCTATCAGTCACCCACCACAGATCTCAGAGTTGGAAATAAACAAATATACTGCATATTTGAGGAAGGGTTAAATTATGTGGTTGTCATTCAGTGCAATATTATGCATACATTAAAAAATAATTAGAATGATTAGTGTAATAACTAGGAAAAGAACTTTTGGAATTACTGGAATTTAGAAAGTGATCCAACCAAGTGGCATTGCTTGAATTTCCTCATCACTTATTTAAGGAGGACAAAGGTAAAACTCTTCTGTTTTACACAAAATGAATACCAATTGAATTAAAATTAAAACAAAATCATAAAAGAGCTTAAAAGAAAAAGGTTACTATTTATATGAAATCAGAATAGGGAAGACATAAACAGAAGTAATGCTAGAAACTGATACATTTGATTTGCCTACATAAAAATTTAACATATTAAAAATAAAGCAACATATTTATAAAATCATATAAGAGAAAAGGTATATGTAATTTATATCAGTGATGACTGATGTGCCTACTTGGCATGATTTATAGAATCATGGTCTTCTAACTGATGGCATAATTGGGAGTGATTATCTTATAGAAAAAATGTTGGCTGTATGAAAAAAAGTACAGTGCAGCTGTTACAATAGCCAACTTCACATGTGTATACAATGATATACACACGCAAGCACTTTAAGAGAATATGTTTGCCAGGGAACTCCCATTTCTTCATAAATGTGCTTAACACAACTATATGTTCCAAATCATTTATATTCTGCTTTAAATTTTAATTTGAATGTAATATCTCTTTGATACTATTTTTCTGCCAGTGGATAAGCTGACAAGATACATAAAATGGAGAGCATTTTGTTCCACTTTATTATATTAGCTTTAATTATCAATTTTATAACTTGGGACTATTAAAATGAACCATTTGGTTAGTGGGATAGGTTTTTCTTTATTATACTGGATAACTACTTTGAGCTTTGTAGTAATAATTTAAAGAAAGATTTAGGAATTTTAATAAGAATTCCAAAATCAGGCTCCTAACACAGAGAGCACATTAGTTACTGACTCCTTCACTGCATTCTGCATTTTTTTGATGCTTTGATAGGCTCTCTAATTATTTCCCATAATGAAGACCTCAGTAAGCTACATTTTTCGTTATTAATCTGGTGTTTGCTGTTCTCTTTAGGTTGGTGGTGTTCTGTTAAAGAGAAACTATCTAGTTCAAAAACCTGACTAGTGTGTTTGCTTTTTATTATGTAGAAAAGGAGAAGCTGAATTGTTATTTATACTACTTTAGATTATGGAACATTCAGCCAGAAGGTTTAATCTTTAATATAGAGTAAACATCATCCTCTCTTTGTGCCCAAGTGTGTTTTTATCATTCTGTCTATGAACAGGTTCCTGGTATCAATATACCCATCAATCAACTGACCTATTTCTTTGCTGCAGTCCTCATTAGTGGTGTTGTACATGAAATTGGACATGGGATAGCAGCTATTAGGTAATGATATTTACCTTTCTATTTATTATACATGCAATAAAGATTTTAATTTGGGAAGGCTTATTATTGAAATATGCTGCATTTGTTTTTATATTTTTCATTTCTTTGGATATTACACAGTGCATAGTCACTGTTGGTACTGGAGGTAGATCTTTTATAGAAAAGATATACCAGAGTATTTAAGACTCTACCCAACTTCTGAAATAGTGATTTTGGAGAGAGCAAGTTATAACTTCTGTGGCCTTCACTGAGAATTACTGTCATAATAACCAGGTGTACTTATAGAAATGTCTTTTATGCTTTGGATGTATGGGCCAAATAAAAGGTTAAGAGTCACTGTTTTGGCAGAGAAGATTTAATCAGAACAAGAGATTATTGACTACCTATAAATCATGATTTTGATAGCGCATATACATCTATGTAGATGTACACAGTAGTTAAGTGGACATCTTTTATTTTCTTTCTCCCCTTTGCTATAACATATTAGCTTTGTGGCTTTTAGGGTTTTCCATATAGAAGCATGATTGATTATTTATAGTTTAATCAGTGAAATCTATTTGTGAAATAATTTGAACAATTTCTGTTAGAATCCTAGCTGCCAAGAAAAGTGATTTTTACAAATGTCTTCCTTTGGACATTCAGAATAAATGACTATAAAACAGTGAAGTGATTTGGGGAGAAGGGGGCAGGTACAGAATACACTGCCTTTATACTTAGTTATGACAATACTATAATTTTCCTCATTTTACACTTCATATTAGGCACTTTTTGTTTTCTTCACAGGATGTTTCCTTCATTTTTTTATTCCTAAATGCTAGTTTTATAAGAACAGTGGCCTTAACCCTTTTTCTTCTCTTCTGCACACTCCTTTCTAGCAAATTACATTCACTTCTATTGCATCTATTAGTTGATAAATTCTATTTCTACCTAAGATCTTTCTCCTGAATTTCATACCATGCATAAAACTTAGCATCTCAATATATACATACATAAGGAACAAAACTGACCCATAAAAAATTGAACTCATCCTCTTTGCCTTCTCACCCCCCAGTATCAGCCTCCTACTTCTTTCCATTGTTTATTAGATGATATTATTTGCCTAACAGAAATCTGGAAGTCATCCATGATTTTGTTAATCTTTCTCACACATTTCAACTCAAATACCAAGTCATACTTTCTAAAACGCATGCACCTTTAAATCTGTCAATTTTTCTCTATTTTACACTTCTGGTCCATTAACTCTTATCTAGCTTATTATAATATCATTGTTTTAAAGAATTAGATTCTACAGGTACCCAAATCTATTTAAATACTGTTAAAAAGTGATGTATATGTGTAAGTATGCTCTAACTTGGTTTTCGTTTGGTTTACCCAGAGAAATACTTTGTTTTTTTAATCAAGAATTTGAATTACAGTAAGAAGTCTTAAGACTGTGTATCCTTAGTTGACAGATGCAATTGCATTAGTAAAAAAATTTTTCTTATGTGATTTTTCAGGGAACAAGTTCGATTTAATGGCTTTGGGATTTTTCTCTTCATTGTTTATCCTGGAGCATTTGTTGATCTTTTCAGTACTCACTTGCAACTTATATCACCAGTACAACAGCTAAGAATATTTTGTGCAGGTAACAGATTTTAAATTATTTTTTAATGTCTATGTATATGTTATTAGTGGTTTTATGGAAAGCATGCTTACAACAAATGAAAATGACATGATTTTTTTGATAAATTCATTTTATTAGACTTCAAGTTGAAAAGGCCAAATTAAAACATTTATTCAGCTTAACCAGCCAAATATAATTAATGAAAATAATTAATCAGCTGAAATGTCATGAAATTTGTATCAAACCAAGGAAAAAAACACCAAGAGAAAATCAAGGAATGAATCAAAATAATTCAGGAATGAAGATGGCAGAATAAGCGAGGATGAGACTTTCTATAATTGTGGCTTGTGCAAAGAAGCAGAAGTACTAAAAAAAATTTAACACATCTAAATACACATAGTATATACATATACTCAATTTAGGTGTTTCATGTCATACAATTGTTGTGGCTATGTAGAGGCTATTGTTTCTATGTCTCATTAAAACCTGAATTTTTCAGGACAGGCAGCTAAGAAGGCAAAATAGATGTTAACTGGGGGCCATAGAGCTTTTCTGGAACTCAGGAAGAAATACTATAATTCTTTTATAGCTCCTATGACCTGCAAGTCTTTCATTTTTATGATGAGGGTATCTTGCAAGAGAATTGGGAGTTATTCCCTACTGGAGTAGCTAAACACATATCTGGTCTGGAAGTTGGAGAAGTTGAAGGAGGGTCTGCAGGATTTGAAAACTGGGTTTAGCTGCTCACCAACCAATCCAGTGACCCAATAGATAACAACAATTGTATGTCTATACAACAGCATTGTTCTTACTTCCTAAACATATATAGATCACAACTATTTCATATTCATCCTTACAAATATTATACAAAATGTCTGTTATGCTAATGCTAAATGAGATCTATGAAGATAATACAATTCTGGATTGTTCTAGTTTAGCTAAGTTGATACAAGACGAAGTCATCATATTCCTGTATCTATCTGAAACAACTAAGATTAAATAAGTGTAGGATTGAATTCTTTAACACATTACATATACAATAAAAGCAACAAAAATGTGTTGTTGGGTCAGAATATCTTATGATTGTATCATGATAAATATCATGATTATTTAAAAAATAGAAATAGCTGGATACTTCTGAATAATAGAACACTCAGAAGCATTCCTACTAAGATGCAGATGACCATGCTCATAAAGAACCAAGTATTACTGGTACTACATGGTAGCCTAGAAGTATTAGTTTAATTAAATAAGAGCAACTATGAGAAGTATAAATATTAGAAAGGAAAGAGTTCTGGAAATATGGCGGTGTGAGGTGAGCCTCTGAAAAGCTCCCCTGGAATTTACAAAGAATCGAACAACAAAAACTCCACAAAGGACTCCCTGCACAGCAGACAGGCAAGACGAAGAGGCCCACTACCGACTGAAATCACCTACACGTGGGAGATTCGCGCGAGTGGGGGGAGGAGGAAACGGAGAAGTACTTGGAGACGGAGCTGCACGGGCGCAGGACGCAGACCTAGCTCAGTGCGCCGAGCTCGCTGCTTCCCGGAACTACCGCAGCTGCGGGAGATCGGACTGCTAGGGCTCCATCAGGGCTCCACAGGGCTGAGGGGACAGCATATAACACGGCTGAACCAACGCTTACGGCAGAGACTTCGGAGAAAAGACTGAGGGAAAAAGGCTGAAAACGGTGGTTTAAGCCCGCACTGCCGAGCAGAGAACGGAGCCTTAGGCACTGAACTAGCCGCCCCCTCCTCCCCTCCCAGAGCTCGCCCCGCCCCAACCTGCCCAGTGCTAGAAGCGAAACAGTAGCAGTGTCAGATCAAAACAACAGAAAATTTGCTATATTTGAGAACTGTGGCCCACAGACACAAATTCACAGCCCAACTAGTTCCGGCAAAGGGGAGAGAGCTGTGGAAGTGGAACCGGCTGTAGTGCTGGTCGCCGCCATTGCTCTGGGACACCTCTCACAGCTCACCCCGCCCCTGGCCCCACCTATCTGGGTGGATCCCTGCAGGAGTAAACAGAACTGCTGACACATGGGCTCTGAATCAGGAGCTGGAAGAGCTTTGGAACATCAAAAGCTCTCCGCATACCCACCAGGACACTGCGCCCTGTGACCTAGACGAACTATTAACAGAGGAGAAGCCCGTCTCCCAGATAATCCCCCCATTGTGAGAGACGCTAGAGTAGTGCAGAGAAAACATAGCACTACCTTGTGAGAGAGGAAAAAAAAAGACTGCAGTCGGAGAAAAAGTAAAACATTCTACCAACAAGTACTGGAAAACAAAAGAAAGACATCATCCTATCAACTTGTTGCAGAAGTCACTCCTCTAGATGTCTAGGAAAAGAAATACTAAACCAGTAATTGCCGTGAATAACCAAGGCAACAAGATAGCTCAGAAGAAAGTGAAAAATCTCCAGAAAAGGCACTTAAAGATACAGAAATATGTGACTTAAATGGACTGAACTCACCAATAAAAAGGCACAGAGTAGCAGATTGGATCAAAAAACTAAACCCAACCATATGCTGTCTCCAAGAGACACACCTCAGCTACAAGGACAAGCATAGACTCAAAGTCAAAGGGTGGAAATTGACACTCCAAGCAAATGGTGCCCACAGAAAAATCAGGTGTAGCCATAATGATATCAGATGAAACAGACTTCAAGGTGAAAAAGATAACAAGAGACAAAGATGGACATTTCATAATGGTGAAGGGGACTGTACAACAAGAAGACATAACAGTCATCAATATTTATGCCCCCAATCAGGGAGCACCGAAATACACCAAGCAACTACTAACAGAACTAAAGGGAGAAATTGACCAAAACACAATTATACTAGGGGACTTAAATACATCATTGACAGCTATGGATAGATCATCCAAACAGAAAATAAATAACGAAATAGTAGCCCTAAATGACACATTAGATGAAATGGACATAATTGACATTTATAGAGCACTTCATCCTAAAACATCAGACTATACATTCTTTTCTAGTGTACATGGAACATTCTCAAGGATAGACCATATATTGGGACATAAAATCAGTCTCAACAAATTTAAGAAGATTGAAATCATACCATGCATATTCTCTGATCACAAGGTTTGAAATTGGATATCAACTGTAAAAAGAAAGCGGGGAAAAACACAAATACATGGATACTAAACAACATACTTTCAAAGAAGGACTGGGTCAAAGAAGAAAGTAGAGGAGAGATCAAAAGATACATAGAAACAAATGACAATGAAAATACATCCTACCGAAATTTTTGGGACGCAGCGAAAGCAGTTTTAAGAGGGAAATTTATCTCATTACAGGCCTATCTCAAGAAACAAGAAAACTCCCAAATAAATAACCTCATGTTACACCTTAAAAAACTAGAAAAAGAAGAACAAGTAAAACCCAAGGTCAGCAGAAGAAAGGAAATAACAAAAATTAGAGCAGAAATAAATGAAATAGAGAACAAAAAGACAATAGAAAAAATTAATGTGACAAAGAGCTGGTTCTTTGAGAAGATAACAAAATTGACAAACCCTTGGCTAGACTTACTAAGATAAAAAGAGAGAGGACACTGCTTAACAAAATCAGAAACGTAAAAGGGGAAGTTATCACGGACACCACAGAAATACAAAGGATCATCCAAGAATACTATGAAGGACTATATGCCACCAAATTCAACAACTTAGAAGAAATGGATAAGTTCTTAGAAACATATAGCCTTCCAAGGCTGAACCATGAAGAACTGGAAAATCTAAACAGACCGATCACCAGTAACGAAATTGAATCAGTCATCCAAAACCTTCCCAAAAGCAAAAGTCCGGGACCAGATGGCTTCACTAGTGAATTCTACCAAACCTTCAAAGAGGATCTAATACCAATGCTGCACAAACTCTTCCAAAAAAATTGAAGAAGAGACAGTACTCCCTAACTCATTTTATGAGGCCAACATTACCCTGATACCAAAACCTGGTAAGGACAGCACAAAAAAAGAAAACTACAGACCAATATCTCTGATGAATACCGATGCAAAAATCCTAAATAAAATTCTAGCAAATCGAACACAACAATGCATTAAAAAGATTATTCATCACGACCAAGTGGGGTTCATCCCCGGGGCACAAGGATGGTTCAACATACGCAAATCCATCAATGTGATACATCACATAAACAAAATAAAGGACAAAAATCATATGATTATATCAATTGATGCAGAAAAAGCATTTGACAAGATACAACATCCATTTATGATTAAAACACTTAATAAAATGGGTATAGAAGGAAAATACCTTAACATAATAAAGGCCATATATGACAAGCCCTCTGCTAATCTCATAATTAATGGAGAAAAACTGAAGCCCTTTGCTCTACGTTCAGGAACACGACAGGGATGTCCCCTATCACCTCTGCTTTTCAACATAGTGTTGGAAGTCCTTGCCAGAGCAATCAGGCAAGAGAAAGAAATAAAAGGCATCCAAATTGGGAATGAAGAAGTTAAATTGTCACTCTTTGCAGATGACATGATGCTATATATAGAAAACCCTAAAGACACCACCAAAAAGCTATTAGAAACAATCAACGAATACAGTAAAGTTGCTGGCTACAAAATCAACGCACAAAAGTCCATTGCCTTCCTATATACAAACAATGAAATCTCAGAAAAAGAAATACAAAAAACAATTCCTTTTGCAATTGCAGCAAAAAGAATAAAATACCTAGGAATAAACTTAACCAAGGATGTGAAAGACCTATATGCCGAAAACTATAAGACTTTTTGAAAGAAACTGAAGAAGACACAAAGAAATGGAAAGACGTTCCGTGCTCATGGATTGGAAGAATCAACATAGTTAAAATGGCCATATTACCCAAAGCAATATACAGATTCAATGCAATCCCCATCAAAATCCCAATGGCATATTTTAAAGAAATAGAACAAAAAATCATCAGATTTGTTTGGAACCACAAAAGACCCCAAATAGCCAAAGCAATTTTAAGAAAAAAGAACAATAATGGAGGTATCACACTTCCTGACTTTGGCTTGTACTACAGGGCTACAATAATCAAAACAGCATGGTATTGGAATAAAAACAGACACATAGACTAATGGAATAGAATTGAGAACCCAGAAATAAAACCCCATAAATATGGACAGATAATTTTTGACAAAGAAGCTAAAAACATACAATGGAGCAAAGACAGCCTCTTCAATAAATGGTGCTGGGAGAATTGGATAGCCCCATGCAAAAGAATGAAACTGGACTGCTATTTGTCACCATGTACCAAAGTTAATTCAAAATGGAACAAAGATTTAAGCATAAGACCTGACACAATAAACTGCATAGAAGAAAACATAGGTACTAAACTTATGGACCTTGGGTTCAAAGAGCATTTTATGAATTTGACTCCAAAGGCAATGGAAGTAAATCTAAAATAAACGAATGGGACTATATGAAACTTAAAAGCTTCTGCACAGCAAAAGAAACCATTGACAAAATAAAGAGGCCACCAACTGAATGGGAGAAGATTTTTGCAAACAGTGCCTCCGATAAGGGGCTAGTATCCAGAATATACAAGGAACACATGCAACTCAACAACAAAAAAACAAACAACCCAATTGAAAAATGGGCAGAGGACTTGAAGAGACATTTCTCCAAAGAGGACATACAAATGGCAAATAGACATATGAAAAAATGCTCAACATCACTAATCATCAGAGAAATGCAAATCAAAACCACAATGAGATATCACCTCACCCCAGTCAGAATGGCTATCATCAACAAGACAAATAGTAACAAATGTTGGAGAGGCTGTGGAGAAAAAGGAACCCTCATACACTGTTGGTGGGAATGCAGACTGGTGCAGCCGTTATGGAAGGCAGTGTGGAGGTTCCTCAAAAAATTACGAATAGAATTGCCATATGACCCAGCAATCCCTCTCCTGGGTATCTACCCAAAAAGTCTGAAAACATTTAGAGATAAAGACACGTGTGCTCCAATGTTCATTGCAGCTTTGTTTACGGTGGCCAAGACATGGAAACAACCAAAATGTCCTTCGATAGATGAATGGATAAAGAAGTTGTGGTATATATACACAATGGAATACTATTCAGCGGTAAGAAAAGATGATATAGGAACATTTGTGACAACATGGATGGATCTTGAGAGAGTAATGCTGAGCAAAACAAGTCAGACAGAAAAAGCAGAGAACCATGTGATTTCACTGATATGTGGTATATAAACCAAAAACAACAAAAGAACAAGACAAACAAACAGAAACTCATAGACACAGACAATAGTTTAGTGGTTACCAGAGGGTAACGGGGGCAGAGGGTGTGGGGTGGGAGATGAGGGTAAGGGGGATTGAATATATGGTGATGGAAGGAGAACTGACTCTGGGTGATGAACACACAATGGGATTTATAGATGATGTAATACAGAATTGTACACCTGAAATCTATGTAATTTTACTAACAATTGTCACCCCAATAAATTTAGTAAAATTAAATTAGAAAGAAATATTAGAAAGAAATATGTGTTTTTCATCTATGACTATATATTTGAGGGCAGTAAAATTAATTTTATCAGAAGTTAAAAATGTAATGAAGAGGCTGGTTACAAATTAATATTTGAAAAACAACAATTTGTCTATGTAAAAATCAATTATGAACTCATAATGAGAAAATGTGAAAGAAAACATTAATAGCAATAAAAATAACATCAAATAATAAATAAAGGAATGGTAATTTGTGATGGGCAGACAACCCATTGACTCTGGTTCTTGATGAGGATGTAAAATCACATGAAAATGAAATTTCACTAAGTGTAAATTTTGTGTTTGATTAATCCTGAATTTTTTTCAGTGTTTTTCTGTACTAATAAAATGGTTCAGTACAGTCCTCAGCGTAGACAAGTGAAGTTGGCTTATATCGTTAAACTACTACAAGGATGAGCAAAATAAAAATTGTAACAGAGATTCCTCAGGTTTACTTGCAACAGATCATTTAAGAAAAATTTGTCTCAATGAAGGAAATATGTGTGCTTTGCCACCCTCAGTGCCACTGAGCCTTGATGGGAACAGCTTAAATACAAAGGAATGATCTGTTGTTGACTGCATGCCTCACACCAGAAATAGGAAAATGCCCAGAGAGTCCAGGATCAGTATGGTTGGTTCATGTATTATTTCTGTGTCTGTTGTTTTAATAATAAGAACATAGTGTGAGGAGAGGTCACCCTCAAGAGAGATGGATATTCAGGGACAGTCATTTGAGCAATCCTAAAAAGACAGAAAGTCTCCACAAGTATGTAGAAGATATAAACAAGAACTGAGTAAATTGTAGATATGAAAAATGCAACAACCAAGATAAAAGATATTCAACTGACTTAGCAGTTGAGCTTCATTATTTTTTTCTAAATGATTGTTCTCCTAAAATTCTATAAAAATTGGTAATTTACTAGTCTCCTTTATATTTCTTTTAATGAAGCTATGAAAGCAAAAGGAAATAATGTGCATATGGTGTATAATCTTGAAGTGGGAAAAGTTTGACACAAGGGAATAATTTAGGAAAATATTGCTAAATTGGACCACACCAATATTTAAGTATCTGTAATTAAAACCCTAATACAAACTAGCCAATAAGCCAAAAGGAAGATTACATATCTGTTACAAAAGAATAGTTTCCTTTTTTATTATTACTAAATTTATTGGACTAACATTGGTTGATAGCATTATATAAATTTCACGTATACAATTCTGTTATATATCTGTGTATTGCATTGTGTGCTCACCACACAAGTCTAGTCTCAGTCACCATATATCGGACCCCCTTTACCAACTTCACTTTCCCCCATTTCTCCTTCCCCTGGTACCCACTATATTCTTGTCTGTGTCTGAGATTTTGTGTTTGTTTGTTTGCTAGGTTTATTGCTCATTTGTTACTTTTTGTCTTATATTGCACATAGGAGTTTCTTCAATGTATAAAGATGCTTATAAATTGGTAAACAGATGCTCCAGTAGAATGGGTAGGAGCAGACAGTTCACAGACAAAAAAATGTAAATAGCCTTTAAGTAAACATGGAAAATGTACAACACTCATAATTAAAGAAATAGAACTCAAAACAATATTATATCACTTCTTACCCAACAGATTAACAAAATAAAATTTGTAGCATTTACTGTCATCTAGAGGCTGGGGAAATGGACATTCTTATATGCTGATATTGGGAACATAATTTAATACAAACTATTAGAAATTTGTCACAACTGAGAAACATTTTCTTCACTTGAGATACAATCCAGTAACACAATTCACAGAGTGTATAAGTCATTGGTTTTGGTACCTGTACAACATTGTACAACCATCACCTCAATTGAATTCCACAACGTCTTTTTCTCTTCATAAATAAACCACATGGACATTAGCACACACCATATTCCCACCCACTGGCAATAATTAATCTGCTTTCTGTCTCCATAAATTTATCTAGTCTGTATATTAATGTAAAGGATTCATATAATATATAACCTTTTGTGTCTAGCTTTCATTTAGTATAATAATGTTCATCCACATTATAATATGTATCAGTGCTTCATTCTTTTTTTTTAATTAGTTTCAGTGTACACAACAATGTAATAGACGTTTATACCCCTCACAAAGTCAGTACTTCATTCTTTTAGGTAGTTGAATAATACTCTGTTGTATAGGTATACCAGTTTGGTTTATATATTCATGTATTGATGGACATTTGGGTCATTTTTACTATTTTGCTATTGTGAAGAGTGCTGTTTGAACATCTGTACATATATTGATTAAATATCTGCTTTTAGTACTTCTAGTTACGTGTCTAGCTAGGCATACAATCTTGCATGTTGTGGATCACAATTTTAATACACATGATTTTGATCAAATCATTTCTAGGTAATGTCTACATCCTCCTGACAGCTTTGTAGTCATTTAGAGAAATTTCAGTGTTAACAGAACTATACATTGCCTTTTTGATTGTTGTAAATGCTACAAAATGATAAATTAAATGATACTTAGTAGGGAACTTGACAAGTAAGTTCATATATTTATCAGATATATGACTCTGTAGCAGATAAAGTAAGTGGAATTGATATAAATGTACAAGGAGGAAAAATGTCCAGAATATGTAAAATGCAAAGCAACTAATAGAATGTAAAAATTTGATACCATTTTGTTTTTTCATTTTATTTTTTATTTGTCTTTTTAAGATTTTTAAAACATATAGCCAACATACAATATTATATTAGTTTCAGTGTATGCAAGGTATGATCAAAGAATATGGTGAATGTTTAAATTTTAAAAAATTATTATAGTAAAAGACACATTGCCATTTAATTCCCTCAAAATACTCCCCCTTGCTTTGAACGCACTTATCCCGTCATTCTTGCCACTTTCTGAAGCAGTTCTGGAAGTCCTCTTTCGTGAGTGTCTTTAGTTGCCCTGTCATGACTACCTTGATGTCCTGAATCAATTCAAAACAATTACTTTTTATGGCCATTTTACTGTGGGGAAGAGCCAGAAGTCACATAGTGCCAGATCCGGTGAATAAGGTAATGAGGACACACCGTAATGTTTTATCTGACACAAATTGCCATGCCAGAAGTGATGTGTAACACAGAGCATTTCCGTTGTGATAAAAAACTATGGTGAATGCTGGTGCTGAGTGACATCCAACGGAAAGGGAAGCAGCGTGTCGAACCTTAGTAACATTGTGTGACGAGTTTCAACTTGTTCTGTATAGTCAGTCGGGTGTGAGCTATGGTTGAGAGAAGGTGTGTTTTAAAGTGTGCTATAAGTCATAGAAACAACGAGTGTCCTTCAATAAATGATTGGATAGAGAAAATATGATACATACAATGGAATACTATTCTTCCATCAGAGAAGATGAAATGCTAAGCGAAATAAGTCAGACAGAAAGAGTCAAGAACCATACGATTTCACTGATATGTGGGCTATATTAATAAAACTGAAAACAACAAAGAAACAAGACAAACAAACAAAAACTCAGACATAGACAATAGTTTAATGGTTACCAGAGAGTAAGGGGGGAGAGAGGTGGTAGATGATGGTTAATGTAATCAAATATATGGTTATAAGAGAACTGACTCAGGGTGGTGAACATAATGTGATATATAGGTGATGTATTACAGAATTATATACCTGAAACCTGTATAAATTTATTAACCATTATCATTCCAATAAACTTTTAATTAAAAATAAATAAAGTATGACATCATTCATCATGACCATGTTCCATGTCACTATTCAATTCTGGTATATGACAATTTCTATAAAATAAAAACATTATGGTGTGTCTTCATCCACCTTATTCACCAGATCTGGCACTGTGTGACTTCTGGCTCTTCCCCAAAGTCAAAATGATTAAGGACATCGAGACAGCCATGACAGCGCAACTAAAGACAGTTAGGAAAGAGGACTTCCAGAACTGCTTCAGAAAGTAGCAAGAATAATGGGATATGTGTGTTCAAAGCAAGGGGGAATATTTTGAGGGGCATTAGCGGCAATGTGTGTTTCACTGTAATAATTTTTTTATTTAAACATTCACTGTATTTATTGATCACGCTTTATAACTCATTTCCTCTCCTGATGTCCCTGGTGTTTTTCAAGCTGCTGTTCCAGTACTGGAGCACAGAGTGAATAAGTCTATCAGTGAATAAGTCTATACATTGGCCCTTTAAGAAAGGAATCTAGGACTTCAGTTACCCTCGTCTCACCCAGCCACAACCTCCAATGGTTTTCACAAACAGAAGTTATGGGAACTTCTTTCCCTGGCAATGAAATCATGGGTTAGGGAGCCTGGTATGGAGCTGGGATTCCTCACTCCTCAGGGGGACCTCCACAGCAGAGATATCCCTCCCAATTTTTAATGGTCATACACGGGAGTGGAACCAGTCCATTCTGCATCCACCTCTCCTACCAGTCTCGAGGTGGCTTCTTCATTTGTTCTTGTTGTAGGGCTTCTGTTCGACTGGACTTAAGGCAGTTTTCAATGATGATTGTTCTGTAGTTCAGTTGTAATTTTGATTTGGTCATGATAGGAGGCATCTTGTTATCTTGATCAAAATATTTTTTTAAATGTATATCTGTAATAGAAAAGTTTGTTTACTTACTGTGTCCTGGGCCTGATCCACTCTGGATTTTTGTAGAACTTAAACATACTGAATTAGAATTAAAGCAATGTGGAGGAACATTTTGCAGTGAAAAATGTATTAGGCAGGATGTCAGTTTGGCTACTATAACAAAAACTAAAGATAACTATGGCTTAAACTCTCAGTAGATGTTCCAAATGTAAATAAGTAGTTCAGTGAGCTGTGATTTTGGGACCCAGACTCTATCTTGTTGAATCTGCTTCTCCCAATGTACAGGTTTTATGTCATGCATTCATGTCTAGCTCCACTTGCCACTATCATAGCGGCATTGTAGCCCAAAGGAAAAAGTTACCCCATCACTTCCATCACTTCCTATGACTATAGTTCATTGTTATGGCCATACTCAAGTTAATGAAGTCTGAGAAATATCTTTAGGTTAAATTTCTATCTTTATAGGAGAATAATTCTCAAGTTGAGAGATCACCCTCTGGGGGATATTTTGATGTGTGAGATGAAGGTGTTTATTGTTGTCTGGTACTTGAGAGTAATTACGGCATTTAATGGCAGAAAACCAGAAGTACTAAAGATCTTGTAATATAATGGACAGATATGTTCAATAAAGAATTGCCCTACGTACAATGCTGGTAATCCAACCCTTGCCACCAGTCACCACTGATCAGTTTGAGAAACATTTCAATACAGTAAGGTAAAAAATGATATTATTGGTATTTAACTAACTCACTCTACCATAGGATGGAAGATTTTAAGAAATGAATGTGTAAACTATAAAATTATGTCTCAGACAACCTCTGTGTGTGTCATTGTGTAGGGTGTGTGTGTGTGTGTGTGTGTGTGTGTGTGTATCTCTAGGCAAATAACCAAGAACCATCTGCGTGTTACTCACCACAATAAATCATCCTTCTGTTATTAGTCATTTTTTTGGTTGTTTGAGTAATTTTTAATACATAATCATCTTTAAACTATTTAAAACAATTTATATATTCAGAATACTTCCTGTTTTACACCCTTGAATAAATAATATATGTGTATGTATTACTCATATGTACGCTGTGGATTGTGGTGCTGGTGGTTGGGGAAGAGTATTTAAGAATTATTAGGTTTACTTTTATAATTTCTATATGTTAATTTTTTTTACAATAGGCATTTTATTTTGTGTCAGACTAAAAACAAAATAAATGGGGTTCCCCCCCATTATTCATAAATGTTGTCCAAAACCAAAACCAAGAAAGTTATATGCCTCACATGGTAACTACTCTTCCTCAAAACTAATCATTTGATACAGAACTGATCTGCTACTTGAATCATCACCTAGCCCACCAGTTTTCTTCCTACTGTATAGAAGATCTTGAGGAGAAAAGGAGAGACTTAGAGTTGTAGATTATTGGACTAGTGGAAATTCAGTAGCTTTATATGCTTTCCTTTTTTTTTTAATACCTGATCTGTTTATTAAAAAGTGACTAGGAACTGAACACACAGTCCAATACATAATATGCAAGGAATTCCAAGAAATCTCACAAATGGTTCAATTTAGTTAAACATATATATATTGAAATAATTTCATAAATATTTATTGAATTTTTATTTTCAAAAAATACAGAGAAAAAAACAGTGCTTGCCTTTAAGAAATTCAGTCTAAAATGTTGGCTAAAGAAGTAATCAAATAATTAAAAGTAATTTGGAAAACATATAACCCAGGACTATGCATTATATTAAAAAGTAATATTGAAGAAGAAATAATAAAATCTACATGTATCAGGAGTAAGGGAAGGTTATTAAAGGATGAAGGTGGATCTCCCCTGTAGACCAGAAAGGGTGTTTCAAGAGAGTAAACAGGAAAATCACTCAGACTAGAGACAGTAGGATGTGTGCACCAAAATTATTCTATATTGCTGTAGAATAATGTTTAATGGAAAATGGAAAACGACAAAGAAAGTGATGAGACAAGTAATGAGTTAACAGGAGTGGTTTCTGAGCTGGCAGGATGGGAGGCAGAGTTAACAGGAATGAGCTAAACATTAACTGTTTGGCTCTGACTCCCCTGGCTAGCACTGCACCTGCAAGCTGACAACAACCTTACATCCATCACAGGTAGGAACAGAATAGTTCCCCATCGCAGCAACCCCCTGCACACTAACAAACACCCATCATAGGTGGGAACAGAATGGTTCTCAATTGCAACAGCAACTCCCTGCAAGCTGATATTTATTATAGATGGGAACGGGACAGTTCTCAGGAGAAGACAATTGTAAGAGCAGCTCCCCTGAAAGCTGACAAGCACCCTACATCCTGCATGGAAAAATATAAAACCCCAACACTCCTTCTCATCCATGCAGCTGTCCCCCATCGGACTCTACCCTGGCCAAACTCCATTTGCCAGTATCTCTCTTATACCACTCTGTCTCTGCAGCTATCCCTATTGGGCTCTGTCCTGGCAAAACTTCCCTTTGCTAGAACTGCTTCTCACTTTCACTTTCAATAAATTTTTGCTTAGTCTTGTAGAGTCTCATTAATTCTTTTACACTCTGCGAATGACCACGGGTTAATTCCACGCCAAAAAAGTGTAATAAAAACATTTAAGTCCTTGCTAAAAAGCTTTAAATCATTAGCAAGTTTATTAGGAGTCTCTAAGTTTGAATGTGTCCCATCAAGGGATTGTATAAGGTAATTATTTGGAATGAATGCCTGAAGAAAAATACTGTTTTATGATTATATTGATCTCATCTAGTTTTCTATTTTTGTATATATTTTATAATTCCTGCAACATAGTTGTTCATGGATATAATTTATAAATAAGGAAACATAAGTGTCTTGAAGGAAGGTGAAGATGATAGTAATAGAAGGTGAAGAATTGTGCAAAATAGGAAGGTAATAAAATCAGGTATTTGCTTTGAAATGATACTTTGAAACACTTAGGATAGAGAAAAAGAGACTAGTTATCATACTAGAAGAGTAATACAGGAGAACTAGCCAGCACCTGGAGTAATTTGGTTTAATAGAGATAGAGATAAAGTATCAGATTCAAGAAATGATTGGGTGGAGGGTGGGAAGGGGGGGAAATGTAACCTTCTTTGAATAATTGGTGAACACATATTAGAAGTCAGATACTGTGGCCTCAGATCGCTCACATAATCCTCATAGCAATGAGTAGGTGATCATTCTTATTTTACTTGTGAGAGCAAGATGAAACTTAGGAAGTTAAAAATTTAATTAAAAGTATATACCTGGAAAGTGGCAAAACTTGACTTTAAACCTGAGTTAGTAAGACTCCAGGGTCAAACTGTTAACCATTTTCAAAAGGGAAATTAGAGGCAGGAAGATGATTCAGAGGAAAGGAGTTGGTGAGAGATGATGATTTACCCAAAGCTTCCCATTTGGCACCTTGATAAATAGTGTTGAGTGGTAATAAAGTACATTATCCAATTGATAAACATTTTCATTCACCTAATGATTTTTACATGCATCAAAAAATCCAGATCATTTAAAAATTCTGTTATATTACTTGTACATCACCAACAATTATGAATTCTGTATTTACTTGTGTCAGATCCATAAAACGGTCAAGAATTCAATAATGTAACAATTGAAATTCTGAAAAAAAAAATCTACATTGGGAAGCACAATCCTAATAAAAATAATTAGAACATAATTTGAGAGATGTATGATTATGTAATAATTTCCAGTTCTTTTGGGGGGGACGTTAGTAATTAATTATAAATTAATAAAAATGTATCAACAGCCTACCAATTTATTGGACCATCATTTTCAAGCATTATGCTACAGCTTTTCTTATTGCTGAACATAAAGACTAAGCAGAATATTGGAGTTATTCCCACTAGCTTTTTTTTTTTTTTTTTTTTTTTTTTTAGAAATTTAGATATTTTCTAATTTTTTAAATTAGTTTCAGGTACACAACACAAAGTAATACTTAGATGTTTAGCATTTATATCCCTCACACTTCCCCCCATCCACTTCCCCCCATCCACTATCCCTCTGACATCGCACAGAGCCATTATATTTCCACTGTCTCTATTCCTAATGCTGTACTCTGCTTCCTGTAACCATATACATACATATATATACATACATATATATATACATACATATATATATTTATATATATATATACATACATATATATATTTATATATATATATATATATATATATATATATATATATATATATATATATATAAATTATAGTTGGCATTCATTATTGTTCAGCTTCAGGTGTACAGTGCAGGAATCAGGCATTTACATCATCCCTGAGGTAGTCTGCCAAATGGGACACGTGTCCATCGGATATCCTACAAAATCTTTCCAACATTATTGATTACATTCCCCAACATAATTTTCAGAACCCCATGGCCATCATGTGGTTACCGACAGTTTTCTAATCCCCTCACCTTCTCCCTTATCCCCACCTGCCCGCCCATCTAGGAACCCTCAGTTTTTCCTCTATGTCTCCAAAACTGTTTCTGATCACTTATTCTTTTCTTTAGATTCCACATATAGGTGAGATTATATGGCATTTGTCTTTCTCCGTCTGACTTATTTCACTTAACATTCTCTAGGTCCATCCATGTTGTTGCAAATGGTAAGATTTCTTTCTTTATGGCTGCGTAATACTCCATTGTATAAATGTATCACGGTTTCTTAATCCAGTCATCTACCGATGGGCATTTCGGTTGTTTCCATGTCTTGGCTATTGTGTATAGTGCTGCAATAAACACAGGAGTGCATAAAGATTTTTGAATTGGAGTTTTGGATTTCTCTGGAGCTACCTAGGAGTGGGATTGATGGATCATAAGGTAGTTCCATGTTTAGATTTTTGAGATACCTCCATACTGTTTTCCATAGTGGCTGCACCAATCTGCATTCCCAACAACAGTGCACAAGCGTTCCCTTTTCTCCACATTTTTGCCAGCACTTGTTGTTTATTGATTTATTGATGATAGCCATTTTGACTGGAGTGAGGTGGTGTTTCATTGTGGTTTTTATTTGCATTTCTCTGTTGGTTAGTGAGGTTGAGCATTTCTTTCTTTTTTTTTTTTTTTTAAATTTATTGAGGTGACAATTGTTAGTAAAATTACATAGATTTCAAGTGTACAATTCTGTATTACATCATCTATAAATCCCATTGTGTGTTCATCACCCAGAGTCAGTTCTCCTTCCATCACCATATATTCGATCCCCCTTACCCTCATCTCCCACCCCCCACCCCCCACCCCCCTTACCCTCTGGCAACCACCAAACCACTGTCTGTGTCTATGAGTTTCTGTTTCTCATTTGTTTGTCTTGTTCTTTTGTTGCTTTTGGTTTATATACCACATACCAGTGAAACCACATGGTTCTCTGCTTTTTCTGTCTGACTTATTTCGCTCAGCATTACACTCTCAAGATCCATCCATGTTGTCACAAATGTTCCTATATCATCTTTTCTTACCACCGAATAGTATTCCATTGTGTATATATACCACAACTTCTTCATCCATTCATCTATCGAAGGACATTTTGGTTGTTTCCATGTCTTGGCCACTGTAAACAAAGCTGCAATGAACATTGGAGCACACTTGTCTTTATCAGTTGAGCATTTCTTAATATGTCTGTTTGCCATCTGTATGTCGTTTTTAGAAAAATGTCTCTTCATGTCCTCTGCCCATTTTTTAATTGGGTTGTTTGTTTTTTTGGAGTTGAGTTGAGTTTATAAATTTGTGATATTAACCCCTTATCAGATATATCATTGGCAAATATCTTTTCCCGTTCAGTAGGGTCCCTTTTTGTTTTATTGATGGTTTCCTTTGCTGTGAAAAAACTTTTTACTTTGATGTAATCCCACATGTTTATTTTTTCTCTGACTTCCCTCGTGTGAGGGGATGTGTCAGTAAAAATCTTTCTCCGGGTAATGTCTGTGAAGTTTCTTCCTATATTTTCTTCTAGGAATTCTATGGTTTCAGATCTTACATTTCAGTCTTTAAGCTATTTTGAATTCATTTTTGTATATGGCGTAAGGAGGTGGTCCAGCTTCATTTTTTTGCATGTGTCTGTCCAGGTTTCCCAACACCATTTATTGAATAGACTGTCTTTACCCCACTGTGCATTCTTGCTTCGATTTCGTAGATTAAATGGCCATATAGGCATGGATTTATTTCTGGACTCTCTATTCTGTTCCATTGATCTATGGGTCTGTTTTTATGCCAGTACCATACTGTTTTGATTACTGTAGCCTTGTAGTATAATTTGATGTCAGGTATTGTTATACCTCCCACTTTGTTCTTATTTCTCAAGATTGCTGAGGCCATCCGGGGTCTTTTATGGTCCCATATAAATTTTCGGATTATATGTTCTATTTCTGTGAAAAACGTCATTGGTAGTTTGATAGGAATTGCGTTTAATCTGTATATTGCCTCAGGCAGTATGGAGATTTTAACTATATTAATTCTTCCTATCCATGAACATGGTATGTGTTTCCATCTATTTGTATCTTCTTTCATTTCTTTCTTCAGTGTCTTATAATTTTCTGAGTACAGATCTTTTACTTCTTTGGTTAAATTTATTCCCAGGCATTTTATAGTCTTTGGAGCAATTGTAAATGGGATTGTTTTTTAATTTCTCCTTCTGATGTTTTATTATGGGTATATACAAATGCAACTGATTTCTGAATATTAATTTCGTATCCTGCTACTTTACTAAATTCATCTATCAGCTCTAATAGTTTCTTGGTGGAGTCTCTAGGTTTTCTATATATTGTATCATGTCATCTGCATATAATGACAATTTTACTTCCTTCTTACCGATTTGGATGCCTTTTATTTCTTTTTCTTGTCTGATTGCTGTGGCTAGACCTTCCAGCACTACATTGAATAGAAGTGGAGAAAGTGGGCAATCTTGCCTTGTTCCTGATCTTAAGGGGAATGATTTTAGCTTTTCCCCATTGAGTATGATGTTAGCTGTGGGTTTATCATATATGGCTTTTATTATGTTGAGATATGATCCCTCTATTCCCACTTTCTTAAGGGTTTTTATCATAAAAGCTGCTGGATTTTATCAAATGCTTTTTCTGCATCTATTGATATGATCATGTGATTTTTATTTTTCATTTTGTTAATGTGGTGTATCACATTAATTGATTTCCAGATGTTGAACCACCCTGGCTGCCGTACCAGGGATGAATCCCACTTGATCATGGCGTATGATCTTTTTAATGTATTGCTGAATTCAGTTCACTAATATTTTGTTGAGGATTTTTGCACCTATATTTATTAGAGATATTGGCCTATAGTTTTCTTTTTTTGTGTTGTCTTTGTCTGATTTGGGGATCAGGGTGATAGTGGCTTCGTAAAAAGTGTGAGGCAGTCTTCCCTCCTGGATTTTTTGGAAGAGCTTGAGGAGAATAGGTGACAATTCTTTTTTGAACGTTTTGTAAAATTCACCTGTAAAGCCATCTGGTCCAGGGCTTTTGTTTGTTGGGAGATTGTTGATTACTGATTCAATTTCCCTGGTGGTAATCAGTCTATTCAGGTTATTTATTTCTTCTTAAGTTAGCCCTGGAAGGTTGTACGCCTCTAGAAAATTGTCCATTTCTTCCAGATTGTCAAATTTGTTGCCATATAGTTGCTCATAGTAATTTCAAATTTTTTTTGTATTTCGCAGTGTCTGTTGTCACTTCTCTTTCATTTCTGATTTTATTAATTTGGGTCCTTTAGCTCTTTTTTTATTCAGTCTGGCTAAAGTTTTGTCGATTTTGTTTATCTTCTCTAAGAACTAACTCTTGGATTCATTGATCTTTTGTATTGTTTTTCTGGTTTCTATTTCATTTGTTTCCCCTCTGATCTTTATTATTTTGTTCCTTGTACTCCCTTTTGGTCTTATTTTGCTGTTCTTTTTCTAGATCGCTTAATTGTGAAGCTAAACTGCTGAGTATTGATGTTTCTTGTTTCTTTAGGTAGGCCTGCAATGCTATGAATTTCCCTCTTAGGACTGCTTTCACAGCATCCCATAGATTTTGAGTCGTCGTGTTTTCATTTTCGTTTGTCTCGCGATATCTTTTGATTTTTTTCCTTGATCTCCTTGTTGACCCATTCATTATTTAGTAACATGTTATTCAGCCTCCATGAATTGGTGTGTCTTCCAGTTTTTTTCCTGTAGTTCATTTCTAATTTCATAACACTGTGGTCAGAGAAGACAATTGGTATGATTTCAATTTTCTTAAATTTATCAAGACTTGTTTTGTGGCTTACATATGGTCTATCTTGGGAAATGTTCCATGTGCACTTGAAAAGCACGTGTATCTGCAGTTTTGGGGTGAAATGCTCTCAAAATATCTATTAAATCCAAGTGGTCCAGTGTGTCATTTAAGGCTGTTGTTTCCATATTGATTTTCTGTCTGGAAGACCTGTCCCTTGTTGTCAGAGGTGTGTTGAAGTCCCCTAGTATGATAGTGTTACTGTTGATCTCTGTCTTTATGTCAGTCAATATCTATTTTATATATTTAGGTGCTCTTATGTTGGGTGCATAAATGTTTAGTAGGGTTATGTCCTCCTGTCACATTGATCCCTTTATTATTATATAGTGTCCATCTTTGTCTTTTAATATATTTTTCATTTTAAAGTCTGTTTTGTCAGAAAAAGTATTACAACTCCAGCTTTTTTCTCATTTCCATTTGCATGAAATATCTTACTCCAATCCTTCACTTTCAGCCTGTGTGTGTCTTTTGATCTGAGGTGACATATACAGCATATATTGTTTTCCATCACTTTAAGTATCTTCTGCCACTCCTTCCTGGCCTTCAGTGTTTCTGCAGAAAAGTCATTTGATAGTCTTATGGGAGTTCCCTTGTATTTAACCCTCTCTCTCTCACTTGCTGCTTTTGGGATTCTCTGTTTGTCTTTAACCTTTGCCATTTTAACTTTAATGTGTCTTGGTGTGGGCCTGTTTGGGTTTATCCTGGTTGGAAGTCTCTGCACTTCCTGGGCTTGTATGTTGGTTTCCTTCATCAGGTTAGGGAAGTTTTTGGATATTATTACTTCAAATATGTTCTCGATCCCTTGCTTCCTGTCTTCACCTTCTGGTATTCCTATGATGCGCATGTTGTTGCGCTTGATGTTATCCCAGAGGTCTCTTAAACCATCTTCATTGTTTTTAATTCTTTTTTCTTTCTATTGTTTTGTTTGGGTGATCTCTGCTAACTTGTCTTCTAAGTCGCTGATTCGATCCTCTGCTTCATCTAACCTGCTGTTAATTCCTTCAAGTGAATTCTTTATTTCAGTAATTGTGTTCTTTAGTTCTAACTGGTTGTTTGTTATGATTTCTACATCCTTCTTTATGTCATATCTAAGCTCCTTAAACATTCTTATCATCAGTGTTCTGAACTCTGTCTCTGATAGGTTGGTTACCTCTGTTTCATTTGGTTCCATTTCTGGAGGTTTCTTCTGTTCTTTTATTTGGGACATGTTTCTTTGTTTCCCCATTCTGGCTGACTCTCTGTGTTTGCTTTGATGTATTAGGTAGATCCCCTAGAGTTCTTAGTTCTTGCTGGGTTATCTTATGTAGTATGTGTCCTTTATATTTGACTTGCACTACTTCGTTCTTCTCTGCGTGTGCTCCAAAGGTGACTCTTGTGTTGTGTATATTGTCCTGTTAAAGAAGATCTTTAATTGCTTTTCGCTTGTGAGTAGGTGGGGTTAACTCCTAGGCTGACTAGTTGTGAGACTGCTCTGCCCACTGCAGGGTGTTCTGCTGCATGAGGGTTGACCACTTAAGTGTGGTTTGTCCTCTGTGGGGTCTTGTGCCTGTAGAGAATTACCTTTGGGTGTGTCACTTGTAGGTCAAACCCAGTAGTACTCTGGTTTGGTTGGAGTTGGCCTCTGGGTATGTTGAATCTTGTGCTTCATAAGTTGGCCCTGGTTTAGGGCAATTTCAGAACAAAGCAAATCACCAAGCACAACAACAATGAAAAAATCAAATACCTTCACATGTAAAAACAACTGACAACCCCCACCCAACACAGGCAAAGATATCAAAGATATAAAGACAAAACTATATAAAACATAAAGCAGTACCAGTCTTGGCTTAAGCCTACAAAGTAATCTCCAGGTTGTCCTCTGTGTATTGTGCAGGCAGAGCCGGTCACCTGGTGCCCAGAGTGACGTTGGGACTACAGAGTTAGATGCGTGGGGCTGAGGGGTCTGGATGGTAGTTTCTACAAAATCAGTGCAGTTTCTGCTCTTGCCTGCACATATGTGCACTGAAAGTAGCACCACTAGCCCTGTGTCCAGTTCTCCTAAGTCTTAGGGCACTTCTTCTGTGTGTGTGTGTGTGTGTGTGTGTGTGTGTGTGTGTGTGTGATTTTGGTGTCATATCCAAACGGAAAATCACTGGAAGACCCATTCAAAGAGTGTCTTTATGTCTTTTTCTATAAATTTTATGGTTTCAGATCTTATCATTTTAAGACTTACAGTTTAAGTCTTTGATCCATTTCAAGTTAATTTTTGAGAGTTCTATAAGATAGGAGTTTGGTTTCATTTTTCTGCAGGTGTTTATCTAGTTTCTCCACCAGTCATATGGTAATTCTGTTCTTAATTTTTTAAAGAACTCCCACACTGCTTTCTATTACAGCTGTACCAATCTGCATTCCCACCAACAGTGTATGAGGGTTCCTTTTTCTCCACAGCCTCTCCAACAATTGTTACTATTTGTCTTGTTGATGATTGCCATTCTGACTGGGGTGAGGTGATATCTCATTGTGGTTTTTATTTGCATTTCTCTGATGATTAGTGATGTTGAGCATTTTTTCATATGTCTATTGGCCATTTGTATGTCCTCTTTGAATGAAGGCAGTGTGGAGGTTCCTCAAAAAATTAGGAATATAATAATCATATGACCCAACAATCCCTCTCCTAGGTATATACCCCAAAAATCTGGAAACATTATTCCGTAAAGATATATGCGTTCTGACTTTCGTTGCAGCTTTATTTATAGTGGCCAAGACATGTAAATAACCGAAGTGTCCTTCAATAGATGATTGGGTAAAGAAGATATTGTGTATATATACACAGTGGAATACTACTCTGCAATAAGAAAGATGAAATAGTGACATTTGCGACATCATGGATGGATCTTGAGGTTATTATGCTAAGCAAACTAAGTCAGACAGAAAAAGTCAAGAACCATATGACTTCACTCATATATGGGATATAAAACTGAAAGCAACAAAAGAACAAAGACAAATAAATAAAGAAACAAAAACTCATAGACAATAGTTTAGTGGTTACCAGAGAGTAAATGGGGAGGGGGGTAGTAGATGAGGGTAAAAGAAATCAAATATATGGTGATGGAAAGAGAACTGACTCTGAGTTGTGAACTCACAATGTGATATATAGATGATGTTTTACACAATTGTACATCTGAAAGTTATGTAACTTTACGAATAATTGTCATGCCAATAAACTTTAATTTAAAAAAAATAAGAAGTTTGGCAAGAAAAAAGAAATAAAAGCAACAAAGAACAAGCCAAACAAAGAAACAAAACTCATAGATACAGACAATAGTTTAGTGGTTACCAGAGGACAAGAGGGGAGGAGGATAGTAGAAGTAAAGAGGATCAAATATATGGTGATGGAAAGAGAACTGACTCTGGGTGGTGAACACACAATGTGATATATAGATGATGTATTACAGAATTGTACACTTGAAAACTATGTAATTTTACTAAATGTTGTCACCGCAATACATTTTCATAAAAAAAGAAAAGAAGAAGCATTGAGACAATTTTAATAAAAATGCCATATAAAAAAGCACATTGTTATTTTATATTTGTGATATACTCGTAAGACATGTACATAAGTTGTTTCACAAGAACTAATCTTGATAATAATTTAACAACTAAGATGAAGCAACCGTTTTTTCCAAGCACCATTTGGGTTTACTCACCACAGTTCAATTTTCAAATTGCTATTAAATTTTGTTTGACTGTATGTAGCCTTGAAGTTTTTCCAAAGATCACTCACTTGTTTAAATTAATGATATATAAATTTTCTGAAATTAGTGATACAGTTAATTGATTATATGACTTCTATTAGTGTTAAATTGTATTAGCATGTGGTCTTCCAAATATGATTGATAATAGTATGCTCATGTTTTAATTTCAGTATTTGAGATAACAGAGGCCTCCCTGTACATCTATCTGTTGCAGCTAATAGGCAGATTTGTCTGCCTCACAACTTTTTGTCACTTTACTAATTTATCACAATGTGCAGTTGTTATGAAGTCCAAATACTTACATCATGCCCTTGGTTTTGCTTATTGCTTTTTTCTCTTTTTACAGGTATCTGGCATAATTTTATTCTTGCACTGATGGGTATTTTAGCTCTTGTTCTCCTCCCTATAATTCTCTTTCCATTTTACTACACTGGAGTCGGGGTGCTTATCACCGAAGTTGCTGAGGTAAATAATAGATTACGTGGATCATTTTTCACCAAATTTGACATAATACTTAGGTCAGGAGCATTTTTTCATTTTTCCAATGTACAGAACACTCAGTTTTTTTCTAAATAAATTATTATTTCTATAATATGTAATTACAATTTCCATAACTACAATTTCTTTTGAACGATTTCAGATCTGACAGTGATTTGAAACACATTGGCTTTTTAAAAATATCATGAAAATTGATTTTGTCCTGAGTTACAAAGATAGTATCAAGATTCTGTACCTTTAGGTTATTGATAAAAATTAATCATTTACCTTTATGTTTTAGTCTTGTTTTTGAGCAAATACATTACTTCTAAGAAAGAAGAAACCTAGGCTTGCTAGCCAGAACATTTAATGTTCTGTTAAAGTTAATGTCTTAAGCTCTATATGTCTCACACTTAGAAGGTAAACTACATCAAGACTTTAATTCAGACAATGGAAACAGAAAAATTACCTGTGAGCAGCAATTAGTGTACATCATTCATATTGCTAGTAGTTTTATCTACATAATTTGGGACTATATTTATATAAGGAATTATCTTATATGAGTGCTTTTACCCTTTTAGGAGGTAGGAAAGTGAAGGCCACATAGAAAAATAATGACTAATTTTATCAATTATATATATATATATATACACATATATTATATACACATATATGTTAAATATATATAACAATAAATAACATATATACTATATATAACAAGAAATATGTTATATATGTTAGGCTATATATGCACACATATACATAGCCTAACACATATATATATGTATGTAACATATATGTATATATGTTACATACATATATATGTGTGTGTGTGTATCTTAGATATATAATATATTTATATAATATATATAAAATAACATTTTATCATTTTATGTTATTAGTCATCAAATTGATTTTTTTTAGTTGTCAGAAATTCAAAATTACAGAATTTTCTAAGATTTATGTCTTGGATTCAGAGCCATTTTGGCTGATTACTGTCTACATTATTCAAAATATCTTACTTAAATATCTCAGTATCTTTATTATTTGCTGAGATTGATCATAGTTTGTCTTCACACATTATCTGATTTCGTTTTGCCCTCCTACCAAGGACTCACCTGCCATTGGACTCAGAGGTCTTTTTGTGGGAGACCTTGTCACCCAGCTACAGGATTGTCCGGTTACTAATGTACAAGATTGGAATGAATGTCTAGATATTATTGCCTATGAACCCCAAATTGGTTACTGCATTAGTGCATCAACTCTTCAGCATTTAAGCTTCCCAGTTAGAGGTATGTGTATTTGCTCAGTAGAATATACTGCTTTAAGCACCAACACTTGCCATTTACTGATCCTTAAAAATGTCTATGGATTTATTTTGTTCTAATCTTTTTTAATTTTATTAAATTTATTGAAATGAAATTGGCTATAAGTTTGAAGTGTACAATTCATATGTGTTTCAAGTGTACAATTCAATACATCATATGTGTATTGCATTGTGTATTCACAACCCAGAGTCCATTCTCCTTCCATCACATATATTTGACCTCTATACCTCTCATCTACCTCCCTCCTACCCCCTTACCCTCTGGTAACCGCTAACTGTTGTCTGTGTCTATGACTTTTTGTTTGTCTTGTTCCTTTGTTACTTTCAGTTTTATATTCCACATATGAGTAAAGTCATATGGTTCTCAACTGTTTCCATCTGACTTATTTTGCTTAGCATGGTAATCTCAAGATCCATCATGTTGTTGCAAACGGCAGTATTTCATCTTTTCTTATGGCCAAGTAATATTCAATCGTGTATAGGTACCACATCTTCTTTATTTTTTCAATCACTACATATGTTTTAATTACAAATAATGAAAGAGGATTAATAGGGATTGGGAAAGTATTCCCTAAGCCCAGACACAGCTGTGGTAAACAGAATGTGAATTCAAACATCTGGAGTACATGTTATGATGAATAGAGATAGGCTATTATTTCCCAAGAATATTATTTGCTGCTGCCATTTTAGTCTAATGAAACACATGGTGCAGTCTACCTATGGTCCAGAATTATTTGTTTTGCTATGGAATCAGGTACAATTTGTAATTTCTGTTTTTGGAACTAATTATTTTAAATTTAGTAACCTTGACATACTGATAAGTATTTTGCACACCATGAGCCATTAATAGCTATCATGGAAAAAAGGACTTGTGATCAAATCAGTGTGGGGTACATTGGACACCAGTTCCCTCTGTTAGAGATTCACCCCATGCATGAGTGTATGTGAAGGCTTCAAGAAGTCTGGAAGTTAAGAAATATGTTGATACTTAGCCCAGATTTCTTCCAAACTTTTCGGATAATGAAGCAGATTTATTTCCCTTACAGAACATTTATATTCTGAAGTGATAGTGTTCTAAGAGAAAAAGATTGGGAACCAACTATTTTAATCTATAATTTAATTTCCCATTGTTTTTTAGAGCCACTTCTTGTTTCTGACATTTTAAATCAAAATAGTTGTATTTATTTCTGTCATTTTGTATAGACTTCTAGTGCTGACTAACTTGAGGATAACTTAGGGAGAGAAATTTGTTATTCTCAGTATGTTGATTCTTGCTTAGTTCAAGACAGTAGAGGCAAATTAAATTTTGTATTTTTATCAACAGTTTTAAAAAGTGTGTTGACTGAGAAATTTACCAATCCAGTAATACATTGATACTAGTGGCTTATTTAAGTACTGTATAGTACTTTTCATTTTTTTCTCTCTCTCTTTCTCTTTTAATTTTAGAATTTACAGAAAAATTGAGATGATATACAGAGAGTTCCCACACACCTGACACCTAGTTTCCCCAATTATTAAAATCTCACATTAGCATGCTACATTTGTCACAATTAGGGAACCAATATTGATACATTGTAATTAACTAAAGTTCATACTTTATTCAGATTTACTTAGTCTTTACCTACTGTCCTTTTTCTGTTTTAGAACCCCATCCATGATACTTTCCTTAGGCTTTTCACGATTATACCTACCTTTGATTTTGATTACTCTGACAATTGTGAGGAGTACTGGTCATTTGACAGAATAGTCGTCCATTGTGGTCTGTCTGATGTTCTCATGATTAAATGAGGGTTATGGGTTTTGGGGATGCAGATCATGAAGGTCAAGTGCCATTCAAAGGTACAATCTATCATGATTTAGGACTGTTGATTGCCTGTTTGAGATATTTTTATTCTGTTTTTTTTATTAGGTCATTAATGTAATAGTTATATATTTACACCCCTCACAAAGTGATAACCCCCCTTCCCCAATCTACTATCCTTCTGACATCGGATATAGCCATTACAGTTCCACCGACTCTATTTCTTATGCTGTACTCCACATCCTGTGAAATATACATATGTAATATATATAATATATTATATATATTATATATATATATATATATATATATTTACAGCTGACATTTACTATTATTCAGCTTCAGGTGTACAATGCAGTGGTCAGGCATCTAAACCATCCATGAAGTTGTTCCCCTAATAAGACGAGTGCCCATCTGACACCCTACAAAATCTTTACAATGTTGTTGATTATATTCCCAAAATTGTCTTTTGTATCCCTGTGGCAATATAATGGTTACCAATCTGTGCTTTGTACAACATCTTCTTTATCCAATCATTTATCAAAGGACACTTCAGTTGTTTGCATGTCTTAGTCACTGTGAATAATGCTGCAGTGAACATAGGGGTACATATAGGTTCATTACATATAAATGTTTTCTAAAGTATATCAGTAAAGTAATAATAGACCCAAACTACTAGACACTCTCCTTGGTAAGTTGATATATATAGAGAGAATCCTGAAGGCAGCAAGAGAAAGACAGAGGGTTACATACAAGGGAACTCCCATAAGACTATCAAATGACTTTTCTACAGGAACATTGAAGGCCAGGAGGGAGTGGCAGGAGATACTCAAAATGATGGAAAACAAAGGCCTACAACCTAGATTGCTTTATCCAGCAAGGCTATCATTTAAAGTTGGTGGAGAGATAAAGAGCTTCCCAGAAAAGAATAAGCTAAAGGAATTGATTACCACCAAGCCAACATTGCAAGAAATACTAAAGGACTTCTGTAAATAGAAGAAAGATGAAAACAATCTAACTACAAATTTTAAAATGGCAATAACTATGTACCTATCAATAATCACTTTAAATGTAAATGTATTAAATGCTCCAAACAAAAGACATAGGGTAGCTGAGTGGATAAGAAAGCAAGACCCATGTATATGCTGTATACAAGAGACCCACCTCAGATCAAAAGACACACACAGGCTGAAAGTGAAGGGTTGGAGTAAGCTATTTCATGCAAATGGAAATGAGAAAAAAGCTGGAGTTGCAATACTTATATCTGACAAAATAGACTTTAAAATGAAGAACATATTAAAAGACAAAGATGGGCACTATATAATAATAAAGGGATCGATCCGACAAGAGGACATAACCCTAGTAAACATCTATGCACCCAACATAGGAGCACCTAAATATATAAAACAGATAGTGACTCACATAAAGACAGAGATCAACAGTAACACTATCATAGTAGGGGACCTCAACACACCTCTGACAACAAGGGACAGGTCTTCCAGACAGAAAATCAATATGGAAACAACAGCCTTAAATGACACATTGGACCACTTGGATTTAATCGATATTTTCAGAGCATTTCACCCATAGCTGCAGAATACACGTTCTTCTCAAGCGCACATGGAACATTTTCCAAGATAGACCATATGTTAGGCCACAAAACAAGTATTGATAAATTTAAGAAAATTGAAATCACACCAATTGTCTTCTCTGACCACAGTGCTATGAAATTAGAAATGAACAACAGGAAAAAAACTGGAAGACACACAAATTCATGGAGGCTGAATAACATGTTACTAAATAATGAATGGGTCAACCAGGAGATCAAGGAAAAAATCAAAAGATATCTCGAGACAAACAAAAATGAAAACACGACCCAAAATCTATGGGATGCCGCGAATGCAGTCCTAAGAGGGAAATTCATAGCATTGCAGGCATACCTAAAGAAACAAGAAACATCACTAATCAACAGTTTACCTTCACATTTAAGGGATCTGGAAAAAGAACAGCAAAATAAGCCCAAAGGGAGCACAACAAAGGAGATAATAAAGATCAGAGCAGAAATAAATGAAATAGAAACCAGAAAAACAATACAAAAGATCAATGAATCCAAGAGTTGGTTCTTAGAAAAGATAAACAAAATGGACAAACCTTTAGCCAGACTCTTTAAAAAAAAGAGAGAGTACGCAAATTAATAAAATCCGAAATGAAAGAGGAGAAGTGACAACAGACACCACAGAAATACATAAAATTTTAAGAAATTACTATGAGAAACTGTATGCCAACAAATTTGACAACCTGGAAGAAATGGACAATTTTCTAGAGGCATACAACCTTCCAAGGCTAACTCAAGAAGAAACAGAAAACCTGAATAGACTGATTACCACCAGGGAAATTGAATCAGTAATCAACAATCTCCCAACAAACAAAAGCCCTGGACCAGATGGCTTTACAGGTGAATTTTACAAAACGTTCAAAAAAGAATTATCACCTATTCTTCTCAAGCTCTTCCAAACAATCCAGAAGGAGGGAAGACTCCCAAACACTTTTTATTAAGCGACTATCACCCTGATCCCAAAATCAGACAAAGACACCACAAAAAAAGTAAACTACAGGCCGATATCTCTAATGAACATAGATGCAAAAATCCTCAACAAAATATAGGCGTACAGAATTCAGCAATACATTGAAAAGATCATACACCATGATCAAGTGGGATACATCCCTGGTACGCAAGGGTAGTTTAACATCTGCAAATCAATTAATGTGATACACCACATTAACAAAATGAAAAATAAAAATCACATGATCATATCGATAGATGCAGAAAAAGCATTTGATAAAATCCAGCAGCCATTTATGATAAAAACCCTTAAGAAAGTGGGAATAGAGGGATCATATCTCAACATAATAGAGGCCATATATGATAAACCCACAGCTAACATCATACTCAATGGGGAAAAGCTAAAACCATTACCCTTAAGATCATGAACAAGGCAAGGTTGCCCACTATCTCGACTTCTATTCAACATAGTGCTGGAAGTTCTAGCCACAGCAATCAGACAAGAAAAAGAAAGAAAAGGCATCCAAATTGGTAAGAAAGAAGTAAAATTGTCATTATATGCAGATGAAATGATACTATATATAGAGAACCCTAAAGACTCCACCAAGAAACTATTAGAGCTGATAGATGAATTTAGTAAAGTAGCAGGATACAAATGTAATATTCAGAAATCAGTTGCATTTGTATATACCAATAATAAAACATCAGAAGGAGAAATATAAAAAACAATTGTAATCCCATTTACAATTACTGCAAAGACTATAAAATACCTGGGAATAAATTTAACCAAAAAAGTAAAAGATCTGTACTCAGAAAATTATAAGACACTGAAGAAAGAAATGAAAGAAGATACAAATAGATGGTAACACATACCATGATCATGGATAGGAAGAATTAATATAGTTAAAATGTCCATACTGCCTAAGGCAATATACATATTCAACGCAATTCCTATCAAACTACCAATGACATTTTTCACAGAAATAGAACATATAATCCTAAAATTTATATGGGACCATAAAAGACCCCGGATAGCCTCAGCAATCTTGAGAAATAAGAACAAAGTGGGAGGTATAACAATACCTGACATCAAATTATACTACAAGCCTACAGTAATCAAAACAGCATGGTACTGGCATGAAAACAGACACATAGATCAATGGAACAGAATAGAGAGTCCAGAAATAAATCCATGCCTATATGGCCATTTAATCTACGACAATGGAAGCAAGAATGTACGGTGGGGTAAAGATAGTCTATTCAGTAAATCGTTCTGGGAAACCTGGACAGACGCATGCAAAAAAATGAAGCTGGACCACCTCCTTACACCATATACAAAAATAAATTCAAAATGGCTTAAAGACTTAAATGTAAGACCTGAAACCATAAAATTTCTAGAAGAAAAGGTAGGAAGAAACTTCACAGACATTACCCGAAGTAAGATTTTTACTGATATATACCCTCGCACAAGGGAAGAGGAAAAATAAACATGTGGGATTACATCAAACTAAAAAGTTTTTTCACAGCAAAGGAAACCATCAATAAAACAAAAAGGGATCCTATTGAATGGGAAAAGATATTTGCCAATGATGTATCTGATAAGGGGTTAATATCACAAATTTATAAAAACTCACTCAACTCAACTCCAAAAAAACAAACAACCCAATTAAAAAATGGGCAGAGGACATGAAGAGACATTTTTCTAAAAAGGACATACAGATGGCAAACAGACATATGAAGAAATGCTCAACCTCACTAACCATCAGATAAATGCAAATAAAAACCACAATGAGATACCACCTCACCCCAGTCAAAATGGCTATCATCAATAAATCAACAAACAAGTGTTGGCGCGGATGTGGAGAAAACGGAACCCTTGTACACTGTTGGTGGGATTGCAGAGTGGTGCAGCCACTATGGAAAACAGTATGGAGGTATCTCAAAAACCTGAAAATGGAACTACCTTATGATCCAGCATTCCCACTCCTAGGTATCTATCTGGAGAAATCCAAAACTCTAATTCAAAAAACTTTATGCACCCGTTTATTGTAGCACTATACACAATAGCCAAGACATGGAAACAACTGAAATGTCCATCGGTAGATGACTGGATTAAGAAACTGTGGTACATTTATACAATGCAGTATTACGCAGCCATAAAGGAGAAAGAAATCTTACCATTTGCTACATGGATGGACCTAGAGAACATTATGTTAAGCGAAATAAATCAGACAGAGAAAGACAAATATGATATGATCTCACTTATATGCGGAATCTAAAGAAAAGAATAAGTGAATGAACTAATCAGAAACAATTTTGGAGACATAGAGGAAAAACTGAGGGTTGCTAGATGGGAGGGTGGTGGGGATAAGGGGGAAGGTGAGGGGATTAGAAAACAGTCAGTAACCACAAGATGGCCATGGGGTTCTGAAAATTAATTTGGGAAATATAATCAATAATGTTGTAAAGATTTGGTAGGGTATCCGATGGACAGTTGTTTCATTAGGGAGACCACCTCAGGGATGATGTAGATGCCTGTTCACTGCATTGTACACCTGAAGCTGAAGCTGAACAATAATGAATGTGAACTACAAGTTTGTATGTATATGTATGTGTATGTGTATAGAAATATACATATAGATAGATAGATAGATAGATATGTATGTATGCATGTATGTGTGTATGTATGTATGTATGTATATGTATGTACTTACAAGCAGCGGAGTACAGCATTAGGAATAGAGACAGTGGAAATGTAATGGCTCCGTGCAATGTCAGAGGGATAGTGGATGAAGAGACGGGGTTCACACATTGTGAGGGATATAAAAGATAAACGTCTAAGTATTACTTTGTCTTGTGCACCTGAAACTAATAAAAAAAAATAATAGAAAAATTTATAACTAAAATTTTCACATAGGATTTCAAACTGACAATAACCAGTCAAACAAAATCAAACATAAGCATTCTACATAATAAATTGCTAACCAAAATTTTCATGGGGATGTTTTTTTCTTAAATTTATTGGGTAACAATGATCAGTAAAATTACATAGATTTCAAGTGCAAAATTCATTAATAAATTATCTGTATATCACATTATATGCTCAACACCTAGAGTAAGTCCCTCTTTACCTTTTTCTACCATCTCCCTTCCCCTGTTACTCTATGGTAACTACTAATCTGCTGTCTGTGTCTATGAGTTTTCGATTCTTTATTTGTCCATCTTTTTTCTTAGGATTGCTTTGACTGTTCGGGGTCTTGTGTGTTTCCATACAAATCTAATGATTTTTTGTTCCATTTCTTTTTAAAAATGCCATTGGGATTTTGATGGGGGTTACATTAAATGTGTATATTGCTTGTGGTAAAACGGCCATTTTCACTATGTTGATTCTTCCAATCCATGAGCACAGAATGTCTTTACATTTCTTTTTGTCTCCTGCAATTCCTTTTCAAAATGTCTTATATTTTTCAGTGTTTGGGTTTCTAACATCCTTTATTATGTTTGTTTATAGGTATTTTATTCCTTTTATTGCGATTGCAAAATAAATATTTTAAAATTTTCTTTTTCTGAAATTCTATTGTCAGTATATAAGAATGAAATGAATTTTTGTATGTTCAGTTAGTAGCCAGTAACTTTACTATATATGTTTATTGTTTCTAATAGCTTTTTGGTGGAGTCTTGAAGATTTTTTATGTAAATAATCTTGTCATCTGAATAAAGTGACAGTTTAACTTCTTTATTCCCAATTCGGATGCTCATATTTCTTTCTCTTATCTGAAGTCCTTCTGGCAAGGACTTCAAACACTATGTTGAAAAGCAGAGGTGATAGGGGACAGCCCTGTGTTGTTCCTGAACATGGGGCAAAAAGCTTCAGTTTTTCACCGTTAATTATGATATTAGCCAAGGGTTTGTCATATATGGCCTTTATTATGTTAAGGTATTTTCCTTCTGTACCCATTTTATTAAGTGTTTAATGAAAAATGGATGTTGTATCTGGCCAAATGCTTTTTCTGCATCTATTGATATGATTTTAACCTTCTATTTGTTTATGTGGTATATCACATTGATTGATTTGTGTATCTTGAACCATCCTGATGCCCCTCAGATGAACCCCACTTGGGCATGATGTATAATCTTTGTAATGCATTGTTGTATCTGATTTTCTAGAATTTTGTTTAGAATTTTGGCATCTGTGTTTATCACAAAAATTGGTGTGTAATTTTGTGTGTGTTTACCAAACCAGGTTACCAGTTTTTGGTATCAAGATAATTTTGCCCTTACCACGTGTTGTGCAGGAGACCCTGCTCGCTCTGCCATTTGTCGTGCGGGGTGGCCTGCGGGGTCTCTGGTCCCACTCCCCACACAAGAACTCAGGATGTGGCTAGGCCAAAAAGGATCAGCCACGGAGCCATAGGTAGGAGAGTCATACCACTATATTCTGTCCGGTGGCCGGGCGAGACACACGCAGTAGTAGCCACACGATCCGCAGTCTTCCGTTCACTTCTCTGCCAAACAATCTCACCTGCTAGTAATCCGCTTCTCTGCAATCTGCAATCCACACTCCGCCGCTTGCTAGCTCAGCCACCATCTTCTTGCTAGCTCACTGGTTACAGCTGACAGCCAACTAGCGACAGCTGATGGCCATCCAATCACAGTTGATGGTCATTTACTACCTGAGTGAGCACCTTTACACGTGAGGCTGAGAGCCTGAAAACTGCACTCCTGACTCTGTCCCCACACCAGGTTTTGTTATCAGGGTAATTTTGGCCTTACCAGGTTTTGGTAACAGAATAATGATGGCCTAATAAAATGAGTTAGTAACTCTTGCCTCTTCTTAATTTTTTGGAAGAATTTTAAGAGGACAGGTGTTAGAAGCTCTTTGAATATTTGATAGAATTCACTAGTGAAGCTATATGGTTCTGGACTTTTGCCTTTAGGAAGGTCTTGGATGACTGATTCAATTTCCTTACTGTTGATTGGTATTTATATTTTCCATTTCTTCATGATTCATGCTATACGTTTCTAAGAACTTCTCCATTTCTTCTATGTTATTCAATTTGGTCGCATATAGACCTTCATAGTATTCTTCTCTAATCCTTTGTATTTCTGTGCTAACTTTGGTTACTTCTGTTTCATTTCTGATTCATTTCTGATTTTGTTTATTTGTATCTTTTCTTCTTTTTTTAATGAGTCTAGCCAAGGCTCTGTCTATTTTATTAATCTTTTCAAAGGAAGAGCTCTCTGTTGCATTATTTTTTTATTGTCTTTTTGTTCTCTATTTAGTTGTGCTTTGATTTTTATTGTATCTTTCCTTCTGCTGACTGGATTTCATTTGTTCTACTTCGTTCTAGTTATTTAAGTTGTTGTTAGGTTATTTATCTGGGGTTTTCTTACTTATTGAGATAGGCATGTAATGATATAAATTTCCCTCGTTATAGCTTTCGCTGCATCACTATAATTTTGGTAAGATGTATTTTCATCCTCATTTGTTTCTATGTATCTTTTGTTTTCTCCTCTTATTTCCTTAATACCCAGTTGTCCATTAAGTGCATGTTGTTTCATCTCCAAATATTTGTGGTGTTTTCCTGCTTTCTTTTTGCATTTGACATCCACTTTTAATACTTATCACAGAAAATGCTCAGTGTGATTACAGTCTTCTTAAATTTGCTGAGGCGAGTTTAGTGTCCCAACATATGGTCTATCCTACAGAGCGTTCCACGTACACTAGAAAAGAATGTATAGTCTGATGTTTTAGGATGAAGTGTTCTATATATGTGAATTATGTCCATTTCATCTAATGTGTCATTTAGGGCTGCTATTTCGTTATTTATTTTCTGTTTTGATGATCTATTCATAGCTGTCAATGATGTATTTAGGTCTTCTACTATAATTGTGTTTTGGTCAATTTCTCCTTTTACTTCTGTTAGTAGTTGCTTTGTGTATTTCAGTGCTCCCTTATTGGGGCATAAATATTGATGACTCTCATGTCTGCTTGTTGTATAGTCCTCTTTAGCTTAATGAAACGTCCGTCTTTATCTCTTGTTACCTTTTTTATCCTTAAGTCACTTTCACCTGATATCAGTAGGGCTACACCTGCCTTTCTCAAAATATCATTGCTAGGAGTGTCAATTTGCACGCCCTTTCAGTTTGAATTTATGTTTTTACTTTTAGCTGAGATGTGTCTCTTGGAGGAAGCATATAACACTGTGCCTTTTTATTAGTGAGTTCAGTAGATTTATATTTAGGGTGACTATTGATATATGAGAATTTCCTGTCATTCTTTCTTTGGTTTTTAGGTAGAATGGTGTCTCCTTTGTTTCTTTGCCATCCTTTTTGCTGTCTATTATTTCAGATTGGTGGTATTCTATGATTTTCCCCCTCTGTTTCTTCTTTCACTGAATCCCAATAATTTTCATAAAGTGTATTTTCATTCTCATTTGTTTCTATATACACTTTGATCTCTCATCTTAATACCATGTAGTTTTATGTCTTCACATTTGTGAGTTCTCCTGCTTCGCTTTTGCAGTTGATATCAAATTTCAAAGCCTTCTGATCAGGGAATATGTATGGTATGATTTCAGTCTTATATTTGGTGAGGTACATTTATGTCCCAATATATGGTCTATCCTTGAGAATGTTCCATGTACACTAGAAAAGAATGCATAGTCTAGTGTTTTTGGATGAAGTGCTCTATATATATGTCAATTATATCCATTTGGTCTAATGTGTCATTTAGGGCTGATATTCGCTTACTGATTTTCGTTTGGATGATCTATCTATAGCTGTCAATGATGTATTTAAGTGCCCTAGTATAATTGTGTTTTGGACAATTTTTCCCTTTAGTTCTGATAGTAGTTGCTTTGTGTATTTTGGTGCTCCCTTATTGGGGACATCTATATTGATAACTGTTATGTTTTCTTGTCATATTGTCTCCTGTATCATTGTGAAATGTCCATCTTCGCCTTTGCCACCTTTTTTATTCTGAAGTCTGTTTCATCTGATGTAAGTATGGTACACCCTCTTTGTTCTGGATACCATTTGCTTGGAGTATTAATTTACATGCTATTACTTTGAGTATATATTTGTCCTTATAGCTGAAACACATCAATTGGAGGCAACATATCTTTGGGTTGTGTTTTTTGATCCAATATGCTACTTTGTGCCTTTTTATTGGTGAATTCAGGCAATTTACGTTTAGGGTGATTATTGCTATATAAGAGGATTTCCTATATCCATTTTGTCTTTTATATTTTGGTATCTCAGTGTCTCCATTGTTTCTTTGCCTTTTTGTTTCTGTCTGTTATTTTTTTCCTGGTCAAATAGCCTCCTTCATTATTTCCTGTAATGCAGGTTGAGAGTTAGAAAATTCCCTCAGCTTCTGTATGTCTGGAAAAGTCTTATTCCTCCTTCATAGCTAAAGGATATCTTTGCTGGGTATTTTTATTCTTGGTTCATAATTTCTCTCTTTCAATCGTTTTAATATGTGATTCCACTCCCTCCTGTCTTGTAGAGTATCTGCTGAAAAATCTGATGATAATCTAATGGGCTTTCCTTTGTAGGTTACTGCTCCTTTTACTGGCTGCTTTGAGAATTCTTTCTTTGTAATATGTATTTGACAGCTTCAGTACAATGTGTTTTGGCAAAGTTTTGTCAGATTGTTGTAATTAGGTGTTCAGTTTGCTTCTTGCATTCGAATAGCCAGTTCTTCCCAGGTGTGGGAAGTTCTCATCAACTATTTGTTTGAATATACTGTCTGTTCCCATCTCCCTCTCCCCTCTTTCTGGTATATCCACTATTCTTATTTTGCTCTTTCAAATGGAGTCAAGAAGTTTTGTAAAAGTTCTTTTATTTCTTTTAACTCTGAAGTCCTTCTCTTCTTTTATCTGTGTTATTTCTAGATTTCTATCTTCAATGTCATTATTTTTTCCATCTGATAAACTATAATCTAACCTGGCTGTTTCATTCTTTGTTTCTCTTACTGAGTTCTTAATCTCCATAATTTCTATTGGTTCTTTTTTAAAGTTTCAATCTCTTTGGGAAAATGTTCATTTTGTTATTTGATTGTGTTCCTGAGTTCATTAAACTATCTATGTGATCTTCCTTTTTGTTACATATTTTCAGAACTGTAATCTTGAATTCCCTGTCATTTAAGTTACATATTTCCATGTCTTCAAGTTCATTTTCTGCTAAGTTTTCATTTTCTTTGTGAGTGGCCCTCTTACCTCGGTTAGTCATAGCCATTAATGAATATTATTTCACTTCCCAGGCTTCTACAGGATTGGATCTTTCAGCAGGGTGATATTAAGAGGTCTGTCTTTTGCTTTCCATTAGTTATAGCTGGAATGTTGTATTTTCTCTCCTACTGTAACCTGTTGTTTTCTCTCATGGTGTAGCATTTTATTTTTTCTTATGCTGTTCTGGTTTCTCATGCTCTCTGTGCAGGTCACCTGGGTTTCAGGGCACCGCCCTCATTGGAGGTAGTGAAGGGTGATAGAATCTGCGCTTCTGAAATCCCAGTGCTTTCCCTGCAACCTGATGCAGAGCCTGTCTATCTCATTGGCTCTGGTTGTCCCTGCAGCGATCTGCCCAGGAAGGTGGGGGAGGGGAGATTGAGAAGCAGGTGGTGCATTTGTGGCTCTGAACAGTGGTGACTGCCAGCCCACAGATGTCTCACCCCTCCAGTCCTTTCCTTATCCTGGAATGTGCATCTGCAACTGTGGGAAAGTAGCTCCAGTTCTCAGAGCTGTAGATATTCTGTTCTTTAACGTTACCCTACTACCATTTATTCTGGAGCCCACTTCTAACACTAGGAGGATAGGCGTGGGGTGAGATTTGGGAGGGTTGTGGGTTAGTTGGCCACACTCTGTGTCTTTGCTTTCTGTTTTTTGCCTGGCAGTGTGAGCTTAAAACATAGTTCCCACCCGGAGTCTCTGCCCTGAACACTGGGCTCAGCCATAGTATATGCTGATCCCTCAGACAGGACTGTGGGCCAAAGTGAGTGAACCTGCAACCTGGATATTTCCTCTCCTGAGACTGCAGTGAGCTCTGGACTGCATCCTGGCGCCCATGGCCTAACATCTCTGCACTTCCTCTTTCCCTTCACCCCTGCTCACCCAATTTTCCCACCTTCAGGTGATTCCATGCACAGATGTCTCAGACATTCTTGTGTGTTGTTTAACTTATCCTTTGTTACATTATAGCTGTTCAGTTTGTTGTAACTTCCAGGGGAGATTTCAAGAAGCACTCCTCACACTGCCATTTTTCGATGTAATTGATGCCGATTTTCTAGTCACATTCTATGGGGATTTTAAAAGACAAGTAGACAGAGTTGGACCAAAATGTATTATGTTGCCAACAATAGTCTCCTGGTGATATATCCAGAGCATTTGAATAGAATCATTTTATGTGGCAAGCATCTTAGAGGAAGTCATTATGGCATCAAAAGATGCCCTTCCCAGTCATCAATGTTGATTTTTTAACTTTTGGCTCTGACTTATTTTGAGACTTTTTAGCCAAAATGAATTACCCTTCCAGTTGTTTCTGTAAAATTCTGGAAGCTCATTTTATTGACTGTATGGGAACATACAAATTTTACCCACAGATTTAAATCTAGAAATGCCTTGGGTGCTTATGTATATCTACTATTTAACAAATATGATTAATAAGCAAGAATAAATGTTAGTATAGTATTGTGTGGGAAAAGTAAAATAGAAAGAACAAACTGAATTTTTTTTTGCAAGTACTATCTTTTTAAAACATTTTTGCAATAACTTTTTAACATGTATTAAAAGTTAAGTAACTAGTATAACTAACCCCCATGGATCTTTTCCCAACTTCAACAATTATCAACATTTTGCCAATATTTTAATGTAATCACCCCAAAATATTCAGAGTATTTTAGAGAAGCCATCATATTATTTTTATACATTAATGTCAGTGTGTATCTTTATTAGATAATGACTTCTTAAAAACATAACCACAGTTTCTTTATCAAATTTTAAAAGATTAACAATAATTTCTGAATCACACATTATATTCAGTTTTATTCCTGCTTATCTTTTTAGAGTTGGCTTGCTTTATTTGGTCGTTGTATATTTTAAGTCTCTTTTCACTTACGACAGTTTCTACTCCTCCCCTCCACTCCCTGTTTTTTTTAAAAGACACATGCCATTTGTTGAAGAAAATGAGTAAAATGAGAAAATGAGTATAAGCTGTATTTGTCTGGTTGCATCTTTCCTCATAATGCTATTATCTGTCTTGCAAATAATCTATAAAATGTTAAATTTAGAAACTTGATTAGACTTATCATCTTTTATTTACTGACTACAAATTTCATATGTAGTCCTCAGTTCTTCCTGTCACATCATTATCAAAAGGCAAATTTGCTTATGTTATTTTTAGTGATATTAGATTATTTAATAGGCAAACCTGATTCTTTGAATGCCTGGTTAACATCTTCCAAACCTTTCAGAAGGCAGAAGGTACTATGTAACTCACAATGTATTTTTCTTTAAGAAAACAATTCATTATTTCACACTTTACATGTTTTATCATTTTCCTGTAGTTCCTGTCAAAATATTAAAAGCTATGTTGAGTTACAGAAGCTAAAGTAACTCATTTATTAATACACTTATCTCTGACAGAAATCATAGTGACTGCAAAATCACTTAACATACGTACTAGGTTTAAACTATAGGCTTAACAACTAGGTCTGTGGACATTTCAGGAAACCATTGTTGTGGACTGAATTATATCCCCTAAAAATTCATATGCTGAAACTCTAACATTCAACGTGATTGTATTTGGATATAGGGCCTATAAGGAGGTCATAAAGGTTAAGAGAGGGCATATCAATGGGGCTTAATCTGAATAGAAGTGAATTGGTATGCTTATAGAAGAGGAAGAGAGATCAGAAGTCTCTCTCTCTCTCTCTCTCTGACATTTGAAAACAAGTAAGAAGGCAAGCATCAATAAGCCAGAAAGTGATAGCATACCAGAACCCAGCCATGCTTGCACTCTGATCTCACACTTCCAGATTCCATAACTAGGAGAAAATTAATTTCTGCTGTTTAAGCCACACAGTTTATGGAATTTTGTTATGGCAGCTAATTGAGAAAGACATCTATTAGTACAGCATTCTACATGTATATTGGCAGCTTTGGTATTGCTTCCTTATCACTAATATGACTATATTTGGGGCCTCTAATGCAATTGGAGATATTCATGTTCAATATGAGTTGTACTCTATACATTCTGAATGTATAACATACATTCAGGATGTATAGGACACATTCAGAATGTCTATTGATTCTTCCTGCCATAGAATTATGAAACTGCTCTGGATTTTAATTTTTCTAATTGTCTTTAAGCTTGGGGTTACCTAAAGTTTAATTATCACCTCCTAAGGTTAAATTGATGCCGTGAATGCCTCCTTGACCTCCCCTTGCAACCTTGAATTGCATTTGCCTGCTGTAATTAATAGAAAGTAGAATTGAATTAATTTTACATGTTGATAAAAATACATTGATATGTAGATTATATGTAACATTCTATATTATTGGTAAGAAGTGTGGGAACAGAGTCCCAGAGAGCAGTGTCCAGGCTCTTGGCCTCGCATGGTAGGGGGGAGGGTGTGGGGGGGGGGGCTGTCTTGGGTGGTGGTCTGCCATTGGCTGTAGCCGGTTGGCCAATTGACTGCTGATGTAAACTGCCATGACTGTATTGATTGGTTGGTTGGATGACAGGCAGAGAAATGTGGACGGTGGATTGTGGATCATGTGGCTACTACTGCATATGTCTCCAACCCAGCCGCCAGAGAGAATATAGTGGTACGGCTCCCCTATCTATGGCTCCATGGGTGTTCCTCTTTGGCCTGAACATATCCTGCATTCTAATGTGGGGAGCAGGAACTAAGACCCTGTGTGATACCCTACATGACACATGGCATAGTGAGCAGGGTTTGGTGTTGGCTGAAACTCTCTGTCAGGTAACGGAGCAGTTTATATGTATGAAAGCTCAGTTTCAGAAGGCTGTGAGGAGCTGCCCCGGGAACAGGAGGCGCAGTCTGCCTGGAAGACTCTAGCCTCCAGATTGTATACCTCCCTCTTAGCCTTAGAAGGCGTCACCTTCCTTTTGGTAATCTGCTGCTGCCTTAGGCTCCGAGGGTTGCGGACATCTTGCACTGAGGCCTCCACCCAATCGGATGCCTGGCATGGCAAGTGGAATTCTAGCCAGGTAGAAATGGCATCTGACTCTGGGCAGGAGGACATGTGGCCCCCACTCAGTGTGTAGCTGCTGTTCTCAGAAGTTGGACCCCCGAGGAGGAGTGGGAGAACATGGATGGCTCTCTGGCCAGTGTGGAGAGGGCCCTGCAGGTTCTAGCTGAACAGTTGCGGGAGGAGGTGAAAGGTACAGCCGGCAGTGTGGGCTGGATGTTCCTCACCACCTTGCGTCGTAACTTAGAGGACGGGCTTAATGAAATAGCTCATGTGCCGAATGAGCAGCTCCAGGGAGAGGCACTGGAAGCATGCTCACCACCCTCCCCAAGTGTTTCCGCAACCCAGACATGTGGTTACAGTGCGACAGTACCAGTACTGCCTGCCAGGAGGACAGGAGGAGATTGGTCATACAGTTTTGGAATTGGAGAAGGCACATATTGTGAGGCCGAGGCACAGTCCCTGTAAGTCCCCAGTTTTGCCTGTCAAGAAGCCAGATGAGACCTAGCGAATGACTGTGGACTATAGGGAGTTAAATGAGGTGACGCCACCTTTGCACGCTGCAGTGCCTTCAATTCACGATTTGATGGATCCTGTGACTGTCCACCTGGGAACGTATCACTATGTAGTGGACTTAGCCAATGCTTTTTCTCCATTGACATTGCACCTGAGTGTCAAGAGCAGTTTGCTTTTACTTGGGAAGGGGCGGCAGTGGACTTTTCAAGTCCTTCCGCAAGGATACTTGCACAGCCCTACTATCTGCCATGGGCTCATGGCCCAGGATTTGGCACAGTGGGATCACCCATCCTCTGTGGCCTTTTTTCACTATGTTTCACTATTTTACTAACATCTGATTCTCTTTTGGATCTAGAGCGAGCAGCTCCATCTCTTTTCTGCCACCTGAAGTCACGTGGCTGGGCGGTGAATGAGAAAAAAGGTCCAAGGCCCTGGCTTATCCGTCAAGTTTTTGGGTGTTGTATGGTCGGGTAAGACAAAGGTCTACCTGAGGCGATAATTGACAAAATACAAGGGTTTCCCCAGCCGACAAAGGTTTCCCAATGGCAGACGTATTTGGGTCTGCTGGTGTATTAGTGGGCGTTTGTAGCCCATTTGGCACAAATGGCAAGGCCCTTGTATCACATGATAAAAAAGGCAAACTCGTGGGATTGGACAGAAGCTATAGAGGAAGTCTTTGTTGCCACAAAACGGGCAGTGCAGCAGGCACAGGCTCTGCAAGTTGTAGACCCTGGTCGCCCGTTTGAAGTTGATGTTCACATAACCCAAGAGGGGTATGGTTGGGGCCTCTGGCAATGGCAAGAGATTCTCCAGTCACCAGTGGGATTGTGGTCCCAATTGTTGAAAGAAGCGAAGTCCACTACTCTCTCATAGAGAAACAGGTGGCTGCTGTTTAGGCAGCCCTAGGGCCACAGAATCCATCACAGGAATCCAAAATGGGTGTGTCACAGACCACCACCCTCGCCAAGTGGGGTGCCTAGTTGGAGCAATGTAGCACCCTTAGTTCAAGCCCTTTGAGCACAGAGCTACAACAGGTCCTGGGGCCTGTGGAGCTTGTAGCCCAGGCTGAGCCAAGTGCTCTGCCTAGAGAGGAGGACTTGGAGCCCTCGCCCTACAGAGAAGGCCAGCACCCAGTACCTGAAGAGGCCTGGTTTACTGATGGTTCTAGCCAAGGAGCTGCAGCCGTTTGGACAGCTGTTTGATGTGCAGCCCAAAACAGACACTATTTGGTTTGATACGGGGACGGGCCAAAGTAGCCAGTGGGCTGAGCTAAGGGCTGTGTGGATGGCTGACATGATCGAACTCTACAACAGCCTTTTGAAGCAAAGCCTCCGGGTGTCAAAACACCCTCCCACGATGTGCGACTGGTCCTCACGTGTATGGGACGTCTTGAGAATCCTGAATGAGAAACCATGGAAGGGAGGGCCCTCACCAGTAGAAGCTCTGCTATATCAAACATCCACTCCCATTCAGTTACAGGTTACCACAAGTGAGACTCTGTTAAAGCCATACTATGACAGAAATGGAAACATTTTGCTGCCAGCACCCGCCTTGAAAGAAGGGGAACGGCAACAATGGATTTGGCCCTGGCAGGTCGAAAGCTCCCACTGTCAGTGTTGGGCCTGATAGCCCCATGGGGGGCTGGTTTGACTCATGATTTACAAGTGACACCAGGGGTGGTGGCTGAGTGGCCACTGCAAATGACTGTGGTATATGGAGGTCCCGATGCTGGGACAATTTTGCGGGGAACCTGTTTGCTCTCACTATGGTCTATTATGGAGTCCCCTGTTCTGTTACATGTTGAAACTACGCAAGGGACCCCAAGCACTGCCATAAAGATCTGGTACCAAAAACCGGGAAAGGTGCCAGTGGCAATGACCCTCCTTTCGCAGCACAAAAAGCTAGCATGTATCCTCCCAGATGGAAGGGATTTGCCATTGTTGGTTCCTAAGACTGCTATTTCTTTCTGCCCGTAGGTGCCTATAGGTTAATACAGCACAGGGCCCCTCGCGGAAGATGCTTGTGACGTAGATTTTGAGGCAAGACCCTGTAGGGGTGGAGTGTGGGGACAGAGTCCCAGAAAGGAGTGTCTAGGCTCTCGGCCTCGCCTGGTAGGTATGCTGGCTCAGGTGGTCGTTGGCCCTTAGCTGTAGCTGGTTGGCCAATTGGCTGCTTATGTAACTGCTGTGACTGTGTTAGTTGGTTGGTTGGCAGGCAGGCAGAAAAGTGGATGCGGATTGCGGATCCTGTGGATCCTACTTTGTGTGTCTCGCCCAGGCTGCCAGCGAGAATATAGTGGCATGACTTCCCTATCTATGGCTCCACTGTTCCTTTTTGCCCTCACCATATCCTACGTTCTTATGTGGGGAGCGGTAGCTGAGACCCCACATGACACCCTGCATGACAGAGTTCAGTCACAACTTTTTCTGTCTGACATGCTTTGCTTAGCATATATGTAAGTCAGACAGAAAAAGTCAAGAACCATATGATTTCACTGATGTGAGATATAAAACTGAAAGAAACAATGGAACAAGATAAAAAATAAACAACTCAGACACAGACAATAGTTCAGTGGTTATCAGAGTGTAAAGGGGGAGGGGAGATTATAGAAGAGGGTAAAAGGGGTCAAATATATGGTAATATAGGGAGAAGTGACTCTGGGTGATGAACACACAATGTGGTACATAGATGATGTGTTATAGAATTGTACACTTGAAACCTATGTAATTTTACTAATCACTGTCACCCCAGTAAATTTTAATTGAAAAAAAAATTGAATCACAAAAACTGATTTATTTGATCATTAGAAAAGATTCTGAAATAATATTTTTTGTCAAAACCAGACCTTCTTAAATTAATAAAGGTGAACAGAAAAATATCAAAGTAGTTCTCACATGGAAACTTAAAATATTAAATCTTTATTGGAAAATTTTGCATGTCAGGGATGTACTTAATCTTATCAGGAAGAGCACTATTATGAATGTGGTTGGAATTATTACCATAGGAAGAATTCTAATGCAAAAATGTGATGTATGATAGTCTAAAAGTCAAATCCAGTATCAGTAAATATGTTCTTTTTGGTTTGCAAGTATATAGTTTTTACTTTAATTTGTTGTCATTGTTCAGAAATTAAGGTTTTCAGATTTCTAGCTTCTCTTGGGAAAAATCTGGCAGTACTGGGCTGCAAGCTGAGTGGTTCAGCTGAACTCTTCAGATAATGGTATAAAGCTCATTCATCATAGTTCTCATAATTTCCAATTGTTGTTTTAATCTGATTCATTTATTTTGTATCTGTATTAACTCCTACAAATATCTGCATTTGCAATCTATGTGCTCACCTGTATCAGTATTATCAAATATTTTACTGACAGTTCAATGTTGTATACAATCCTTGATAAGAAACTCTTATTGTTAATTGTTTAAAAATTATTTCTGATAAGCAGGAACAAAATAAATCTATACATATAATAATGTTGGGTAGGTGGCATATTACACTTAAAAGTAGCTGATTAGTTGACCAACAAGAGGTGATATTGTAAAATCTACTGAGATCCTAGAACTCTAGCCATAGAGATAAGTTTATATGAAGATAACATTATTTCTTGATTAGAAATTGAATGTATTCCTCTTCACAGAACAGCACAAAGAATCAGACTGAACTTGACACATTTGTTTCTGAATTTACATGTTATTTTACTTTTTGTATTTTGCCTTGAAAGCAAAATTATTTAAAATGTACTTCTATGGAACAAATTCTAATATCAACTGTATTTCTTTTTAGCATACAAACGGTTGGATGGTTCCACTGAATGTTGTAACAATCACAGTCTCACAAATGTGTGCTTTTCCTACACAAATAATTTTAATAAGCATTTGGTAAGTTGTGAAACAGTTTTGCTTGTTTTATATAATTATTACAAAATAAGTATATAGAATTAAAATGGAATGTATAAACTTTCTCTTTTATTCTATGTGCTTTATATCATTTATTAAAATCCCTATACATATTTCATATGTTACATTTCTTTGACAATCTTTAGATTTTCACTGTGGTAAGATCTTACTTGGTCAGATCTCACTTGAATCTAATTTGTAGGAAGTACATAAAAATGTCATTTCTTTCAAATAAGCCATATTCGTAATATGCTAGATGACATGAAAAATCTTAAAGAAAAATAAGTTGGATTTTTCTTTTTTGTAAAATTGTTAAGCAACTAATTATTTTTTTTGTTTGTTTATAGCATACATGTCTACCTATCCGGAAGGCAGTCGAAGCCACTCAAGTTTGTAGAACCAATAAAGATTGTAAACAAGGATCCACTTTCTGTACAGTGCCTTCTTTGGAAATTCATACTCGCTTAATTAAAGTGAGACATCCACCTCAAATCGATACGTTGTACATAGGACATCCACTGAATCTTCACTACACAGGTGGGTATTATATTGATAGGCTCACAGAAAATCATCACATATATTCTCAATGCTATAAATTCAGTGCAGATGCTTGCATTGAGTTTATTAATTTGATCACTTACCAATGTTATCTATATCCTCAGACATTAAATGAAATTTAAGCAGTAGGAAAAATGAGTTTGCAAAAGACCGATGCTGTTGAAGCCCATCTCTTCACATGGAAAGTGACATATTTCCCACATAATTTATTTGACTTGGTCACAAATGACAACATTTATTAAATTATATGAAAAATGTTTATTCTGTTTCCCCAAAACAATGGCAAGAGCTGAATGCTCTAGAGAATGCATTCATAAATTTTGTATAAATATAATTTCAAACCTGAGCCACCTAATTCTAATAGAGACAACATGATTGATCTATATGTATAGTATGGTCATATAGCTGAACAGCGTATAATCTAATTCATTTCCTATGAGTTTTTCTGTGTTACTTTATTTTCAGATTAATCCTATTCTTTTTTATATATATTGAAAAATTTTTTAAATAAGTACATTTGCGGTGACAATGGTTAGTAAAGTTACATGGGTTTCAAGTATACAATTCTGTAAAAGATCATCTATGTATTATAGGTGTTCACCACCCAGGGTCAGTTCTCCTTCTGTTACCATATATTTGATCCCTTTTACTATCCCTCTCCCCTCTTACCCTCTGGTAACCACTAAACTATCGTGTCTATCAGTTTTTGTATGAATATACTCTCTGTTCTCTTCTTCTATTTCTGATATGCCCATTTTCTTTTATTTATCTTTCTGATGGACTCACAAAGTTCTTACAGAGTTCTTTCATTTCTTTTAACTCTCAAGTCTCTCTCTTCTTCCATCTCTGTCATTTCCATATTTTTTATTTATTTATTGGGATGACAATTGATAGTAAAATTACATAAATATTAGGTGTACAACTCTGTATTACGTCATCTATAAATCCCATTGTGTGTTCACCACCCAGAGTCAGTTCTCCTTCCATCACCATATATTTGATCCCCCTTACACTCATCTCCCACCTTCCACCCCCCTTACCCTCTGGTAACCACTAAACTATTGTTTGTGTCTATGAGTTTTTGTTTCTCATTTGTTTGTCTTGTTCTTTTGTTGTTTTTGGCTTATAGACCACATATCAGGGAAATCAGATGGTTCTCTGCTTTTTCTGAATGACTTATTTCTCTGAGCATTAAGCTCTCAAGATCCATCCATGTTGTCACAAATGTTCCTATATCATCTTTTCTTACCACCGAATAGTATTCCATTCTATATATATACCACAACTTCTTTATCCATTCATCTTTCGAAGGACATTTTGGTTGTTTCCATGTCTTGGCCACCGTAAACAAAGATGCATTGAACATTGGAGCACACATGTCTTTATGTATAGATGTTTTCAGATTTTTGGGGTAGAGACCCAAGAGAAGGATTACTGGGTCATATGGTAATTCTATTTGTAATTTTTTGAGGAACCTCCACACTGCCTTCCATAACGGCTGCACCAGTCTGCATTCCCACCAACAGTGTATGAGGGTTCCTTTTCTCCACAGCCTCTCCAACACTTGTTACTATTTGTCTTGTTGATGATAGCCATTCTGACTGGGGTGAGGTGATATCTCATTGTGGTTTTGATTTGCATTTCTCTGATGATTAGTGATGTTGAGCATTTTTTCATATGTCTATTTGCCATTTGTATGTCCTCTTTGGAGAAATGTCTCTTCAGGTCCTCTGCCCATTTTTCAATTGGGTTGTTTGTTTTTTTGTTGTTGAGTTGCATGAGTTCCTTGTATATTTTGGACATTAGCCCCTTATCAGAGGCACTGTTTGCAAAAATCTTCTCCCATTCAGCTGCTTGCCTCTTTATTTTGTCAATGGTTTCTTTTGCTGTGCAGAAGCTTTTAAGTTTCATATAGTCCCATTCGTTTCTTTTACCTTTTACTTCCATTGCCTTTGGAGTCAAGTTCATAAAATGCTCTTTGAACCCAAGGTCCATAAGTTTAGTACCTATGTTTTCTTCTATGCAGTTTATTGTGTCAGGTCTTATGCTTAAGTCTTTGATCCATTTTGAATTAACTTTGGTACATGGTGACAAATAGCAGTCCAGTTTCATTCTTTTGCACGTAGCTATCCAATTCTCCCAGCACCATTTATTGAAGAGGCTGTCTTGCTCCATTGTATGTTTTTAGCTTCTTTGTCAAAAATTATCTGTCCATATTTATGTGGTTTGATTTCTGGGTTCTCCATTCTATTCCATTGGTCTATGTGTCTGTTTTTCTGCCAATACCATGCTGTTTTGATTATTGTAGCCCTGTAGTACAAGCCAAAGTCAGGAAGTGTGATACCTCCATTATAGTTCTTTTTCTTAAGATTGCTTTGGCTATTCGGGGTCTTTTGTGGTTCCAAACAAATCTGATGATTTTTTTGTTCTATTTCTTTAAAAAATGCCATTGGGATTTTGATGGGGATTGCATTAAATCTGTATATTGCTTTGGGTAATATGGCCATTTTAACTATGTTGATTCTTCCAATCCATGAGCACGGAATGTCTTTCCATTTCTTTGTGTCTTCTTCAATTTCTTTCAAAAATGTCTTATAGTTTTCAGCATATAGGTCTTTCACATCCTTGGTTAAGTTTATTCCTAGGTATTTTATTCTTTTTGCTGCAATTGCAAAAGGAATTGTTTTTTGTATTTCTTTTTCTCAGATTTCATTGTTAGTATATAGGAATGCAATGGACTTTTCTACGTTGGTTTTGTAGCCAGCAACTTTACTGTATTCATTGATTGTTTCTAATAGTTTTGGTAGAGTCTTTAAGGTTTTCTATATATAGTATCCTGTCATCTGCAAAGAGTGATAATTTAACTTCTTCATTCCCAATTTGGATGCCTGTTATTTCTTTCTCTTGCCTGATTGTTCTGGCAAGGACTTCCAACACTATGTTGAAAAGCATAGGTGATACGGGACAGCCTGTCATGTTCCTGAATGTAGAGCAAAGGGCTTCAATTTTTCACCATTAATTATGAGATTAGCTGAGCATTTGTCACATACAGCTTTTATTATTTTAAGGTATTTTCCTTCTGTACATATCTGATTAAGTGTTTTAATCATAAATGGATGTTGTATCTTGTCAAATGCTTTTTCTGCATCAATTGATATAATCATATGATTTTTGTCTTTTATTTTGTTTATGTGATGTATCACATTGATGGAGTTGCAGATGTTGAACCATCCTTGTGCCCCGAGGATGAACCCCACTTGGTCGTGATGAATTATATTTTTAATGCATTGTTGCATTCGATTTGCTAGCATTTTGTTTAGGATTTTTTTATCTGTATTCATCAGAGATATTGGTCTGTAGTTTTCTTTTCCTGTGTTGTCCTTAACAGGTTTTGTTATCAGGGTAATGTTGACCTCATAAAATGAGTTAGGGAGTACTGTCCCTTCTTCAATTTTTTGGAAGAGTTTGAGCAGGATTGGTATTAGATCCTCTTTGAAGGTTTGGTAGAATTCACTAGTGAAGCCATCTGGTCCCGGACTTTTGCTTTTGGGAAGGTTTTGGATGACTGATTCAATTTCGTTACTGGTGATCGGTCTGTTTAGATTTTCCAGTTCTTCATGGTTCAGCCTTGGAAGGCTATATGTTTCTAAGAACTTGTCCATTTCTTCTAGGTTATTGAATTTGGTGGCATATAGTCCTTCATAGTATTCTTGGATGATCCTTTGTATTTCTGTGGTGTCCATGATAACTTCCCTTTTTTCATTTCTGATTTTGTTAATTAGTGTCTTCTCTCTTTTTATCTTAGTGAGTCTAGCCAAGGGTTTGTCAATTTTGTTAATCTTTTCAAAGAACCAGCTCTTTGTCACATTAATTTTTTCTATTGTCTTTTTGTTCTCTATTTCATTTAGTTCTGCTCTGATTTTTGTTATTTCCTTTCTTCTGCTGACCTTGGGTTTCACTTGTTCTTCTTTTTCTAGTTCTTTAAGGTGTAACATGAGGTTATTTATTTGGGATTTTCTTGTTTCTTGAGATAGGCCTGTAATGATATAAATTTCCTCTTAAAACTGCTTTCGCTGCATCCCAAAATTTTGGTAGGATGTATTTTCATTGTCATTTGTTTCTATGTATCTTTTGATCTCTCCTCTAATTTCTTCTTTGACCCAGTTCTTTAAAAGTATGTTGTTTAATCTCCATGTATTTGTGTTTTTCCTGCTTTCTTTTTGCAGTTGATATCCAATTTCAAAGCCTTGTGATCAGAGAATATGCTTGGTATGATTTCAACCTTCTTAAATTTGTTGAGGTTAGTTTTATGTCCCAATATATGGTCTATCCTTGAGAATGTTCCACGTACACTAGAAAAGAATGTATAGTCTGATGTTTTAGGATGAAGTGCTCTATAAATGTCAATTATGTCCATTTCATCTAATGTGTCATTCAGGGCTGCTATTTCGTTATTTATTTTCTGTTTGGATGATCTATCCATAGCTGTCAACGATGTATTTAAGTCCCCTAGTGTAATTGTGTTTTGGTCAGTTTCTCCCTTTAGTTCTGTTGGTAGTTGCTTGGTATATTTCGGTGCTCCCTGATTGGGGGCATAAATATTGATGACTTTTATGTCTTCTTGTTGTATAGTCCCCTTTATCATTATAAAATGTCCATCTTCATCTCTTGTTACCTTTTTCACCCTGAAGTTTCTTTTGTTTGATATCAGTACAGGTACACCTGATTTTCTCTGGGTACCATTTGCTTGGAGTGTCAATTTCCACCCTTTCACTTTGAGCTTCTGCTTGTCCTTGTAGCTGAGATGCGTCTCTTGGAGACAGCTTTTGGTTGGGTTTAGTTTTTTGTTCCAATCTGATACTCTGTGCCTTTTTATTGGTGAGTTCAGTCCATTTACATTTATGGTGATTATAGATATGTGAGGATTTCCTTTCATCCTATCTTTAGTTTTCTGGTAAGACTGTGTCTCCATTGTTTCTTTGTCTGTTATTTCTGTGTGATGGTATTCTATGATGTTTCCCTCTGTTTCTTCTTTTATTACAGTATATATTTCAGTTCTGGATTTGTTTGAGTGGTTACCTTTAAGTTTATGTAAAAGAAAGTTTGATATTTAGATTATTTCATTTTCTTCAGCACGCTTACTTTCTCCATTCCCATATTCCGGTTCAGGCCTTACTCTTCCCCTTTTTATATTTTGGTTGCCACAAATTGTCCCTATTGATGGGGTCGAATAGCCTCCTTTAGTATTTCTAGTAGTTCAGGTCGTGTGTTAGAAAATTCCCTCAGCTTCTGTATGTCTGGAAAGGTCTTTATTCCTCCTTCATACCTAAAGGATATCTTTGCTGTATATATTATTCTTGGCTCATAATTTCTCTCTTTCAATAGTTTGAATATTTGTTCTACTGCCTCCTGGCTTGTAGAGTTTCTGCTGAAAAATCTGATGATAATCTAATGGGCTTTCCTTGTAGGTTACCATCTTCTTTTGCCTGGCTGCCTTGAGGATTCTCTCTTTGTTGTTGTTTTTAGACAGCTTCAATAAAATTTGCCTTGGAGAAGGCCTTTTGGGATTCAGGTAATTAGGTGTTGTATTTGCTTCCTGGTGGGAAGGGGTAGCTAGTCTCCATGCCTATGTCTTCTGTCCTCTGCCTGGCAGTGAGGGCTTAAACCGCTGTTTTCACCCTCCTTCCCGCAGTCTTTGCGCCAAGGTCCCTGCCGGGAGCGTTGTTTCCTGCCATGTTACATGCTGATCCCTCTGGTGTGACTGTGGGCCTTAAGGATAGCTCTAGTTGTCTGAATTTTTTCTCTCTTGCAATTGTACTAGGTCTGGAATTTAGGGAGCTCCAAGCTCCTGTCCTTGTCCTGCAGCCTGTAGCCTGTGGCCGCAACTCCGCAATTCCTGCCTCCTCCGCTAGCCCAATTTGCCCACCTTAGGATTATTCCAACTGCATGTCTTGGGCTTGCCTGTTTGCTGAGCAGGGAGTCCTTGTGCTTAAGTCTTTGATCCATTTTGAATTAACTTTGGTACATGGTGACAAATAGCAGTCCAGTTTCATTCTTTTGCACGTGGCTATCCAATTCTCCCAGCACCATTTATTGAAGAGGCTGTCTTTGCTCCATTGTACGTTTTTAGCTTCTTTGTCAAAAACTATCTGTCCATATTTATGTGGTTTTATTTCTGGGTTCTCAATTCTATTCCATTGGTCTATGTGTCTGTTTTTCTGCCAATACCATGCTGTTTTGATTATTGTGGCCCTGTAGTACAAACCAAAGTCAGGAAGTGTGATACCTCCATTATAGTTCTTTTTTCTTAAGATTGCTTTGGCTATTCGGGGTCTTTTGTGGTTCCAAACAAATCTGATGATTTTTTGTTCTATTTCTTTAAAATATACCATTGGGATTTTGATGGGGATTGCATTGAATCTGTATATTGCTTTGGGTAATATGGCCATTTTAACTATGTTGATTCTTCCAATCCATGAGCACGGAATGTCTTTCCATTTCTTTGTGTCTTCTTCAATTTCTTTCAAATAAGTCTTATAGTTTTCAGCATATAGGTCTTTCACATCCTTGGTTAAGTTTATTCCTAGGTATTTTATTCTTTTGCTGCAATTGCAAAAGGAATTGTTTTTGTATTTCTTTTCTGAGATTTCATTGTTGATATATAGGAAGGCAATGGACTTTTGTGCGTTGATTTTGTAGCCAGCAACTTTACTGTATTCGTTGATTGTTTCTAATAGCTTTTTGGTGGAGTCTTTAGGGTTTTCTATATATAGCATCATGTCATCTGCAAAGAGTGATAATTTAACTTCTTCATTCCCAATTTGGATGCCTTTTATTTCTTTCTCTTGCCTGATTGCTCTGGCAAGGACTTCCAACACTATGTTGAAAAGCAGAGGTGATAGGGGACATCCCTGTCGTGTTCCTGAACGTAGAGCAAAGGGCTTCAGTTTTTCTCCATTAATTATGAGATTAGCAGAGGGCTTGTCATATATGGCCTTTATTATGTTAAGGTATTTTCCTTCTATACCTATTTTATTAAGTGTTTTAATCATAAATGGATGTTGTATCTTGTCAAATGCTTTTTCTGCATCAATTGATATAATCATATGATTTTTGTCCTTTATTTTGTTTATATGATGTATCACATTGATGGATTTGCGTATGTTGAACCATCCTTGTGCCCCGGGGATGAACCCCACTTGGTCGTGATGAATAATCTTTTTAATGCATTGTTGTATTCGGTTTGCTAGAATTTTATTTAGGATTTTTGCATCTGGGTTGATCAGAGATATCGGTTTGTAGTTCTCATTTTTTGTGTTGTCCTTACCAGGTTTTGGTATCAGGGTAATGTTGGCCTCATAAAATTAGTTGGGGAGTACTGTTTCTTCTTCAATTTTTTGGAAGAGTTTGTGCAGAATTGGTATTAGATCCTCTTTGAAGGTTTGGTAGAATTCACTAGTGAAGCCGTCTGGTCCCGGACTTTTGCTTTTGGGAAGGTTTTGGATGACTGATTCAATTTCATTGCTGGTGATCGGTCTGTTTAGATTTTCCAGTTCTTCATGGTTCAGCCTTGGAAGGCTATATGTTTCTAAGAACTTGTCCATTTCTTCTAGGTTGTTGAATTTGGTGGCATATAGTCCTTCATAGTATTCTTGGATGATCCTTTGTATTTCTGTGGTGTCCGTGATAACTTCCCTTTTACGTTTCTGATTTTGTTAATCAGTGTCTTCTCTCTTTTTATCTTAGTAAGTCTAGCCAAGGGTTTGTCAATTTTGTTAATCTTCTCAAAGAACCAGCTCTTTCTCATGTTAATTTTTTTCAATTGTCTTGTTCTCTATTTCATTTATTTCTGCTCTAATTTTTGTTATTTCCTTTCTTCTGCTGACCTTGGGTTTTACTTGTTCTTCTTTTTCTAGTTCTTTAAGGTGTAACATGAGGTTATTTATTTGGGAGTGTTTTTTTTCCTTGAGATAGGCCTGTAATGGGATAAATTTCCCTCTTAAAACTGCTTTTGCTGCATCCCAAAAATTTTGGTAGGATGTATTTTCATTGTCATTTGTTTCTATGTATCTTTTGATCTCTCCTCTAATTTCTTCTTTTAAGTCTCAAGTCTCTTTCTTCTTCTATCTGTGTAATTTCCAGGTCTCTATCTTCGATGTCACTGATTCTTTCCTCCATCTGGTCAACTCTACTACCTAAGCTGGTTATTTCATTCTTAATTTCTTCTATTGAGTTCTTAATCTCCAGAAATTCTATTTGGTTCTTTTTTAAAATTTCAATCTCTTTCGTAAAATGCTCATGCTGTTCTTTAATTGAGTTTCTGAGTTCCTTTAACTGCCTATCTGTGTTTTCTTGTATCTCGTTGAGTTTTTTCAGAACTGCAGTCTTGAATTCTCTGTCATTTAAGTCACATATATCTGTATCTTTAAGTGCCTTTTCTGGAGATTTTTCACTTTCTTTCTGAGCTATCTTGTTGCCTTGGTTATTCATGGCGATTACTGGTTTACTATTTCTCTTCCTAGACATCTACAGGAGTGACTTCTGCAACAAGTTGATAGGAAGAGGTCTTTCTTTTGTTTTCCAGTACTTGTTGGTAGAACGTTTTACTTTTTCTCCGACTGCAGGCTTTTTTTTTTCCTGTCTCACAAGGTAGTGCTATGTTTTCTCTGCACTATTCCAGCTTCTCACACACTGGGGGGATTCCCTGGGAGATGGGCTTCTCCTCTGTTAATAGTTCGTCTAGGTCACAGGGCGCAGTGTCCTGGTGGGTATGCGGAGAGCTTTTGATGTTCCAAAGCTCTTCCAGCTCCTGATTCAGAGCCCGTATGTTTCAGCAGTTATGTTTACTCCTGTAGGGATCCGCCCAGATAGGTGGGGCCAGGGGCGGGGTGAGCTGTGAGAGGTGGCTCAGAGCAATGGCAGCGACCACCACCACAGCCGGTCCTGCTTCCACAGCTCTCTCCCCTTTGCCGGAACTAGTTGGGCTGTGAATTTGTGATTCTGGGCCACAGTTCTCAAATATAGCAAATTTTCTGTTGTTTTGATCTGACACTGCTACTGTTTTGCTTCTAGCACCGGGCAGGTGTGGGCGGGGCGAGCTCTGGGAGGGTAGGGAGGGGGCGGCTAGTCTCAGTGCCTAAGGCTCCATTCTCTGTTCGGCAGTGAGGGCTTAAACCACCGTTTTCAGCCTTTTTCCCTCAGTCTTTACTCCGAGGTCTCTGCCGTGAGCGTTGTGTTCAGCCGAGGTATATGCTGTCCCCTCAGCCCTGTGGAGCCCTGGCAGAGCCCTAGCAGTCCGAGTTCTTCCCTCACTCGCAGCTGCGGTAGTTTCGGGAAGCAGCGAGCTCGGTGCACTGAGCTAGGTCTGCGTTCTGCGCCCGCGCGGCTCCGTCTCCGCGCACTTCTCCCTTTCCTCCTCCCTCCACTCACGCAAATCTCCCACCTGTAGGTGATTTCAGTCGGTAGTGGGCCTCTTCGTCTTGCCTGTCTGCTGTGCAGGGAGTCCTTTGTGGAGTTTTTGTTGTTCGATTCGTTGTAAATTCCAGGGGAGCTTTACAGAGGCTCACCTCACTCCACCATATTTCCGGAACTCATGTTACTTTTTATAAGGCTTTCAATTCATACAGCCTGTGACACCCTCGTTATTTATTAGTGTGATAGTGTGTGACTCTAGACTACACATATTAAATATAGCCCTGTATTTTTAAAATGTCATCAATTACACTAATTCAAGAGTTTGTTCCATGGGCTCTCTGTAATTAGAAGAGTTTTAACTGTTTGAACAAACACTATGGACAATGGAATCCACAGACTGGAAGAGAGTTTAATAATCCACTGGTCTTAATCCTGTTTAAACAATGAAATAAAAGTGAGACTGGAAATATGTTGGGAGTATAATAATGGGAGTAAATGTGATTTTAAGATTATTCTGCTTTGAAAGGGTAAAAACTCTCGTTGGTGGTAATTCTAGTATATATTTTTTAAGTTATTCTCTGTATTTTGTAGTTGTAATGGGTATACAATCAGTTTTCTCTTACTCTAACCTCAAAATTGAAGTGCGTACTGGAGTCTGAATTTGTGCATTACAATGTTTTGCTAAGTGATCTAGATAATGATTGGGTTTTGTATATAAGCTAGATAGTCTGCTTATGATGTTTGGGAAGGGCTTTGCTCAACATTTTAATTGGCTAACTCAATATTTGATTATTTTTTTGGAAAGTCTGGTTCAGTGTTGATAAAAATTCATAATGCTGTGGCTTATGTGGTATGAATAATATTGTTTTTCTCTTTTAGTGAGCATAACCAGTTTTGTCCCACGTTTCAACTTTCTAAGCATAGATCTGCCTGTGGTTGTGGAGACATTTGTCAAGTATCCTTTCTAGTGTGAAAGTGTTTATAGGATGTCACTTAGACAAAATACTTAACATGTTTTAATGTTTAAAAATTGTAGAATTTGAATAAACTGAACAATTTGGAAGACTTTATTTTTATTGTTTTGAATCTTTATTAATTTCTTAAAACTACAGTTGATGTACAATATTATATTAGTTTCAAGTGTACAACATAATGATTTGTCATTTATATACCTTACAGAGTTATCACAATAAGTCTGGTAATCATCTGTCATTGTAGATAGTTATACAACATCATACACTCTATTCCCTATGCTGTATGTTGTACCCCTGTAACTTATTTTATAGCTGGGATTTTGTATTTTTTAATCCCTTTCCCCTTTTCAGCCTTTTCCTATTCCCCTTTGGCAACCATCAAGTTGTTCTCTGTATCTATGACTTTATTTTTGTTTCATTTAGTTTATTTGTTTTGTTTTTTTCAAGTTTCACATATAAGTGAAATTATATGGTATTTGTCTTTCTCTATCTGACTTATTTCACCCAGTATGATAGCCGCTACGCCCATCCATATTGTAACAAATAGCAAGGTTTTATTTTTTTATCGCTGAGTGATTGTCCACTACAGATATATGTACATATATTTTATAATGGTTAACATTGAAACAATTTGAATAATCCTATAACTTTTTAAAAAATTAAATCACTAACTCTCAAAAACAGAAAATACCAGGCTCATAATGGGTTCACTAATGAAGTCCACCAAACATTAAAGGAAGGAGTTATTCCAATTCTCTGCAATCTCTTATAGAATGTGAAAGCAGAGGAAATGCTTTGTAAGTCATTCAGTGAGGACAGCAATTACCTAATACAAAAGTCAGACAAACAGACAACTTAATAATATGTGTTATCTGCAAGAAATATATATATATATATATATATATATATATATATATATATATATATATATATTTACATATATATGTATATATATTCACATATATATGTATATATATATTTATTTGGTGTAAAAGTAATTGCGGTTTAAAAGGTTAAAAATAATTGTAAAAACTGCAATTACTTTTGCACCAACCTAATATATATTAGGTTGGTGCAAAAGTAATATATATAATATATAGGGTTAGGGATTTATCTATATATATAATATATATTTATATATATTATATGTATTTTATATATTATATATATGTATATACATATATATATAGATAATCTTCTCAATCCGTTAATCTTTTTTATTCAATCCGCTGATCTTTTAATGGGCACTTAGATTGCTTCCATATCTCAGCAATTGTAAGTAATGCTGCATTGAATATAGGGATGTATATGTCTTCTTGAATTATGGTTTTCAGATAAAAACCCAGAAGTGGAATTGCTGGGTCATATGGTCGTTTAATTGTTTATTTTTTGAGGATCCTCCATACTGTTTTCCATAGTGGCTGCACCTATTCACAATCCCACCAACAGTGCATGAGAGTTCCCTTTTCTCCACATCCTCACCTATGCTTGTTATTTGTTGCTGTATTGGTGATAGCAATTCTACAGGAGTGAGGTGGTTATCTCATTGTGCTTTGCATTTGTAAATTTCTTTCCTCAATGATTTGCCAAAAAAAAAATCAAAACCCAAAAATGTTTTGTTTTTATTTTTAATATACCAAAAAAGAAAAATGCCCTGGTTATGTGGCTTTGTTTCAGAGAAATTTTGTGCAATCACCTGATATATTATAGCAAATTAAGTGACTCTCATTGGTCAAAATCCTAAATTTCCTAATATACAAGATCTATTAAGTTTGTGAACTTGTTGAAACAATGTTGCTAACCTTTTTTGATATCACAGAGATTATTCATTATGATTTTGTACCAATGGACAAACAGTTAACCAAGTTTACTATTTGGAATTCCTGAAAACGCTGCATGAAAAAGTTAGACGACCTGAACTTTTTGCCAACAATTCATGGCTCTCGCATCATGTCAATGCACCAGCTCAAATGACACTGTCCATGAGGGAGTTTTCAGCCAGTAAACAACTGTATTGAAACACCCTCCCTACTCACCATTGATCTTGCCCTGAATGACTTCTTACTGCACCCGAAGATAAAGGGAATATTGAAAGGAAGACATTTTGCTGACATTCAGGACATTGAGGTTAATAACGATGACAGCTCTGATGGCCATTGTAGAAAAAGAGTTCCAAAATTGCTTTGAAAGGTGGACTAGGCACTGGCATTGGTGCATAGCTTCCCAAGGGGAGTGCTTCGAAGGTACCTGTAGTTATATTCAGCAGTGAGGTATGTAACTTTTCCTAGGATGAGTTCATGAACTTAATTTTCTGATCCTGTAAGATAATACTTTATATGGATAAAAAAGTATTTTTTTCCTCACTTACATATTTCAGTTCATTTCCCTGATATATCATTAAATATTTAGATTAGGCGTCTACAGACTTTTGTCTCTAAAAGGCAAGATACAAAATATGTTATCTTTTGCAGGCCATATGATCACTTAACATATGTTCAATTCCAAAGTCATCAATGTGAAAGCAGCCATAGACAATATTTGAAACAAAAATAATATGATGTATTGCAGTAATATTTTACTTACAAAAATCAGATGATAGATTAAAGATGGCCTGTGGGCTCTATTTTGTTGATGCCTAATTTAGACATCCTTTTTGGAAGCTCATTAGAGATCACTTTTTATGTGGCAGGCCCATACTTTATCCAAGGAATTTGTGCCTTAATTTTGCTTAAAATTACTAGAGCTATTAAAAAGGAATTTCTACTTTCCAGTCCACATTTAGAAAATGCCACCCCATCCAACCAAAAGCTGAACAAACTGAAAAATCACCACTCTTCATACATCTATCAGATTAGCGAGGTTGCAGGACAATGTTTTTTTTAAAAAAAAATGGAGAAAACAGTTTGGTACAGAAAATCACAAGTTGCTAGAGTGGAATCCCACAAACAGAAACATCCGTGGGAACAAGCTCTAGGTAGGAAAACTGCATTGTAATTTGTGAATTCCTAGAAGCTCAGTGTTGATGATTCAGAGAAGTAAAAAACTTCAAGGACACACAGTCATAGAGGGAAACCATGCTTGTGTGGAAACCATTAACTCTGCTAGGTTCTTACAGTGAAATGGCAGAAAAATCTCCTCCTTCCATCAGAGGGAGAGGAAAAATGACCATTTTCAAATTGGGCAGAGTACTCTGTTCTTAAGGTCTTCCCTCAGAAGAAACTATTTTTACTAGAGTTTAACCTGCTGGGGTTTTATCAGATCCTGAGAAATGACAGTTCCCAACTCCAGCCACCTGTACCCATCCTGTACCCCCTAAAACGACATGAGGAGAAGAGAAGGGAATGAGTGGCACTGGTGAAATTCATAACAGGGCAGAGACTCACCAAAACACTGAGTCCTAATGATAGGAGAACTAAACACGCTCTCCACACAGATTTAACCACCACTTCATTAAAGGCCTATTTACTGTAGTTTTGCATAGTATATCATATCCACCATTAATAAGAAAGCATACTAAAAGGCAAAAACACAATTTGAAGAGTCTAAACAAGCACCAGAATCACAATCAGGTATGGCAGGAATAATGAAATTATCAGATCAGGAATATAACCTATGATTAATATGTTAACATCTTTATGATAAAAGTAGACAAAATATAAGAACTGACGGATAATGTAAACAGAGAAATAGAATTTCTAAAACAAAGAATCAAAGAAATTCTAAAAATCAAAAACATTACAGAAGAAATAAAGCCTTTGAGGGATTCATTATTGAACACAACTGAGAAAAATATCTGAGCTTGAGAATTTGACAATAGAAATTTCCAAACTGAAAAGTAAGGAGAAAAGAAGACTGTGGGAAAAAAGAGAACAGAATATCCAAACACTGAGACCATCACAAAAAGTGTAATACAGGTATAATTAAGGAATACCAGGAAAAGAAACAGCTAGGAGCAGAAGCAATATTGAAGCGATAAACTGACAATTTCCCCTAAAATGTCAGATACTAGACCCCAAATCCAAAAAGTTTAGAACACCAAGCAGGCTAAATTCCAAAAGTCTATCCATAGGCATATTAAAACTGCAGTAAATTAAAAAGAAATCGTGAAAGAAGCCAGAGGACAAAATTACCAATAGAGGAGTATGATAAGAATTATATCCATCTTCTCAGAAATCATTCAAGCAAGCAGAGGGTGCTTGAAATATTTAAAACTCTGAGAGAAGAAACCACTAACATAGAATTCTGCACCCTGTGAAATTGTTTTTCAAAAGTAAAGGAAAAATAAAGACTTTCTCAAACAAAACTGAAATTGTTGCTAGTAGACCTGCCTTGCAAGAAATGTTAAAAGAAGTTCTTCAGAGGAAAGGACGATGATATGTCTGAAATTCAGATCTACATGAAGAAAGGAAGAACATTAGAAATGGATAAGTGAAGGTAAAATTAAAACTTTTATTTTTCTTTATTGATCTAACAGGCAACAGTTTGGTTAAAATAATAGCAACAATATTTTTGGTTATGCATGTGTATGTACAAATGAAATGAAAGAGAAATGAAATGAAAGAGAAATCACAAGAAATGAGAGGGGGGGAATTGTCGCGTCCTGCATGACAAAAGTTGTGGGGAGCAAGGAGGGCGGCGCAGGGTTAAGAAAAGACACTAGACAAGAACAGAGTGCAAGCGGGGCCAAGGGACTCCAGCCTCAAATCGGGCCACTGAATAGCTTTTATTAGTTAAGTGAGGAAGTAAAGGAACTAAAGCTTGTTAATCTCAAGATCTGTGAATCCCATAAATTGTAATAGGAAACTGATTCAAACCAATCACCCTTGCCTGCAGGCAGCAGAACTGAAAGTCTCAGGATGTATGTACCTCCCCAAGGGACAAAACCTTTATATATATATATGAATAGATGGAGAGCACATCATTGAATCATTTTCGCTGCAGGTTGTGGGAAGGAATGCATCCACAGAGGCAGAGGCTCTCCTTAGCCAGGGGAAGGTGGGGGGGGCTGTGTCTACCTCTTTAGACCCCATGAGTCCCCCAGATGGTCCCCACGGGGCTCTGTCTGGCTTGGATTGTCCTCGCATAGGGAATCTTACCCGACATTGACTAACCAGATATCTTTTGGAGCCAAACAGGGAGACAGAAGGTGTAAACACAAAGGTGAAGCAAAGTCCCTGAAGGGATCCTCACAGACTCTCCTTTCTTTAGGGGCAGGTACGAGGAAACAGATGGGTAGGCTGCTGCGTGACAACAGGGAATTTGGAATATTTTGTTATTATAAAGAACTTGTACTACCTGTGAATTAGAATAGGGTTTATTCGAAAGTGGACATGGGTGAGAAAATGTATATTGCAAACTCTAGTACAACCACTTAAATAATAACATTTATGTATATGTATATACATATATACACACATAATATTCTAAGCAAGGAGAAAAATAGAATCATAAAAAAAGCACAAAAGTCAAAAAAATAGTAAAATACAAAAATGGAAACAAGAGTTTTGATTTTGGGTGGTGAACACAATGCAATACGTAGATCATGTATTATAGAATTGTACACTTGAAACCTATATAATTTTATTAACCAATGTCACCCTAATAAATTTAATTTTTAAAAATGATTTTTAGTTAATGTATTATTTCCTAGGAATTAAATGGCTTTAAAATGTAAACAAAGAACAAAGACAATGAATAGAAGACAGTAACAAATGTGATAAATGTCAACTCAAATATATCAGCAATCACTTCAAATGTCAAATATTTAAATATACTAATTAAAAGATTGTTAAACTGGATCAAAAAACAATACATAACTATATGTTGTCTGCAAAAAACCCACTTGAAATATAAAGAAACACACATATTAAAAGTAACAGGATAGAGAAAGACATACCAAGATATAATATTCATTAAAAGAAAGTTGAAATAACTATGTTAATTTTACACAGGGTAGCCTTTAGAGCAAAGAAGTTTATCAGAAGTAAAAAGGGAAATTCATAATGATAAATGGGGCACTATTCCAAGAAGAAATAACAATCAATGTGTATGCATCTAACAACAGTTTAAAATATACAAAGAACAAAATTGACAGAACTAAAAGAGAAAGATAAATCCACTACCATTAGTTGGGCAGTTCAACACCTCTTTATGGACAGGTCCAGCCAGCAGAAAATCAATAAGGAGATAATTGACTCAACAGCACCATCAGTCAACTGGATATAATGGCATCTGCAGGTTATGTTATCCTGCAGCAGCAGAATACACATTCTTCTCATGGAAGATCACGTGGCATGTTTACCAAGATATGTCACATTCTGGACCACAAAACACACCTGAAAGCTAAAAAGGAATAGAAAGCATATAATGTCTGTTCTCAGGCATTAATCCCACAGTGGGATTAATCTAGAAATCAGTAATAAAAATATACTTGAGGATCCCAAAATATGTAGAGATTAAATAAAACTTAAAATTTGGGTAAAGAAGGAAATCTCAAGAGAAATAAACAGACACTATGAACTAAATAAAATTACAACATAATATTTGTGGAATGCAGCAAAAAGAATGCTTATAGGGATATATAAAGAGAAATTTTAAAAAGCCGGGGATTAAGACGTACAAAATGATATTTTTAACAAATGGTGCTAGAACAACAGGATGTCCACATGCAAAAGAAAAAATATCAATCTGGATATAAGCTTTTGATTGTTCACAAAAAATTAACTTAAATGTATTACAGACCTAAATGTAAAGTAAAACATTATAAAATTCCTTTGAAATAAAATATGGAAAATATAAATGATCTTGGGTTTAGAGACAATTTGTTAGATTCAACACCAAAGGTACAATCCATAAAAGAAATAATTGATAACCTAGATTTCGTTGAAATTTAAAACTCCCATAGTTTCCTCAAAATATAGAATTACCATATGACCCAGCAGTCCCTTCCCTGGGTATCCAAAAATATCTGAAAACATTTATCCATAAATACATATGTGCTCTGATGTTCATAGTAGCTGTATTTACGGTGGCCAAGACATGGAAACAAAGTGTCCTTTGGTAGATGATTGGATAAAGAAGTTGTGGTTTATATATACACAATGGCATACTATTTGGCAGTAAGAAAAGATGAAATAGTGCCATTTGCCACAACACAGATGGATCCATGGATGGATGGATCTTGGATGGATTATAATGCTAAGCGAAATAAGTCAGACAGAAAAAGTTGAGAGCCATATGATATGACTCATATGTGGGATATAAAACTGAATGCAACAAAGGAACAAGATAAACAAATTAAACAAACACTCATAGACACAGATGATAGTTTAGTGGTTACCAGAGGGTAAGGGGGGAGGAGGTGGTAGATGAGGAGGTGGTAGATGAGGTAGATCAAATAGTTGGTGTTGGAAGGAAAACTGACTCTGGGTGGTGAACACATAATGTGATATATAGATGATGTATTAAAGAATTGTATACTTGAAACCTATGTAATTTGTTTTTTTGTTTGTTTGTTTTAGTTTCTCTACTTTTATTTTTATACAGCATGAGAGGATTAGATGTTTAATGTCTTTTTGGCAAAGAATAGCAAGGAGTTGATATTACAGAATCTTTTTTTTTTTTTGAGTAAAATTTACTGGGGTGACAATTGTTAGTAAAATTACATAGGTTTCAAGTGTACAATTCTGTAATACATAATCTATATATCACATGTGTGTTCACCACCCAGAGTCAGTTCTCCTTCCATCACCGTATACTTGACCCCATTTACCCTCATCTACAACCCCCACTCCCCTTACCCTCCAGTAACCACTAAACTACTGTCTGTGTCTATGAGTTTTTGTTTGTCTTGTTCCTTTGTTGAAACCTGTGTAATTTTACTAATGATTGTCACCCCAATAAATTTTAATTAAAATAATTTTTTTGAAACTCCCAGTGTCTGAAAGATGATGCCAACAAAATGAGAAGAGAAACTACAGGTTTTAGAAATATTTGCTAAAAATACATTTAATAAAGAACTGTTATGTAAATATTCAAAGAAACTGTAAGAAATTAACAATGTCAACTGGCAAAAACAACTCTCCAGAAAATCCACCAAAAGAGCGGTTGTTTGGAAAAAGAAAAAAGAAACAAAAACCATCACTGCAGTGTGGGAACACACACCTCCAACCCAGGGCTCTAATCGGCTGCCCACGTGAAGAATAGCCGGGTTCCAAGATTGCTATTCTATGTATCAGCATTCTTCCCCTGGTAGTTACCACAAATCAAACAGGCAGTCAGGACCAGAAAGTCAACAAAGGGCCTAGCTGCACCCATAGGCCTCCCATTTCTATGGTTAAGCATCTTAAGATGCCAGTTCACTTCTATCAACAATACAGCTTTAAAATGTCCAAAAATCTAGAAAAGAAGATACAGGATGCAAGTAGCATATGAAAAGGTGCTCCACATCATATATCATCAAGGAAATGCAAGTTAAAACAACAAAGAAATCCCACTAATACACCTATTTGAATGGCTAAAATCGAAAATGCTGAGAACACCAAAAGTTAAAGAGGAAGAGAAACAAACCCTTACTCACTGCAGATAGGAATACAAAGTGGTACAATCACTTTGGAAGACAGTTTGGCAATTTCTTACAAAACAATACCCGCTTACCGAGTGATCCAGAAATTATGCTCCTTAGCATTTATATAAAGTCAAAATATGTTCACAACTTTATTCATAATTCCCAGAACTTGGAATCAATAAAGATGTCTATCAGTAATAAATAAAATAAATATATAAACTTAGATACATGCAGACAATAGAATATAATTCAGTGTTTAAAAGAAATAAACTGCCAAAACATGAAAAGACATGGGGATTTAAATGCACATTACTAAATGAATAAAAGCCTCTCTGAAATGTCTACATACTGTATGATTCCACCTATAAGTTATTATAAAAAAGGCAAAACTATAGACAAAAAATAATAGTTAACAGAGTTTAAAGTGAAGAGTGGGATGAAGAGCGCGAGCCCAGAGGATTTGGGGGACAGTGAAACAATTCTATATGTCATTATACATCTGTCAAGACCTACAGAATGCACACAATGAATCTTCAACTATGGACATAGGGTGATATGATGTGTCATTGTAGGTTCATCTATTATAACAAGTGTAACAAATTGGTGCAGTATAAAGATAATGGGGAAGGTTGTATTGTATGACTAAGCTGTACATCAGAACTGTGTTCTTTCTACTTGATTTTGCTGTGAACCTAAAACTCTAAAAATTAAAGTTTATTAATTTAAAAATACGAAGAAATGACCTGTGCTTTGGGAAGAGATTTTTAAAGAGAAATTAGCTATAATCTTTTTTTTTTTTAATTCACTGAAGTATGGTTTCCACTTTGTTCACATTCTTTTCCTTAACTGAGTTTAACCAGGTATCTGATTTCCCTCTCAGGAGCTCTGGCTATTGTTAATGCAGTGCCCTGCTTTGCTTTGGATGGACAGTGGATTTTAAACTCTTTCCTAGATGCCACCCTTACCTCAGTGATTGGAGACAATGATGTTAAAGATCTGATAGGATTTTTCATCTTACTTGGTGGCAGTGTACTTTTGGCTGCCAATATGACCCTGGGACTCTGGATGGTTACAGCACGATAATATTTGCACTTATCTGACAGAATACCTAAGTTACAATATACTGCTATATAGTGTTACAATATAATATTAATATATGGTATTAAATGCCACTCAATACCTTACAGGTATGAAATATAACATCATTCTGTAAAATTGCACCTTAGCCAGCAACTCTGAGCTCCACACACATCCAGAGTATTGAAACTTTGGGGTTGGAGGTAAACAAAAGAAATGAAAGACATATTTACTGACTACATTCTAGTTTTAAAGACTGAACATACACACTTTGGATGCTTGTGGAACGATTTCTAAACAAGTACAAATTCATATAATGGCATTTTGTTCTGTCTGTATATTGTGTTAAAATAGTGTGAAATGAAGAGAATTTGGTAGAATTAATCAGGAAAAACATTTTGAAAAACATCATTAATCAGACTTTGGCCAAGGGAGACGAGTAAGCAATTTTTTGTCCTGTCACTTCATATTTACCTTTTATAGAAACTATTTTTAAACTTAATTGTGCATTATTTTCTACTCTAAAAACTGATGTCTGATACAGTTAATAAAATTAAAACAATCTGCTAACATGAAAAATATTTGCCAAATGATGCCAAATAAATGAATAAAATAGGAAATAAGACCTATGATTTCATGAGACATGAAATCAAGAGTTTCTCCTTTATGTGCTTCTGCACCCTCATAAAACAGTTAATCTTGACACTTAAAATAAGCTTCATGAAGTGTCTCATGCCTGCAGCATGTGAGATAAGACACATAGAGTTGATCTTCGGAACTAAGCCAGATCCTCTGGAAGTGCACAAGTCTGACTCTTCAGCAGACTGAAGAGTCTGCTTGTTACTATTCTCTATAGAGCTTTCAGACTTGGAAATATTCTACCTTGAAATTTTCTTTTGTGCTACTAAGGCCATATGAGACCCACCTCCTAGATTCCTGATTCAGGAAGTAAGAATCTTAAGCCTTGAGTTATGCTTTGTTCTCATTACTGCTCCCATTAATAAAACACCATGTCCTTGCCTTCCATATGGGCCCATGCAAGACTGTGTAGCACGATGAGAATAGCTACACATGAACACAAACATGGATTTGCCAGATCCTGGGAACAGACTTTTGAGCCCAAAAGAACCTCACATACTTCAAGATCTTTTAAATCTGAGATACAACAATGGGAAATTTGGGAAGTCAATAGACCAGTATGAAGAAATCACTGTAAGAAATGTATGAACATGCTATTTCTGTGATGAAAAATATCTGTTCCTTTCGTACACTCACAGCAGTAACTTCACTAAGTTACAAACATGGAGTTACCTTTTCAGATCATTGACTTTTTTCGAGCTCTTTCATCATCTTTAAGAAGATCCTTTTAGATTTTAGTACAGATTCCTTTTTTAGATTATATATTTTAACATTTTTTTAAAGTAGTTAGCACCAGGCGTGAAACTAGACAAATTAATAGTTTATCCCCGGAAAACAATGGCATTTTTCCTATTATTAGGTGATCATTATGGATCACGTAATAGCATAATTTTTAGGTTTCTTCAGATATATAAGAAAGACATCATTATAAGAGAAATGATATATGTGTTTATCTTTCAACTTGAATATGTATCAGGGACCATCTTTGCATATTGACTACAGTTCATGAGATATAAATGCTTAATAAGTGTGTTTGTGTCAATGATGAGTAGAGTTATTAAATAGAATAGCATGCTCTGTGTAAGTAAATTATAAAATTATTATTGAATATTTACTGTAAACATGTAACAAAATAATTTGGAAAGTTTTTGTGGCCTTGTCAAATTATCTTTTTTATTGAAATAATTCATTTTGATTTCTATAAAACAGTTGGAAAAATAAAATGAATTGTTTTGAAGATTTAAGAAAGTATTACTAACAGTTAAACTTTATTCTTAATGTTCCTACTCTGCATTGTTTACATTTTACCTCCAATCTATAAACAATGTATATATTCTTTTCAGCATTTCAGTCTGAAAAAACATGCAGTTAAACTTGACCTTATGATAAATGCTCTTAAAGGTCATTGTTCTAAGAGTAAACTGTAAATTTGTGCTTTGTGGATATGTGGCTCTCAGCTGTCATTTTGTCCTTAGGTATTTATTTGAATACCCACATACTAATGGTACACAAGTATTTTTTTCTATAGAACATTTGACTGTTCTTTAATTCAGGCCTAAACTTTAACTTGAAGATATCCTCATTAGTAAATTTGATGTTTACCAATAAGGAAAATAAATGTGTTCTAGCATCTTAAGTTTACCATTATCTATGTGGTTGTGCTTTTTAAAATTTGTACTTTTTTGTTTTGTTTCACTTACAGCAAGATCTTAATCGCTTTTGCATTATTGATTCTAAAACTAACATTCAATATTCACTCAAGTAATTCTACTCAAAAGTGTGTTACAGCACAAGAAAAAGATATTTTAAGTGATGTTTGTGTACACTCTCACTACTGTTTTGGAAATGACCTATAAATGCGAGGACTGTCATGTGTTCCTTTCCGTGCCTAAGCGAGATCTTTTGTAAGTTAGTCTATATTTTGGGAACTCTCCAAAAAACTGTATTTTAACTATATCGTTGATGAACTTCTAGTTCAGAACTTCCTTCCTCCTCTTCCACAGTCCACCCTCTATAAACAGATGTCTCTCCTTTACTAATGGCATCTACACAGATAAAATATGCCGAGAATTTGGCACATATCCTGTTAGGTCAACCTGTTTTTCCACATTTGTTCTCTGGTCTCATTCTAACAGTTAGGAACCACAATAGCAGATGACAAATAATAAAAATTTTTATTTTTTTAATGCTTGATCAAACTTCAGTTCATGTGCACTTTAGTAAAATTTAGCTCTTTGAATAAATGAACATGTGATAAAAGAGTGGGAGGAAAGACTATGTTTTCTAATGACTGCATTGACTGCATTTGATAGATATAGATGTGAATGAAATCATCTCCATATTTGTGTCACAGATTTCTTTCATGCTGACCTTTGACCAACCTCACTGTCCTTGGCAAGCATATCAAAGATTTCTAGTTGATGATTATCTATTTTCTTAACATGTAGCCATAAATATTTTTGTTAGTAATCGCTGGAATGGCGTGACAACTAAGCTAAATTAAAAACTGATGATGGTATTGATTATAACAGGTATCTATCACAAGATCACTAGGAGGTATGGGCCCTGGTCATACTGCATTCTTTGTCCCTTTGTCTTGTCGATCTTGTATACGTGACTTACACTATTAAAAACAAACAAAAAAGGGATACTAACGGGTTTGTTAGTTGAGTGTAGTTGGTGCAGAATTGATGAGTCATCTGTTACTCTTCAATCCAATCTTCCCATAAATAAATTACTCTATAATAAATTATCTTATAGTCTACAGACTTATCTGAATTATTAATTCTTCAGTCTGAAGATCCCTTCTTTTCATAGTGGCCATTATGCCTTTACCCTACCATCAGACATGTGTTCTCATTTTACTTCACACTCTTTTAACTACGGGGTAGTTTTCAACACTGAAATAGATATTATTTTTAATGTAAATAAAATATGTAGGTATATTTTTTGTTATAATAGCCTTTTTGAATCAGCAAATTTACTATGTTTTATTTATTTATTTTTTTGAGTTAATTTTTTTTAATTTATTTTTTAAATTTATTGGGGTGACAATTGTTAGTAAAATTACATACATTTCAGGTGTACAATTCTGTATTACATCATCTATAAATCCCATTGTGTGTTCACCACACAGAGTCAGTTTTCCTTCCATCACCATATATTTGATCCCCCTTACCCTCATCTCCCACTCCCCACCCCTTTACCCTCTGGTAACCACTAAACTATTGTCTGTGTCTATGAGTTTCTGTTTCTCATTTGTTTGTCTTGTTCTTTTGTTGTTTTTGGTTTATATACCACATATCAGTGAAATCACATGGTTCTCTGCTTTTTCTGTCTGACTTATTTCGCTCAGCATTACACTCTCAAGAGCCATCCATGTTGTCACAAATGATCCTATATCATCTTTTCTTACTGCCGAATAGTATTCCATTGTGTATATATACCACAGTATCTTTATCCATTCATCTATCGAAGGACGTTTTGGTTGTTTCCATGTCTTGGCCACTGTAAACAAAGCTGCAATGAACATTGGAGCACACGTGTCTTTATGTATAAATGTTTTCAGATTTTTTGGGTAGATACCCAGGAGAGGGATTGCTGGGTCATATGGCAATTCTATTCGTAATTTTTTGAGGAACCTCCACCCTGCCTTCCATAACGGCTGTACCAGTCTGCATTCCCACCAACAGTGTATGAGGGTTCCTTTTTCTCCACAGCCTCTCCAACATTTGTTACTATTTGTCTTGTTGATGATCAACATTCTGACTGGGGTGAGGTGATATCTCATTGTGGTTTTGATTTGCATTTCTCTGATGATTAGTGATGTTGAGCATTTTTTCATATGTCTATTTGCCATTTGTATGTCCTCTTTGGAGAAATGTCTCTTCAGGTCCTCTGCCCATTTTTCAATTGGGTTGTTTGTTTTTTCGTTGTTGAGTTGCATGAATTCCTTGCATATTCTGGATACTAGCCCCTTATCGGAGGCACTGTTTGCAAAAATCTTCTCCCATTCAGTTGGAGGCCTCTTTATTTTGTCGATGGTTTCTTTTGCTGTGCAGAAGCTTTTAAGTTTCATATAGTCCCATTTGTTTCTTTTAGCTTTTACTTCCATTGTCTTTAGAGTCAAATTCATAAAATGCTCTTTAAACCCAAGGTCCATAACTTTAGTACCTATGTTTTCTTCTATGCAGTTTATTGTGTCAGGTCTTATGCTTAAGTCTTTGATCCATTTTGAATTAACTTTGGTACATGGTGACAAATAGCAGTCCAGTTTCATTCTTTTGCACGTGGCTAACCAATTCTCCAGCACCATTTATTGAAGAGACTGTCTTTCCTCCATTGTGTGTTTTTAGCTTCTTTGTCAAAAATTATCTGTCCATATTTATGTGGTTTTATTTCTGGGTTCTCAATTCTATTCCATTGGTCTATGTGTCTGTTTTTCTGCCAATACCATGCTGTTTTGATTATTGTAGCCCTGTAGTACAAGCCAAAGTCAGGAAGTGTGATACCACCATTATAGTTCTTTTTTCTTAAGATTGCTTTGGCTATTCGGGGTCTTTTGTGGTTGCAAACAAATCTGATGATTTTTTTTTCTATTTCTTTAAAAAATGCCATTGGGATTTTGATGGGGATTGCATTGAATCTGTATATTGCTTTGGGTAATATGGCCATTTTAACTATGTTGATTGTTCCAATCCATGAGCACAGAATGTCTTTCCATTTCTTTGTGTCTTCTTCAATTTCTTTCAAAAAAGTCTTATAGTTTTCAGCATATAGGTCTTTCACATCCTTGGTTAAGTTTATTCCTAGGTATTTTATTCTTTTTGCTGCAATTGCAAAAGAATTGTTTTTTATATTTCTTTTTCTGAGATTTCATTGTTAGTATATAGGAAAGCAATGGACTTTTGTATGTTGATTTTTGTAGCCAGCAACTTTACTGTATTTGTTGATTGTTTCTAATAGCTTTTTGGTGGAGTCTTTAGGGTTTTCATATATAGCATCATGTTGTCTGCAAAGAGTGATAATTTAACTTCTTCATTCCCAATTTGGATGCCTTTTATTTCTTTCTCTTGCCTGATTGCTCTGGCAAGGACTTCCAACACTATGTTGAAAAGCAGAGGTGATAGGGGAGATCCCTGTCGTGTTCCTGAACGTAGAGCAAAGGGCTTCAGTTTTTCTCCATTAATTACGAGATTAGCCATTAATTACGAGATTTTACACTTTCTTTCTGACTATCTTGTTGCCTTGGTTATTCATGGCAATTACTGGTTTACTATTTCTCTTCCTAGACATCTGCAGGAGTGACTTCTGCAACAGGCTGAGAGGAAGTGGTCTTGGACTTCCGGAAAAAAAGTGGAGTGAGGTGAGCCTCTGTAAAGCTCCCCTGGAATTTACAACAAATCGAACAACAAAAACTCCACAAAGGACTCCCTGCACAGCAGACAGGCAAGACAAAGAGGCCCACTACCGACTGAAATCACCTACAGGTGGGAGATTCGCGCGAGTGGAGGGAGGAAGAAAGGGAGAAGTGCGCAGAGGGGCAGGCCGCAGACCTACCTCAGTCGAGCTCGCTGCTTCCCAGAACTACCGCAGACAGACCTTTCCAGACATACAGAAGCTGAGGGAATTTTCCAATACACGACCTGCACTACAAGAAATACTAAAGGAGGCTATTCGACCACCATCAACAGGGACAATTTGTGGCAACCAAAACTCAAAGGGGAGAGTAAAGGCCTGAACCGGAATATGGGAATGGAGAAAGTAAGCGTGCTGAAGAAAATGGAATACTCTAATTATCAAACTTTCTTTTACATAAACTTAAGGGTAACCACTCAAAAAAAAATCCAGAACTGAAATATATACTGAAATAAAAGAAGAAACAGAGGGAAACATCATAGAATACCACCACACAGAAATAATAGACAACAACAAAAAGGCAAAGAAACAATGGAGACACAGCCTTACCAGAAAACTAAAGATAGAATGACAGGAAATCCTCACATATCAATAATCTCCCTAAATGTAAATGGACTGAACTCACCAATAAAAAGGCACAGAGTAGCAGATTGGATCAAAAAACTAAACCCAACCATATGCTGTCTCAGCTACAAGGACAAGCATGGACTCAAAGTGAAAGGGTGGAAATTGACACTCCAAGTAAATGGTACCCAGAGAAAATCAGGTGTAGCCATAATGATATCAGATGAAACAGACTTCAAGGTGAAAAAGATAACAAGAGACAAAGATGGACATTTCATAATGGTGAAGGGGACTGTACAACAAGAAGACATAACAGTCATCAATATTTATGCCCCCAATCAGGGAGCACCGAAATACACCAAGCAACTACTAACAGAACTAAAGGGAGAAATTGACCAAAACACAATTATACTAGGGGACTTAAATACATCATTGACAGCTATGGATAGATCATCCAAACAGAAAATAAATAACGAAATAGTAGCCCTAAATGACACATTAGATGAAATGGACATAATTGACATTTATAGAGCACTTCATCCTAAAACATCAGACTATACATTCTTTTCTAGTGTACATGGAACATTCTCAAGGATAGACCATATATTGGGACATAAAATCAGTCTCAACAAATTTAAGAAGATTGAAATCATACCATGCATATTCTCTGATCACAAGGCTTTGAAATTGGATATCAACTGTAAAAAGAAAGCGGGAAAAAACACAAATACATGGAGATTAAACAACATACTTTTAAAGAAGGACTGGGTCAAAGAAGAAATTAGAGGAGAGATCAAAAGATACATAGAAACAAATGACAATGAAAATACATCCTACCAAAATTTTTGGGATGCAGCGAAAGCAGTTTTAAGAGGAAATTTATCTCATTACAGGCCTATCTCAAGAAACAAGAAAACTCCCAAATAAATAACCTCATGTTACACCTTAAAGAACTAGAAAAAGAAGAACAAGTAAAACCCAAGGTCAGCAGAAGAAAGGAAATAACAAAAATTAGAGCAGAACTAAATGAAATAGAGAACAAAAGACAATAGAAAAAATTAATGTGACAAAGAGCTGGTTCTTTGAAAAGATTAACAAAATTGACAAACCCTTGGCTAGACTTACTAAGATAAAAAGAGAAGACACTGATTAACAAAATCAGAAAGCGTAAAAGGGAAGTTATCACGGACACCACAGAAATACAAAGGATCATCCAAGAATACTATGAAGGACTATATGCCACCAAATTCAACAACCTAGAAGAAATGGACAAGTTCTTAGAAACATATAGCCTTCAAGGCTGAACCATGAAGAACTGGAAAATCTAAACAGACCGATCACCAATGTGAAATTGAATCAGTCATCCAAAACCTTCCCAAAAGCAAAAGTCCGGGACCAGATGGCTTCACTAGTGAATTCTACCAAACCTTCAAAGAGGATCTAATACCAATTCTGCACAAACTCTTCCAAAAATTGAAGAAGAGACAGTACTCCCTAACTCATTTTATGAGGCCAACATTACCCTGATACCAAAACCTGGTAAGGACAGCACAAAAAAGAAAACTACAGACCAATATCTCTGATGAATACCGATGCAAAAATCCTAAATAAAATTCTAGCAAATCGAATACAACAATGCATTAAAAGATTATTCATCACGACCAAGTGGGGTTCATCCCGGGGCACAAGGATGGTTCAACATCCACAAATCCATCAATGTGATACATCACATAAACAAAATAAAGGACAAAAATCATATGATTATATCAATTGATGCAGAAAAAGCATTTGACAAGATACAACATCCATTTATGATTAAAACACTTAATAAAATGGGTATAGAAGGAAAATACCTTAACATAATAAAGGCCATATATGACAAGCCCTCTGCTAATCTCATAATTAATGGAGAAAAACTGAAGCCCTTTGCTCTACGTTCAGGAACACGACAGGGATGTCCCCTATCACCTCTGCTTTTCAACATAGTGTTGGAAGTCCTTGCCAGAGCAATCAGGCAAGAGAAAGAAATAAAAGGCATCCAAATTGGGAATGAAGAAGTTAAATTGTCACTCTTTGCAGATGACATGATGCTATATATTGAAAACCCTAAAGACTCCACCAAAAAGCTATTAGAAACAATCAACGAATACAGTAAAGTTGCTGGCTACAAAATCAACGCACAAAAGTCCATTGCCTTCCTATATACTAACAATGAAATCTCAGAAAAAGAAATACAAAAAACAATTCCTTTTGCAATTGCAGCAAAAAGAATAAAATACCTAGGAATAAACTTAACCAAGGATGTGAAAGACCTATATGCTGAAAACTATAAGACATTTTTGAAAGAAATTGAAGAACACACAAAGAAATGGAAAGACATTCCGTGCTCATGGATTGGAAGAATCAACATAGTTAAAATGGCCATATTACCCAAAGCAATATACAGATTTAATGCAATCCCCATCAAAATCCCAATGGCATTTTTTAAAGAAATAGAACAAAAAATCATCAGATTTGTTTGGAACCACTAAAGACCCTGAATAGCCAAAGCAATCTTAAGAAAAAAAAATAATAATGGAGGTATCACACTTCCTGACTTTGGCTTGTACTACAAGGCTACAATTATCAAAACAGCATGGTATTGGCAGAAAACCAGACACATAGACCAATGGAATAGAATTGAGAACCCAGAAATAAAACCACATAAATATGGACAGATAATTTTTGACAAAGAAGCTAAAAACATACAATGGAGCAAAGACAGCCTCTTCAATAAATGGTGCTGGGAGAATTGGATAGCCACGTGCAAAAGAATGAAACTGGACTGCTATTTGTCACCATGTACCAAAGTTAATTCAAAATGGATCAAAGCTTAAGCATAAGACCTGACACAATAAACTGCATAGAAGAAAACATAGGTACTAAACTTATGGACCTTGGGTTCAAAGAGCATTTTATGAACTTGACTCCAAAGGCAATGGAAGTAAAAGCTAAAATAAACGAATGGGACTATATGAAACTTAAAAGCTTCTGCACAGCAAAAGAAACCATTGACAAAATAAAGAGGCCACCAACTGAATGGGAGAAGATTTTTGCAAACAGTGCCTCCGATAAGGGAATAGTATCCAAAATATACAAGGAACTCATGCAACTCAACAACGAAAAAACAACCCAATTGAAAAATGGGCAGAGGACTTGAAGAGACATTTCTCCAAAGAGGACATACAAGTGGCAAATAGACATATGAAAAAATGCTCAACATCACTAATCATCAGAGAAATGCAACTCAAAACCACAATGAGATATCACCTCACCCCAGTCAGAATGGCGATCATCAACAAGACAAATAGTAACAAATGTTGGAGAGGCTGTGGAGAAAAAGGAACCCTCATACACTGTTGGTGGGAATGCAGACTGGTGCAGCCATTATGGAAGGCGGTGTGGAGGTTCCTCAAAAAATTACGAATGGAAGTGGTCTTTATTTTGTTTTCCAGTACTTGTTGGTAGAATGTTTTATTTTTTCTCCAACTGCAGCTTATTTTTCTTCTCCCACACGGTAGTGCTATGTTTTCTCTCCACTATTCCAGCTTCTCACACAATGGGGGTATTCCCTGGGAGACGGGCTTCTCCTCTGTTAATAGTTCATCTAGGTCACAGGGCACAGTGTCCTGGTGGGTATTTGGAGAGCTTTTGATGTTCCAAAGCTCTTCCTGCACCAGATTCAGAGCCCGTATGTTTCAGCAGTTCTGTTTACTCCTGCAGGGATCCACCCAGATAGGTGGGGTCAGGGTCGGGGTGAGTTGTGAGAGGTGGCTCAGAGCAATGGCGGCGACCGCCACCAAAGCCGGTCCTGCTTCCACAGCTCCCTCCCCTTTGCCGGAACTAGTTGAGCTGGGAATCTGTGTCTGCAGTCCACAGTTCTCAGAACAGCAAATATTCTATTCTTTTGATCTGACCCTGCTACTGCTCTGTTCTAGCACCAGATCAGTGGGGCAGGGTGAGCTCTGGAAGGGTAGGGAGGGGTCAGCTAGTCTCAGTGCCTAAGGCTTCTGTTCTCTGCTCGGCTGTGAGGGTTTAAACCACCGCTTTCAGCCTTCTTCCCTCAGTCTTTTCTCCGAGGTCTCTGCTGTGAGTGTCGGGTTCAGCTGAGTTATATGCTGCCCTCTCAGCCCTGTGGGCCATAAAGGGAGCCCTAGCAGTCCGAGTTCTTCCCTCTCCCTCAGCTGCGGTAGTTTCAGGAAGCATCGAGCTCAGAGCACTGAGCTAGGTCTGCGTCCTGCGCCCCCGCTGCTCCGTCTCCACACTTCTCCCTTTCCTCCTCCCCCCGCTTGCGCGAATCTCCCACCTGTAGGTCATTTCGGTAGTGGGCCTCTTCGTCTTGCCTGTCTGCTGTGCAGGGAGTCCTTTGTGGAGTTATCATTGTTCGATTAGTTGTAAATTCCAGGGGAGCTTTACAGAGGCTCACTTTGCGCCACCATTTTTCCTCGCACTCCTCGTTTATTGTTTCTAATAGCTTTTTGTTGGAGTCATTTGGGTTTTCATTATATAACATCATGTCATCTGCAAAAAGTGACAATTTAACTTCTATATTCCCAACTCAAATGTCTTTTATTTTTCCGATTGCTCTGCGCAATTGCTCTTGCCCGATTGCTCTGGTAGGAACCCCAAGCCTATATTGAAAAGCAGTGGTGATAGTGACAGCCCTGTCTTGTTCCCGAATGTAAAAAAGATAGCTTCAGTTTTTCCCCATGAATCATATTAGCTGAGGGTTTGTCATATATGGCCTTCAGTATGTTATTTTCCTTTTATGACCATTTTGTTAGGAGTTTTTATCATAAATGGAAGCTGTATCTTGTCAAACCCTTTTCCTGCATTTATTGACATAATCATATGATTTTTGTCCTTTATGTGGTTGCATATGTTGAACGATCCTGATGCAGCTGGTATGACTCCACTTGATCATAATGTATAATCTTTTTAATCATCGTTGTACTCAATTTGCTATAATTTTGTTTAGGATTTTTGCATCTGCATTCATCACAGATATTTTTTCTTTTTTTGTTTTATTCTTACCAGGTTTTGATATCAGAGTAATGTTGGTCTCATAAAATGAGCTAGTTGGCCTCATAAAATGAGGGAGTGTTGTGTCTTCTTCAAATTTTGTAAGAGTTTGAGTAAAACAAGTATCAGATTCTCTTTGAATGTTAGCTAGAATTCACTAGATCCTGGACTTTTGCTTTTAGGAATGTATTAGACAACTCATTTAATTTCCTTACTGTTGATTGAACTATTCCAGTTCATCATGATTCAGCCTAGAAAGGCTATATATTTCTAAGAACTTGTCCATTTCTTCTAAGTTATTGGATTTGGTGGCATATAGTCCTTCATAAAATTCTTGGATGATCCTTTGTATTTCTGTGGCATCTGTGGTAAATTCTCCTTTTCATTTCTGATTGTTTTATTTGTTTTTTCTCTTTTTATCTAAGTGAACCTAGCCAAAGGTTTGTCAATTTTTATGAATCTTTTCAAAGAACCAGTTCTTTGTTGGCTTAATTTTTTCTACTGTCTATTTATTCTCTGTTCCATTTAATTCTGCTCTGATTTTTATTATTTCCTTCCTTTTTATGACTTTGGTTTTTGATTTGTTCTTGTTTTTGTAGATATCTAAGGTGTAAAGTGAGGCTATTTATCTGAGATTTTTCTTCTTTCTTAAGATAAGCCTGTAATTATATAAATTTTCCTCTTATTACTGCTTTCGCTATACATCAATAATTTTGGTAGGATGTATTTTCATTGTCATTTGTTTCTATGTATCTTTGATCTATCCCCTTATTCTGTCTTTGACCCATTCTTTAATAGCACTCTCCACGTATTGTGTTGTTTCCTGCTTTTTTCCCCCGTTGATATCCAATTTCAAAGCCTTGTGATCAGAGAATATGCTTGGTATGATTTCAATCTTCTTAAATTTATTGAGACTCATTTTATGTCACAATATATGGTCTATTCTTGTGAATGTTGCATGTACACTAGAGAAGAATGTACAGTCTGATGGTCTAGGATGAAATTATCTATATATGTTAATTATGCCCATTTTATCGAATATGTCATTCAGGGTTGATATTTCCTGATATATTTTCTGTTTGGATGATCTATCCATAGCTGTCAATGATATATATGGGTCCCCTACTCTAATTGTGTTAAGGTCAACTTCTCCCTTTACTTCAGCATCCATTCATCACTGAAACAATACAATGGGGAGTGAAGGAAAATAACATCATAATGTAGTCCATATTTGGACTGCTAATATCGTAATTAATTAATGATATCATAATTAATGGTGAAAAGTGGAAGCCTCTCAATCTACATTCAGGGTTGTCCTGTATCACCACTGTTACTGAGCATAGTATTGTGAGTCCTATCCAGAGCAATCAGGCAAGAGAAGGAAATAAAAGGCATCTGAACTGGGAATGAAGGAGTTAAATTGTAACTTTTTGTGGATGACATGATTCTTTACATATAAAACCCTAAAGACAACACCAAAAAAAAATTTATTTACATTAGAAACAAAAAACACAGTAAAGTTGCTGGCTAAAAAAATCAATGTACAAAAATCCATAGCATTCCTATATACTAACAATGAAATTATAAGACATATTTAAAAGAAATTGTAAAAGATACAAAGAAATGGAAAGACACTCTGTGTTCATGGATTGGAAGAGTCAACATAGTTAAAATGGCCATATTACCCAAAGCAATATGCAGATTTAATGCAATCCCCATCGAAATCCCAATGGCATTTTTAAAGAAATAAACAAAAATCATTAGATATGTATGGAAACCAAAAGACCCCAAAATGGCCAAAGCAATCTAAAGAATAAAACAAAAATGTTGTACGTATCGTATCACACCACCTGCTGTCAGCATGTACTACAGGGCAACAATAATGAAAACAGTATGGAATTGGCAGAGAAACAGACACACAGACAAACGGAATAAAACTGAGAGCCCACCAATAGACCCACATAAATATGGACAGGTAATTTTTCACAAAGAAGTCAAAAACATACAATGGAGAAAAGACAGCCTCTGTAATAAATAGTGTTGGGAGAAATGGAAAGCCACATGCAAAAGAATGAAACTTGACTTCCATATGTCACCATGTACCAAAATTAACTCAAAATGGATCAAACACATAAACATAAGACCTGAAAAAATAAACTGCATAGAAGAAAACATTGGTGCCAAACTTATGGTCCTTGGGTTCAAAGAGGAGTTTATGAATTTGACTCCAAAGGCAAGGGAAGTAAACACTAAAATAAATTAAAGTGACTATTTCATACTGAAAAGCTTCTGCACAGCAAAAGAAATCATCGACAAAATAAAGAGGCGCCAACCAAATGGGAGATTTTTGCAAACAATACCTCCAGTAAGGAGCTATTATCCAAAATAAATAAGGAACCCATACAACTCAACAATAAAAAACCAAGCAATCCTATTGAAAAATGGGCAGAGGACCTGTATAGACAGTTCTCCAAAGAGGACATACAGCTATCCAAATGCTCAACATCACTAATCATCTGTGGTATGCAAATAAAAACCACAAAGAGGTATCACCTCACCCCAGTTAGAGTGGCTATCATCAACAAGACAAGTAATAACAAGCATTGAAGAGGCTGTGGAGAAAAAGGAGCCCTCATACTGTTGGTGGTAATGCAGATTGGTTGGTGTAGCCACTATGAAAGGCAGTGTGGAGGTTCCTCAAAAAATTAAGAATAGAGTTACCATGTGACCTAGCAATTCCTCTCCTGGCATGTACCCCAAAAATCTGAAAGCACTTCTCCATAAAGATATATGTGCTCCAATGTTCATTGCAGCTTTATTGACAGTGGCCAAGACATGGAAACAACTAAAGTGTCCTTTGACAGATGACTGGATAAAGAAGATGTGATATGTATCACAATGGAATACTTTTCTGGTATAAGAAAAGATGAAATAGTGCCCTTTGTGACAATATGGATGCATCTTTACATTCATATGCTAAGCAAAATATGTCAGAAAAAGTCAAGAACTGTATGCTTTCACTGATATGTGGGATATAAAAGTGAAAACAACAAGGGAACAGTACAAACAAGAGAAAAACAAAAACTCATAGACACAAACAATAGTTTAGTGGTTAACAGAGTGCACGCGGGGACAGGAGTGGTAGATAAGGTAAAACAGGATCAAATATATGTTAATTTAAAGATAACTTACTCTGGGTGGTGAACACACAATGTGATACATAGATGATGTAATACAGAATTGACACTTGAAACCTATGTAACGTACTAACCATTATCACCCCAATAAACTTTAAAAACACTCAATAACTGAAATGAAGAATGCACTAGAAGTAATCATCTGCTGAAGTAGAGGTTGATCAGTACAGCAGAAAACACTCATTTGGAATAGCATAAAGAAAAATAAATTTTAAAAAATGAGGAGAGTTTAAGAGACTCCTGGGACAACATCAAGCATTACAATTGCATCATAGGGTTACTAGAAGGAGAAAACAGTAATCAAGGAATTGAGAACATGTGTGAAGAAATAATGACGAGAAAACTTTCCTAACGGTGTGAAGAAACACAGGGAACACAGAGAGTGCCAAACAAGATGAACCGAAATAGGCCCACACTGATACACATTTTAATAAAAATGGTAAAGGTTAAAGACAAAGAGTCACCCCTAAAAGAATGAAGAGAAAGTCATCTAGTTAATTATAAGGGAATTCCCATAAGACTGTCAGCTGATTTCCCAACAGAAAGTTTTTGGGCCAGAAGAGAGTAGCACAAAATATTCAAAGTGATGAAAAACAAGGATCTACAAAAAACGATTACTCTACCTTGCATGGCCATCATTTCAAATCAAAGGACAGTTAAAGAGCTTCCAGAGAAGAAAAATCTAAAAGAATTCATCATCACCAAACCAGTATTACTAGGAATGGTAGAGGGACTTCTCTAAGATAAATAATAATAATAATAATAATAATAATAATAATAATAATACAATAAGGACATACCTATCAACAATTACTTTCAGTGTAAATGGATTAAATGCTCTAATTGAAAGATATAGATGCACTGCATGGATAAGAAAACAAGAGCCTTACATATGTAGGCTACAAGAAACTTACTTCAGATTGAAAAACACAGAGACTGAAAGTAAAGATTTGGATAAAGATAGTTCATGAAAAGAAAAAAAAATCAGGTTAGTAATATTTAAACCAGACAAAATAGACGGTAAAATAAAGGCTATTAGAAAAGACAAAGAAGGACCCAATAATCCCACTTCTGAAGAAACCCAAAATGCTATTTTGAGGGGTCCTGTGCATCCACATGTTCATTGCAGCATTTTTTACACTGGCCAAGATGTGGAGGCAGCCTGGGTGTCCATCGATGGAAGAATGGATAAACAGGAGGTGGTACAATGGAATATTCTTTGGCCCTGGATAGGAATGAATTCTTCCCATGTGTGGCAGCATGAATAGACCTGGAGGTTACTGTGCTGAGTGGAGTATGTCAGACACAGAAAGACAGATGCAATGTAATTTTGCTTATACAGGGGAATCTAAAGAACAAAATAAACAAAACATGAAACTCAGATACAGAAAACAATTTGATGGTTGCCAGATGAGAGGGGGTTTGAGGGTGGATAAAAAAGGTGAAGGGATCAATGTAATTTTACTAACAATTGTCACCCCAATGAATTTTTAAAAAAGGTGAAAGGATTAAGATGTACAAATTGGCAGTTACAAAATAGTCATGGGGATTATAGTCAATAATATGGTAATATCTATGTATAGTGCCAGGTGGGTATTGGACTAGTCAGGGGGATTACCGCTTTAATTATATAAATGCCTAACTACTATGCTATACACCTGAAATTAATATAAAAACATTGAGTATCTATTGAAGTTGAAAAATTTTTAAAGGGAAGGGAAAGGGGAATAAGTTCAAATCTCCAGGTATAAAACAAATAAGTCATGGGGATATAATGTACAGCATGGGGAATACAGTCAATAATATTGTGATGGCATTGTACAGTGCCAGATGGTTGCTGGACTTATGGTAATCACTTCTTTGGGTGTATAAATGTTGAATAACTATGGTGTATACCTGAAACTAATATGATATTGTATGTTTGCTCATTTCTAATAAAAATCATTTTTAAAAACAAATAACATACATGGTCCCCAACATATTATATCAGGCTTAGAGAAATTGGGTGGCTACACCAACAAGTACAAAGGGGCCTAACTCAACCTTTGGGGTGGCAAGAAATGCTGTTCTCAAGTGGTAATCTCTAAGTTCAGTCCTAAAGGAAAACAGAAAAGGGAAAAGACAAAGAGAGAAAATGGGACATTTGGAGAAGCATTCCAGTTGTAGGGAAGACAGGAAGGTACCATTGGGATATAGGATAGAGGAGGGGAGAAAAGGGAGAACAAAAGATCAAGGTCACTGAGTGTACATAATGACAACCAATGCTTTTACTCCTTTGTTGCCTTTCATTCTATGATCTTTCCACCATGCCATGAAATTTTACTGATTAATGTAAATATTCCTCTATAACTTATTGCATTATTTTTTTGGGACGGTTTTTCCTGCATGTTCCATTCCCTAAGAGCTCCGTCCCCTTATCGGAGCTGCCTCCCTCCATCCCCTTATCGGAGATGTCTCCTGTGGGCACTATGGTTAGAGGCCTCCCTGTCAAAACACTGTTGAGCGATCATATCTGCTAGGGACGGACCTCCCCAGCACCTCGGCCAGATTTCCCCCTAACCCGGAGGCCTAACCCTATAAACCAAAGCGCCTGACCCCAGTTAGTGCTCAGTTCTTTGGGAACAATCCCACTGAGCTTGCTGGCGTAATAGAGCTGTGTTCTCCCTGATCTCTGCGAGCCGCTTGAGTCTCTTGGTCCTCGTCATTCTTCCGCAACAATTTATTCATATTGAGATAATTCTATAAATTGTGAACTTGTAATCTACTATTGTAATTTTCTTTTTAAGATTTTATTGGGGAAGCGGAACAGGACTTTATTGGGGAACAGTGTGTACTTCCAGGACTTTTTTTCCCAAGTCAATTTGTTGTCCTTTCAATCTTAGTTATGGAGGGTACCATTCAGCTTCATGTTGTTGTCCTTTCAGTCTTAGTTGTGGAGGGCGCAGCTCAGCTCCAGGTCCAGTTGCCATTGCTAGTTGCAGGGGGCGCAGCCCACCATTCCTTGCGGGAGTTGAACTGGTAACCTTGTGGTTGAGAGGATGCACTCCAATCAACTGAGCTATCCAGGAGGCAGCTCAGCTCAAGGTGCTGTGTTCAATCTTAGTGGCAGGGGCACTGCCCACCATCCCTTGAGGGATTCGAGGAATTGAACTGGCAACCTTGTGGTTGAGAGCCCACTGGCCCATGTGGGAATCGAACTGGCAGCCTTCGGAGTTAGGAGCATGGAGCTCTAACTGCCTGAGCCAGTGGGCCAACCTACTATTGTAATTTTCTTATTCACTCCAAAGCGTGTATTAATGCTTCCATCAAAAATAAACACATTATGGGGCTGGCCCGGTGGCTCAGGTGGTTAGAACTCCATGCTCTTAACTCCGAATGCTGCTGGTTCGATTCCCACATGGGCCAATGGGCTCTCAACCACAAGGTTGCCTGTTCAACTCCTCGAGTCCCACAAGGGATGGTGGGCTGTGCCCCCTGCAACTAACAATGGCAACTGGACCTGGAGTTGAGCTGTGCCCTCCACAACTAAGACTGAAAGGACAACAACTTGAAGCTGAACAACATCCTCCACAACTAAGATTGAAAGGACAACAACTGGACTTGGAAAAAAGTACTGGAAGTACACCCTTTTCCTCAATAAAGTCCTGTTCCCCTTCCCCAATAAAATCTTTAAAAAAATAAAAAAATAAACACATCATAAAGGTGACCCTATACCTTCTATTTTGAGCTTTAAATGTCTGATATAATTCAATTTGACAGTGTGGGTTGGCTTAGGACTTTTTGAAAGTATTTTTTCCTTCTCCTTTGCTCCAGCCCGCCAAACCTTAATCACTGTTTGCTATGCATTTACTATGCACTTCTACCAGTTTCAATGGTTCTGTTTACTTCAGGCCAAGTGCACAGCCTGGCCCTAGTCTGGTGACTTGGGGAGAGGTTTTTTCATCTATATGGGATTCACTCCTGTCTCTGAGGTAGACCAGCCTCTGGGAAGCACCTTTTTCCTGGAGTTGCCTGACAAACATTTCCTTTCCTTTGTTCTGCTTCCTTATCTGCCTACCAGCTTCTGGGAAGTGCTTTTTTTCAGGAATTACCTGACCAATTTCTCTTTTTCTTTGTTCTGCCTCCTCCTGCCTGCCTACAAAACCTTTTGGCAGTACTAAGAGTGGGAAGACAGTCTTAGTGACAGGGAGTCCACTGTCTTCCCTTAATGCTGGCATTTTGGAGTAAATCTGCTTTTCTTTCCACCAACCTCACCTCTTGAGTTTTGGCTTTTGTGCAGTGAGCAGCCGGACATTTTGCAGAGTAACATTGATGATGCAAAAAGAGTTAACAAAAAATGAACTTGAGGGGGATTAGCAGGTGATTTGATCAGCACTTTCCAATGCCTGTATTCCCCCTCCCCAGGAACTTCCCAGGCTCAGCAGCTAGAGAGAAAATTTTCTGTCTAAACACCCTTAGAAAGAGGAGATAAGACCCCGACCAGAATTGTCTAGTTTTTAGCTCTTGTGCAGACTGCTGGAGTCTTCCCATAACTTTGAACTCCAGCCTCATTATAACACAATTAGAAAAAAAATACATTAACACATAACTCTTTTTGTTTGTTTACAAGAGATTTGTTTGAAGAAACATTACATAAATTTTTAACGTACACTCATACAGTGCAAGATTTAATGTTATGTGTCTTGGTTGCTTGCTTGTAGGTTGTGAAAGAATTCATGAGAAACTAAGGAATAGAAGTCAGAAAGGTTAGGTAAGAAGAGAAGCATTGGCAGAAGAGTTGCCGGGTCAAGGTCTAGTAGGCAGCTGCTGTGGGTTTCCGTTTAGCTGGCATTTTTATATTCTCTGACCAAATTTGCTTCCCCTGTAGTGGAATCTTCTATTGTTTTGGTTTTGTCCATTGGGGTGGAGGAAGGTGCAGTTAAACTTTTATTGCAACCTTTGCTTATGTTATGTAAATTAAGGGTGTAGCCACCCGTGGGAGTCAAACAGCTCATTCTGGATTACCCATACGTGTCTTATCATTCCCCCATCTCTGATTAGCAATGAAAAATCGTTGGAAACTGGGATGGAGGTCTGTCTTCAGTAACTGCTTCAGAGCTGTTCAGGGGCATAGAGCTGTTGCCATCTACGAGGTTGTCAGCTAAAGATGATGGAATGATAGGGCCTTGGAAAACCTGGGTGGCTCTATCTAGAAATTGGATCGAGTTGGGCTTTCCAGACTGGGCGTTGGCGCTCTGATTTATGGGGGCAAGGACTGTCTCAGAGTTATTTGTGGGGATGGGCTGGAAGCCTTGCATGAATACCATCTACAATTTAATGGACTCGATTATAAAAGGAACAAATTTAAACAGAAGATTAACGAGGCATGGTCCAAATAGTAGTAACCTAAGAATAATAATGAGGGAGACTAATTAAGGTGAAAGAAGGGGTCATAACTAGGTCCCCTAAGAGTGAAAAGGGAATCCCAGGTGGGGTGAAAAAAAGGGGGAAAGAAGGGCACTTAAAAGAAAGGTAAGTGCCAGCCTGGTGGCTCAGGTGGTTGTAGCTCCATGCTACTAATGCCGAAGGCTGCTGGTTTGATTCCCACATGGGCCAGAAGGCTCTCAACCACAAGGCTGACAGTTCAACTCCTCGAGTCCCACAAGGGATAGTGAGCTCTGCCCCCTGCAACTAAGATTGAACACAGCTGAGCTGCCACTGAGCTCTTGGATGGTTCAGTCGGTTGGAGTGCATCCTCTCAGCCACAAGGTTGCCAATTTGACTCCCGCAAGGGACAGTGGGCTGTGCCCCCTGAAACTAACAATGGCAACTGGACCTGGAGCTGAGCTGTGCCCTCCACAACTAAGACTGAAAGGCCAACAACTTGAAGCTGAATGGCGCCCTCCACAACTAAGAAAAAGTCCTGGAAGTGCACACTGTTCCCCAATAAAGTCCTGTTCCCCTTCCCTGATAAAATGTTTAAGAAAGAAACAAGAAAAAAGAAAGGTAATAAAGAGCAGCTCCAGAAGTATACTTGTTTGAAGAGGAGCTCAAGGTTTTCAATTGGCTCTCAGGAACCGATGTGACAGTCTTCCTTCTGGGGGGTACTGTGGAGACTTAAGTGAAACAACAGGTTTTATTGGAGGGAAGTAGACCCAGATGCTGACTTTCTGCAGTCTGACAATAGTTGTGGTGCTCAGGAGAATTGTATAAGGTCCCTTCTACTTAGGAGTTAACTGGTCTGTCAGGAACCCCTCTCCCTCCCTCTAGGCTTCTAACAATACTTGGTCCCTGCAATCACCTCCCAACCTACCTAAAAAGTTAAAAATTGAGAGATGAGGTTGGTGGAAAGAAAAGTAGGCTTATTCAGAATGCTGGCACTCTGGGAGGATGGCGGGCCCTTGTCCAACGGCCACCTCTCTTATGATAAATCCCACTGCAAGTGGTGGAGGGGTCCCTGACAGACCAGTTAAATCCTAAATAGAAGGTATCTTATATAGTTCTCCTGAGCAGCCCAATGGTAGTTGGGATGCAGAGTCAACATTTCATTATTTTGAAATACCCATATTATAGTTTTTATCATTTAACACAACTTAACAAAACTAAAATCTTAAGTTACTAATAGATGCTAGGAAACTACATCCAAGCATTCACATCACATAGTTATTATGGAAAAGTTTAAAACCTAATTTTAATTACTTCTTATTAGTTCTTAACTTTATGAGATTTTAAAGTTAATTATTACCCAAGCTGTTTTCTTGACAAATTTTGTAACAGTGATAACATGAATTTATTTTTGTAAACCCAGGTAAAAGAAAAGATACTATACTCAATGTTAACACCCTTAAAAGACATGTCTATTTAACCAAAAGTTAAACCCTCCTTAGTATCAAATATTGTCTTAGATCACGTGATCCTGAAAAGTACTTGGGTTAGTTTTTATTATTTTAATTTATATAAGTGCTTAATCTTTTTTCTTTAAACCAATCAAATATTATAATCTGGTAATACCATCCAGAGGCAGAGACATTATATCACATATAAAACATAAACAAACACAGATATCAGAAATCATACATGTAAACAGAACTACTGACAATTGCAAAGAGGACAATTCCACGGAGGCTGAAAAAAGGTGGGGGTTTAGAAAAGGAAAAGAGGGAAAGAGAAACAAAAATAGCGAAAGGACAGACTAGAGGTGGAGAAAAAAAAAGTCACAAACAAACCAGAACTAAAACCAGGTGAGTACTCACAGAGACTTACTAACCCAGAATTTTCTAAATCCTATCAGCCACTTTTCTTCTCACCTCTATGGGTGGCTAATACTGGGAGAGGGCGAGCTGGGAGAGCCCCTGAGACAAAGAAGTTCTTAATAGCTGCTGGTATATCCCTGCAGTCACTTCCCCAGGGTTAGCCTGTGGCATGAAAAAGTTAAAAATTGAGAGGTTAGGTTGGTGAAGAAAAGTAGGTTTATTCAGAATGTCAGCACTCTGGTAGGATGGCGGACTCCTGTCCAAAGGCAATCTCCCTTACAATGAATCCTACTGTGGGTGATCCCTGCAGGGCTTATAAGGAAACCAGCAGAGTTGAGGGAGCGGGATCACAGAAGACAGGGAAATGAATGGGGCAAATAATCAGAGGGAGAGGAAGCAGGGGATGATGAAACCTGGGGAGGAGGAAAGTCCAGAGGCTGTCTCAGCCATGGGGGAATGTGAGATAAGAGGATCATCAAGGAAGTTGGGAGGTAGAGTGAGAAAATTTAGCCAAGCAAGTGATGCATTGTTACTGGAGGTCAAGGTCTTGACTTAGAGCCATTAAGGCTTGGATACAGGAGGCCTCGGACCATTTTTGTAGCTGCTGGCAGAAGAGGTTTAGTTGCATGGTGTTAAAATTAAGAGTTCCATTGGATAGCCAGACCTCCTGGTCATTTAGCTTATATTGTGGCCAGGCAATGTTACAGAATATTATTAGATAAGAGAGGTCAAATTTTGTCCAATTCTTAAGAAGACAGCCAAGAGGAGAGCCTTGGGGAAGAAAGGGGCTACCTTCCGTGACTGTGGGGTAGTGGTCCATGATAGCTGGACGGGAGATCAAGGGGCATTCCCTGAATCTCCCATTATATGAAGAGTTCCTCCAACTCTGGGTTACGGACTTAACCAATGCTTTACGGCATACCTGAGAGGGAGTGAATGAGAAACTGACTGACTGTCAGCTATGAGGGTGTCCCCAGAGCTACTAAGGTCATGGGTTTTGAAACCAACCCATGGAATTCCCAGTGCCCCACATATGTCCCCAGGTATATCCACTTACCGACTGACACCCTAGTGATACACTGGAGGTGCTTCCCGGAAGATTGGGGGGAAAAGGCAAAAGTAGAGGAGTTAGGGAGCAAAAGATGGGGGGAGTCTCACATTGTTTGGCTCAATTCCACTGGAGTAGCTCCAGCCAGAAAATATCAACTCCTGCCTAACCTGCAGAGAGACTCATGGAAACTAGAAAGAAAGGAGACCTACTACCATGTGTGGATTTGCCCTGGATAAGCTGCCACTGCCAATTGTGCCACATGCTGGAGAGTAGGTCTCAGAAGGAATAGAGCCACCAGGGAATATCTCTGGTGGGGACATGAGAGAGCTGTTCCCCGTACAGGCCACCAAAATGTCATGGTTGCTCACTCACGGGTTGTGAAAAGATTCATGAGGCACAAGGAATAGAAGTCAGAAAGTTTATGTAAGAAGAGAAACACTGACAGAAGATTATACATAACAAAAAACTTTAAAAATTGACAATGTACGTAGTATACACAATTTGATCACTAAGTCATGAGTTGACAAGCAAACCCCACAGAATGACCTCAAACCCCACGTAGTTACGTACTGATGTCTGTAGCCAACAGGCACTGAGGAACTGTGGCCTAGTAACAGCCATGTATGTGAGCTTGGAAGTGGATTTTCCCCTAGTTGAACCTGAGATGATTACATCCCAAGCTGATACTTGATTGAAGCCTTATAAGACACACTATAAGACACACTGAACCAGAACACTCACACATTCCTCATACTACGGAAAATAAGATAATGTTTGTTGTTTTAAGCTGCTATGTTTGGGGGGCATTTTTTTTCAGAGATAGTTAATACATGCAAAACCCTGTTCCAAGTACTTTTTAGAGATTATATTCTAGTGAGAAAATCAGGCAATAAATAATCATATTACATAGCTTGTTAGAATGTGATAAATGCAGTGGGAAATAATAGAGGAGAATAAGAGGATTAGAAGGATTTATTCCATTTTACTTGGGATGATCAGGGTAGGAGGTGTATTTTGAATATTTACTTGAAGGAAAAGAGGGACTACACTGTGTAAAGACCTGTAGGCCATTATAAGTACTTTGACCTTGGAGAAATGAAGGACCACTGGAAGGTTTTGAGAAGTGGTACCCTATAATTTAACACTTAGGCTGCTGGGTTAATAATAGAATTTATTATTATATAAGCAAGGGTAGAAACAAGGAGATGGGTAATGGGGCTATGGCAACAATCCAGATGAGACATGCTGATGAAACAATGTCCAAACCTAAAGGGAGGCTTAAAGAGTTTATTTCAGCCAAGGGCTGAGAACCTGGCCCAGAGGCAAAATCTCAAAGGACTGAGAAAAATGCTTTGGAGAAAATCAGATTTACAGTTCTTTTTACATGTTTTAAATCAAAGGAGAGAAGTCTAGTTAAAATGACATAGTAGGTAAATACTGTGCTAGTCTCTTCTCATGACCACATCAAAATTACATCTAAACTAGAACAATCATCTCTGAAGACCACCTGAAGTCTAGCTAAACTGATGTCCTACTACTAAGGACAAACAGAAGCCACCATCTTGAGACTGTTGGAAGAGGTGGAGATGTGGAACTGGCTGGTCCCACTCCCACATGTAGCAGTTTCAAATCAGGAGGGATATATTGGCTGCAAAGATATATGTACCCAGAGAAGTGAGGTCTTCCAGTGGTGGGAAGAGAAATCCCCATAACTTGTAGATGTGAAAACCAGTGGAGGTTGTTGGCTGGGTGAGACAGAAGGCTGCTAGAGTTCCACATGATCCTCTTAAAGGGCCTGTGTGCACACTGACTTACTCACTGATGGATTCACTCACCCTGAGTTCCAGACCTGGGTGGCAGCTTGACATGGGCCAGTGATATATGGGGACAAAGTGAATTGTCTGGCTGCAGGTTCAGGACTGGAAGGGCAGTTTTCTCCGAGACAGAAGTAATGGCAGAAGCCATGTTCCTTTGTTGAGCCCTCCCCAAGACAGTGTGCAAACAAAGGTGGCCACCATGTCTGAGTCTCCATCAACTTAGCTACTAACACTATTCTCCCCACCTGGGTCATTACCTGCGACCCTGTCCCACCCAACCTGTAGGCCAACCCAAGCCACTTCCAGTGGCTTTTCCATACAAATGACTGGTCTTAGATCACCTCGTGGTATGGACTTTCCTAAAATCTCTCAAAGGTTCACAAACCTCAAACAAACAGCATCTGTCTGCAGTGAACCCTGTACTTCTTGCTAAGCAGCCCCAAGCCTAGCACTAACAGTAGCCAGCCTCAGTTCACAGCTTAGTCTCTCCCAGGTAGCTCCAAGCCCAGCACAAGTGGCAACCATTTGCAGATCATTTTGTAGGGAGGACTCAAAAATGACAGCAAATTTCCTGACTAAGCAACTCCAAGGATGGAGTTGTCATTTTCTGAGATGGAAAAGTCCGCATGCAAGAGAAGTATAATTGTGGAAGTAGGGGACAACAGGCTTTCGATTTGGGCCACATCAAGTGTGAGACATCCATCAGATTAAGTCAGTGCTGGCTTTCTCGAAGTATTTTTTGCACTTTATAGTGAAAAACTTCTGAAAAACAAAATCAATCACAACTTTGCCATCCAGCAATAGTTTTTTTGAAGTATTTCATCTTTATTTCTAAACACACAATGGAAAATGGGTAGGTATAAATTTACACATACATACATACATACATACATACATACATACATACATACATACATACATACATATCGACTTCCTGGTAATGTCCCCATTGAAGAAGTAGACTTTCGTGGTCTTTTTTGGATCTGCTTTTTAAAAATCTTTTATAGGTGCTCTTATGACACCTATGTTAAATCCAGTCTGAGTGTTGTGGATCTTCTCCGAGAACACTTCACTCGTTTTGTAACTCTGTGAACAGCCTATGGACTTTGCTGTGGCCATCCCTGTGGCCGCTGAACTTCTGCGTGTTGGAGGGGGCGGGGGAAGGGGATGGGGGGGGGGAGGGGGGGGTAACTCAGTCGCGGAGCGCTGACACGCTGGCATCACCACCAGCCACCAGGGGGCACACGGCTCAGTGAGAGTGGCCAGCTCTGCGCGGGGCTCGCTCCCAGCCAAGAGACTGGTCACGAGAGGGCCGGATCCCGAGCTGACCTCTCCTTGTAAAATTAGGGAAATAGGTAAAGAACATCCCCCCTTCATCATGCTCGCAGTGTTCCAAGTGAGACTGCTATATTGCCCGCCACCTCCCCGGGAAAAGGAAATTGCTTCACTTTTGTCTGCGTGCGCAAAGGTTACATCACCCGCCAGCTAGGGGCCTTTTGTAGGGCTGCCGTTCCCGTTGCTTGAACAGATAGATACCCAGCAGGCCTGCGACTCATAGAACCCGAAACTTTGTTTTATGTATTTTAGTCAGCCTGCTGGCAGGCAGTAAACAAACCAAACGGCAAGAACCTGCTGTAGAGGTCATCCTCTCCCTCCCCTTCTCCTGCCCGTAATAGGGGGTCTGCGTACGGTCAGGCAGTTGCAGGAGCGACTATTTTCCTCTATTGGCAAGATGGCAGGAAATTGAGGGTAGTGTGTTTGTGGGGCAGCCGCATCTTTCTCGCAGGATCTTGCCACCTTGGTAAGGTTTTGTCCAGGGAGGAGGCAAAGTGAGCTCGGGAGTGGGGGTGATGAGCATCAATCTTTTATTCCAGAAACAGAATCCTACCACTAAGAAGTCCTGAAGGCTCTTTATAACTTGTAAAAGAGAGCCCACCTCCTCCATTCACTCTAGGAGATCTGGAAAGCCAAGTCCCCAAATTTTAGCATTAGCACGGGAGAGAGTGTAAACAGTCCCTTCCCTGGCCTTTAAAGGTGCAAACCTTAACATGTTTAACAGATGCTCCTCCCAGACCTTCAGATGTAAAGATCTTAATGACATTTAACAGGACTCCAGCCAAAACTTATGGAAGCTTCCAGTCTTACTATCTCACATCACCACATTAAAGTCTCCGAGATGCGAAGAGCAAGCGCTGTAGGGCGCTGTAGGGCGCTGGGCTCTAACACGCTTTTCACAGCCCAGCGATGCTTCGTCTCAACGCCTTCGGGAGGTCTTTTTTGTAAGCAAAGAGTTGAATGGATGGTTCCGAGGTGTAAATACCAAGTGTAATCAAAGTCCTGTTTTCTTTTACCTGCGGTAGTTTAAAATAAAATGTTTTAATGCAGGATGTTACCAAATTGACTCCACTCTCACACGAAGTTATCAGCAGACAAGCGACAATTAACATAGGTAAGAATAAATGATTGCATGGAGTACTACAGTTCTGGAAGCCTGACTTGACTGGTCTTGGAAAACGGTATGTAAGGGATAGATTTGAGCTCTAATGGGCACCTGCTAGATTTTTTGGGAAACAATGTCTCCATTCTTGTTTTAAGGAATGGGGGTGAGGACAAGAAGTAGATACATGAAAAGGTAGTATGCTGTAGGAATATGTGGCAGTAGGATAAGGAAGAGGTGAAAGTGTTTTTTGCATGGGGTTATTCTAAGAATAGAGTTTCTAAATGTAAGTTTTTATTAAGTGAATATTTATCTTAATTGGCACCTTTCTAATTTAGAAGTTAGTTGTTTGAGTATAAACTTTGGATATTTTATAGTCTCTATAAATAGAACCTAAAACTCATAGAGTTACAAAAAAGTATAAATCATATACCACTCTAAAAGTATGGTTAGTTACTATAATTAAACTGGGGTTTTGTCATTTTTATGGATTCTTTTTTGTATCAGATTTTCATACATATTTACTTCACTCAAACTGCTGGAAAGTTTCTTAGTGTACAAAATTTTGTGTTTTTGTTAGTGTTTATTTTAATTGAAGGTAATTTTTGTGAGATTAGTGACTAGCTGAATATAGTATGTTGTTGTTTTTTCATGTAAGCATTTGTTTATTTTTAATTAAAGTTTATTGGGGTGACAATTGTTAGTAAAGTTACATAGATTTCAGGTGTACAATTCTGTATTACATCATCTATAAATTCCATTTTGGGTTCACCACCCAGAGTCAGTTCTCCTTCCATCACCATATATTTGATCCCCTTTACCCTCATCTACTACCCCTCTCCCCCCCTTACCCTTTGGTAACCACTAAACTATTGTCTGCGTCTATGAGTTTTTGTTTCTCATTGGCTTATCTTCTTCTTTTGTTGTTTTGGTTTAAATACCACATATCAGTGAAATCATATGGTTCTCTGCTTTTCCTGTCTGACTTATTTTGCTTAGCATTATAATCTCAAGACACATCCATGTTGTCACAAATGTTCCTATATCATCTTTTCTTACCTCTGAATAGTATTCCATTGAGTACATATACCACAACTTCTTTATCCATTCATCTATCGAAGGACATTTTGGTTGTTTCCATGTCTTGGCCACCGTAAATAAAGCTGCAATGAACATTGGAGCACACGTGTCTTTATGTATAAATGTTTTTCGATTTTTTGGGTAGATACCCAGGAGAGGGATTGCTGGGTCATATGGTAATTCTATTCGCAATTTTTTGAGGAACCTCCACACTGCCTTCCGCAGCAGCTGCACCAGTCTGCATTCCCACCAACAGTATATGAGGGTTCCTTTTTCTCCACAGCCTCTCCAACACTTGTTACTATTTGTCTTGTTGATGATAGCCATTCTGACTGGGGTGAGGTGATATCTCATTGTGGTTTTGATTTGCATTTCTCTGATGATTAGTGATGTTGAGCATTTTTTCATATGTCTATTTGCCATTTGTATGTCCTCTTTGGAGAAATGTCTCTTCAGGTCCTCTGCCCATTTTTCAATTGGGTTGTTTGTTTTTTGTTGTTGAGTTGCATGAGTTCCTTGTATATTTTGGATATTAGCCCCTTATCGGAGGCACTGTTTGTAAAAATCTCCCATTCAGTTGGTTGCCTCTTTATTCAGTCGATGGTTTCTCTTGCTGTGCAGAAGCTTTTAAGTTTTATACAGTCCCATTCATTTATTTTAGCTTTTACTTCCATTGCCGTTGGAGTCAAATTCATAAAATGCTCTTTGAACCCAAGGTCTAAAAGTTTAGTACCTGTGTTTTCTTCTGTGCAGTTTATTGTGTCAGGTCTTATGCTTAAATCTTTGATCCATTTTGAATTAATTTTGGTACATGGTGACAGATAGCAGTCCAGTTTCATTCTTTTGCACGTGGCTATCCAATTCTCCCAGCACCATTTATTGAAGAGACTCTTTTCTCCATTGTATGTTTTTAGCTTCTTTGTCAACAAGTATCTGTCCATATTTATGTGGTTTTATTTCTGGGTTCTCAATTCTATTCCATTGGTCTATGTGTCTGTTTTTCTGCCAATACCATGCTGTTTTGATTATTGTAGCCCTGTAGTACAAGCTAAAGTCAGGGAGTGTGACACCTCCAGCATTGTTCTTTTTTCTTAAGATTGCTTTGGCTATTCGGGGTCTTTTGTGGTTCCAAACAAATCTGATGATTTTTTGTTCTATTTCTTTAAAATGCCATTGGGATTTTGATGGGGATTGCATTAAATCTGTATATTGCTTTGGGTAATATGGCCATTTTAACTATGTTGATTCTTCCAATCCATGAGCACGGAATGTCTTTCCATTTCTTTGTGTCTTCTTCAATTTCTTTCAAAAATGTCTTATAGTTTTCAGCATATAGGTCTTTCACATCCTTGGTTAAGTTTATTCCTAGGTATTTTATTCTTTTTGCTGCAATTGCAAAAGGAATTGTTTTTTGTATTTCTTTTTCTGAGATTTCATTGTTAGTATATAGGAATGCAATGGACTTTTGTACGTTGATTTTGTAGCCAGCAACTTTACTGTATTCGTTGATTGTTTCTAATAGCTTTTTGGTGGAGTCTTTAGGGTTTTCTATATATAGCATCATGTCATCTGCAAAGAGTGACAATTTAACTTCTTCATTCCCAATTTGAATGCCTTTTATTTCTTTCTCTTGCCTGATTGCTCTGGCAAGGACTTCCAACACTATGTTGAAAAGCAGAGGTGATAGGGGACAGCCCTGTCGTGTTCCTGAACGTAGAGCAAAGGGCTTCAGTTTTTCACCATTAATTATGAGATTAGCTGAGGGTTTGTCATATATGGCCTTTATTATGTTAAGGTATTTTCCTTCTATACCTATATTATTAAGTGTTTTAATCATAAATGGATGTGGTATCTTGTCAAATGCTTTTTCTGCATCAGTTGATATAATCATATGATTTTTGTCCTTTATTTTGTTTATGTGATGTATCACATTGATGCATTTGCGGATGTTGAACCATCCTTGTGCCGCAGGGATGAACCCCACTTGGTCGTGATGAACAATCTTTTTAATGCATTGTTGTATTCGATTTGCTAGAATTTTGTTTAGGATTTTTGCATCCCTAATCATCAGAGATATTGGTCTGTAGTTTTCTTTTTTGTGTTGTCCTTACCAGGTTTTGGTATCAGGGTAATGTTGGCCTCATAAAATGAGTTAGGGAGTACTGTCTCTTCTTCAATTTTTTGGAAGAGTTTGAGCAGGATTGGTATTAGATCCTCTTTGAAGGTTTGGTAGAATTCACTATTGAAGCCATCTGGTCCCGGACTTTTGCTTTTGGGAAGGTTTTGGATGACTGATTCAATTTCGTTACTGGTGATCGGTCTGTTTAGATTTTCCAGTTCTTCATGGTTCAGCCTCAGAAGGCTATATGTTTCTAAGAACTTGTCCATTTCTTCTAGGTTATTGAATTTGGTGGCATATAGTCCTTCATAGTATTCTTGGTAGATCCTTTGTATTTCTGTGGTGTCCGTGATAAGTTCCCCTTTTTCATTTCTGATTTTGTTAATTAGTGTCTTCTCTCTTTTTATCTTAGTGAGTCTAGCCAAGGGTTTGTCAATTTTGTTAATCTTTTCAAAGAACCAGCTCTTTGTCACGTTAATTTTTTCTATTGTCTTTTTGTTCTCTATTTCATTTAGTTCTGCTCTGATTTTTGTTATTTCCTTTCTTCTGCTGAACTTGGGTTTCATTTGTTCTTCTTTTTCTAATTCTTTAAGGTGTAAAATGAGGTTATTTATTTGGGATTTTTCTTGTTTCTTGAGATAGGCCTGTAATGATCTAAATTCCCTCTTAAAACTGCTTTTGCTGCATCCCAAAAATTTTGGTAGGATATATTTTCATTGTCATCTGTTTCTATATTTCTTTTGATCTCTCCTCTAATTTCTTCTTTGACTGATCATTCTTTAAAAGTATGTTGTTTAATCTCCATGTATTTGTGTGTTTTCCTGCTTTCTTTTTGCAGTTGATATCCAATTTCAAAGCCTTGTGATCAGAGAATATGCTTGGTATGATTTCAATCTTCTTAAATTTGCTGAGGCTGATTTTATGTCCCAATATATGGTCTATTCTTGAGAATGTTCCATGTACACTAAAAAAAATGTATAGTCTGATGTTTTAGGATGAAGTGCTCTATAAATGTCAATTATGTCCATTTCATCTAATGTGTCATTTAGGGCTGCTATTTCATTATTTATTTTCTGTTTGTATGATCTATCCATAGCTGTCAATGATGTATTTAAGTCCCCTAGTATAATTGTGTTTTGGTCAATTTCTCACTTTAGTTCTGTTAGTAGTTGCTTGGTATATTTCGGTGCTCCCTGGTTGGGGGCATAAATATTGATGACTGTTATGTCTTCTTGTTGTATAGTCAGTCCCCTTTACCATTATGAAATGTCCATCTTTGTCTCTTGTTATCTTTTTCACCCTGAAGTCTGTTTCATCTGATATCATTATGGCTACACCTGATTTTCTCTGGATACCATTTGCTTGGAGTGTCAATTTCCACCCTTTCACTTTGAGTCTATGCTTGTCCTTGTAGCTGAGATGTGTCTCTTGGAGACAGCATATGGTTGGGTTTAGTTTTTTGATCCAATCTGCTACTCTGTGCCTTTTTATTGGTGAGTTCAGTCCATTTACATTTAGGGTGATTATTGATATGTGAGGATTTCCTGTCATTCTATCTTTAGTTTTCTGGTAAGACTGTGTCTCCATGGTTTCTTTGCCTTTTTGTTGTTGTCTATTATTTCTCTGTCATTGTATTCTATGATGTTTCCCTCTGTTTCTTCTTTTACTATAGTATATATTTCAGTTCTGGATTTTTTTGAATGGTTACCATTAAATTTATGCAAAAGAAAGTTTGATATTTAGAGTATTCCATTTTCTTCAGCATGCTTACTTTCTCCATTCCCATATTCCGGTTCAGGCCTTTACTCTCACCATTTTTACATTTTGGGTGCCACAAATTGTCCCTGTTGATGGTGGTCAAATAGCCTCCTTCAGTATTTCTTACAGTACAGGTCGTGTATTAGAAAATTCCCTCAGCTTCTGTATGTCTGGAAAGGTCTTTATTCCTCCTTCATATCTAAAGGATATCTTTGCTGGATATATTATTATTGGCTCATAATTTCTCGCTTTCAATAGTTTGAATATTTGGTTCCATTCCCTCCTGGCTTGTAGTTTCTGCTGAAAAATATGATGATAATCTAATGGGCTTTCCTTTGTAGGTTATCATCTTCTTTTCCCTGGCTGCCTTGAGGATTCTTTCTTTGTCATTCATTTTAGACAGCTTCAATACAATGTGCCTTGGAGAAGGCCTGTTGGGATTGAGGTAATTAGGTGTTCTATTTGCTTCTTGGATTCGAGGATCCAGTTCTTTCCACAAGTTTGGGAAGTTCTCATCGACTATTTGTTTGAATATATTCTCTGTTCCCTTCTCTCTTTCTTCTCCTTCTGGTATGCCCATTATTCTTATATTGCTCTTTCTGATGGAGTCAGAAAGTTCTTGTAGAGTTCTTTCATTTCTTTTAAGTCTCAAGTCTCTTTCTTCTTCCATCTGTGTCATTTCCAGGTTTCTATCTTCGATGTCACTGATTCTTTCCTCCATCTGGTCAACTCTACTACCTAAGCTGGCTATTTCATTCTTAATTTCTTCTATTGAGTTCTTAATCTCCAGAAATTCTATTTGGTTCTTTTTAAAATTTTAATCTCTTTGGTAAAATGTTCATGTTGTTCTTTGATTGTGTTTCTGAGTTCATTAAACTGCCTTTCTGTGTTTTCTTGCATCTCATTGAGTTTTTTCAGAACTGCAATCTTGAATTCTCTGTCATTTAAGTCACATATTTCCATATCTTTAAGTTCATTTTCTAGAGACCTTTCACTTTCTTTCTGTGCCGTCCTGTTGCCTTGGTTATTCATGGCAATTACTAATTTATTATTTCTCTTCCTAGACATCTGCAGGAGTGGGTTCTGCAACAGGTTGATAGGAAGAGGTCTTTCTTTTGTTTTCCAGTATGTGTTGGTAAAATGTTTTATTTTCTGTCCAATTGCAGCCTTTTTTTCTCTCTCACACTGTAGTGTTATGTTTTCTCTGCACTATTCCAGTTTCTCACACAAAGGGGGGATTCCCTGTAAGGCGGGCTTCTGCTCTGTTAACAGTTCGCCTGGGTCATATGGCTCCATGTCCGTGTGGGGATGCAGAAAGCTTTTGAAGTTCCAAAGCTCTTCCTGCACCAGATTCAGAGCCTGTGTGTTTCAGCAGTTCTGTTTGCAGGGATCCGCCCACATAGGTGGGGACATGGGCGGGGTGGTTTGTGAGTGTGACCCAGAACAATGGCGGTGACCATCACCACAGCAGGTCCTGCTTTCCCAGCTCCCTCCCCTTTGCTGGAATTAGTTGGGCTGTGAATCTGTTTCTGCGGACCACAGTTCTCAGAACTGGAAATATTTTGTTCTTTTGAACTCACACTGCTACTGTTGCGCTCTAGCACTAGGCAGGTGGGGTGGGGAGAGCTCTGGAAGGGTAGTGAGAGGGTGGCTAGGCTCAGTGCCTAAGGCTCCCGTTCTCTGTGGCAGTGAGAGCTTAAACCACCATTTTTAGCCTTCTTTCCTCAGTCTTTGCTCCAAGGTCTGTGCCGTGAGTGTTGGGTTCAGCTGATATATGCTGTCCCCTCAGCCTTGTGGGTGATAAGCGGAGCCCTAGTAGTCTGAGTTCCTACCTCTCCCACAGCAGCGGTAGTTCAGGAATAAAGGAAGCTTGGAGCACTGAACTAGGTCTGCATCCAGTGCCCATGCGGCCCTGTCTCTGCACTTCTCCCTTCCCTCCCCCTCTGCTTGCACAATTTGCCCACCTTTAAGTGAATTCATTAGTGAGCCTCTTCATCTTGCCTGTCTGCTGTGCAGGGAGTCCTTTGTGGTGTCATAGTTGTTCGATTTGTTGTAAATTCCAGGGGAGCTCTCCACAGGCTCACCTCATGCCGCCATTTTGATGGCGTCACTTTTTTTTGTATGTTTTTTATAGGGATATTTTGGTAGCTATTTTAGTAATTTTAACAGTTTTATGTAACATGTACAGGAAGGTTTCTGTGGAACTTTGATCTTTCTGAGTTTTGTCATAATAGGTATAGTAGCAGAAGGAGCTCCTATTATCCCTATTTCCGCTCAACTGAAATATAATAGAGAAGTTATCTTTGAGCATATCATAAAGAAAATTCCAGTACCTCTAAGAGACTTTGAATCAGAACCCTGACTTATTGGTAAGGTCTTAACCTGTTAATCTTTAATTGTTGACTCAATCTTTCTTCATTGTTGATTTGGTTTTAAGGGTGTTTATTATAATTTGCCCTTTGTGCAGACGTGATAATATATTACAGTCTTCATATGCTTTTTTGAATTTTAAAATAGGGAATGAGTTTATGAAAACCAAGGGTAGTGTGTCATTTTGAACTCAGTGGAGTGAAATGAAAGTATATATTGTGAGATAGATTAATTTGTTATATTGACAATGATAGATTGGATGAGGAACAAAATCCTTAATAACATAGGAACATTACCTTTTTTTTGCTATGTACATGGTATATTATGTGATCAAGATTGGAGTAATAGTGTATTCTTTATGGAGATATGGTGTTTTAATTAGAAATAGGATATTAGAAGTTCTGTATACAAATGATTTTAGCATACTATTGAAGATTTTCATGTTTCTTTTACCTTAATTTAAATATAGAGTATCAGTATGGATATAATTTGATTAAATTTGTGGTTCTTGCACACAAGTTTATAGGAGCCTTTCCAAAACAAACATTTCGGTCTTTTTGGGGCTTCATCCAGGCCTCCTGTGTGTTTTATAGGAAATGTTTTGTTGTGTGGTTGCAATGCACATCTTTTGTTAAGGATGACTGTTTTCCTTAAGGTTACATAGTCCTAGAATTATTGTGTAGTTATTACAGCAGTCACACACACAGGTGTATTAAAAACATGCAGTCCTATAATACTGATACAGCATGTATATTCCTTTATCTCTGTGTATGTAATCATATAAACATATAGGTATGTACAGTCTTTTTAAAATGAGAATGGGATTCTACCCTAAAGTTTAATTTTGTAGCTACTTTTTTTTCTTTGTAGTATGTGAGGGTCTATTAGTTTGCCATAACAAAAATACCATATAATGGATGCTTTAAACAACAGATATTTATTTCCTCACAGTTATGAAAGCTGAAGTCTGAGATCAAGGTGTTGGCAGATTTGGTTTCTCATGAAACCCCGTGTTGGCTTGCAGATGGCCGTATTATGCTTTGTCCTTACATGGTCTGTCTTATGTGTATGCAACCCCGGTATCTCTTTGTGCGTCCAAATTTCCTCTTATAAGGATAGCAGTCATATTGGTTTAGGGCCCGCCCAATGGCCACATTTTGCCTTCCTTACCTCGTAAATGCCCTGTCCTTAAATAGTCACATTCTTAATTACCTGAGTCTAGGTTTTTGGACTTCAGCATGAATGGGTGGTAATATTTTGGCCCAGAACTGTCATTCACTCACATAATTATATACATAGTGTTTATGTTCTTTATAATAGTTCCTTGTACTCTATAGTATAGATTAAGCATAAACATATCACTTTACTGATCTTTGTTTTCATTTTTGTACCATAAGACTATTATTTTCCCAAGTCAGCTCTAAGGTATAGATCTTAAGTGACTATACCTGTAGAAAATCTAACTTAAATATATATTTTTTCTCATTAAAATAACAGGATGAATTTTATGGTTTCTTTCCTTTCTTCCCTATCCCTTTCCCAGTTATTAGGTTCTTTGCTGTCAACAAACTTGGTTGTGAGGTTGATGACTTAAAGGTGGGGTGGCAGGTAGAAGTATTTTAAAAGGAGTACTAAAGATAACGTGAATTTTAAACTCTTCTTAATCAGAACAAAATCAAAACAATTAAAAATGAATTTCTAAATATATATAATTTGTTTACTCTTTTGTATTTTAAATATGCCTCACCTAAATCTAGATTTCTTATAGGTGTTTATTTAATTGAGTGGTTGTTACTTTAAAACATTGTACATTTTTTATTGTTTTTAAAGTAATGCTTGAAATTATTGATCCAAATATGAGTATATTTTCAGATTAGGATCTACCAGTTAAGACTGTTTATATGTAAATCATAATGGTGTTGTTTCACATATTTTTATTCACTTGTGTGTTTCAGGTGGGCCAGGAGATAGAAGTCAAAACTGGTATTATTTCCAAACATAGTGAAGGAAAACTTAAGCGTAAACCAATCTTTTCCAAAATTGTATCACTTTTTGCAGAACACAGTGATCTTCAGTATGCTGCTCCAGGGGGTTTTATTGGTAAAAAAGAATCTGACTTTAACCATAAGCTTTTATTAGTGACTAGTTGTTTACTTTTTGTTTGAAATGAATGCTTAGTGTATGTCTCTGGTTACATACAGGACTGTGATGGGCAGATATATTACAAGTGCATGGTTAGATTATTGATTTTACAAGATGAATTTACATGTTTGTTAAAAAAAGCTTTATGTATAGAGTATATTTTGGTTTCACGTATAGGATAAGTTCAGCAATAGCAAAGTCTTATTATTTAGCATTTAATGTATATCACTATTTACCCTGTTTTGGTTGCTTTTTATATAAATTTTTACACATTAAATTACAAGTATCACCTGTATCCGATCATATTTACACTGAGGGTGGCAATAAAAGATACCTTCCAGTTTGAAGTAACTGCTAAAGTAATTTATGGATTTTTCTAATTTCTTACCATTCAATTTATTAACGATATTCAGGAAAAGTTAAGATTTTGTGAGAGGGGTTCTATTGTCTTAGGGCTAAAGAGAAAATTTGGGGTAAAGAAAGATTTTGTCTTTTCGTTTTAGGTATTTTAGCCATATATTTCTTAGGACACTTTAAAATGTCTCATTTCATCTGGCCCCCAGTTTCTAATGAGAAATCAGCTACACATACTGAGGCTCCCTTGAGCATTTTCAGTCGCATCTTCTGTTGCTTTTAACAGTTTGATTGTAATGTGGTTTGCTTTGAGTTTATCCTACTTAAGAGTTTGTTGAACTTTTTGCACGTAAAGGTAAATAATTTTTCTCTCTTTTTAAAAAATCAAATCTGGAATATTTTCAGCCATTATTTATTTTTGTCACTTTTCTTTCTCTCTGGCATTCTGGTTATGTATTACTTGGTACACATAATGATATGCTATAGGTCTCTAATAATATTCATTTTTCTTTTAGATTTCTACTCAGAATACATAATGTCAATTGACCTATATTCAAATTTGGTGGTGCTTCTTCCTGCTTACATCTGCTGTTCAGCTACTTTGATGAATTGTTCATTTCACCAAAATGAATATTTGTTTGGTTCTCTTAAACTTCTGTCTTATTGCTAATGCTACATACTTGTTGAGAAATCATTCTCGCACTTTCCTTTGTATTTTAGGCATAGTTTTCTGTAGTCCTTATAACACATTTAAAATACACTGATTTAAAGTCTAAGATCTCTAGTTCCTCAAGTATAGTTATTTTTCAAATTGCTTTTGTTCCTATGTAGCAGGCATAGTTGTTGATTTTCATGTCTCATAATTTTTGGTTGAAAACAACATTTTATATGACACAATTTGGCAGCTCTGGAACTTAGATTCTCTGCTTACCTAAAGGTTAGTTGCTGCTTGTTCGACTAGCTGGTTTATTTAGTGAATTTTGAACTAATTTTTTTTCATGTGTTCCCACTGAACTGTATGCTTGTTAGCTTAGTTCTCAGCTAGTGATTGAACAGAGAAAGATTTCTTTAATAATGCCTAGAATTAGTATGTCTCCCAATCTTTACTCTATGTGTATGTTGGTGCATGCCTCAACACTCAGCCAGGCAATTACCACTCTGTCTTATCCTTCACTTCCAGTTTAAGGCCAGTTAGAAGTGACAGCTGAAGGCTTTCTCAGATCTTTACTGAGCATACACACTTCTCTACACTTGCATATTGTCTTCTAGATTTGTAGGAATGTGTCAGATGTTTCAAAACTCCTAGGGACATCCAAAGATTTTTCCTTTAAAGGGTTTTGGTTCTGTGTTTTTGGCCCCAATGTTATCTTTTAATTCTCTAAATAAAGGACTTTTCACACTGGGCAACCAGACAGCTTTGAAAGTGGAATTTTCCAGGGAAACATCAGACAAAATTCAGGGAATGAGAGCTCCAACCATGTTCTGCTCACTACAGTGGCTGCCAGCCTGCTGGCTTTCACCACAGTGCAGATTGTTTACAATGCTTACCTCAGAGCTGGTGAACATAGATAGGACTAGGACAGATTAAAATTTCCCAAAGCTTCCTGTTCTTACTAGAGACTCAGACTTTTAAAAGATCTTTTCCTCAGTTACAGTTGACACTCAGTATTATTTTATGTTGATATTAGTTTCAGGTGTACAGCAGAGTGTTTAGACATTTATATAATTTGTGAAATGATCCCCCTGACTAGTCTAGTACCCAGCTGACACTATGCACAGTTATTACAATATTACTGATTATATCCCCCATGCTTTATACCCCCATGACTATTTTGTAACTACCAATTTGTTTTTCTTAACCCCTTCACCTTTTTTATCCCGTAACACACCTCCAATCTGGCAATCATCAGTTTGTTCTCGCTGTGACTCTCTTTCTGTTTTGTTTGATCCTTTGTTTTATTCTTTAGATTCCACATGTAAGCGAGATCATATGCTAATTGTCTTTTTGGGTCTCACTTATTACATTTAGAAAATACCCACTAGGTCCATCCTTGTTGTCTTAATTAGTATGATTTCATTATTTTTTATGGTTGTAATCTTCTTTATCTGATCATCTATTGATGGACACTTAGGTTGCTTCCATATCTTGGCTAATGTAGATAATGCTGCAGTGAATGTATGGATGCATATATCTTTTCAAATTAATGTTTTGGATTTCTTTATAAAAACACCCAGGAGTGGAAGTTTTGGGTCTTTCATTACTTCTATTTTTAATTTGTTGAGAAATCTCTAAAACATAGTGGCTGCACAGTTTTCAAATGCACCAGTAATGCACTAGTGTTCTCTTTTCTCCACAACCTCCTGAAAACTTGCTGTTTGTTGATTTATTGATGATAGCCTCTCTGGCCATTGTTTTCTTTACATTTTTGTTGCTGTCTTATTTCAGTGTGGTGATATTCTATGATTTTTCCCTCTCTTCTTCTTTTATGTTATATATTTCAGTTCTGGAGTTTTTTGAGTGGTTACCATTAAGTTTATGTAAGGCAAAGTTTCATATTTAGAGTATTTCATTTTTTTCAGCATGCTGCCCTTCTCCATTCCCTTTTGCCAGTTCAGACCTTTACACCTCCCATGTTATGTTTTTGTCAAAAATTATGTCTATTTATGCTGTGAGTTGATTTCTGTGTTTCAGTAACAAGTTGTCTTTTTCCATTTTCCTTTCTTCTTTACCCTGTATGTTATGTTTAAGTGTATTGTGCCCTATTTGGTGTAGGGGTTGCCATTTCTCATTTATGTGTGTCTGTTTGTAATACTAATCATGGTTTTGTATCCTTTTGCTTTTTTGTTTCAGGTCAAACAGCCTCTTTCAGAATATCTTGCAGTGCAGGTCATGTGTTAGAAAATTCCCTCAGCTTCTGTATGTCTGGAAAGGTCTTTATTCCTCCTTCATATCTAAAGGATATCTTTGCTGTATATATTGTTCTTGGCTCATGATTTCTCCCAATATTTTGAATATTTGATTCCATACCCCTCTGGCTTGTAGAGTTTCTGCTGTAAAATCTGATGATAATTTAATGGGCTTTCCTTTGTAGATAACCACCATCTTCTTTTCCCTGGCTGCCTTGAGGATTCTTTCTTTGTTATTAATTTTGGACAGCTTCAATACAATGCGCATTGGAGACAACCTTTTGGGATTGAGGCAATTAGGTGTTCAATTTGCTTCTTGAATTCGAGGATCCAGTTCTTTGCACAATTTTGGGAAGTTCTCCTTGACTATTTATTTGAATGTGCTCTCTGTCCCCTTCTCCCCTTCTTCTTTTTCTAGTATGCCCGTTATTCTTATATTGCTCTTTCTGATGAAGTCAAAAAGTTCTTGTAGAGTTCTTTTATTTCTGTTAACTCTCAAGTCTCTCTTCTTCCATCTGTGTCATTTCAAGATTTCTATCTTTGATGTCACTGATTCTTCCATCTGGTCAGCTCTATTTCCTAAGCCAGCTATTTTATTCTACATTACTTTTATTGAGTTCTTATCTTTAGAAATTCTATTTGGTTCTTTTTTAAAATTTCAGTCTCTTTGGTAAAATGTTCATTTTGTTTTTTTATTGTGTTTCTTAGTTCATTATACTGCCTGTCTGTGTTTCCTTGCATCTCGTTGAGTTTTTTCCGATCTGCAATCCTGAATTTTCTGTTATTTATATAAGTCACATATTTCCATGCTCAAGTTCATTTCCTGGAGACACTTCATTTTCTTTCTGAGCTACCTTGTTACCTTGGTTATCCATGGCAATTAATGAATTATTATTTCTCTTCCTAGGCATCTAGAGGAGTGGGTGCTGCAGTGGGTTGGTAGGAAGAGTTCTGTTTTTTGCTTTCCAGTAGGTGTTGGTATAGTGTTTTGTTTTCTCTCACACTGTAGCCTTTTACTCTCTCTCATGCTATAGTATTATATTTTCTCTGCATTGTTCTGGCTTCTTACACAGTGTGAGGGTGAGGTGGAGCGGTTCCCTGGAAGGTGGGTTTCTCCTCTGTGCACAGTTTGCCAGGGTCACAGGACACCACCTCCATGGGGGTATGTGGAGAGCTTCTGAAGTTCCAAAGCTTTTCTGCACCAGTTTCAGAGACTGTGTGTTTCAGTGGCTCTATTTCCTCCTGTCGGGATCCACCCAGATAGGTTGGGGCAAGGTTGGGTGGATAGTGCGAGGTGGCTGTGAGCAATGGTGGCTTCCACCAGCACAGCCCGTCATGCACCAAGAGATCCCTCCCCTTTACCAGAACTAGTTGTACTGTGAGCCAGTGGCTGCGGGCAGCAGTTCTCAGACCTGCAAATATATTTTTCTTCTGATCTGACATTTCTACTGTTCCTCTTGCACTGCGAAGGGGGATTGGAGTGAACGCTGGGAGGGTGAGGAGGTGTCAGCTAAGCTCCATGTGTATGCCTTCTCTCCACTGCTTGGCAGTGAGAGCCTAAACCGCCATTTTCACTCTTCCCTCAGTCTTTGCTCCGAGGTCTCTGCCATGAGTGTTGGTTCAGCCTTGTTATATGCTGATCCCTCAGGGGGGACTGTGGGCTATAAGGCAAGTGCTAGCAGACCTAATGCTTCCATCTCCCATGACTGTGGTAGCTACGGAATGCAGGGAGCTTGGAGCTCCGATCTGTGTCCTGGGGCCCCATGGGGCCTGCATCTCCACACTTCCCTCTTCCCTCCACTTCTCATTCATTTTGCAGTCTTTAGATTATTTCAATTGGGCATACCTTAGTCTTTCCTGTCTGCTATGCAGGGAGTCTTTTGTGGAATTACAGCTGTTCATATTGTTGTAAATTCCAGGGGAGATTTCTAGAGCCTCATCTCATACCACCATTTCTATGACGTTGTTTGTTAATTATTGAGAGAGGGGTATTGCAATCTCTATTTATAACTGCATATTTTCCTTTAAGACATGAGGCTTCTTAACAAATAGCTTCATTGAAATATAATTAACATTTTATACAATTTACTCATTTAAAGTATGCATTTCATTGGTGTTTTAGTATATTCACAGATATGTGGAACAATAACCACAGTCAATTTTAGAACACATCACCACCTCAAAAAAACGAAACAAAACAATACAAAAAACCCTATACTCTTGAACTATTACCCACATTCTCCTCTTTTTTTATACCTTGCTACTCTGCCTAGCCCTAACCACCACTAAACTACTTTCTGTCTCTATAGATATTTTCTGTTTTGGACATTTTATGTGAATAGAATCATATGTATGTGTTCCTGAGACTGCTGTTTTCACTTGGTGTATTTCATCCTTCAATCATGTTATAGCATGTACAACTCCTTCATTCTTTTTATATGGCTAAATATTCTCACAGTTCTGGAGGCCTGGAAATCCAAGCTCAAAATGTTTGCAGGGTTGGTTTCTCCTGAGGCCTCTCTTTCCCCTTGCCTTGCAGATGGTCACATGATGCTTTATCACTCAGATATTTCCTCTGTGCATGTGTGTCTCTTGTATCCAAATTTCTTCTTATAAAGACACTGGTCAAATTGATTTAGGGCCCACCCAATGATCTCATTTTGCATTAATTACCTATTTAAAGATTGTTTTCAATTACAGTCACATTCTGAAGTACTGGGGTTAGAGCTTCAACATTAATTTGGGGAGGAACATAATTCATCCCAGAACAAGTGGTATGTTAAATGAATTATTGTGTCTTGATTCAAGCTTGCATTCCTTGGATGCAAGGAATTTTTAACAAATTCAGTTGATCATGGTGTGTAACCCTTTGTGTTCCTAGATGAGGTTTATTGAGGTTTTTGCACCTGTATTCATGAGGGATATTGACTTGTTTTGTGATATCTTTGGCTTTTTATTATGGTAATGTTGGCATTGTCATGTGAATTATGAAATGTTTCCTTGTCACATTTTCAGAAAAGTTTGAAGAGGGTTTGTATGATGTACCCCTGTTCGTTTTGGTTTTAGTCGTTTGAGCTTTTTTTTTTTTCAGTCAGTCTACCTACATTTTGGTTAGTGTTGTAGATCTTTCAAAGCACCAAATTTTGTTTCATTGGTTTTCTCTATTGTTCTTATATTCTTTGTTTCATATGTTTCTGCTCTATTCTGTTATATTCTTTGTTCTTCCAGCTTTGGGTTTAGTTTGCTTTTTTTTAATCCCTTAAAGTGTAAATTTAGGTTATTGGTTTGATGTTTGTTTTTTACAGCTATAAATTTGTCTCTGATCAATGCCTTTGTTGCATTCTATAATAATTATAAATATATATGCTTCTAACTACAGAACAGAAAAACACATGAAGCAAATACTGACAATCATAAGGGAAGAAATTGTTTCACAACAGCGGTTGGAGACTTCAATACCGCATTTTCAGTAATGACTAGACCAACAAGGAAATAGATGATCTGAACAATACTACACACTAAGTAGATCTAACAGACTTCTCTGGAACCCTACACCCAACAATAGAATATGCATTGTTCCAGACATTTGTAATGACAACCCTTAAGCTACGGCCATTTAAAACAAAAAATTCTCAATAATTTTAGGAGGTATTTAATAATTAAACAATTTGATCATTTGACAACAATGCAATGAAACTTTTAGTTTCTCTGTACTACAGTTCAAGAAGTTTTTTTTTAATGATTTCAATATTTTTAAATTTTTCATAATTTCATTGTGATTTAACACATAGTCTATCCTGGACAATGTTCTATGCTATTGAGAATAATGTCTACTCCACTTTTTGGAGTAGAGTGCTCCATATACCGAAGGTCCAAAAAAAAATGTATACACATTTTAAGAAAGGAAAACTGTACTGAAATTGTAATAATATATACAGATAATAACAGATGAATGCAAGTCACGTTTGACTTCTGCAATTACAAGAGGTGCTCAAAGTGGTTACCATCAGTGTCCAGACACTTCTGATGACAGCGAACCACTGCTTGAGCAACATTGATCCATGTCCACTGTATACATTTTTTTGACACCCCAGGTATATAGTCTTTAAATCAGGTGGTTTTTATTTTTCTTCAAGTCTTCTTTTCTAATTGTTTTTCCAGTGAATTTCTTTCCTTTGAATTTACCAGTGATTATTGTAGAACTGTCTGTTGCCTTCTGTTGTGTCCATTCTTGCTTTATTCTGGGATCTGTTGATATGTATAAATTAATAATTGTTACAATGATTTATTGAGTCATTTATATGTAATGTCATTTGACTCATGTAACAATTTTCCACATAGTCTATATTGTCTGATATTGATATCATTCCAATTCTTTTGTGTCTATTATTGGCATGGAATTTTTCTTATTATCATTTGACTCTTAATCTTTCTGTGTGATTGACTCTAAAGTGAGTCTCTTTTGGGCAGCATATTGTTGAATTGTATATATCCATTCTGCTTATCTCTGCCTTTTAATTAAAATGTTTAATTCATCCATATTTAAATCATCAACCATTGAAAAGGGATTTACCTCTATCATTCTATTTCTTTTTTATATGTCATGCCTTTTTAGTTACTCAGTTCTTACTGCCTTCTTTTCTGGTTAGTTAAGTTTTTGTAGTGTTCTATTTTACTTTCCCTCAATTACATGTATTTCATAAAACAGCTCTATTTCTGCCCTGTCTATATCTTATTAGTCACAAATTACATATTTATACGTGTGACTTTTAATATAGGTATGTGATTAGTTTAGGTACTTGTTTTTGAATCAGAAAAAAAAGAATCACAATACTACTACATGACACACCTTTTGCCTATGTTTTTCATTTATTTATATGGTTTCAAAGTAATTGGCAGTGTTGTGGGGTTTTTTTTTTTTTTTTTTTTTTTTTGGTTGTTCGTTTGTTTTAAGAACCTGAAGGAGTTCTTTTAGCATTTCTTTTATAGGCTATTTTTACTAGCATTGAACTCTCAGTTTTTGCTTATTAGGTAATGTCTTGGTTTCCTTCATTTTTCAACAATAATTGCTAGTAATAGAATTTGTCAGTGAGTTTACTTTTTCTTTCAACAGTTTAAATATATCATTCTATTACTTTCTAAACTGTTTCTGAATAGAAAATGGCTGCTGATTGATCTTACAGAGGATTTTTATAAGTGAGGCATTGCTTCTTTTTTTCCTACTTTTAAGATTCTCTTTGACTTTGGCTTTGTATAATTTTATTTTAATGTATCTGGTGAGGATCTCTGAGTTTTTTTCAACTTGGTGTTTGTTGAGGTTCTTAGATGTGTAGATTCTTGCTTTTAATTAAATTATGAATTTTTTTCAGCCTTTACTTCTTCAAATATTCTTTCTTCCCTTTTTTCCTCCCCTTCCTTGTTAGACTCCCATAATGTGTAGTTTGTGTACTAGACACAATTTATTGGTTTCTTAGAAATCTGTTTATTTTTACTTTACCTTTATTTTCCTCAGATAATTTCAATTGATCTGTTATTTAATTTGATGACTCTTATGTTAAACCTCTTCTACTTAATTTTTTTCAGTTTGTATTCTTTTTACCTCTCTTAAATAGATTTTTTTTTTGGAGCAGTTTTTCTTCACCACAAAAGTGAGGGGAAACTACAGAGATTTCCCATACGCCTACCACCACACATGCACAGCTGCCTCTGTTAACCAGAATGGTACATTTGTTATAACTGATGAACCTACATTGACATGTCATCATCACCCAAAGTCCATAGTTTATATTATGATTCACTCTTATTGTTGTGCATTCTGTGGATTTAAACAAAGATGTAATGACATGTATCCACCAATATAGTATCATGCAGAATAGTTTCCCTCCCCTAAAGATGCTCTATGCTCCACCTGTTTATTCCTCCTTCCTAGCAACTGGTGAGCTTTTTATTGTTTTCATAATTTGGACTTTTCCAGAATGTCATATAGTTGGAATCATACAGTAGATAGCTTTTTCAGATTTGCTGCTTTTACTTAGTAATAAGCATTTTCCTCCATGTCATTTTATACTTTGATAGCTCATTTCACTTTGGCACTAAAAAAATTCCATTTTCTTGACGAATCAAAGTTTATTCATTCACCTACTGACAGACATCTTGGTTGGTTCCAAGTTTTGGCAATTATCAATAAAGCTGGTGTAAATATCAGTGTGCAAATTTTAATGTGGCATTTGAGTAAGTACTATGGAGCACAATTCCTAAATCCTATATGGCAATAGTATGTTTAGTTTTACTAGACAGCCAAGCTGTTAGCAAATTATCTATTTTGTGTTCCTATCAACAGTGAACGAAAGTTCTGTTACTTATCATCTTTTAGTATTGTCAGTTTTCTGGATTTTTGCCAATCTAATAGTTGTATAAAGGTATTTTTTAAATTTCTATTTCTCTGATAATACATGTTAACCAAAAAAAAAAAAGGAACAGACTGGTAGTAAAGTATGTTTAAAAGCATTTGCGCAGTGGATATCAGCAGTCCATAGGCACAGATTCAGGTAGCCAACTAAATTGTGCTTTGAAGAGAACAAAGAAAGACATGGTTTATTAAAGGCAAAACCAGAAGTGTTCCCACTTAGATTCTCCGTGGACATGAAATATGTTGGCTGGGTTAATAGGAATTGGTTAGGTATATTATGCAAACAAAGAATGCTGATCAGTGAAATTGATTGGCTCCTTTCAATGGGCAGAATGCAAGTGATCTGGTTGCCATGGTAAAGAGAAAGGAAAGTCCAGGAGGTGATCTCATGTTAGCTTAAAAGTTCAAATGTTCATGGGTGGTCTTGCCTAATGCAGACCTCTTAGTAACCTTTCAATTCCATTTTTGTTCCCTTAACATAAATGATTCTGTCTTGGCAATTTCCATTCACATATATAATGGGAAGTATCTTTTCATAAGCTTATTTACCATTTATATTTTCTTTGGTGAAGTGTACATCTTTTGATCAGGATGTTGGCACATCTTTTGATCAGGATGTTCATTTTCTTATTGAGTTTGTTTTTTGTTTTTGTTTTTTAAATTCCTTGTGTATTTTGGATAATAATCTTTTTTCAAATATGTCTTTTTCAAATATTTTCTTTTGATTGTGGTTAGTCTTGATTCTTGTAATAGTGTCAGGAGCATGGCAGAAAATTTTTAATGAAGTAGCTTATCAATTCTTGAGTTTTATTTTTGATCTATGATCAATTTCTTAATTACATTTTTGTGTAGACTGGACAGTCTATGTCTAGATTTTTTTTGTGCATGTGTTTGTTTAGTTATTCCAACACCATTTGTTGAAGATGATGTTTGCTCCATTTCATTGCTTTTGCTTCTTTGCTACTCATAATTATATGAGTATATTCTAGACTCTATTATGTTTTATTGATCGACTTGTTTATTCATGAATATTACATAGTCTTGATTATTGTAGCTTTATACTAAGATTTAAAATTGGATAATGTCAGTCTTTTTCTTTTGTTAATATACATCAGGTCTAAAATTTTTATTATTGTGTCTTATTTTTATCCCTTAATTAATATTTTCTACTTGGTGAAACTATTCTGGATTCCTTGAGTCCATGGTTGTCTATAATTCTTTAAGCACCTTTAACACAAGTGAATTAAGGTAGCTGTCTAGTAATTCCAATGTCTTTCTTCCTCAGGGACAATTTCTGTTAATCTTTCTTTTTCTTTCTGTCTTTCTTTTTTCTTTTTTTGTACTTTTGTTTTTTATTTTGTCTTGTAGTATTTTTTATTGAAAAGTGGACACATTGAACATTTTCTGAGGTAGGACAGTTACGTTTGCGAACTTGTTGCAACGTTATTGCTAACCTTTTTTGATATCAAAGGGGTTATTCATTGTGACTTTGTACCAACAGGACAGTTAACCAAGTTTAGTATTTGGAAGTGCTGAAAGGCTTCCTAAAAAAGTTAGACGACCTGAACTTTTCACCAACAATTCATGGCACTTGCATCAGGACAATGCACCAGCTCACACGGCACTGCCTGTGAGGGAGTTTTTAGCCAGTAAACAAATAACTGTATTGGAACACCCTCCCTAGTCACCTGATCTGGCCCCCAGTGACTTCTTTCTTTTACCCGAAGATAAAGGGAATATTGAAAGGAAGACATTTTGATGCCATTCAGGACATCAGGGGTAACACGACAACAGCTCTAATGACCATTCCAGAAAAAGAGTTCCAAAATTGCTTTGAAGGGTGAACTATGTTCTAGCATTGTTACATAGCTTCCCAAGGGGAGCACTTTGAAGGTGACCATAATGATATTCAGCAATGAGGTATGGAGCACTTTTCCTAGGATGAGTTCGCAAACTTAATCGTCAGACCACCTATATTAATTCTGGAATTCAGATTTTTCCTTCTGATTAGAGTTTGTTGTTATTCTCCATGGGTTGTAGTTTAGTGACTTTTTAATATTAATTGAAGACTATATTTTTTGTTTTGTGTCGTTCATGAATGTTTATTTTGTGCTTACGTAGTGCTTTGACAGAAATTTCCTTAAACAATCCAAAACAATGAAATGAGCAAAAAGAAAGAAAATACAACCCCAGTGTTGCAGATTGACTCTATTTTGGGGCACTTTTCCATTGTTCAGCAAGCCATTTACAATTCTGCCTTAGCCTAATTTTCCTGTTTGTTCTGAATCTAAAAATCAAACCAGAAGTAAAGGCCTAGAGTCTTCTCATGTCCTTTGTGAGCATGTATTGTGCCATCACCATGCACATGGCCTCTAGATTTTATCTTATGTACAGCTTTCCAAGAGCCTATTTCTGAAAATAATTCCCAGGTTTTCTTTCTAGTTTTCAACATAATTTATTTGCTCTAGCTGCAATCATTTGTTTCTGGTGTCACTACTTATTTATTTGACTTTCAATGTTTTAGGGACTGGTTGGCCACTTTTCTACTTTGAGAGATCATAGTTACATAAAATAAAGGCAAGTACTTTGCATGAGTCCTGCATGGATGGAATGCTAACAAATATTAAAACAGATTGACATAGGCAGCCACCCACATGTGCAGGTGAAAAACAGTCAAAAAACAACAGGAAGAGCACATTCTTTGAAAGATGTTGCTGGTAAAAGCACAAATCTATGATATATTTGATTTTTCTGATAACTCTGTATCAAGCAATGGCAAATAGGGTAAATTGAGAAAGATGAAGATTTTTATGAAACTTTTGGCCCCGGTGCAAGAATTCAACTCTGCCATTACCTACCTTCCTTTCTTCAAGTAATACACCCCTGCCATAAGCTCATCCAAGTGTGCGGAGATCTCTCCTATTACTATTTCCTGACCAGATTCTTTTTAAACCTTATGCTCCAGACACTTAAATTCCTCAAGGAAAGGAAACAAAAATAAGTTTGAACATTTTTGATAATAAAGAATGTGTAAACAATCTTTAAGATATAATGCAGAACAATAAGAAAACTCAAGCCCATTAGTGATGAATCTGACAGACTAATGTAAGAAAAGTTAAACCAGCAGAAAAAAATTACACAACATTTTAAACAAAAAATTACACAAATTAGCTGCAGTAGCTTTAGAACTTTAAGGGAATCCAGCTGCATCAATACCTTGTAAGAAGGTAGGGCACCTTATTGTCAAGTTCTCTGTTAAAAAAGAGACTTTGGCAACAGAAAGTCAACTGAAACCAGGAAAAAGGAGTTGTCTTATGGTTAAAGGTAAACATCAAGAAATGAAGCCACAAACTCAGATATTTCTGGTTGTATTTATATTTGGTGTCTAAAGGAAAGAAAACCAATGACATTGTGAAATTAAGATGTTTTATTTGCATTTGAGAAAAACTTTCTTGCATATAAACAAAAATAAATCTTAAAGGTAGTCAACTGTAAATTTTATTCAGGTGATGAAAATTCTGAAAAGGAAGAAATTTCAAATATTTTCTGATATCAAAAAGAAAAGTCATCATTTGAAGTCCAGGATTAACTGCTTCAGTCAGAAGCTCAACTGAAACAACTACATACAAAATATGATGAACTTACTTTAAGGACACAAAAATTTTCTATAGGAATGCACCATATTTCTTAATCTAATTTAGAACAGGTTTATCAAAATTATTCAGATATTCAACAGAAACAATAAAATGTAAAGGAAACATGGCTTATCCAGGCTAGCACTATTATTTAAAGTAAGACCATTTTTAGAAGCTGAAAACCAGCTATAAAATATCAATTAGACAATCTTGACCAGGAAGGAGAACAGTTTCCTAAAATGTGCTTATATAAAGATTAGCCTCATGTTACTGTCTGTGGCTCCTGAAACTATTTTTATAAATAAAACAATTTTTGAAAAAATTTTAAGAATAAATAGTTACAATTCCTTGGGGAAAAGATCCACTCTGCACCTTCTTATAGCAAAGTTTTAAAAAATCCACTATTAATGTTGCCAGTAAGAGGCCACATCAAGTGATTGACCTGGAAACAAAACTAAAAGTGATGAAGGACAATGAAGGCAGAAAATCAGTGATAGTTATAGCTCACTAGTTAGGCAAGTCTCATTTTATCACAACTGCAATCTTAAAGAACAAGAATGAAGTTATAGAAGCTTTTGAAGTATCTGCTTCAATGAAGGCAATGTGACTAAATTTTTGAGAAGGGCCTGTATCAGACATAGAGCAACTTCTAATGACCTGAATTGAAGACAAAACACAGGCACATATACCTAGCAATACCACGATGGTTACAACCAAAGCAAAAAGATTGTTTGCAATATTGAGAGAAAAGGCAGGACCCTACTGTGATGTTGAATTTACTGCCAGCTCTGGGTGATCTAAATGATTCAAGCATCATAATTCATTCCATAATGTGAAAATGAGTGGTGAATCTGTGAATGCTGATATGAAAATACCTGAATAATTTTTGGAAACTAAATAAGCTGACTGTGGAAGAAAATTACAGCCAGAGCAAATACTCAATATACATGACCTCTCTATTCTGGAATCACATGCCTGAAAAGACTTTTATCCACAAAAAGACTAAGTCAATGCAAGGCTTCAAGACTTTTAGGGACAGGATAAGAGTCTTACCTTTATGTTAGTGTTAAAGACTACAAATAGAAGCACTTTTTGAACTTGTTCAAAGAGAACCCCAGGGATTTCAAGCATATCAAAGCACACATTTCCAGTGTGTCAAAAGAGCAATTAGTCATAGATGATCCAGTCCTCTTCCAAGATGTTCTGAATTTCTATGCCATTGAAATAGAGAAGTACTATTTGGAGAATAACATGCTTTTCAAGATTTTGCTAGTTGTTGATAATGATCCCTGAACATCCTCCTTTTATTGGTGATCATTATCTCAATATCAAAGTGTTGTTTCTCCTTGCAGATGACACGTATTTGATCACACCAATGGACCAAGGAATTATAGGAACTTTGAAGGCCTACTGTCTGAGGAGGACTTTGGCCCAGTCTGTTGCTACATCTGAGGAAGACACTGACAAAACATGGATGTAATTCTGGAAGGACTACAACATCAATAACTGAATCACGAACCTTGCTTGTGTGTGGGGGAGTGATGTCAGCAAGGAGTGGAGGAATAGCATCTGGAAGAAGACACTTGGGAGGTTCATCCATGACTCTAAAGGATTTGCCAAGGATGAGGAGATTGCAGTAATCAACAAGACTGTGGTTGAGACCGGGACCTTTTATCTGGGTGTTGAAGGAAGACATTGAAGATCTCCTTCAGTTTGTTCCTGAAGAATTGACTAATGATGAGTGTTGGAACTGGAACAGGAATGAATAAGGGAAGAAGTGATGAGAGAAACAGAAACTGCCAGAGGATGAAAAAAAATTCACAGTGAGAATTTAGCAGAAGATTTTGCAGACTTGAACAAGCTCCTTTAAAAAGTTTGAAAACATGAACACCAAACCAAAAGGTTTATATTAATATAGAGGAATTCACCATATTATATCCATTACAATGCATTGTATTCTTAGAAGGAAATTTATATGACAAAAAGAACCAAACACAGTGGACATATTTCTGAAAAGAGTGACACCTCCTTAAGAAGAGCATCAGGGAGGTCCTTCAGGAGGTAATCCAGAAGAAGGCGTTGTTATCATAATAGACTGAAGACCTGTCAGTTGGACAAGTGAGGTAGAAGACAGTAATGTTGATGATCCTGACCATTATGTGGCCTAACCTAATGACTGTGTTTGTGTTTTAGTTTTAACGAAAAGTTTTAAAAGTTAATGTAAAAATTTTTAAATAGAAAAAACTCATAACATAAGGCTATAAAGAAAAAATATGACTCGGGAATGGACTCCTTGTCAAAATGGAACAGTAGGTAAGTGTGTTTGCCTTTTATCACAACCAGATCAAATTACTACTAAATTATAGCACATCCATAATTGAGAATTGTCTGAAGACAAGCTGTATAGAAGTCCTATTAAAAAGGGTATAAAGAAGTAACTTTGAGACTGGTAGGAAGGCAGAGAGGTGCAACAGGTTCATCCCGCACCCACATGTGGTGCTTAAGAATTAGGGATTTCTCAGATCCAGAGGGTCCCATCAGGAGTGAGGCATCTCAGCCGTACACTAGGCTTCCCAGCTCAGGACACCAATGCCATGAAGAGTAGCCTCCACAACATTGGCCTGTTTAAAACAACAGGGATTTCATTAGAGTTAGACGGAGGGCTGCTGGAGACATAAGTGCTCCTCTTGAGGGGCTAATGCATGCATGAACTTGCTCACAAACTCACTAGCTCTAAGATCTAGCACAGGGGAACAGCTCAAAAAGTGTCAGGGAAATATATACAGGAATTGAGTTGACTAGCTTCAGGGTAAGGCCTGGAGGGGCTTTTTCATAGGAATAGCCTATCTCAGCTTACACTGCAGACTTTACTTAAAACTCACAAAGGCCCACAAACCCAAACAAATAGCAGCTAGTTCTGTCATGCCCAAGCTTGACACAAGCAGCAACCATTCTCTGCTTGCACTGTAGCATTCATCAGGTGGCCCCAAGTCTGGCATAAGCTGCATCCAGTCTTGGCTTGGAACTAAGTGGATACAAGCCTGACTCAATTGGCAGTTGGCCTTGTTTCCAACATAGCTTCTTGCAAATGCCTTCAAGCCAAGCACAAATGGCAACCAATCACATGCCCCTTTGTACCTCTGACTTGGCCCCAAGCCTGGCACAAGTGGAGGCTGAATTTGGACTGCACCAGCCCCTCCCAAGAGGCTCCAGAACCCACACATACGGTCATTGGCTTCAGGCCACATCGTAGAACCACCCAACCAGCTATACAAACAACACACATGAAGGTTATATTTTACTGGTACCAGAATCCTGCTAAAGCAACTCCAGCTACATGCGGTCAGCCCTCACACAACAGCTCGTTTGCTGTAGTCATGGCCAGCCCTCACAATCAGAGAGCCTCAAGTTAAACCCCAACAGCAATCAAGATTCAACTACAAGAGGAGATCACAAACACAAAAGGGACATCCATGGAGCACCCAACTTAGGAAACCAGGGCGATCAACTGTGCCAAAAGGCCCCACACAACACCTATATAATGTCACATTGCCAAGACTGGGAGATATAGCAGATCTACCTAATAAAGAAAAAAATAGTAATTCAAAATGAGACAAACATACCCCAAATTAAAGGACAGACTTCCAGAAAAATAACTAAATAAATGGAGACCAACCTACCAGATACAGAGTTCAAGGCACTGATTATAAGGATACTCAGTTAACTTAGGGGAAGAAGTCAAAAAGTGATAGAAACCAAAAAAAAAAAAGGAAACACAAAACATAAAGAATCAGTTAGAAATGAACACTAACTGAAGAATACAATAATTGAAGAATACATTAGATGGAATCAATAGCACATTAAATTAAGCAGAGGATTGAATCACAATCTGAATCACTAGCAGAAAACAATCGTAACAGCAAAATGAAAGACAAAATTTTTTTAAGTGAGTACAGTTAAGGGATGTCTCAGACATCAAGTGCACCAACATTTGCATCATAACTTCCAGAAATAGAGACAGCAAGGAATTGAAAACATACTTGAAGAAATAATGATGGAAAATTTCCTTAATCTAGCAAAGGAAATAGACATACAAGTCCAGGAAGTGCAGAATCCCAAACAAGATGAACCCAAAGATGCCCACACCAAGACACATCACAATAAAAAGGCCAAAGACAAATTCAGAGTTTCCAAGTTGGAAAGGAAAAAGTAAAACTGTTTGAAAAGCAGTTAGTTACCTACAAGGGAGCTCCGATTAGATTGCCAGCTGATTTCTCAACAGAAACTTTGCAGGCCAGAAGGGATTGGCATGAAATAATCAAAGTGATATAAAGCAAGAAACCACAACCAAGACTACCCAATCAAAGCTATCATTTAGAATCTAAGGAAAATTAATTTCTCAAACAAAAAGAAATCAAAAGGAGTTCATTACCACTAAACCAGAATTATAAGAAATGTTAACGGGACTTCTTAAAAATGAAAAGAAAAGGTGGACAATATGAATAAGGAAATTGTTGATTGAAAAAATTCTCACTGACAAAGGCAAACAATAAAAGCAGTGGATGAACCAACTATATATTTAGTGGAAAGGTTAAAATCAAAAGTAGGAAGATGATGTATAGAAGTACACACAACAGAAGTAAAAGTAATGACAAAAACATAAACATGGAGTGGTGAATAAAATTAATGATTTTAGAATGTGTTTGAACGTAAGTGAACATCAACTTAAAATAAACTATTCTAAACATAGCTTGGTATATATGAACCACACAGTAATCACAAACCCAAAAGCCACATGATATGTACATGATATATACAAGAAATATACAAGAAATAAACACAAAAAATCCAAATACAACACTATAGAAATTTATCAACAAGAGAAGAGAGGAATGAGAATAAGGAAAAAACTGAGACCTGCAAAAACAATGAAAGCAATTTATAAAATGACAATATCAACAAACCTATTAATTACTTTAAATGTAAATGGACTAAATGTTTCAATCAAAAGACATAGGGTGTGTGGATGGATAAAATAACACCCGTACATATGCATCCTACAAGAGACTTCAGATTGAAAGACACATACTGAAAATAATAAAAGGATGGACAAAATATTTTATGTTTGAAATTTTTTAAAAAGCTAGGGTAGCAGTACTTATATCAGATGAAATAGATATGAAAACAAAGGGTTTAACAGGCAACAGAAAGGGCATTTCATAATGAAAAATATATCAATCCAAAAAGAGGATATAACTCTTGTAAAGCTTTAAACATTCAACAAAGGAGCACCTAAACATATAAAGTAATTACTGATGGACATAAAGGGAGACATTGACAGTAATACAGTAATAATAAGGGACTTTAACATCCCATTGACATCAATGAATATCATCTATACAGATAATCATCAGACAGTAGCTTTAAATGACACATTAGACATATGGATTTAATTGATATCTTAAGGACATGTTACCCCAAAGCAATGGTATATATAGCTTTTCAAGTGTGTATAGAACATTTTCCAGTATAGGCCATTATTAGGCTGCAAAAAAGTAATTTAAGAAGACTGAAATCATTGTGACCATCTTTGATCACAATGGTGTGAAACTAGAAATCAGTAATAAGAAAAAAGCTGAAAAACATAAACACATGGAGGCTAAATAACATGCTACTAAACAGTGAATGGGTTAGCAACATGATGAAGGAAGAAATCAAAAGGTATGTTGAGACAAATGAAAACACGATGACCACAAATCTATGGCATACAGATAAATAAGTTTTTAAGAGGGAAAGTTATAACAATACAGACCTACTTTAAGAAACAAGAAAAATCTCAAACAATCTAACCTTATACCAAAAGGAACTAGAAAAACATAAGTAAACAAAGCGCAGAGTGAGTAGAAGGAAGAAAATAAAGATCAGCATAAATAAATGAAATACAGTCTAAAAATACAGTATGCAAGATCAACAAAGCCACAAGCTGGTTCTTTGCAAAGATAAACAAAATTGATAAAACTTGCATTAGACTCATCAAGAAAAAAATAGGGCCTAAGTAAAATCAAATGAAAGAAGTGACAACTAACACCACAGAAATATAAAGGGCTATAAAGAAAAACTACAAATAATTACATGCCAACAAATTGGACAATCCAGAAGAATGAAAAATTTTCTGGAAACATACAGTCTTCCATAAATCAAGAAGAAACAAAATTTGGAAAAGCTGATAACTATTAAAGCAATTGAATCTATAAAAAAAAACTCCCAACAAACAAAAGTCCTGAAACCAGGCAGCTTCACAGGTGAATTTTACCCAACATTCAAAGAAGAATTAACACCTGTCCTTCTCAAATGAATCCAAAAAGTCTTTTAAGGGGGGAGTGAAAACACCTTTGCGGTCAACATTACCCTGATACCAAAACCAGACAAACCACTACCAAAAAAAGAAATTGTAGGCCAATAATCCCTAATGAACATAGATGGAGAAATCCTTGAGAAAATATTAGCAAAGTGAATTCAGCAATACTTTCAAAAGGTCATACACCATGATCAAGGGGGGATATATTTTGGGGAGTCTAAGGTTGGTTCAATATCTACAAATAATGTGAGACACCACATAAAATGAAAGATAAAAGTTATATGATCATATCAATATATGCAGAACGAGCATCTAACAAAAGCCAATATCCATTTATGATAACTCAGAAAGTGGAGGTAAAGGGATCAAACCTCCATGTAATAAAGACTATATATGACAAGCCCACAGGTAACATTATACTCAATGGCAAAAATCTGAAATAAGAAATTCAAGGTTTCAAAGGAAGAAGTAAAAGTGTCATTATTTGCAGGTGCCTTGAAACTATATATAGAGAAACCCTGAGAGGCCACAAAAAAACTATTAGAACTGATAAATGAATTTAGTAAAGTAGCAGGATACAAATATTCAGAAATGTTTCATTCTTATACACCAATAACAAACTATCAAAATTAAGACCACAATCCCATTTACAATTCCAACCAAAGAATAAAATACCTAGGACCAAATTTAAACAGGTAGGTAAAAGACCTGTTTTACCTCTACTCATAAAATTATAGGCATCCAAAAAAGAAATTGAGGACGATAAAAATAAATGGGAGCATATACCATGCTCCAAAATAGGAATAATCAACATCATTAAAATGTCCATACTATCTAAAATGTCCATAAATCTATAGATTTCACGCAATCCCTAAGAAAATACCACCACAGAACATTCAATAGCCAAACCAGTCGTTTGTTTTTTGTTTTTGTTTTCAAGGAGGGCGCAGTTCAGTGGCCCATGTGGGGATCGAACTGGCAACTTTGGTGCTACCAGCACCATGCTCTAATCAACTGACCTAACTGGCCTCCCCACGAAACCCGTCTTGAGAAAAAACAAAATTGGAGGTATCATGCCACCTGATATCAAACTATAGTACAAGGCCATCATAAGCAAAACATCATGGTACTGGCATATAAACAGACACCTAGATTAATGGAACAGTATAGAGTCCAGAAATAAATCCATGTTTATTTGGTTCAATTAATTTATTACAAAGGAAGCAAGAATATACAATCTGGCAAAGACAGTCTATTCAATAAACGATGTTTGGAATCTTGGACAGATACATGCAAAAGAATGAATCTAGATCACTTGAGTATCTGGGAGTGTAGTGTCTGTGTGTGCTCCCTGAAATGGAATGCCAGGGTTTCCAGCAACCTTCTGTCTCACCTAGACAAATTGAATCCCCACTGTTTATTATATACAGAAATTGTGGGGACTTACCTTCCTGGCACTGGATCCCTGGGTGGGGAGCCGGGTGTGATGCTGGGACTGTGCACTCCTCAGGGATCTAAGGACCTCTGCAGCTGAGATATCCCTCCTGATTTTTAACTGCCACATATTGGTTTGGGACTACCCCCTTTCATGTCTCTACCCTCTTACAGTCCCCACTGGGCTTCTTCCTATCCTTAGTTACAAGACTTCTGTTCAGCTAATCTTCAAGTGGTTCTCTAAGTTGTTCCACAATTTAGTTGTAATTTTGATGTGGTCGTGGGAATAGGCAAGCACAGCATTTGTCTACACCATCATATTGACCAAACCTCTACCAAACCTACTTAAAATATTAGCTGGAATACTTCTATAAAGAGAAAATTTCTACCATCTCTTTAATTGGAGTAATAGTTAGTAATCGTTTTTTGTTTTGTTTTTTTTCAAAATAACATGTTCTTTCTCTAGAAGTCTCTAAATATGATCATTTTGAAATATAGTATTATAAATTTATAAATTTGATGTGTTTAATTCCAATACAATTTATATTTTGATACTAAAATTTTCTCATTTTTAACAAGTGGAAGCTTCTTTAAATTGGATTTATGAATTTGACCTTTTTTATTTATTTAACTTGGTGGTACAAGATGATGTCCTAGCCCAGGAATCAATATTTCTCTAAGGAATAGAGAAATAGTCCTTATTTGTTTTTAGTGGGAAATGATATACAAAGACCTATTGCTTCTGGTCATTTTTCTAGGCTTAACATATGATTTTTATCTATCTAGTAGTATATTACTTTGATTTATAAGCCATGAGATAAAATTCAGCTGGTGGTGATTTTCAGAAATTAAACAATGTTATTCAACTAGTAACTCATGTTAAGAATAGTGCCTGAAAATCCTCTAACTGGCAGTCTTTTTTTTTTAAACTAATTACATTTAGATAATGTGTCTTCTTAAGTATGTTGGTTAAAGATTTATACTTCGTATCACTTACAGCAAATTACAACACAACATGCAACTTGATTGTATAAGATAAATGGTTTATCTATATAAGGCATGCTTAGTGTGATAGTTAATTTTATGTCTTAACTGGGTTACGCCACAGTACCCAGACACTTGGTGCCACATTATTTGAGATGTTTGTTTGAAGGAATTTAAGATGAGATTCACACTTAATTTAAACCATTAGACGTTGAATAGAGCACATTACCTTCTATAACGAGGATGGGCCTCTTTCAGTCTGCTTAGGTCTTTAAAAGGAAAAGGACTGCCTGGAGATTCAAATGACAGTGTCAATTTTTCCTTGGGTCTCCAGCTTGCTGGTGGACTACCGTAAAGAGTTCTTAAACTAAATCATCCTCTACCTCTACACATTTACATTTCTAGCTCTTGCTTCTGTTTTTGTTTTGTTTTGAGTATCCTAATACAGATTTTGATACTGAATAGTGGGGTACTGCTATAACAAATTCCTAAAAATGTGAAAAAGCTTTGGAACTGGATACTGAGTAGAGGATGGAAAAGCTTTGAGGTACATGTTAGAATGAGTCTAGGTTGATTTGAAGAGACTTTTGGTAGAAATAAGGATATTAAAGTTGTTCTCTTGAGGTCTTAAATGGAAATGTGTTACGTGTTGGAAGCCAGAGAAAAAGCTATACTTGTTAATGAAGTGGTAAAGAATTTGGCTGAATTGTATTTTAGTGTTCAATGGAAGACTGAATTTGTGAACGATTAACTTAGATATTTATCTGAAGAGATTTTTAAGCAAAATATAGAAGGTATGGCCTGGTTTCTTCTTTGGAAAAAGATTGAAAGACCTTGTACTGTCTTTTACCAGTGCCATTTCTGTTACTTTATTTTAATAACGGTAACTAGGTTTTCGAACATAATCCATTCTGGAAGACAGTTTGAGCTCTGAAACGTTCAAAAATAGCTGACAGCTAGGCCTCAGGATTTTGCACTCAGCGTAAGCCGGGTGACGTGTTTGATTTCAAAGGCATGATCAAAAACTGAAGCATTTACTTCCCGGTTTACAGTGTTCGTAAACTGAAATGTTCATCAACAGAGACGTTCAAAAACCGAGGTACTACTGTAATGTCCAAACTTTCATTTTTTTGTAAGCTTGGAACAACCTGATACACATTAACTCCTCTGAAGAACAAATACATTTTAGTAGTACAGTTGATCCTGGAAGAAATCAGGGGTTAGCATAGCTTTTGACTCCGCCATATGAAACTACAGTCCCTTGGTATTTCAGGAGATTGGTTTCTGGAACCTGACACCTCCTCACCCCCTCACACACCCCCAAATTCATGGATGCTCAAGTCTTTCATTAAAAGGCTGTACAACAATGCATATAGTTTGTCTTCTGCATCCATGGCTTCCTCACCATGGATATAAAATACTGTTTTCAATCCATGGTTGATTGAGGCATGTGATGTAAAACTGGGAGTGCTACCTGTATTGGGGGGGAGGACCATATTAGTGGGTCTGCACAATTCAAACCCTTGTTATTCAAAGGTTAGCTATGATAACGGGGGGAGGGGGGAATGAAATAGAATTAGCATTGTTGAGAGACCCTTAACAATAGAGTCAGGAAGCTGTTAGGGAATCGGAGCCTATGTACATCTCTGCCTCAATTTTCAGAGGTGCTAATAAGCTGCTAACATGTTGCTAAACTCAACTCATGGGGGAACCGTAAACATCCTGGGAACAAGAACCTTTTCTGGAGGATAAATAGTCTAGGGCTACTCGATTATATAATACAAATTTGGCAAGAGCTTAAGGATTTTTGGAGGAGCTTGAAAGTGTTGTCATTTCTTCAGCTACTATATTGCATGGGAAGCAATAAGGTTCAGTGCAGTATTGTAGTTAACTCCCCCTGCCAGCCCAAGAAGTGAGCCAACCAGAGCAACCACCCCTGATACTATCAATCCAATTCCTTTTTTCCTGAGGTGATGCTTTAAAGGTTGGATTCTACTTGTAAAGGTTGAATAGTGTCCTTTTCAGGTTCTACATATCCTACCATTAAGAATCCCATAATTCTGGTTCAGTGAAGACATTGTAAATCTATCACCTCCTTCTTTTTAAAGGTTCTCAGGAACATAATTCCTGGAGGTAAGCAAACTAATGCATCATTAGGTTGCGGTTTAGAGATGTTTAAAGAGCCGTCCAGAAGCCATTTCATGAGTTAGGATTGGAGCTGTTTAGTGGAGTGTGGGGAATGGTGAAATTATAACCTGAGTAGTCATTTTGCAGATCCCTGTGTATCCTGGGCTGTCTATCCCTAATTTGGTGAATTTTCCATGCTTCTATGAGTAAAGTCATGTTGCATTTATGGACCCACCCAGACCCCCGTTCTCCGCCCCCCCCCCACATCCATTGTATGGTGCAGTCGAGGGCATGGACTCCTTTAATTCCTAGATATCGTTGTTTTCCCATAATAACAAGGTTATATTAAAAAGTTGCCAGTTGTAGCAGTTTTATATGTTACATAGGTGCCAAATCTACATGTAAGGGCTAGGCTATCGTCAGCACTCAAAGCTTTCTACAAAAGGGTTACCTGGCAGTCTGGATCTCCTGGGTAAGAAAAGTTGCTGTATTTGTATAAAAAGCAAGGTTGTTCAAAGCCCTATCACTGGAGGCTCACAGGGATGTCCAAGAGAGTACTCAACCCGTAGCAGCGATTGACAGGGTTCATGTCTCCATAAAAGAAAGAATTCAAGGGTGGATGGGTGGCTCAGTTGGTTAGAGCACAAGATCTGTACAGCAGGGCTGCCGGTTAGATACCCATATGGGCCAGTGAGTTGCACCCTCTGCAACTAGAGTAAGTCAGTGAGCTGCTGCTGAGTCCCGAGTGGCCAGATGGCTCAGTTCGTTGGAGTGTGTGCTCTCAACTACAAGGTTGCTGGTTCGACTCCCGCAATGGATGGTGGGCTGCACCCTCTGCAACTAACAATGGCAACTGGACCTGAAGCTGAGCTGCGCCCTCCACAACTGAGATTGAAAGGACAACAACTTGACTTGGATGGAGCTGGTGAGTCCTGGGAAAAACACACTACTACTCCCCAATAAAAAGTCCTGGAAATACACACTGTTCCCCAATAAAATTCTGTTCCCCTCCCCCAATAAAATCTTTTAAAAAAACAAACAAAAAAAGAATTCAAGAGCGAGACAGATGCAGAAAAGTGAATATATTTATTGAAAATGAAAGTACACACTTGAGAGAAACCACAGGCAAACTCAGAGAAGAGTTGCACTAAGGAAGTCCTGACCATAGTTACTTATACTTCTGGCGGCAGCTTATGGTAATGTCCTGTTGTAGTAACCAGAATGTAAATAAGATTATATGGCATTATAATTAGTTAAAGGTCAGGTCCAGGTCATAGGGGTCAGCCTAGCTGGAAAAAAACTGGTTCTTGTTTCTTTCTATACAGGTCCTGGATATATTCACTTTGTTACTGATGTAAAACAGTGAAGCACTGGTTTATCTTGTACCCTGGAGAGGGTTGTTAATTTCTTAGGCTACATGTTTCAGCATCACTGACAGGTGATTGGCCTGGGTTGAATCCTTATGCCAGGATTAGGATGGTCCTTACCTTTTTGATATGGCTTATTATACTCAAAAATCTATTTCTGAGGGGCCTGGCAGCCGAGAGGGAGAATTGTCCATCGGAAGTTGGAAGCTGGTGAGACATATCTAACAGTCTGACAGGTATCCCCCTCAAGTTACATCTTGAGGTAGCATATACATGGTTTTGTTAGTCCATAGCAATGGAATTCCTGATATTGACACAGCGTGTGAGGTTAGTAGGATGCTGATTATGAGAACCATCCAGACAAGGCTGATGGGCAGAGGAAGCCAAGGAAGTTTTATGGTTACAATACTGGGTCAGGCATGGTACTTCTTTTTTCCTTAAACCCATAAGGGAGAAAAGATTTCCTTTCCAGAGGGAGGGGGTTGTGCAAAATGGCAGATAATAAGTAAAATGAGGATGGTTACAAAATGAAAAATTAGACCTGTCTACTACATTACTTATCTGGACTTGAAGTACCTTCTTTGAATAGGTATTGGAGATATTCTAAGGCTCACAGGTGTACTGGGTTTCTCTAGGTTGGTTCTGCAGATGCTGTAGGGTAAAGGGTTTTGGTCTAGAGAGATGAATCCCTTTGAGCTTTACTATGGTGGGGGTTGCTAAAATTACTTGTTATAGACCCTACCATTTTTTTTGTCAAATGGCTCTTAGGGATTCCCTCCTTCCATGTTTTGGGGGGGACATGATCTCCCTGATTAAGAGGCATTATGTTTGATTTGTTTGTCTAGTTTGGGTAGTGAGTCCCCACAAGTAGTGAGTCCTACCAAACCCCTCCAGCTAAACTCTGTCCCTTGAGAGAGGTGCCTGCGTCTCTTAAAGGGTAGAGGGGATATTACATGGGGATTGACAGGGTTATAGTAGCTCGTATTTTCGAAATTTGGCTGTCGGGCTTTAGGTCCCATTGAGCTTCAGGTCTTAAGGGATAACTAGTGTGTTTTAGCTTTACATTGACGGGGTACGTTAATAACTCCACCAGGGATTTCAGTACTCTATAGACAGAGGGGTCTACCTGAGCAGCAATGTGTCGCAGAATGGGAGGTCTCTCCTTTATCTGGGCAAAGGCAGGTACTGAGGATAAAAAGTAAATATTTACTGCTATCATTTTTCCTTGTGGTTCACCAAACTGCATGATGGTCAGCAGTCTGGAAAGTAAATCTCTTCCTAGCAAAGGTGTGGGACATTTGGGCATCAAGAGAAAGTGGTGAAATCTCCTATTGACAAATTGACAGGAGGGATTAATTTTTAATTTTGGATTGCCCATCAATTCCAGTTATGATACAGGATTGGGAGGACAGTGGTCCAGGGAAACTAGTTAGCACAAAATAAGTGGCCCCCATAGCTAACAAAAAAATTGTTCTTACTTGCCACCTCACGGGTTATCCGAGTCTCCTCCAGGGAGATGATCAGGTATATTTTGGTAGGTCAAAGAGGGTCCTGGGCCTGTCATTCATCAGGTTTCTTGGCTAGTATTGATTTGGGAATCCTGAGCCCTATGGAACTGGGGACAATCCCACTTCCAGTGGCCCTCCTTTTTTTGCATATCGGACAGGGTCCAGGTGCCCCCACCCCCATTTTGATGGCATTCATTTTTCCGGTGTCCTTGGTTACATCAGTAACATTTCCTGGTGAGACAGGGGCTCTAGCCCAGACTCTCTGTGCTCTGTCCTCACCAATCATCTGGCAATCCTGGGATAGCATGGGGGTAGAGCTGCCACCAATAACTGTGCCTCTCTTTGCTGTCCCTATGCCTTCCTTGCCTAGTCTGTTACTAAGTATTCTAAAAGCTAAATCTGTGATTCGTGGGGGTTTGGGATCCCATGGCTGCCTTTTATAATTTCCTCCTGATGTCTGCAGCGGGCTAGGTGATGAAATGGGTATCTGGACCTTCAGGGTATCCAGGTTAATGTGGGTGTATTTACTGAAAGCCTCTACTAAGTGGCTTTGAAACAAAGCTATTTTCATCCTTTCCCTGGGTTATCTCTCGGACTTTACCATAATTTACAAGCTTAAGTACACATTTTTTTCATTTCTTTTATGATGCAAATTATCATGTGATTTCTATATTCTAGGTCTCTAGTGTCAGGTTGTTAATTTCTTTGAGGATCTCACTCAGGGATAGCATCCCTGCTGGTGCAATAAACAGCATGGCCAGATTATGGGCTGCCTCTTCATCAGCTTGGACTCAAGCAGTACCAAGAATTCTGTTTTTTTCTTCAAATGTATGATGGTGGAAAGGAGGATTTGTAAGTCGTAACTAAGTCATAGGACAGGGTTACTTAATTAAATTTTTCTAGGATTCTGCCGGGATCCTCTGAGAACTGTCCAAAACACAAAACTGTCCTTACACAAAGCTAAGTCTGACCTGAAGAATGGTACATGTATTCTGATTGTTCCCCCATCACTGCAGTCACCTCTCTCAAGGGGCATAGTTTAGCTGGAGGGGGTTGGTAGGATGTGTTACTCGTGTGGGACAGTACGTCAGGGACAGTAAATAGTCTTGGACTAGTTGGATAGAGTGGTAGGGTATCCAGTTAACTGAGTGGCAAGCTGAGAATGGATGACCTCAGTATTTTCCCCTCTAAGATTTGGACCCCTTAGGATTAGGCAGACCCTGCAAGACTCTCTTAACATTGGGTCCTGAAAAGGGTCATGAATGCTTGGACATAGGGAATCTTTTATGCAAAATAGGTCTACTTGTAGGACGGTATTATAGTTTAAGGAGCCAGTCTCAGGCTACCTTTCTTAGTCCTCAAGCTCATATTATGGTCAAGCAGTGTTGCAAAAGATTTTTTTCCTTTTTAGACCATTAAGTTTGAATGTAGTCTAATATACATCCCAGTAGGGTTTTTTGGGGGGGATTCTTTGTGCCACTCCATCATTGGTTTGGGTGTCTGGAGGAAATAAAGGTTCTTTGGGAGCAGGCCGGACAATGGTTATTGAAACTGTCAACTTGCCAATGACCCTGCAATATGAGAAAGATGAAGAAGAGTGAGGCCAAAACTCTTAGGGAGAGGGCTAGCCAAGAGGTGGTGTTAGAGCCTACAAAATGTTGCAGATATAATTGTCTGGACCTGGAGGGGAGGGGGTGCCTGATGCCGGGACAAGGAATTTGGGAGAAGAGGAGTTTGATCAGGAAAGATAGGGAGGGGGCCCATCTTTCCAGAAAAAATAAGGGATCAGCAGGACAGAGACAACAGTGAGATCCCTTCAGACACGATAGATATACCCATCTCAGGAATCTAAAGATACCTTGTGTCAGGAATAAGAGAAAGGAGTCATCAAGAGAACAACTGTCTTGATTTCCGGGCCCCACAAACTTCACTGAGGCTGGGAATGATCCTGGGTCTTGGATTGCCTAGGGAGATTATCTCAACAATTTGGTCCGAGAGAAAAAGATAGGCAGATATTAGGGTCCAACTGTAATAGTGTGTAGTGATAATGGTAGAAACAAGTTTCTCTAAGAATGGGTTGCCAATGGTGGCCACCCAGGCAATGATGGAGGAGGCAGCCGATAGGCTAGTAGTCTCACAGGTACTCAGGGAACCAAACAGTCCCGGGTCTGGGGGAGGCCAATAAAGGGTGCCACCTCTGAGCCCCAAGCAAAGACAATACTAATTCTCTCTGCAAAGTCTGAACAGGCTTGGTCAACAATGCATAATCTAAAAAGGCAGGAGGAGCAGCCAGAGGGCAGAAATCCAGACTGGAAAAGCTGGTGACCCCAGGGTGGGTGTGCCTTCTGATGCTGCTCTGAGTCCCAGGGACTCCCAGACCCATTTTCAAATGGATCCTAGAACCAGAGTCCCTCACTTGAATCTGAGTCCTAAAACACAGTCTGAGCATCCAGAGACTGGTCCAGCAGAGGGGGAAATTAAAGGAACTTTAAAGACTGGAAGAGGGCCAACTGGAAAGACCTGTCCAAATGCTGAATCTTTGCTGCTGTTTTGTTTTGATGTCCAGAGAGATGTTCCCTTTGTTTCTCAGGGTCCAACCAAAAAGTCAGACACTCAGGCAAAAGCCATGAAAATCAGGAAGAGGAAAAATGAAACAAAGGAAGAGAAGGGACAACTAGGCTTGATGGGCTCTTACTCAGTTGGAAGCCTAGCTTCCACCAGATCCCAAGAGTGGTGTCAGCCAGTGCCCAAGGAAGCCACTTAACCTGCAGAACTCAGAGGAGTAATCCCATCCAATCTCTAGAAAAGGGAGCTGGGGCCCCTATATGCCCTTTAATCACTTCAAGGAATTTCTTCGTGATTGAGAGATGTTTCAGGAAAGCTGTTGCAGGAGAAGGGCTTTGGCTATGCATAACAAAGAATTCAAGAGCAAGCGAGGCAGTAAAGAGAAAGTAGTTTATTGAGTATAGTGCTCCTTTACAGGCTGAGCAGAGGTTGCCTCAAAGTGAGAGAAAACCTCGATTTGTTGATTTGTAGCAGTAATTTTATTTTGGTAGGTATTTCACATGGAGATTAAGGGGAGGAATATTCTATTAGTTCCAAGAAATTAATCGGCTTTTCCAAGAATCGTGGATACTACTTTTTTATCCTTATATGGTCTTCTTCAGAAATGTCATGGCTTGGTGGGTGTGTTATATACAGAAGATGCCAAAAAAAAAATGTACACATTTTAAGAAAGGAAAACAATTAAAATTGTTATACTCAATATATACTGATAACAAAACATGAATACAAGTCACATTTGACTTCCACAATTACAAGAGGTGCTCAAAGTGGTTACCATCAGCACCCAGACTTTTTTTTTTAATTTATTTTTTTAATTTATTGGGGTGACAATTGTTAGCAAAATTACATAGATTTCAGGTGTAAAATTCTGTATTACATCATCTATAAATCCCATTGTGTGTTCACCACCCAGAGTCAGTTCTCCTTCCATCACCATATATTTGATCCCCCTTACCTTCATCTCCCACCCCCTACCCCCCCTTACCCTCTGGTAACCACTAAACTATTGTCTGTGTCTATGAGTTTGTTTCTCATTTGTTTGTCTTGTTCTTTTGTTGCTTTTGGTTTATATACCACATATCAGTGAAATCACATGGTTCTCTGCTTTTTCTGACTTATTTTGCTCAGCATTACACTCTCAAGATCCAACCATGTTGTCACAAATGTTCCTATATCATCTTTTCTTACCGCCGAATAGTATTCCATTGTGTATATATACCACAACTTCTTTATCCATTCATCTATCGAAGGACATTTTGGTTGTTTCCATGTCTTGGCCACCGTAAACAAAGCTGCAATGAACATTGGAGCACACGTGTCTTTATCTATAGATGTTTTCAGATTTTTGGGTAGATACCTAGGAGAGGGATTGCTGGGTCAAATGGCAATTCTATTCGTAATTTTTTTTGAGGAAACTCCACACTGCCTTCCATAACGCTGCACCAGTCTGCATTCCTACCAACAGTGTATGAGGGTTCCTTTTTCTCCACAGCCTCTCCAACACTTGTTACTATTTGTCTTGTTGATGATAGCCATTCTGACTGGGGTGAGGTAATATCTCATTGTGGTTTTGATTTGCATTTCTCTGATGATTAGTGATCCAGACATTCTAATTATGGCGAACTACTAATTGAGCAACGTTGACCAAAGTGTCCACTTGTATGCATTTTTTGGCACCCCCCAGTAGTCTGGAAATTTATTTTAATGAGGTTGGAGATTACGTGGAGGTGAATCTTGTCGCCATCTTGATCTTGGCCAGTTCTGGCCAGTTTGTGCCACATCCTGGGTACTGGTTTTTCACCCTCGGTTGACATCCTGTTGTTTCTTGTCCTTAGGTGTCCTGCCCGGTCCTATCTCACAAGCACATCTTTGTTACCCTCTGTGCTCAGAATTCAATAGCCTCCTCTAATACTAAAATAATGATGAGTAATTTTAACAGAAGATATAATGTAGTAGATCCTGTTGATGTTAAGAAACTATATTTTTAATGAGTTTATTTGAGCCAAACTGACAATTGCCAGGAAGCAAAATCTCCACAGACTGAAAAAATGCTCTGCAGAATGGCAGTTTTGCAGCTTATTTTATACATTAGAATCAAAGGAGGAGACTAAGGAGGTGAGGCTGTTACATGAAATCCACTGGTGATATATAAAGGGAGTGGGAGAAAGCAAAGCAGGGAAACCTCAGGGATTAGATAAAAAGTAAAACAGAGAGACACATAATTCTTTTACATTGGTGGGTACAGAATAATTAATAATTAACATTTATAACACAGACAGATGGTATTTGGGGAAGCAGGTTAACAGGGAGGGATTCTGTGGTCTCCTGCTCTGGTGAGGTGGGCTGTGTCCTGAGGGGTCCATAGATTACTCTGACATCCCACGGGTATATTATCTTAAATGTAAAAAGGCAATAGCTGATATAAGGTAAAGATTGACGATTGTCAAGGAAGCTAAAGGCCAAGGATGGGAGTACCCGCTATGACCCACTTTTAGTTAGGGATTTTTATGTTCAGACCTTCCTATTGTTACCAAAAAGGTGACGCTTGCCACCCAGAGAGCCCAAAAACTCGTGACAATGGTTGGTGAGGAGAAAAGCCTTCTTTATTCTACTGTGTTTCCCCGAAAATAAGACCTAGCCAGACAATCAGCTCTAATGCGTCTTTTGGAGCAGAAATTAATATAAGACCTGGTATTATATATCATATCATATCACATCACATCACATACTCGGTCTTATAGCAAAATAAGATCGGGTCTTATATTAATTTGTGCTCCAAAAGATACATTAGAGCTGATTGTCTGGCTAGGTCTTATTTTTTGGGAAATAGGGTAGATAGATGCTGGCAGCTAGGGAAGATGGTAGACTAATGTCCAGAAAAAAACCACTTTTCCTGAACCAAGAATGATTAAGAGATTTTATAGGCAGGTAGGTGGGAAAAAAACAAAGAAAAGTGGTTAGTCATGTGGTATCAGAGCTAATAGCTGAGAAATCTCCTCCTGGGGGTCTTCCAAGGCCTCAGGTCTGCTTCAATATAAAGTTATATTTGTCATTTCTGGCCAGAGTGCACTATGTGTCATCAGCAAAAACTGCCAGGGAGTTGCAATCATGGGTCCCAATATCCAGGAGGCTGAGGTTTAAGAAATTGCTTTTTCATGTTAGGATTCTGCTAATTAAGCGGATTAATGAAGTATGTGTAGCTGAAAGAAAGAAAAAAAACAGAGTTCTTAAATCAATCAGTGAAGGGAGAAACAGGAAAACAAGATGAATATCAGGGTGGATCAAACTGCAAATTAACTAAGTCTAATTATGTTGGTTTAAACTATGTGGTTAATTTTGGTCTCTTAAGTTTGTAGGGCCCATTATACAGGCCTCCCCTGAGCTTGTGAGGGTTAATACTTGGCCACTTTTTCATCCACAATCTTTTAAATATAAGATGCCTAATCACCCAGAGCTTTCAGTAATCTTAGGTGTACTCAGTGTTACTGTAACTACTGTACTTTCATAAATTATATTTTGCATTTTGTAACATCAATTTCACATCTCTGCCCTTCCTACTTCATTTCTTCATTTTATCAACATTAGTAACTAAGTCTACTTCGGGCAAAATGATTTGTCATATACTGCTACTTATTGTCATCCATAAATGGTTTTGAAATGCAAGTGACTTTCCATTTTTAAAAACCTAAGATAATTGACTTAATCTGTACTGTCATCCAGAATAATCTTTCTTGGATTTTAATAAAGGTTTATCTAACAAATATGATTAGGCCATTCCGTACTATCAAAAGTTAAAATCTTTTTATGTATGAAAAATGTAAAAAAATTATTTAAAAAGTATCATTATCTAAATGACCTTTAAATCAGCAAACATCGTTTTCCTTTATGTATACCCCTGGTGTTAACTAGTATTTTTGGTAATCATGGACCGTCTAACAAGAATACCAACATTGTGTTTTTGCGTTCTGACATGGAGCTTACAGTTGAAGGATGAGACCCCCATAATCAATATAACATTAAATGGAGGCGTTTGGAAAACATTTAAACAGTGGTCATCACTACTTTTAAGTTATATTAGTATTTCGAATTAAGCTAGTAATTTTTACTTTAAAAGTATTTGTTTAATCTTTCAGTGAAATATATTCTATCACAGCCTGTTTAATTTTCTGTAAATAATCAAGACATGCTATCTTCTGTAATTTTTGAAACAAAAGCTAATCACTGGAAAAAAATTGAAGGTAATACTTGGAAGAAAAATCATCATCCTGTATTTTGTCAGATATTTCTTCTAACTGTATCTTTTTCTTTTCTAAGGCATTAAATGATTTTAAGATATATAAGGGAAGGACAAATTGCTTCTGGTAGTTTTGAGAATACATATGATTAAGAACCTAAAATTGTTGGTCTCTATATTTTTATTTCTCACCAATATGCTATTAGCTGTATAATTTTTGTACTCTTTTGTTCAAAACATCTATCATTTAGTTCCAGACTGAGGAAGCATAACACATCACATTCAAGATTAATATAGAGTCAGACTATATTGTTTGACCTTTTACCAGTAACTTAAGTTTGGCTCGCCAGTTCAGTATGGAAAGGTAGCATAAGAATGTAGTCATTAAAACACAAAATGCTTTTGGAGTTGATAGATGTCTGCTTATTTTCCCCTTTATAAAGTGTATTTAAATTTTAAAGGGTTTAAGCAGATGGTAAAACATATCCATATCCAATTCTGCTACTCTGTCTAGATTAAAAAATAAATACAAAAATTCATTATTTATGACTTACATTTCATCGACTCCATGATCCAGAAATACAAGCTACCTGAAATACACCTATACATTTAAAACCATTGTGTGCTAAAGCACTTTCGAACTGTTAATCCTTTTCCACATTATATTCAAATCAGTTTAGGTTCTCTAATTTTCTTAAACGGTTTGGTTGTTGCTCTAGATCATTCTTCTCTCTCTCGCCCACATACCCATTTAGACTGGCATGCCTATTTATATCATTTTTTTTCAAAGGTTTTGTTTCTATAGCAAAAGCAGGGGGGCAGCGGGGGCTGCTAAATTTATCTTAATCTCCGGCCCGGTGGATGAAGAAAATACAGTTACCGCCAACCGGGGTCTGAGGGTCTCCGCCAGGACTTGCACGTAGAGACTATAGGCCGTGGCCCACAGGAGGTGTGTGTGTAGGGTAGGGGGCAGGGTGCGGTCGCGCGAGGCCTGGCCCCGCGCGGGCTTTACTGCCGAGGCAGCAGCAGCGGCGCATGTAGTGCGGCGGCGAGTGGGAGCGCGGAGGAGGAAAAAACGTTCTCACAGAAATTACGGTCGCGGGAATCCCCATTGAAGAGAGGCCACTGGGCTCCCAAGTTGCGGGGCCCGGGCTGCACCGACAGGAGGTGCCGAGGGAACCACCAGGCGGAGGGGCCCATCTTCCCTTCCGCATTTTCCTGGGTCTCTCTCCCGGGCGGTGACGTGACGTGCTGACGGCGGGCCCGTGCAGGGAAACTGGGCCGCTTTTTGTCAGCTCCGAGTTCGGCCCCTCCTCCATCCCTCCGCCCGCCCCACCGGTCGGAGCCCGGCCCAGTGCTCCACAGAAAAGGCCGCCCTGCAGTACCTGCTACCGTCGCCGAGACCGGCACCCGGGTCTGGTGAGTCTGGGGCATTGCCGCACCGTGGGGCGGGCCGCGAGGCACCCTTTCGTTCTAGGCGGGGCGGCGGGGCGCGCGGCGCTGTGCAGACCCCGAGGAGGCCGCAGTCAGGCCCCGCGAGGAGCCCGGCTGCCCCAAGCGACAGCGGAGGCGCGCTCCGTAAACAGCCTGGGTTGTAGAAGACTCGTTCAGTGGCCTGGGAGGCGGCGAGGAGCCCCGGGTCGGCGCGTGGGCGCGAGGCCTGCCAAGAAGGTGAAGGCTGCAGGCCGGCCGGGCCCATTTTCGCTATGTAAATGTCGTTGAGGGGGGAGGAGAAAGGGGGACAAGATGGCGGAGGCTCGGCGCCAGCTGCAGGGAACTGGTTGGAGGGGGTTCCCAGGAGGGGGTGCTGCCACTTTGAAGGCGGTGTCGGGAGGGAGAATTCCGCTACAATCCGTGAGGGGGTGTTGGAGAGCGGGCGGCGGCGGGCTTGGCTCGACTGACTGGCTCCGGAGGCCCGGCACGGCAGCGTGTGCGCGCGGAGGGGACGTGCTCGCTCCACGGCAGCCATTGCCTTTGTCGCCATGATGGGCTCCAAGCGCTCGGCTGTAGCGCCGCTTCCTACCCTGCCTCCCACAGAGCTGTGATTCGCTGCTGCTTCCGCTCTATTATAACAGCTGCGGCAGCGCTCTAGGTCCCCCACCTTTTCTCTGGCTTGTGGCCCACCAGAGGTGGGGCGGATCGGATCGCATCCCAAGCAGCTGGGTTCACCAATGCAATTGGGACACTAAGAAATTTTAATTTTAAATCTAATGATACGGCCGTTAGAGTATCGTTTTATGCAGTTTTCCAATAGCTGCTTCTAGGATTAGAATAATAAAAATCGAATTTGATAGGAAAAGTTATCACCACTTGTTCAATGGAGGAAAGTGCCTTTTGCAAGCTTGAAAGCGGTGCAATAAAACTTTAAAGACTGTTTCTTAAAACTTTTTGAGAAACTGTAAAGTTGTGATCTTTTACTGCTTATTAAGAGATGGAAAACGGGTTTCTCTTACTGAAGTACAACAAAATGTTAACACATTTTTTTTACCGATTAAAGGACCCTGGGGCTTCCTAGATTTTCTGCCCTATTTTGAAAATCTTAGGTACAGTTACATCCATTACATTAGTATAGATAGCATATTCAACTTTGCTGGTGAACTCCGAGGCCATTGTGCCGAATGCATCGTCTGAAAAAGATTGAAGTTCTGAAAATGCAGATAGTGGCTGCAAGTTCATTACTAGGGTTTTATGGGAAGGCGAGGTCTACATTTGGAGGATCAGGAAAGGGTTAACGCGTTCCTGCAGTAAGGCAGTTTGGAAGGATTACTGGAAGATGCGTAGGACTTTGTTAGACGGAGTAGGGAAAGGGCATTAAAAGTGAAGCTTCTTCAGAAGACGCAAATATTTACAGTTGAGCTGGACTGCTTTGTATAGCCAGGAGGGGACTAGAAATTCCGCTATTAAGGTAGATTGTGAAAGTAGCTGAGTGATGGGTTGTGCATTCATGTTCATTTAGCATCTCTGGCTTCAACTATTGTAAAAGTTTCAAAGTTGAGAAATAATGAGAAAGAGTAGTATGTTGATCAGTTTTTATCATTACTAGACAGTTACTGAGAACGTTGCTGCTTTTTGAAAGACTCATTTCTCCTACACAGCTGCTCTTTTTTTCTGTCCTAAAAACACAAAATAAACTTGCTCAGAAGTATTTAGTGAACAAAATTTTATTTACCGTGGTTGAAAATTATGTAGGTTAAAAGAATAATTTCTAAAAACACAATGGCCTTCAGATGGCCTTCGACAAATGTTCTCCTTTCCTCTGGTGAAAATAACTCCCTCATGAAACTATATAATTTTGTATTACTGTTCACTAAGCCAAGCTATATTTTCATTAATACATGAATGTCTAGATGCATAAGTTCCAGAAAAACATGTGGAGAGCTTATTTCCTAGTATTTTATGATACAAGAAACAAGTCTCTTCATTTTCCTACACTGCAACAAGTGAAGCAGTGATGCTTCATGAGAGAGATTTTTTACGTTGATGGTGAAAGGCCATGATTAGAAAAGTGAGAAACTAGATTGCACAAAGCATACTAGAAGTAAGTTGCTAGTGTAGTCTAGTTGTTCAGGTGTTAAGGGTAAACATAAAGTGTAGGATTAGTTGCTTTATTTCTTGACAGCTGGGAAAGACATAGAAGAGCTCTAAAGAAGATAGAATTGTATGTTGTACAGTGCAGCAGCCCCAGATGTTCCAGTACAGCAACAATGGATGTTCAAGATTAAGAGTAAATTAGACTCAAGTGTATAATTAAGAAGACAGGTAAGTGTATCATTTTAAAGCATTTCCATCAGAAATGGTTAAATGTAAAATGTTTTTTGCTTCAACACCTTGATGACCTGGAAAACTTATAGGTAAAATGGTTTTATTAGCCAGATATATTGGATAAATGAGGTGTTAGTTTTTAATTTATGTGTATTTCTCAAATAGATAAAACGTGTTGTTTTTTTTAATGGAGTGCTTTTGTAAATGTTTAATTACTCCCTGACCCTATTTACGTTTGTATCTAATTAGTTAACCATCATGATTTTTGTAATTGTACACTCTGGCAATTACAAATTTTTTATTTCTTAAACTTTTCAACCTAGTTTTTTAGTTCCTCAACCTCATAGATGAGTGTTAGTATTTTATAGGAAGGAGAAGTCTGCATTTGGAGCATCAGGAAAGGGAGAGATATTTTACTTAACTGAGAAATACAGACGGCCATCTGATATAAATATTTGCTCTCATTAACTTCATGCTTTTCCTCTTAGACTTTTTTTCCTTTTTCAGTTGTAGAAAGAATGCCTAACTGCTCTGCCTTATGTTCTTCCCTGATAAACTGTGGCTTAGTTCGCTCTCTTTATTCTCATTGCTGATTTTTTAAAAGTCATCTGTTTCATATATCTTCTTTTCACTTCTGCTTTTCTCTTTATCGTACTTATTTCCAAATTTATTATTTACCATAGTGTGAAATTATTTAAAAAATTAACAAAGCATGTTAATTGGTGTGTCGTGTAAAACTGTTTTGTGTTTCAGAAATTCTCTGTACCTTCTGTGTTTGCTGTGGTTCTTCTTTTCATGACCTAAATAGGGGCTCTCCCTTGGGTCAGTCCTCTATCCTTTCTTTTTTCTCTAATTTTCTCCTCTCGCTCATTATCGCTTAGGTCCACCTTTTGTCTGTATCTCATCTAGCATTTCCAGTCACCTACTGAACAGCTCTTGACACCCCATACTCAGTGTGACTGAAATAAAATTTATGCAACACATAGTAGATAAACATAATATTTACTGAAAAAAACCTATTTCTCCATAAACTCCCTAAAACAACTGCTGCTTCTTGATTTCTTTCTGTTCATGACTTTTTCTCAGGCTCATTCTTTTTTCTCTGTCACTTAGAAGTAGTGTAGACATTTTTAATTTAGCATCAAGTCTCTTAGATTCTAACTTGAGGTTTACATTTTGTCATCTCTAAACTTTGAAGGTCCTAGTTGTAGATAATTTCTCTTCCTGCTTTGTCTCCTACCAGAATTATCTGGCACTGGACATTGTTTCCAAAATATACTTGCAAGATTGAGTACAGAGATTTACATGGAGTTAAACTGAAGTTAAATAGCTAAACAGAAAGTATGTTTTTGATAGATGATGTAAATATCAAAGCACACTACATCAATGTTATGAAAGCACCAGGTCAATAGGGAAACTCAGGAATAATTCCCTCCCCATATACTTCTAGTGATAGCAATGTGGTCAACCCATTCTTACCAAATTATTTTCAAAGCAACATTTTATAAAATACAGGTGTCTTACAACTATACAGCATAACATAAAGAAGAGTTACTAGGTTATATCCTGCTTCATTGAAAGGAATTTTAACCAAGGAGAGAAGTATATACCAAAGAATCTATGCAATCTTGAATGCTTTTTAATAACATAATTAGCAGTAATATATTTACACTTAAATTATAAAATGTTTCAAAATTATTGAAAACAAATGCATCCTAGATATGACAAATTAAATTGTAATATTCTATTTCATATTTGCTTCATGCCTGTTTTTATTCAAAGAAATGATATTCCACAGATCCAGTTAAAGGGGTTCCCTCACTCAATTCCAATTCTGACTCTTTTTTTCCCCTAGACGTAAACTGTGTCCTCACGTGTGTATATCCAAAACAGCAACTATTTATGTTTTACCTTTACCAAAAAGTTATCACATTAAATGTTTCATTTTATGTGATTTTGAGACAAATCCATGTACATGTACATCTAGATTAGCGGTTCTTAAAAAGTGGTTCAGAAACCCCTGAGCAATCTTATGTCTTTTCAGGATGTCTGTGAAGGAAAAACTGTTTTCATAATAATAAAAAAATAAATAACATTTTTATTTTCATTTTCCCATAAATGTAATGTAATGAGTTTTCCAGAGGCTAATATGATAAAATGTGATGTGATATTTCAAAAAACTGAATGAGGAAGCACATGGGGGAATCCAGCAGTCTTTTAAGCTAGACATTAAAGAGATTTACCAAAAAAATGTTTAATTTAAAATGAATAAACATGTTCTTAAATTATTCGGCTTTAATTTTTATTTTATAAGTTATATTCAATTTTTTAAACAAACACACGTTATTTTATGTCAATACATTGGGCCAAGATGTAAAACGCATTGTTTCCTGTGGGTCAAATTCAGAAAAAGTTAGATCTTTGCTGCAGCATGGTCCTTATCTATAGATAATTTTCAAAATGGTAATGATAATAGTGTAGTTTAGGTAAACAAGAGCTCTTTCAAGTTCTCAGATCTTTTGAAGAGTCCTGAGATGAAAAAGTTCAAGAAATTACTAATCTATTTTATTCTTATCCCTTGAATTCTACAAATAAATAAAGCTCTGGCTTAGTTATCCATTCCCAGGCACAGTTACATGTTTCACTTGCTTGAAATTTAAGAACAGTGGTGTTGTGAATGTGTTTGCATGTGACTCTTCTCCTGGGGTTTATGATGTTAATGAAATTGGTATATGGAAATAATATTTGCATTGTCAACTTTACTAGGAATTGCCGATTTCTTTCCACAACGGTGTGTAGTTGACATTTTTGACTATGAGCCTCTATTTCTCTGTATCATGCCAAAGATTTAACAGTTTAATTTCTTTTAGTCATTTAGGGATTAGAGGTATTGTAATTGCTATTTTAACTGCATTGATCAGCTTACTGGTGAGGTTGAGTCTTTTCCCCTTATGTATTTATTGGCTCTTTGTCTTTTTCAGTGAATTGCTTGTTCCTATTCTTTCCCCAATTTTTCTATTGGGTTGCTGTGTTTTTCTTAGTGACTTAAATATTCTGTGATTAAATATTCTTTGTTTATGGCATATTTTATTGAGTAGGACTTAATGTGAATTATTTTATTATTTTTATATATGGCTTGTGTATATTTTTGTATTTTTTAGATATTCTCCCACTACCACAAATTTTTGTTTTTTTAATACAGGTTTTAAAGTTTGCTTTTTTATATTTATCTAATCGTATCTTTCCACATAAATATATTGACTAGTTTAGCTTTTCTCCTATTAATTTGTAATTCAATTTAGAGGTATATTGAATTGCTGTATGTACAGTATATTCAGTTTCTTTATTTTGGTTCCTTTGGTCTATTGCCTGTCTATTTTTGAACCTGTTTTATAATAAAATCTGAGTGTATTCCCTCCTTTGAATTGTTTCAACTATTTTTCACCTTTAGCTATTTTAGAGTCATTTTTCAGTTGGGAAAAATGTTAAATTTTGTATAAGCATTAAATTTAATAGAATATATAGACACATACTAAACATGCTTTTAAAAACCATAGTATGTGTTTTGATTTCTATAGGCATTTTATATCCTTCCATAACATCTAATTTTCTCTACATCATCATCATCATTATAAACACAACTGTGTGCTAGCTCTCTTCTCAGTATTACTAATATATTGAGTTTTTAAATCCTTGTATCAACTCCTGTGATAAGTATTATGTATTCTATTTTTGTTAGGAAAATCTGAAACCCAGGAGGTTATATATAGGTAATGTCCAGTTACAATTTATAACAGACTTTTGACTTTGTGTATTGATCATACCACTTTGTATGATCATATGCATAACCATATTTCATAGATTGAGATGCATGTTCCTGTTTGTATTTCAACATTTCTGAAATCTGTATGTATGTATTTAATAATTGTGGGGTGCTGGAATCATTGTTGTCCAGGCAGCAATCATGATATATTTATCACCACCTGCAGTATTCATGAACTGTTCATTTTCTATCACTTCAAATGAGTTAAATACATTATTGGATACTGCATGTGTTGTTATTTATGTCATACTGTATGTTTGAAAGTAGAGTCAATTGCCCTAGGAAAAGTTGAAGTTTCAAGTTGATCAGAGGCTGGTCTGATTGATTCATAGAGTAATAGTATACTTTCTCCCTTAAATGGTCGTGTATTTTCTATTTATTGAAGATTTTCAAACTTTGAATAGAAGCTCCTTAACTTTAGGAAAAGAAAACAGAAAATTTTAAAATGAAACAGTGACTTTAATAGAAAAGTAAAGTGTCAGCATCAAAATTTGCAAAGTATAATTGTCTTTAAAAGATGCCACAGCTAGTAATTAAGGGATCAAGAGGACAGTATTTTTAGAAAGCCACAGCTGTTGAACAACTGAATAGAAAAGTGAGCCACAGGAACACCCTGGAATATGAAGATGTTTTAGTACTTTATACCAATTTCTAGGGGTTGTATTTTTCTCTCATACAAGAGTATAGTACTGTTCTTTCTCTCACATAAGACACATGATTTACAGAACTCCAATATTTATAAAATAAAAATTTTGTACAGTAATTGTGCAATTTTACTTGGCACTGATTTTTCTTTAGTGGTATGTAAAGTAATAGTTCATCTGATAATGGGGAGCACATTTGGATTGAGTGAAATAAAGTACTAGTAATGATTCTTTTGCAGTTTCTCTGTAATATTTTCTATGAGTAGTGTTTGATTCCTTTTCTCTAGTGGTCTAAGTACTCTTAAAAAGTGCAATGTTTTATCTTTAAATGTTGATACTGCAGTGTTTCCTTGGGTTTAAAGATTTTATCATAAAGAGTTGAAATTTTAGGCTACTTTGGCTGCATCTATTGATTTTTTTTTTCTTTAATAATGTGGTGAGTTACATTAATAGATTTTTTTAACTTTAAATTCTTGAATCCCCTGGATATTTAGTATTCATACCTTCTTCATTATTCCTGTAATTTTCCTTTTTCAATTTTTTAAAATTAAAGGATTATGTTAAACTCAAAGTCAGTTGGGGAGATTCTTTCATAAAACAGATTGTTTTTATTAAAAGGGATTAGCTATTTCTTGGAAATTGGAATTCATTTGTGAGATTGTCTCTACCTCTTGTCTTTTCTGAGTAGATTTTTGACAATTGATTATTTTTTTGTTGGTGATTAATCTTTGGGTTTTCTTGCATCTGCTTTTGTTAGTCAGAATTCAAAATTTTCTAGAAATTGTGAATTTATACATAAAATATTTACAGGTCTGTCATAGAACTTTAAAAAAAGAACTTGGATAGTGTTAATTTGTTTTTTCTTTTGATTCTTTTTTAATATTGCCACTGTCCCTATTTGATTAGATTTTTAAGTGATGTTTTTATTGGTCTTTCTTGCTCACATTTTTTTCCTTCTGATTTGAGTTTATTCTCCCATTCCTTTTTAAGTGTGTGTGTGAGTGTGTGTTTGCACGCATGCCATTAATATTTGGTTTTATAATATATGCATTTAAAACTATAAGTTCTTGTCTAAGTAAATTGTAGCTGAATACAGTGATTTTTTACGTGAATTGGGATTTTGTTATTGCTTAGTTTAAATGTATTGTTATTTTCATAATTCTCTTATTACCCCTGAAGAATTCAGGAGGTTTTTTTTCCTTTTTTCAAATTTATGGGTTTATTAAGCTGCTTTGGAATAGGTTCAACGTTGTTACTCCTTAATGACAGTGCTTCCCTTCTACCATTTAAAAAAAAAATTCAAAATTAATTATTTTTATTATCTTAAATTTATTTAGTAATGTAACTACTTGACTTTTTTTTTTTGTGCCTCATTTTTCCTGTATTGTGCTTTAGGTTCATCTCTTAGAGTATAGAAGCTTTTCTAAAATAAAGAGGTATAAGTTTTTTTAAATCCCATTTTAAATAGTGTAGGAGCATTTTTTATACAATGCAATGAGAGCTTATGATTTACCAGTCTTGATTAATCGTTCCTTTTTTTTTTTTTTAAATGACTTTTAAATCTATTGCTACTGAATATTTTGTATTTTCTATTAGCCCAGTGTTTGATTTGTGTTCCCGTCTCTTTTACTGCTTTCTGTTATACTGGATTAGCTCAGCTCACCATTTTAATAAATACTTTAAAAATATTTTTAGAAATTATTTCACTTTTATTCTTTCAGTTGTACTTACATGTCAAAACATGCTTACGTTGATTTCAGGCAAGGAAAGTTAATCAGTATCTTCATTTTCTTTTAAAACTTCTATTTAAAAGTAGGACTTGGTGGCTAGTAAAAAAGGAAGTGTAAAATTCATTGTGCCAGATAATAAAAGATTGTGTGAGTGGTGGTTAAGAAAAAAAGGTGGTTAAATCTCTACCTAAGATGAAGAAAATTAAAAGTAAATTAAAATATTAAGAGAAAAACTAGATAAATAGGAACTAAATATATAATAGTGAGATTTTTTTATTAATGTTTTCTAAGACTTTTATATTGAAGAAAGCTAAACTATGGAAACTTTTTATAATATGTGTTGACAAAATAGCTTGATATTTTCTCTCTCAGTGAAATAATAGTTATGAAATTACATTTGTGTCATCTTTTAAAATCCAGATTTAGTTGTAATTGTAACGATGAACTAATTATCTGAATGAATAAAATGAATCAAGTGATTTATTTTGGCACGATTTTTGGACCTAATTGTATGATAGCACAGTATTTACACTTTCATATTGGAATTGCACAGCATGATGATAAGGAGACCTAGGAGACAGTGTTAGTTTCCTGAGAACTTTTGCTAGGTTTAATATTTATATAACTTTCTTTTTAAAAACTTTTGTGCTTGTTTTTGTGGATTTTATTTTTCTAGTTACTAGTCTTCCTGGAAGATTTTTATTTAAATTAGTCTTTTTTACTTTCACCAGCTTTTTATATACATCTTTTGTGAATTTACATTTTTGCCTTAAAATATAATTGCTTTGTGTTTACTTTATATTGTCGTTAATGTTTAAAGAATTTATCAACTAGACTGATTAACAAAGACAGTGTGTATGTATTGTGCACTCTGAGAGGAAAGCCGAGTTTATAATTTCACAGGGAGAAAAAAATGTTTGAGTTCATTAGTTGAGTGAACGCTAGTCTTTTTTTTTTTTTTAAAGATTTTATTGGGGAAGGGGAACAGTATGTACTTCCAGGATTCTTTCCAAGTCAAGTTGTTGTCCTTTCAATCAGTTGTGGAGGGCACAGTTTCAGCTCCAGGTCCAGTTGCCGTTGTTAGTTGCGGGGGGGCAGCCCACCATCCCTTGCAGGAGTCGAACTGGCAATCTTGTGGTTGAGAGGACGCGCTCCAACCAACTGAGCCATCTGGGAGCTCAGCAGCAGCTTCAGTTTAAGGTGCTGTGTACAATCTTAGTTGCTCAATCTTAGTTGCGGAGTGCGCAGTCCACCATCCCTTGCGGGACTCGAGGAGCTGAACCGGCAACCTTGTGGTTGAGAGCCCCCTGGCCCATGTGGAAATCGAACCAGCAGCCTTCGGAGTTAGGGAGCACGGAGCTCCAACCACCTGAGCCACTGGGCCAGCCCAACTCTAGTCTTTTCACACATTTTGTTAATATATTTTTGAACAATATAACTTAAATACAGATGAGGTTTGGGTTTTTTTGTTTGTTTTTATATAAAAGCAAAATTTATTTGTTCGTTTTCTACATTTGAAGTACTTCTGGATGACATCCTTGGCCTGAGACTCTTTGCCATAGTCCTTAACTACCACAAAACTGCAACCAACCACTTTCCAGGATTTTCCCTCTCTGTCGATTTTACAGAGGCCTATGCATTCCCCTAGTTTCTTGTTGTCATCAACCTTAGTTAGGTTGATTTGGTGTTCAGCACAGAAGGCTTCCACCTTCTTGACATACATAGGTTCATTGCAGTTGGATGCAAGATGGGCTTGGCACTTGCCTAAGGCTTTGGCGGCTTCTTGAATTCCATGTGCTAGACTGTTGTGGACAAGAGTGGTCTTCAGCACCTGTTACAAAGCAGTATTAACATCCATTACACCTCTAGCAGCATTGTCTTCCTTGGCCATGGCCATGGGTTACAGGGGGAGCCGAATCTTGAATGCATGCGAGACTCCGCCTCCGTGCTACTGCAATGTTGCAGGGAAAGAGCCAGATGAGATTTTTAAAACAGAACAGTTCTGATTTTTGTGTTGTTATAGCCTCCAGATGTGGGCACATATTCCTTTACAGACCACTAGCACACTAAATACATTCATACTTAGGACTTTTACTTTCTTCTGCAACCATTAAAACTGCTGAGACTCAGATTATGAAGTTCACACGTTTTAAAATAGGCTTCAGAAGATGCTATGAAATAATTGAAACCGAGAATAAGTATACAAAAGGATTAGGAAAGTAAAATAGTTGAAATGTATATGAGAAACCTAATTGGTTATTTAAAGTCCTTGTGTGTCCTGATCACATCTGACTTTGTTGAAGTAGCTAACAGTATATTAGCATTCAATACTTTATCAAAACAATCTAAGACCTTTATCACAAACCTGTATTATATTTAAGGATTACTAAATTAGAGTGATGGAAGAATGATTGTTCATCCTAGTAAAAATAGTATAGGAAGGCAGCCCTTCTCATTGATCAGATTGTGTATTAGTAACTGCATATGATGTTGACTCTCGTATTAAAGTTGATTCTTATATTCGAAGGCTTTGAATTAGTAGCTGTCTTTGCAGAATAGCGGCAACTCAGCAGTTAGTGGTAGTTTCTCACTTTTTTGAGCTCTTCTTTTTTCTCCTTTATTGCTAGGATTCAGCTACTTGTGGCATATATGGCTGGTTGTATTAACTGGTCGCAATTACCAAACACCCTAAGTCACTGACATCACTAGCATCTTCCTGCATATGAAAATATCTGTGCAGTTATTGAACCTATTTATGACAGTTGGATAGCGTAACTTCACTTTAGAGACCTCACCTCCCAGAAAATTCCAAGATGTAAAGTGCCAAAAGTGGCAGTGGTAAGGAAGCACAAAAGGTGTGTTTGAAGATGATAGGCTGTCACTTTAGGCTGCAGAATTGGGTAATAAATCAGCCTGTTATGTTAGTGTGGGTTAATACTGTAGAGCACGCTGAGTATTAGGGAACTGATGAAGTTACCTGAGCAGGATGTTGTGATCAGGGTAGAGCTATAGAAGGATTAGTTTTCCTGCAAATTACAGGAATGCTTCTGCCATAATTGGCATCAATGGTTTTTTGTAATAGGTTCCCCTCTGGCTCTCTTTTTGGTAGGAAAGGCAGAAGGGCCATTTGAGAGACTGTTTTCATCCCCAGGAGTCTGAGATTAAATGGTGATCACAGGAATAAAAGAAAGGGACAGATAATTGAGTTCTGGAAGAAGGAATGGACAAGATCTGATATCCCAACTGACAAAAAAGAAAGAAAAAGCCGAAATGATTGTGTGGAGAGAAGCTTGGTTTCATCGAAATAAAAATCGGCAGACAATCTGGTGAAAGTGATAGGTTTTACCTTGAGTATGTGGATTTTGGGAAACCTCTTTGTGCCTTGGAAAAGATTGGCTGAAAATGTATGGTGATTTATGACCATGAAGTTTGATGTCCAAATTTCCACAGGTTTGGGAAGTTCTTAGCCATTATATCTTTTTTTTTTTTTTAATTCATTCTTCCTCTTTTCTTTCTGATCTTGTCCTGGGACTTTACTAATGTTTACATTGTTTCCCTTAATAGTATGGTTCATGTAGGCTTTCTTCTTTCATTATTTTTTCTTTGTTGACTTGTGACTAGATTATATCAAAAGACCTATTTTCCACTTCACAGATTTTTCTACGTGATCCAGTTTGTTACTGAAGCTTCCTGTTGCACTTTTTCATTTCACTTCTTGTATTCTTCAGCTCCAGAATTTCTGTTTGGTTCTTTTTTATGACCTTTCCTCTCCTCTTTAACTTCTAATTTTTTAATATATTCTGTTCCTGATTTCATTGAATTGTCCTGTGTTTTCTTGTAGCTCACTAATCTTCCTCTAAACAGCTACTTGAGATATGGCAAATCACTGAATATCCATTTCTTTGGGGTCAGTTACTAGAAAGTTATTGTGTTTCTTTGGTTTCATTTGTCTTTGATTCCTCATGTTCCTTGAAGTTTTATGTTGTCGTCTTCACATTTGAAGAAGCACTCACCTCCTCTAGTCTTTATTTTTGGCTTCTGGAGAGAAATACCTTTCATCAGGCCTTCTATGGATTCTGAGGTTTTCTCAGGCCTTTCCAATAGGTATGCCTGCTGCATGTATCTTCCTCTCTTTTTTCGGGAATTCTTAGGGTATGCCTTCTCTCAATCCTGCAACACCAGGCTGGGTGCTGAGAGCCTCGTCATTGCTTTCCATGGGGCAGTGCTAAATCCTCAAGTTTGTCTGGCCTCTCCCAGTCCCACAGTCCGGCTTGCTGCCACTGCCATCAGCAGTGCACACGAGGACCCAGTCATACATGTGTGTGCACGAGCGTATCACAAGATGCATCCCCAGCATCTCATGGATGGATTTCCTGATGGAGTCATGAAGCAGTTAATAGGATTGCATCCAGCTGTTGCCCTCCAAGAACCCTGTTCTGAACAGCTGCTCCTTATTCCCCAATTGTGCAGCACAATCCATATTCTGTATGAGATAAGCAAAAAGGGTGGGCCTTTCTGACAATGTCCGGCACATCTTGGAATGCTGGGTATTTACTGACAATTCTCGCTTTTCCTCCTTGGGAGATATCACAGGCCAAGAAGAGTTCTCTTGGCACTGAGCTGTGCTGCTTTGGGGTAAGGATGATGTGAGTAGAATGAAACCGTTCCTCTTACCCACTCTGATGTGCCCAATCTCAATTTTTTTTTTCTGCTTAATGGGGTCCTGGAACAACTTCTCTGCAGGACTCATGGACTTCCACAAAGGTTCTTTCATCCACAGGTGATTGATTGTCTCAGTTAGTGTTCTTTGAAACAAAGACAATAAAAAACACTTATTCTACCATGGAAACAAGGTTGAACTTTTATTAGAGTTAATGAAATTTATTTTTATAGAGGAATACAAAGAAACCTTCAATAACAAACCAAATTTATTCTGTTCTTATGGGCTTAATTTCATAGAGTTTAAGTATGCTTGCATGGTATTTTTGCATTTATCTTTTTATAATCATTTTTAAAGAGGTAAAAGAAATAGAAAACCACAGAGTTTTGGGGAGAGGAAGCAGTGACAGCTTTTTGGAGCAAGTACATTTTTCATCTTTTTGTGGCTGAAAAAATATTAATGTCGCCATCATAACTGTAATCAAATAAATGCTTTTTAATTGAAGCATTTTGAATAAATAATAAAATATACTATTTGTTGAAAATGAATTGGATATGTTTCAGAGGTAACGTAGGAAATTCATTTATTATATAAATTACAGTTGAGTTTGTATTGGCTTACTACTTTAAGGACCATATAGTTTAATATCTGAATATTAAGACAATACATAAATAACCACTGCATATGCTAAAAAATACTCTAAAGAAGGGGAAAGTGCTATGGAAATTCTGAGTCAGGAGGGATTGTTTCTAGCATCTTCTTTTTGTGTGTGTGTGAGAGAATGACATGTAGGGGATAAATCAGAAAAGATAATATGGAAAGGCATTTCTGGTAGAAGAAATCCAGAACCAAACATAGAATTTGAGTCGTACGGAGACAGTGGGTATTTTTGTTTGCCTGAAGAGAGAATCAGAAACAGATTAGTGGTGGTGATGGATAGGAGGGGAAGATGAATAAAGGGAATTATGAGAATAATGGAAAGGGTAGTTAGGACCAGATCTTAAAAGATTGTGGGCCAAGGACCTTGAATTTTATTGGGGAGCCACAAAAACATTTCTGAATATAGGTCTGACATCATTTAAGTTTTGCTTTAGAAAATTCACTCATTTTTTTTCTACATGTGTTAAAATGTACTTGAAATTTATTGTAATTAGATGTGGTAAAACATCAGATACAAAAATGATTGTCATGAAAGAAGAAGTTTATATTTACAGATAAAAGAGGAGAAAGAGAGGGATGTCATTCCATGGAGGGCCACCCAGGGGAAGTACCAGTGTTGGTAAGAAGGGAAAGGAGACAGCATGATCCAAAACCTAGTAGGAAGAAATGGGCAAGGTAGGGCAGGTATGTGAAGTTTGGAATTGGAATAGTTAAAATAACAGTGATCTCTGAATTATAGGGGGCTGTTACCTTAAGTTGTTTGTTACCTGGCCCTGGGGTATTCTGGGTGTGGGGAATTTGGCTTGGTACCAAAGTTTGATGGGAGTTGGGACTCTGATTTGTATATTAAAGATGTATTCACAGAGGAGACATGTTATCTGTAGGATTTAGCTTGCTTTGGGACTGTCTGTTCAGGAACAAGGCCCCAAATTGAGTATGAAGAATACAGAAAACAGGAGAACACACTAAACACGTTACTTGAAATTCTAACAAGAAGAATGCGTTTTGTCAGCCATGATAAAAGATTAAAGAAGCTGCATCTAATGGTGCTGTTGAAGGTGAATTAAAAAGTGAGAAAGTAGAGATAGAAAAACCAGTTAGGAGGTTTGTGCAGTACTTGCAACATAAATGAATCATAGCGCCTGATAAACCTCGTCTTTCTGCTCCTTCTATCTGCTTACCTGCTTTTTAGGCATGTGGTCTTTGTATTTTTTGGATTTTAACCTTTTTCTTTTTAACCTCTGTTTATCCTGCTACCCTAAGCCAAATTTGGTAAATGACCTTCAGCTTTTCATATATTCATATTTTATATATGAATATATATATTTTCATATAATTTTAGTCACCGGTAGAAGGAGAGAGTAACTCTTGCTTATGGTTTTAGATATCTATAGATGGGACTTTGATTTTGTTGTATTCAAAGATGAATTTATTTTTATACCTTTTTATAGCTGATACCAATTCATCTGTGGTCTGGAGAACATAAACATACTTTGAAAATTATTTCTGCAATCCAGCGGTCAGTTAAGAGAGGTCATTGTAAGCTATGCAGAAATCTCAAGAGTGCTTCCCATTGTGAATTTTGAATTTTTACCATTTTGTAATTAAAACAAAATGTTGTTAGGTAGATTGCAGATACATTAAACTTAACGATGTAATAAAATCTTGATGAATAATTGAACCTTAAAGAGTTATTGGGCTGCTGATGGAGAGGAAGGAAGCAAGAGGGAGTGTAAGTTTTTTGGTGTGCAACAAATGTTCTATATCTTAATATGAATGCTGGTGATACAAATTTACATATGTATAAATTTATTAAACTGAACTCTTCAGATTTGTGTACTTTATGTAAGTAATACTGTAATTAGACAAAAAAATCACACTGTCAACTGTCAAGTTGCTTGATTGCTCTTATGATATAACTGCCCATATGTCACTGGAAATCAGTATCTTCCTGATGGTTTTTGATGAGTCAAGAAATTTGAGCGTTTCAGAAGTGTAATAACATCTTAAACATGTGATTAAAAAAAATTAATGTTTGGTATACTTTATTCCCTGATTTAGGAGCTGTAACTAATGAAAATCAAAGGCCATGGATGAAGATGAACTTGAATTGCAGCCACAAGAACCAAACTCATTTTTTGATGGAATAGGTATATTTATTTCTTAGGTTGTTCCACTTTCCATCTGCCAGATTTGGAGTTGGTTATCAAGGGCATGAATTGCTAGATCTTACATATATTCATACTAAGGTGTGTTGTTACCTTGTCAATAGCACCATCAACATCAAAATCTTACAGTTCTCTTCAATAATTCTTATCTTCCATTGTTATTAAGGCCAATGAACATTGAGAGGACACTTTGAAAGTATTTTTTGTTTAGTTCTGCTTGTATTAGTTTTCTTTTTTTTGGTGTAATACATTTCCAGAAATATAGTCACCCAAAGCAATGCCTATTTGTTACCTTACAGTTTTGTAGGTCAGAAGTCCAGGTATGGTGTGGCTCAACTGGGTTCTCTGTGTATACTTTTACAAAGCCAAAATCAAGCTGTCGAGAGGGCTGCACTTCTTTCTGGAACATTGAGTGAGAATCTTCTTGTAAGAATATCCAGACTTTTTGCCAGATTTAGTTTCTTGTGGTTGTAAAATGGAGATTGTTGTTTCTTTCATGACTGTTAGCAAGGGCCATTTTTTGCTTCTAGAGACTGCCCATATTCCTTTTCATGCTAGTTGAGTCCCTCTTGTGCTTTGGATCTTGCTGATAGTCCCTCCTGTAGATCTTGACAGAAGCCTACCCAGAATCTTGCATCCATAACCTTAATTACATAGCAGGGTTTCTTTTATTAGGTCACATAACATATATTTATAAGATCCAGGACTTAAGGGTTGGATGTCTTTGAAGGGCCATTCCACCTACCACTGTCTGTATCTGGTCCCAAGCATTTATGCCCTTCCCAAATATAAAATCCGTTCAGTCTCTCCTGAGATTCTCAGACTCAACATCCAAAATTTCATCTGAAATTAAGCAGCTCAGAAATCTCAAATATCTAAATTGTGTGCTCATAATAACTCTGCGTGTAGTTCATTAAGGACAACGTAGGCTTAATTCCTGTTCAACTGCAGTCTAATAAAGCTAAAGAAACAAGTTATGCTCCCAACATAAATGGCAGGGCGGTTTTAAATATTCTGGTACAAGCACAGTGAAAGGAAGGTAAAATGGAGTCATTCAGTCTAAAGAAAATTTGAAAGCCAGCCAGGCAAACTCGATTATGTTTCAGCTGTGGGAATAATCCTTTATGGTCCTTGGTTCCCTTAACTCGTCCTTGGCTTTTTCATCTAAGATAGCACATGTTTATAGCTGAGTAGTTTTACCAGCCTGTTTCCTGCCCTAGAATTTGGGAGGTGAATCTTCTGTATATTGTACTTTCTCTGCTCCTTTCAATCCAAGCTAATATTGTTCTGGCATTGTTCTCTAAATTTTTAGAGAATTTTGTGCATGTACTGTGTGTATCAAGGGTATGTACTTTATTAGAGGGATAATAAACATATCTTTCAGAGATAATCCCACTTCGGTTTGACATGTACTGAAGTGCATGTTCAGAGATAATCCCACTTCGGTTTGACATGAAGGACAGTGCCCTTAATAAGGTTCCTTAGAAAAGCCCTATTTGATTGATGGCCTGAAAGGACATTATATAACTAAATTCTCAGACCTTTTGGTCGTCCTGAGATATCAGGAAAAAGTTGTAGAGTTATGTACTATTTTTTCTCTAGAACATCCTTTCCTGACCAAAAACTCTAATTTTATCTTTTTTTTTACTTTGTGCCAACTGTATAGGCTGAGCATTTTGCAGTTGAGTCCTACCTTTTTGTTTTTCAGTTCTTCCTACAGTATAACTCTTTTCTTGACTTTCACTTAAGCAGCAAGAAACCAGGCCGCATATTGAACACTCCTAGTCTCCTGAGCTAAATTTCTGAATTCATTGTTAAAGTTTTCACACAGCTACAAGATACAATTTTGCTTAGACATCTGCCACAACCTAACAAGAATTTATTTGCTAGTAACGTATTATAACTTTCTTGTAATCCCTCACTAACAATATTCTTAACATCTAGATTTCTATTAATAGTCTATATGTGGTCACTTAAACATTCTATTAAGCCCACTAGGATTTCTCAACCATGGTTGTTTGTTCTACTGGTCTTTTCAAGGGAATATCTGCAAAGCCATTTACAGTCTAGGTATTTCTACATCAGCACTCCAGTCTCTGGTATCAAAAATCTGTATTTATTTCTATTACTGCCCCCCAAATTAAACAAACTTAGTAGTTTAAAATAACAAAATTCACTGTCTCACAGTTTCTTAGGTCAGAAGTCTTGTTGCATAATTGGATTATCTCCTTTGAATTTTGTTTTATATTGTTGAAATTAGTGTTAGCAGCAGGGTGTTTGTTCCCTTATGAGACTCTGGGGATGGATCTGATTCCAAGCCAATTCAGATAATTGCCTGAATTCACTTCCTTATAGTTATAGGGCCGATGTCCCCATTTTCTTTCTGCTCCTTGAAGCTGCTTGTGTGCCTTGTCACTCAGTAGTGAACTGAGTCTCTCTGAAACTTAAAATTCTGCTTCAGCTCTGACTCCAGCTTGGGAGGAAGTTCTTTGCTTTAAAGGTTCTTTTGATTAGATTGCACCTACCCAAATTATGCAGTATAATCAACCTATTTTATGGTTTGTAATCTTAATTACATCTGCAAAATCCTAATGGCATAAGATACAATGTGACATATCCACAGTTCCAGTGAAAGCGTGGACATCTTCCAAGGCTGGTATAGTTGAATGGATGGACTGGAAAGTCTGCTTACCACACTGGTCTTCATGCTGGTTTCTACTACTTCACTTTGGCATTGTTACCTCATTCTTTATCTCTAATACTAAACTATTTTCTTCACCCTTGTTTTTTTTTTTCATCTATCTCACCAATAGTGTGTTCGTCCTAAAATAACACATGGGTCATATTATTTCTGTTCTCCATTGCCCAGGAAATAAAGTATAAACCCAAGATCCTCTACTTTTACAAGCTTCTTTCTCAAAAGGTTTGCCAAAATGCATCAGGCAGAAGGGATCCAGCCTCATTTCCTTAGTGCATAAGGAAAATTATATTTTTGAAGTTCTAACAGTGGGAAATAAAGTATTCATAATTCCAGACTTCCCGTGATTCCAAGTACATAATGTTGGAAAATGATTGTACTAGATTTTATAACATGGTTTACGCTTATAGGGCTACTCATAAAGTAAAATTTTAATGATTTTATTCATTGATTTTTATGTGATCATATTGTCATATTAAGACAGTTAACCTTTACCAAGAAACATGAAGTTTATCAATATGCTTTCTAAATCCTGTGTGTGTGTGTGTGTGTGTTTCTTAAAGAATTTGGGATAGTCTTTGACTCACATTTGGTAATTGCAGTTTTATAAATGGAAAATGTTAATTCTTTTTTCACTTGAACATAGTAAAGTATAATTAAGTGCTTGGAGTACAATTAAGTGCTATGGAAGTGCTTGAAAGAGAGACTGTAAGTTCTTTACAGAAAAACTCAAAAGTAGTTAGTAGGTTAACCTTGCCACAAGTAAGCCTGGGTCGTGAGTTAAGTATGCCAAGCTGTTGCATTTTCATCCTTACTATTAACACTTATGTTGTTCATTTATCTTTGAGCAAGTCACTTAATCTGCCAGGGCCTCCATTTTCAAATGTCCTAATGATAATGAAACCTCTCATTACAGTTTTTCAGAACACTTCCCATACATTCCCATTTGATCATCACAACAATCCTGTGAGGTATGCATGGCAGATACTACTGTCCTCATTTTACTGACCAGGAAATTGAAACTCAGAGGTTAAATGACTTGCCCAAGGTCACAAAACAAATAAGTGCCTAACTCCTTCTCTCTGATTTAGAATTTTAAGCATTGCTCTTGCCAATAAATACTTTTACATGTGTCTTTAAGATGAAAATTAAAGTTACCTGTTTGTGAATTATTACAAACATGAAAGACTAATGATTATTAAGCATTTTATGGAAGTTCTGTAAGAATGAAAGAAAATATTCTATCATTATTCCTATATGCAAATCAAGTGGGTAATTAACTGATCTTAAGACTTCCTACAACTTTTGTTATCCTTTGGCCCTTGTTGATCATTTTTGTTTATAGAAGAATCTGTTTCTCTGATGGCCTGGCCAGTGATACACAGTTATTGACTTAGGCACCTGCTTAAACTCAACTCTGAGGAATACCAATCAACTGAATAGATTTTTGGATGAGATTTCCCTGTTTGCTTTTATAGGGTGCACTAACAATCAAAGATATCATATTGGTTTTATTTTATCTTATGTTTTTGATAAGGATATCTTATTTTTATTCCCATTCATGGCATTCATTCAGAGTAATAATATTCACTGAGTACCATACGCTGTGCAAACAACTGTGTGATCTTGGTGAAGTCATTTAATCTCATTGGGCTCCAATTGATTCACCCCTCTACCTTCATTCCTAACTGCAGAGTGGACTGGAGTAGGGTTTCTTATATCCTGGGGAGCTTCCCCTGGAGGGGGGTTTGGAGGTATGAGAGGATGGAAGGAGACTAGTTGGAGGGTAGAGTACACTATCCTGGTGAAGTTGGGGCAGGCCCCACTCAACTAACCCCATCTTCCACCACTTCAGAGCAGCTGCACTTTTATCATCTTATCTATCCATAAAGCTCCTAACCAGTTATCTTTTGTCTGTTCTCCTTAATTGTGGCCTTCTATCCCTCTTTTAATTTGTGTCCTAATTCTCTTATAGCCTAAATTTAGAGGATAATTTCTAAATTTCCAGTCATAGATGGAGGATACTTGGTGTAATATTACATCAGAATAGAGTGGAAAGATTATAAAGGGTGAAAGAAAAGAGGAAAGAAAGAAAAAAATTATATAGGAGTGATGAAAAGAAGAAAACTGATATGTTGAAGAAGTTGCGGTAAAAATTAAAAGAAATGGAATAGATGTGAAGAAAAGTGGTTTAATCGTTTTCTGAAATACTTGCCTAATTTTTATTATCCCTTAAAATTTTATTGTAGTTGCCTGGGCACTTTTTATGTTGATGTTCTAAAAAAAATTTTTTCGTGAATAATTTTCTTCTGTAACTCTCACTTTTTTTTTTTCCTGGTATTGCTTTACCTGTTGATTAATTAGGATTGAGTAAAAACAGTTCTTGTTAAAATTTATTATTTCTTACATGAATTAAAGATAGATTTCCTTTTTTATTTTTTCATTTTAATGTTTGAGAAAACTGAGGAGATAGTTGTTTTTCCTGGTGGAAATTAAATGACATTTACATCATTGGAGATAGTCGTGCATGCCTACCTGAAATTTGTCATTTTAATTTTTGTTTTTTTAAGGAACTGATGCTACATACATGGATGGTGATCAAATTGTTGTGGAAGTTCAAGAAACTGTTTTTGTTTCAGATATTGTGGATTCAAATATAACTGTACATAACTTTGTTCCTGATGACCCAGACTCAGTGGTAATCCAAGATGTTATTGAGGATGTTGTTATTGAGGATGTTCAGTGCTCAGATATCTTAGAAGAAGCAGATATATCTGAAAATGTCATCATTCCTGAGCAAGTGCTTTATTCAGATGTAACCGAAGAAGTTTCTTTAGCACGTTGCACAGTCCCAGATGATGTTTTAGCTTCCGACATTACTTCAGCCTCAATGTCTATGCCAGAACACGTCTTGACAAGTGAATCCATACATGTGTCTGACATTGGAGATGTTGAACACATTGTTCATGATAGTGTAGTAGAAGCAGAAATCGTCACTGATCATCTGACGACTGACATAGTTTCAGAAGAAGTGTTGGTAGCAGATTGTGCCTCTGAAGCAGTCATAGATGCCAACGGGATCCCTGTGGACCACCAAGATGATGACAAAGGCAACTGTGAGGACTACCTTATGATTTCCTGTAAGTCTTGGGGTATAGTGATTGTTAGGTATTTTTGAAGGCTATCTTCTTACCACATCAGGGTGATATTTTCTTTACTTAAACTTACATGAAATAAATCTCATAAGCCTGTGAGCATTGTTTTAGTTTGTATCATGTAAGATGAGTCACAGTTAAGAAAAGTGAAGTGGTACTACATAAGGTCATAAGAGTTTTTACTACATAAGGATGGAGTAGAAAGTTTAGAAAGATAAAGGCTAAAAAGAATGGGACTAAACTACATGAAATAATGAAAGATGTGGCCAGACTACATCTGCCTTATCACAATTGCCACTGAAAAGGTTTCAGCTTGGAAAAAACCTGTGTTTATTATACAGTCACTTCTGCATGTGTTGTCTTTCTTCCACAACAATGTCTCTTTTTCCCTTCAAAATATTTTTAAAAAATAAATTCACTCTTGGTTTTGGAATTATATTAGTTTAATGCCTTGAAATAAGATAGTCATGTACAAGACCATGAACAATTTATATAGATTTCAGATTAATTAGAAATTTAATGTCGTGATGGTTTTATACTCTGTTCACTACTCCTTATGAACTGCTAGCTTTTTTGACTGTATTGAATTCTGTATCAGTCGGCATATAATAAATTAGACAGAATTTTGCTTAACTAGCACGTCTTAATCTGTTAGTGAATCCCAGTAGGTGTTTCTGCTCTTTCTAACTTCAATTTTTAGATACATTGTCTACATTAATGGGGTTTCAATTTGTTGGCTAGTCCCATCATCTAATTTCTGGTTTAAGTAACTAGATTATCCTGAATCACCCGCTCATGGAACTACTACGAGTCTCTTTAGAATCAAGTTTTACTGTATAGAGTTAAAGTATTCCCGTTAACACTACATACAAGTCTTTTTCCATTGCGTCTTTGAGCATAGCACAGCACAAGAGGTTACAGGAATTTGGAAACAGAGCAGGCACTTATTTACCACTTACATGATCAAGTATTGTCATGGCCCAGTGTTGTGATAATGATAATTTTCTACATCCAACTGAACTTGCTTAAAAACTGTCAGGAGCCTGATTCTTCTGATTTAATAAGCATTCATTGAATTCCTTCTTTGTATAAAAACTTGTTCTAGATACAGTATTGAGTATTACTAAATATAGTAATGAGTTAAAGTTTTTGACTTTGAACTTGTAATCTAGTTTAAAAGGTGGGTAGAAGTAGCATTTATAAGTAGTTAGAATATACATTTTTTTGATAAGCTAAATTTATTCATAGAAATGTCAGTTTTCTTGGAATTCTCTTGTTTTTCTGCTTTCTGGGTAAGATACTTCCCCTAGTGCTGTATAAAACAAAACCCTCTTGGGGGGTGTGGGGAGAAATGGAGACGACCTATTTAAAGTTGACAGGTTTTAATAAGTGGATAGAGAAAAGAGAAATTATGACCTGATTTGGTTGTATATATGACAGAAAAAACTGACATACTATTATTGAGTCAGTTTTAATGCTTTTTATAACATGTGAGATGAAAGTATCTCAGTTCCTTTGATATATTTACTCAACACATATAGATCAAAGAATCTGTGTCTACTATTTTTTCTTTACAAATTTTATTCATTTTTTTGGATCCAGTGCCCAATAGTTTTTGTAAAGTATTTAGTGTCCATCTTAAGTTTCTTCCCTTTAAAGATCTTACTTAAAATGATAACAAAAGAGTTCTTTTTTATAGTGTTACTGTCGTGTATCTGGATGCAAATGTTCACCAGTGTTACAGCATAAATGTTGTATATATATAGTCTTTATACAGACTGTTACCAAACTCAGGTTTGGCTGCTTGCTGCTTATGCGACAAATGATTGAGAAACAAAGGTTGGTTGGTGGAAGGAAAAATAGGTGTATTCAAAATGCTGGCATTTTGGGAATATGAATTCTTGTTAAGAGTTCACCTTCCCCATTCCTTCTTTAGCCAGGTTTTAGAGGTATGTAAGAGAGGCGGAACAAAGAAAAGGGGGAGTTAGTCAGGTGATTCATGGGTACTGATGTCCGGAAAACCATTTCCTCGGGGTCTGGTTTGCTTTGAGATAAATGTTATCTTGCATCCCGTCATAGGGGCAATTCTTGTGTCATCTGGTGGAAAATTGCAAGGGAGTTGCAGGCTGGTTATCAGTGTCCAGATGTCTGTCTAGGGGCTGAATCAGTTTCTTTCAAGTGATTAGCCAGATTAACGAGGTATGCATGTAACCTTGGGAAAATGGAGCATTCCAATCAGGCAGGAACGGAAGGAAACAAAGAAAAGATGAAAATAAACATTTTAAATAAGATTGTTAAGAATTGAAAATGTGTGTAATATCATCACCCTTACATTCCCGTCAGTCACTGGTTTATTTCTGTAACACTAGTGTGATTATATTTTAGGGAGGGCATATGTTACTAATATTAGAAAACTACATTGGTCTTATAAGCAAATTAAGGTAATTTTTAAATCATGGGCTATAGGGCAACAACCATTTCATTTTGAGAGTGGGTATTGTTAGGAAGGAGGGTGTGTCCTTTGAGGTGGAGATAGAGGTTGGTGTTATCTGGTATGTAGGTGTAACATTCTTGCATTTTAAGTGCACAAGTCCCTCCCTGGGTGGCTGTTAAGATATCTGGGGCAATTTGATTTTGAAGGACTACTTTTCTTATTTGGAGAGTTTCTTGATTTAAGAAAAACATTCTCTGAGTTATTAAGGTCTATAGCAGTAAATTTGGCTGAGGCTTGAATTTGTTTGGCCAAAATCCCAGTGTTTTGAGGAAAGAGGACGGAAACAGGCCATTCCCACCAGGCCATGTTTCTTGTTTGGGAAGAGTTTTATAAATTTTCTCTGGAAGCAAGGGAAATCTTAAGGTGCTATGACCAGTCCATACATAAGGGAGGTAGGGCCATAGGTTCAACCCACAAATCGAAATCCCCTCCTTCAGTGCCAGGTACATCCCTGAACTTCTGGACTTGTTTTTCGTCCCAGTCTATTCACTGTCTATGACCTTGTGGATATATTGCCAAGCATTTGTGGAAGTCCAGCCTATTCAACTAAGACCAAGGATGGAATAGTTGGTGCATTCTACACCAAATGGAGCTGCGACATTTAAGAAGAGTGCATGTTCTTTACATAGCCATCCTAGACTGTTTCAGATATGATAGCTTAAAGGGACAGTGGAGTCGTTAGTTAGTTTTCAGACAGATCAAAAATAAAGGCCTTAGTCATAAAGGAGAGTTCTCCAGAATTGGCGGACAGAGAAAGAAATCCCAGCTGGGCCCAGCCAGTGTTCCCAGTCTGATTTGTTGAATGGGTGGATGGTCCAGAGCATTCCTTCTGCACTGGGTAAGAGGACAAATCTGCCGATCCAGCAATCAGATTTGAGTTGTGTATCTGCATATGTGGTGGCCCATGGTAAACCTGTAACAAAAAAAGCTAAACATAAAGTTAAAGTGTTCTTGATGATTTAGAGTTGTCTTTCTTATTATTTTTTTTTTAAGTAGCTCTATGTCCTCAGTGGGTGTACAAGTCCACTTTGGCCTGCTGGACTTAGTGTTTCTTCTATATAAGAGCCTGCTTCACTCGTATGTGGTGAATCAAAAACATTATTCTGGCAAGCTTTAAATCAGAGTGTGTAGTTAGCAGCACTTTGTAGGGACCTTCCAGTCCATTTTTTGGTGATTGTCCTCCTAAGTCTTAAGAAGCACTTTCTCTCCTGGGTGCACCTGGTAGAGCAGTTGCTATGGTGGGTGCCATAACTTGGAGTAACCATATTTATGCAAGGTATTAACATTTGTTCCAGATGTTGTACATGTTGTTTAATTTTTGTTTCCTGATCTATACCTAATGATGGGGTTCCTAACATGAAAGTTTGGAAAGGTCTCCCACATACTACTTTGAAAGGGCTTAATGTGAGTTCACTTCTAGGGGCCACCCTGATCCGGAGGAGAGCAATGGGAAGAAGCTGGTCCCACCTCAGGTGGGTTTCTTGACATATTTTGGCAGTTGTCTTCCTTAAGGTGTGATTTATCTTTTCAGATTTTCCTGTTGACTGGGGTCTCCAGGCAGTATGTAGCTTCCAGTCAGAAACAAACAATGAACTAATATCACTTTGGAGAAAACTCAGAATGCCAAACCTTGGTATAGTTTCCTAAAGTAAGCATCAGACCACGTCTGCAGCCTTTTCAGTTGGGGTGGGGTAGGCTTTTACCCACCCTGAAAGAAATTAAAATTCCTCTGAATTCGAGGTATTTGGGTGAAATCAACCTGCCAATCTTCATAAAGACATGTTCCAGCATATGGTACCTCCCTTTCAAAAGGAATACCTTCAGTTTTTGGATTGTTCCTAGCACATAATTGACATCCTGGAGTGATCCATTGAGCAGTTATAAATAAATATGGTCCCTTTAAATGAGGCCAAATCAAATCCATTAATGCATTTCTGCCATAATGGTTTCCTTTCCTCCATGGAGATGTCAAATGGGATATACCCAAGCCTCAGAAAACGGTATCATGTCATAGGCATTAATTTTCCACATTGAGTTGGGGTTGGTGTTCTTGAACTCCCATTCTCGAGCGCGTTCCTTGTCCTTTTCTGAAGGGTGAGATCTAAATTCCTATAGGTTTATATGGGGCATTATGGCACCTAATATTGGGAAATCTTGATCAGCTAGTTTTGCCACTTTATCTGCTGCCCGATTTACTTGGGTGATCTGAGCGTCACCCCTTTGATGTCCTGGACAGTGCATAATGGCAGTTTAGTCATGCACATGTACAGCTTCATGTAGGACCTATATTTCTGTTGGGTATATTTCTTTGTTTCCTGACGTCAGGAGTCCCGTTTTTTCCATATGGCACTATGGGCATGGGCATACTTAACGTACTAAGTATGTAAGTAAAGACATACTTAGAGTCAAGGTATATATTTATTCTCTTGTTCTGGGACAGTTCTAGGGCCCTTGTGAGGGCAATTAGAACTTGGGTGCAGAGATCCCAGCAGGAAGTACATGGGATTTTATTACTGTGTACACTGTCACCACAGCATACCTGACTTTTCGCTGTTCATTGTCCATGAAACTATTCCCATCATTGTAAAGTTCCCGTTTGGGATCCACCAGTGGTAGGTTAGATAGGTTGGGTCGACTACAATAGACAGTTGAGAATCTCTAGACAGTAATGTGTTAGGCTACAGTCTGAGTTGATAGCTGGGAGCAGGGTAGCTGGGTTTAATGTCATCGTGGTTTGCAAGTCCACATTAGGATTGTCTAATAAGTTGACTTGATTTTGACCCATTCGCCTAGCAGTTAACAAGTAGCCTCCTTTTTTTCTAATAGGGCCAAGACCTGGTGCGCTACTAACATTTATCACTGACTGTCCCAAAGTCTTTTTTTTTTCTGTCTCCTGCAGGATGTCACAGGTCGCTGCAGCTGCCCGAATGCAGCGTGGCCATCCTTGTGTTGTTTGGTCAGGTCTTTTGTAGAACTAGGCTATTGGTTGTGGTAAGTCTCCGAGCACCTGGACGTGGACTCCTGATCCTAGCCCGTTTTTTATGCACATATAATTTGAATGGCATTTGGGGATTGGGCAAACCTAAAGATGGAGCTGATATTAATTTCTCCTTGATTGTATCACAAGTTGGTACTTGACCGTCCATTCCAGCGGTTTAATGCCTAGTCCCTTTCAGGACCCATTAAGAGTCTTAGCTGTGAGGCCGAAATTTGGGGTCCATATGAAACAATACCCTGCCATACCTGGGAATTCCTGCAGATACCTCATATTTTTAGGGACTTTTCTAGTTGCTATTGTTTCTTTTTAGCTGGACGTTAGACTCCAAGTGCCCTGTCTCAGCTGAAAGCCAAGGTAGGTTACTTTTTGTTTGCAGATTATGACCTTTTTGTGGGGCGGTGGGGGGGCGGGGGGTGTACTTCGTATCTTCAGTGTGCTAAGATTATTCAAAACCATGATAGTGTTGGACTGGCAGCCTTCAAAGGTTGGGCATGGTATTAGCAAGTCATCTACATATTGTAATAGGATTCCTTCAGTTAGCTGAGGGTACACAGATCCCTTGCCAAGACTTCACTGAAAATGGTAGGAGAATTTTTGAATCTTTGGGGCTATACAGTCCAACAATGTTAGAAAGTGACCTTCATTACACAGTTTTCCCATTTGAAGGCAAATACTGATTGCACCTGTTGATCAAGCGGGATGAAAATGAAGGCATTTTTAAGGTCTGGTACAGAAAATCATCTATAATTTCCCAGTAGCGTAGTCAACAAGATGTATGGACTAGGTACCATAGGGTGGATGTCTTGAACTGTATCATTGATCATGCTCAGATCTTGTACAAAACTATATTTATGTCTGTGTGGCTTTTTTTAATTTGCAAAGTTGGGGTTATATGACCACCTGCATGGCCAAATTAACCAATGCTTTAAGAATTTCTGCAGTTTGGATTGTGTACCTTCCAAAGCCTTTCTTTAGAAGGTATTGTTTTCGAGTGGCATTGTAGCCCCCTTTCAGTTCTATTTTTACCAGTCATGCATTAATGTCTTTTCCTGGTGTTGCATCTGCCCAAACGGCTTTACTCACGGCTTCATAGATCTCAGGAGGCGGGTCTCCTTTTCCATTCCCTCCTGGCAGGCAGACAGAATTTGAAATTGCAGGGCATGTTCTGTTGGAATCTGTAGGTAGAACTGTTGCTTTTTGGGTGAGGTTGTGAGCATTCTGACACATAGAAAAAACTATGTGACCATATTTAAGTCTCTCGTTTTGCTTTCTACAGTTTGGAGAAAGACTTTTTGTTGTAGTTGTCTAGTTATTCCTGCTGCTGAGATGGTTGCTGAACTATTCCCAGTAAGCTTGATACCTAATACCAAATGTTAGTGGCTCCAGTGTCAACTGAAAAGTCAATTAACTTGTTCCCCACTGTCAGTTATACCCAGAGTTCTTGTGGGGAGATAACAATAGCCTCCATAAGTCAAAGTGGAATCCGTGGGCCCCTCATTCATCATCTGTATATGGCGTCCAAGCATCTCTCTGCATGCCTTTTCCTCCCTTTTGTTTTTTTTCCTTTTTTCTTCTCCATTGCCCTTGATAAGTTTTAGAAACACTTTTCCATTGTCCCCCTTTTTTTGCAGTAAGCGCATTGATCTGTCCCTGTCTTTCTCATTTTTTCTAAAGCCTGTCATTTGATTTCCCTTAGCTTTTTACAAAAATGGTGGCTTCTTCCTCTCTAGCATTATACATTTTGAAAGCTTTGTCTACCAGTTAGGAAGGACTCATTAGTTGGCCCTGTCTAATGTCTGTAGCTTTCTGTAAGTAAATGTCGGGTGCACTCTGCCCTGTGAACGTCAGATTTACCATCCGAATATTTTCAGCTGCCTGGAGGGCAGTAGCAGTATATTTCTGGAAGCCTGATGAATTTTTTGTAGAAACTCAGAAAGAATCCTCATTAGCCTTCTCTTGTAGTTCCTGGATCTTATTCAGGCTCTTCTGTTTAGGGACACCTTTCTTTAATCCCTCTGGTATGCACCTTATATAATGGTCTAGAAGGGCCATTTGTCCAATATTTGGATTCTATTCCGGGTCAACTAGGGGAATCGCTGTGGTGGGGTTAGGGGTTCTATCTGGATTCTCCATGGTAGAGGCTCTGTGCCTCCTCATTGGCTTTGTTTATTATTAATCTCCTCTCATCCACCATTACCAGTATGTTCAGGAGAGTCTGGATGTCAGCCAAGTTGGGGTAGTGGGTGGCAAAAGTGGTGGTAAACAAATTGGCCATTTTCTGTGGGTCATCCTGGTTTAGTGGGTTTGAGTCCTTTCAATTAAGGAGGTTGAAGGTGTAAACTGGGCTGTAGTCCAATAATACCTGGCTGGCTGCCCTTGCTGATTAATGCTGCTGATCAGGTATTGTCTCAAAGGAAATTGTCCTGCTCCAGAGTGAGTGGCTCCCTGGCTGAATTGTGTGCCCTGTCAGGTCTTTGAATGGGAAACTATTCCTGTCCCTCCCTCATATTGAAGTGGGGCCCTTTTTAATCCTATTTCTGGTATGGGGTCTAATAGGGCTACCATTACCCCTGATTCTCTATTATCAGGCTTCCCGGAGGATTTAATGTGTTTAGTAAATTCATCTCTCCTCGCTCTTCTCCTTGTCCCTGCTATCTAGTAGTATAGGACTGTTAGCTTTTCCCTTTCTCTGAACCATCAGTTTAGGTACCCATTTTTCACAGTCCTTATTAGGTAACATAAAATCTTGCACATAGGGCCTTCACCCTTTTTTTCTGAACTTTGGCAAAACAGATTTAACTGCAAAAAGTACAATAATTTAAAGACCCATTAAGAGGCATCTTTCTTTAGAATCTAATACATACATAGGCCAGGCAGTGTGTACGGTAAAATACCACTTTTCTTTTTATCATTGTCTTATAACTATAGATTGACCAGTCAGCCAACATACAACCCAGAGGGCTCTCAGATGGTACTGACATAGAAGCCCCTATTTCTTAGTTTAAGAAACGAAACAAAGGAAAAAAGGAAAGGAGAAACAAATTACAAGCCAGAGAAGTACTCACAAGCTAAATCCTCCTCAGTGAGAAGCAGGGGGGTCAAAATCTTCTCTCGCACCAATTGGTAATGCACATTGGCTCAATGAGGCCCTAATGACACAAAGCCCAAATGGCAGACAAAGGGGATTCCTGGTACACCTTCCAGTTTGACTAGCCCAGACTTAGGACCCGTTGGTCCCGCCAACTGTTTTTTTTCTTTTTCCACTAACACAAGCATTTTCAGGTAGTCAGTGCCAGGAGAGGGAAAGCTGGGGAAGTGTCTGAGACAAAAGAATTCTCAGCCGCTGCTGGGACATCCCTACAGTCAGCCCCCTGGGGTCAGCTCACCACAAACAACAGTGGCTTTGGACCAGACCATGGTTCCTACCCACCCCTACCCACCTTACTCCCTAAAGAGCAAGAGGTTGGACTTAGCCATTTCAAACTGGTCCTTAATATAATCTCCAGATTATATACCGAACTCAGGTTTGGCTGCTTGCCGCTTGTGAGCCGGTGTTTGAAAAGCAAGGGTTGGTGGAAGGAAAAGTAGGTTTGTTTAAAATGCCAACATTCTGGGAAGATGGCAAACTACTGACTCAAAGACCACCTTCCACATTTCTAGAATGGCTAGAAGGTTATAGCTATGTAGAGACAAAACAAAGAAAAGGAGTTAGGCGATTCGTGGATGCTGACATCACAAAAATATTTTTGTAGCCTGATTGCTTCAAGATAATGTTATGTCATACTTGGGTGTCGGGGGGATACATGCATCATCTGGTGGAAAATTGCACGGGAGTTCGTTGTAGCCTGGTTATCAGTGTCTAGATTTCTAACGTCTGAATCTGTTCCTTTCAAGTAATTTGTTCTGGCAATTAGCTATGTTAATGAAGCATACGCGTAAAGCTTGGGAAAACAGCATTTGAGTCATGTGGGAGGGAAAGGAAATGAAGTAAACTAAACTGGATTGTTAAATCTTGGAAAATATACCTCATCCTTACAAACCTGATTAGTCTTAATCCACTTAGGTATCTCCTTCAAACGCTATACATATTTGGTGTGAAATACTTGCTGAATGAACAAATACATTAACTTCATAACTGAAATTCTCTGGATAATCATGTCTAGTTTAAGTGTTTTGATCAGTGGAATTTGCTTTTAGTTCTAATTAATTACAACTTTGGTTATAATGAACATGCAGTAGAAAGGCTCAGTGCAATGAATAAATAAAAGAAGCCCAAACCCTCATATCTGACACATAAACTCTGAAGATCATTACAATTTACGGCTTGTTGGTTCTGGTAGTTACTAGTATAGAAGAGATGGTAAAATACTTAGTCACATGTATTTTTAATAGATATACTTACTCCTTTGTTCTGGATATGGTGTAACTTACCACTTTAAGCTCCCTCTGAGGTTTTGGGTTTTTTCTTTTACATTTGTAAAACACAAAATTACATTTGGAATTAAAAAAATGTATACACAAGGAAATATTTCTGAACAGTGAATAAGAACATTTTAGGGAAGATGTCTTGTTCAGTTTTTTAAAGTTTGTTCTGATAAGATTTTGAAAGATTTTTGTTTATCAGACTAGAATTAGTGTAAAGACTCTAAAACCTATTTGTAAAATATTGCAGCAAATACTTACTTGTTCAAAAGAGATATTGCAGACAGTAAAAAGAGATGGAAGTTAAACTGTTAAAATACAGGCTAGAAACAGAAGGGAAAAAATAAATAATGGGAAAAACCACTGTAGCAACACCAAGAGTAAATGTGACTATAATTTGGAATCATGTGATCATGCTTTAAAAATTGCAAAATGAAATGGTTTAAAAAAAAAAGGTGTACACATAATTATGGATAAAATTGAAAGACAGAGAGAGGAGACAGAAACAAGATGAAACCCACATGCAGAAAAGAAAATAACTAACATGACGAAGTTACAGGAGAAAGTTTTCCCTAATGATTATAAAAAATCCTCTATAGGCAAAATGAGAACACTAGTAGATATGGCCAAAATATACTTTTCTCAGTGGTGGAAACTAAGCGCTTATAGCATTACAGGGATTTCTTGTTTATTCAAGATTTCTTTATTCAAGAAAAAAGGCTACATCTTGGTAACAGAATTTAATGACCTTTGAACTTGCTCCATTCATAGGCACTCCTCCCAAAGCCGTGTTCTTTTCTCATGATGAGCATCAATAGCCTGGCAGCTACTGGAGAGGGAAGAAAGGTGTTAGAGCGCCTTCACGTCCCATTTCCATAGAGTTGTTATTACTTGACCTAGTGATTTCCCGGAAGACTCCACTTGTAAGGCTGTTTTTATTTTTATGGACATTCTGAGCTACCTGCCGTGAACGGCCTTTTCCCTGGGCTTGTTTGTCAAAAACAAAACAAACAACAACAAAAAAACAAGTAATAATTAAACCAATCACTGCTAACTGAGGCATAGATACAGTTAGGGCAAACAATAGGTGTTATAAAAAGCTTAGGAAAAGCTTTAGAATAAAAAATTCATGGGAATCTTTGAAAAGCGGGGACATATTCTTGGGAATCTTGAGTATGAGAATGCTCAGGATTGTGCCCATGTTAGTAAGAAACCTGGCAAGTTCACACCTTTGGCTAACCTCAGAGTTCTGCAAGTAGGAAGTAAAAGCCCATGTGGAATATAAAGTGTTTCACTAAGTGTTGATGATGTTTTCAACATGTGCACAGAACTCCTTGGCAAATACTGGAAGAATTAGTGGTTCCTGTATGTATGGAAATCTCAAGCCAGTTGATAGCTGATCACTTACCAGAAACTAGTGATCACACAAAGAATACAAACTTTGTGGAATTCGTTCAGAAAAGTCACTAAACAAGCAGCAACAACAGATGTGGGGGGAGGGAGAATCTGATTTCAATAGTTGCCACATTTTGTAGCTTTCAACAAAATTATAAGACATGCAAAGAAACAAACTATCATGGCTCAAACAAATAGCAGACTGAACTTACTAAAGATTTTAAAGCAGCTGTTTAAAATTTTTTTCAAAGAATTAAAGGAAACCATATATAAAGAACTAAAAGTATGAAGAATGTCTCAAACAGAATATCAATAATGAGAAATTAAATAAAAATCTAAATAGAAATTCTGGACTTGAAAATTATATTAACTGAAATGAAAATTTCACGACAGGAGCTGAAAAGTAGGTTTCAACAGGCAAAAGAGAATCAGCGAACTTGAGGGTACATCAAGTAATACTGTCCAGTCAGAAAGAAAAAGAAATGGAGAGTGTAAGTTCATTGATTTACAGAACACTAAGCCTCCCAACATACCTAGTCCCAGATGCAGAGGAAAGAAAGAAATGGATTTAAGAGTGTTTCAAAAAGTAATGGCTTAAAATCTCCCAAATTTGACAAGAAATATTTATCTCTATATATAAACTAAGAAGTTCAGTGAACTTGTTGATTAAATTGTCAAAAGACAGAGAAAATCTTTAAATCAAGTCACAGGAGTGACTAACATGCAAGAGATCATTCCTCAAAAAGAGTACTAGGTGACATGGAGTCTAGAAGACAATGGGATGATACATGCAACATGTTGAAGGGAAAAGTGTCCCCAGTAATTCTACGTCCAGCTAAAAAACTTTAAACATGAAGGAGAAATTAAGACATTCCCAGGTTAAACAACAAAACAGCAGTGATGGATAGAAATATTGAAAATCCAGAAATAAACCCATTTGTGGTTAATTGATTTTTTCATAAAGGTGTCAGTGGCGAAAAGAATCTCTTCAACAAATGATGCTGGAATACTGGATGTCCACATGTAAAAGAATGTAGTTGGTCTGCTACCTCAAAACATATACAAAAACTAACAAAACATTGAAGACTGAAATGTAGGAGCTAAAATTCAGAAGAAAACATAGGTGTACATATTTTTGAACTTGGATTAGGCAGTGGTTTCTAAGTTATGGTACCAAAAGCACAAGCAACTGAAGGAAAACAGGTAACAGAGAACTGCATCATATTTTAAAATGTTTTTGTTTCAAAGCTTATCGAGAAAGTGAAAAGGTAACTCAGAATGTTATCTATCAAGTGAAAAGGTAACTGAGAAAATGTTTGTAAAGCATGTATAAAGTGTCATCAGAAGACACAGTGAATGTTTAAATAAAAAGAAATTTATTACAGTAAAAGACATACTGCCATTAATCCCCCTCAAAAAACTCCCCCTGGCTTCGACACACTTATCCCATCGTTCTTGCCACTTTATGAAGCAGTTCTGGAAGTTCTCTTTCATGAGTGTCTTTAGCTGTCTTGGCTGCTTTGATGTCCTGAATTGATTCAAAACATTTACTTTTCATGGTCATTTTGACTTCTGGGGAAGAGCCAGAACTCACACCATGCTATATTCACTGGATAAGGTGGATGAGGATACACCGTAATGTTTTGATGTGACAGAAATTGCCATACCAGAAGTGGTCTGTGACACGGAGCTCTTCCGTTTTGATCACAATATATGATGAGTGCTGTTGCCAAGTGCCATCTCATGGAAAGACAGGGATTTTCAATAATGGAAGTGGCATGTTTCACTTCAGTGACTGTGGCACAGAACAACTTGTTCTGTGCAGTCGGTCGGGTGTAAACTATGGTTGAGAGAACAGTGTGTCTTTGAGTGCTGTAAATCATCTTCCATCATGACAATGTTCTGTGTCACACATTGTTTCTGGTATACAGCAGTTCCTGTCAAATAAAAACATTACAGTGTGACCTCATCTACCTTATTCACCGGACCTGGTACCATGCAACTCACCTCTTCGCCAAAGTCAAAATGATTCAGGACATTGAGGCAGCCACAACTGTGCAACTAAAGACACAAAAAAGGATTTCCAGAACTGCTTCAGAAAGTGTCAGGAATGATGGAGTAAGTGTGTTCGAAGCAAGGGGAATATTTTGAGGGGGATTAATGGCAATGTGTTTTGCTGTAATAAATTTTTTTATTTAAACATTCACCATATTGTTTGATCACACCTTGTATCTAAGGGTCTAGGATACAATATATAAAGAACTTGTACAACTCAACAATAAAAAGACAACCCAATTAAATGAAAGAACTTAAATAGAGATTTTCCCCAAAAAGGTAAGCTACGAAAGATAGGCACATCATTAGTCATTAGGGAAATGTAAATCAAAACCATAATGAGGTATCACTTCACATAAACTGAGATGGGTGTTTAAAAAATGGAAAATAATACCCATTGGAAAGAATGGGGAGACTGGAACACATAAATTGCTGGTGGGGATGGAAAATTGTTTAAGCACTTAAGAAAAATTTGGGAATTACTCAAAAAGTTGAACATAGAATTACCATATGACCTAATTCTAAGTACTCTGGAGTATACACTCAGAATTGGAAACATGTCCACATAACAGTTTTTCCACAAATGTTCATAGCAACATTATTAATTCTAATGACCAAAAAAGTGCAACAACCCTAATGTTCATAAGTTGATGACTTGGTTTTAAAAATATGATACCCATCATACAATGGAATATTTATTACTTGACAATAAAAAGAAATGAAACACTGATATGTGCTACGACATGGATGAACTTAGAAAATGTTAGATATATGGAATATGTTGAATACCTTTATTTGTAATGAAAAAGTAGATTAGCGGTTGCCCAATATAGTTGTGGGATATGTTCGGGAAGGAGGATTAGCTGAAAGATACAGAAATACCTTTTTGGGGTGATGGAAATATTCTGGAAATAGATGGTGATGATGGTTACACAACTATGGAAATTTCCTAAAAAATTTTAGATTGTATAACTATATGCTGTAAAAGAGTGAATGTTAACTGTGAATTTTATTTCAGGATGATTGGCATCATCTGAAGCAATTCATTGTTAAAAGAAATTGATGGAATGATAAAACAACCAAATCATTATTATAGTTACGTTAGTGACCTCTGAGAATTAATAGTTATATGGGCACCCACATCAAAAAACTCAGTTTCATAAAATGGTGCACCAGTGTGTAAAAATGCTGATGAAACTAGCGTAACAATTTTATATCCAGCCAATTTACAGTTTGAGGCTAAATCCAGATATCCAGGATTTTAGAGACACTAGAACCCATGCGTGGTGGGCTGCTATTTGGTAATTAATAATAGAGCAAACAAGCAAATGAATCTATAGAAAGGACACAAGAATGAAGAAAGTGGTAAAATGACTAGTAGCAATTCTTTTGAATTAATTTAAAACTAGACCAAATATTTGTGCACATTAAGATTATGCGACAGAACATAATTGTTTACAATGTATGAATTATAAAAAAGTTTGGATAGTATGTATACGTGTGTTGGTTTCATCTTTCGAAACAAATGACAGTAAATACTTTTATTTAAAAAATTCCAGCCTCTTATTAATACATCTTTGCTTAGAAGGATATTTTTAAACCTTTTAGACATTGACTTGAAGATCAGCACTTACACATTTAACAAATAAATGTGCAATAGTTTCTATATGCCACGCAGTTTGGGGGGCTCTTGGGAAACTACTGGCACAAAACAGATGGAAATTGTTTCCCCTCATGGAAACTACCTTCTAGTAAGGGTATATAGATATAAAGTTAATAAGTGAATTGTATGTATGTTAGTGCTTTGGAAAAGTAAAAAAAATAATAAAGAGGATTTTGAGTTGTAAACACAGTCAGGGCTACCTAGAGAAGATAACATTTTGTGAAAGATTTCAAGTTGAGTTGTTTTGATAAACTTTAAGGGAATGCTTTTGCTAATCTGAGTTCAGGAGAGAGGTCTGGACTGAGGATATAAATAGGGGAGTCTTAGTATATAGGTGAAACTAAAACAGCACAAAAAGAGTAATTGGTAATATATAAAGGAGAGAAGGATTAAGGATTAAGCCCTTAATCCTTAGGTTAGGTTTGCTATATTACTAGGTATGGGAAAGGAGGCACTGGCAAAGAGGAGGAAGCATGGCCAGTGACAGAGGGACACAGAAGTTGGGTCACAGAAGCCAGGTGAGGATAATGAATTACAGAAAACAGTGAACATCTGTGTCTGATGCTTCTGCTGGGGGAGTCAAATGAGTCCTGAAAATTGGTTATGAGTCATGTTGATGAAGTCATGGGCAAAAGTGTAATGAAGCGAGTTTAGAAACTGGAATGAGAATTAGAGAAATGAAGCAGTGGTTTGCAGAAAATATGTGATCAAGAGAAGGTGGTTGTAAGAGGGGAGGAATAAAGCTTGTACTTGTAGAGGATGGAAGATAATTGGTGTAAAAAATAACTGAACAGTAAAGAGAAGGTATAAGTCAGTGCTTAAGCAGAGAAGTACAGATAGTTTAAGGAAACGTCAAGTGGAAGACTGAATTTATGGATTTAGTTGTTTCCAGATGGCTGAGTGACATTCAATGGATTATCTTTTATGATGATTCTGTTGTTCTTTGGGAGATAAAGTAAGATCAATTGGAGTTACGAAATAGGATACTTGCAAGGTTTATGGTCAAGCATTTATAAATATGACCATAATAAGCATTGTGGTTTTCTTCACTTAATCCAGATTTAGGTGTAAAGATAAAAATTACATTAAATAGGTTTGTGGTTCTGTGATCAAATAAGGGGAATTGGAAGAATTGAGGAATTGGAAGAATATGCAAGGTAGAATGATCAGCTATGGACTTAAATTGTAAAGGCAGAAGGCAATTTGGACAGATGTTAGTTGCTTGGGTGATTTCTGTTTTGATAGGAAAGCAGAATGGGTGAGTAATGTGACTGGATGTTTTTTAGGAAAACTGATCATAGCTGTGTAGAGGTGTTCAGTGTGAAACCTGGGGAGAAGGAAATCAAATAGACACTTGTTACATTTCTAGGATGGGCAGTGGTTAATAAACTTGAACAACAATCTGATTTGTGAGATTGGGCAATTTAAATAAATGGAGAAGCAAGCCATATACTTGAGTTAAGAACACTGAATGATAAAAGATTTTTCAGTTTATGAGGTTAACTTAGACAAAATGCAATTCTTTTGCAAATCTGGTAGTCATTCTTTTTTTCTTGCAGAATTAAGAATTTTCTCTTAGAAGCTTAGAGAAATGTGAGCTAACATATAGCCTGATGAAAATAAAATGGAAGTCTGAGTCTAAAAACAGACGTGTTTTTCATTCCTTCCCCTAAATTCTTACTTAAGCGTGCACAGACTTGAGGCAAATCACAACTCTTATTTCTTTATATGGAAATAGTGAAATAAAATCTTTAAAAGTGCTAAAGAAACTGTAAAATACCATGCAAATAACTGCTTCTAGCTATTATTAGAAGCAGTCTTAATGTTCAGAAATTACATTTCTCTATTTGGAGAGGCCTTAACTCTAAAAGCTTTAGTTCTTTATTACTACATTATTTGAAAAAGACAACTGTAAGGAAATCATATGTCTGATGACTCAATTTTATCCAACCCTTTTTTGTCTGTTTTTAAGTTTACTTTTTAATAGCAATTTTGAATAGTAACAGGACACCTAAAGTTTTCTTTGGTAAGAAGAAACAAGCCACTTTAGTAATGTATTTAAATAATTTGTATTAATAAGACACCTTTTCAAGGTGAAACTTTCAAGGTGAATTGTACTTTTCTCTAGTAATAAAATAGCTTTGCTTTTCTCCAATAGGTCTTACATTTTAATGTTTTTATCACATATTTTTTTAAAACATATAACCCAAAAGATCTTTTACATGCTGTAGGTAATTATGTGACATTTTGTAACCTCCAAAAGTAGATTTTTCCAATACTCAAGAGTTTTGTGTTTTTTTTTTCTAATTGGGGAATATTGGGAAACTGTGTGTTTTTCCAGGACCCATCAGCTCCAAGTCAACTCACTGTTTTCAGTCTAGTTGTGGAGAGCGCAGTTCACTGTCCCACATGGGAATCAAACTGGTGACCTGCGTGTTATGAGCAGTGCGCTCTTAATCAACTGAGCCAACTGGCCACCCCAAGAGTTTTTATTTTATGGTTGTAGACTACATTGGTAGACTACATTTCTAACATTAGATGTTTTCAGTACCTGTTTTGGAATTACTACAAACTTTCCAAAACAGGCCATCTTTGTCATCATACAATATCATATTCCTCAGAGATTAGTTCTCTAAAAAAATTGTAGAGTTATTCTGGATTCTCTTGTCTAATTGCTAAGATCTTTATCCTCTAATGCAATCTCAGTTTGACATTCCAAAGCCACCTTTAGGAAGACAGCTCAGTCACCTAGAAATGTTATAAAAATATTTACCTTTGGTAAAAAAGGCCAGAATTAAAGACATGATGCCTATTTCTGCCCACAAACTTTATTTATAAAACATAGTCAATAATTTAGATACTTAAGGTAAAGTTTAGAGAAGGTGGGCATATGTATGTTGTATGTATGTACGTATGTATGTATGCATGATTGTAAAGAAGGCATTTTGAACCTTGATGTCATTAAGCTTAAGGAAAACTTCATCTTTGCTCATTTTCATCTTTCTTTCCCTCTGAGATCTTGATCCAGCAATTCACTATGTCCTGTAACTCACTTTCTTTTTATTACTCCTACAGACTATGAATATGCATAAGTAGTTTTATTAATTAAATAATAATCTCTCTGATCCTGCAGTACTTTTTGATTACTGTTCCTTTGTTCTCCTTTTCTAAAGTAAACTTCTTAAAGAAATTCACATCTGCAGAATTCTGAACCCACACTTAAGTCTGACCCCGTGCAGCATTCATTAAAACACTTTTCAAAACAAGAACAGCAATGACCTCTGAGTTACTACAAGCCAGGGCAGATGTTCTTTCTTGACTTTGTACATAATATTGTACAAGATGTCTGGAACAAGATTTCAGGATGCTGTTTGAAAGTAGTTTTGTGCAAGTAATTTATTTGGCATGGGATGCTCTTCTGATAATTGAGAAACCAACATAAAATACGACTTCGCTTTTAAATGTCAGCTTTTGAAATACTAATTCATTTTAATATTCTGTATAAGAATATTCTGTGTAATTCTATGTAAGAATTTTGATCTAAACAATTGCAATTTTTGGATCTTTGAAGAACATGATAGGGAATTTGCAGAAGCATTTCAAAGATGTAACAATATCTAAATTCTGTTTTCATAAGCCACTGTTAAGAATTTAAGACAAAATTAAGTAGTGGTCAAAACGTAACCATAGCTTTAGCCGAATTGAACTTGAGTTATGAATATACTCATCTGATCTTTATTAATGGGAGCCATCTGTACGTAGTTATACCATTGCCTCTTAACAACTTATATCTCATAGAATATGCACATTCTTAAAACATCAGAAATTGAATGTTAGTTGTGAATTGCATGGATTAAGTTTTGAATTCGGCTTTGCCAGTTATGTACCCTCAGAAAGTATTCAACTTTTCTAAACTTTAGTTTACTATAAAATGTTGGTGATATTTTAACACCTCCCTCATAGACTTATAAGTAGTAATGGGTCCTTACAGTAATCATTTAATACTTGGTAGCTATATGTGGTATTGTCACATTTAAAAATAATCATTTGTTCATTGTCTCCATTCCAACTGGATACAAACTTGTGTCCGTGGTTTTTTCGTATTTGTTATTTCCACTACCTACTTCTGATTTGTAGTTGTGATTCATTTTTGAGATAGTAAAACATAAATGTATAACTAAAAGGATAATAAAATAGATCTCGCAGGAAATACCAGAAAGGGAACTAAAAGGGAAATGAGAAGGTTTGATTGGAGTATTGAAGAAAAACTAAATCTTTTCTGAACTTTGGTTCTGCTCCTCTCTGCTTGTTCTTTAGCTATGCCTGATAGGCCAGTTGTGTCTAGAGCAGAGAGAACATTCCTTTATTCTTTCTCTAATGCTCTCAACATCAATAAATTCAGCTTTTGTGGTGAGTTAAATCAACTAAGTTTTCATTAGTCTTTGCCAAACTTTATTTTGTGCCAGATACAGCAGGGGAAAGCAGTAAATGAAAAAGGTTACATTTTGTGGGAATTACATTTTTGGCATTTATTCTAATTCAGAGTCTGTTTCTTTCAGACATTATTTTTTTCCTTTGTTAATTTTCCAAATCTTTGCTATTTTTTTAATTTTCTGAATTTATATTGGGGATTATATGTGCCTCTGTTGGTCAGTACAAGTACCTTTTATCCCAAAAATATAAAATTCTCATATATCATTACGATATATGAGAATATATTTAAATGTATATTTTCTCTACTGGTCAGCAATGACCCAAACTCATTTGTATGAACTCGTGTGTATGTTTATGCTGTGTATGTGTAGCTTTATGTTTAAACAGTTTGATATTAGAATTTACATTGACCATTGCAGTGTAATTTCTAAAAACTGTATTTTCAGTTGTTTAAAAAATTTACAATTGTACTAGACACAGATAAGACCAAACGAAATTAAGGAGAAGTGAACATGAGATAGTGTTGATAAAATACATTAGGACTGTTTTGTTTGTTTTTCATTTTACTACTAGTATATTCTTTGATAATATAATAATGCTTGTATTACCTCATGGATATAATTATATCCAAGGATAAACTATATCATTTCATTACTTGTTACTTTTCAAGGCTTTCAGGAATTTGCTTTTAAGTAAAATATCATTCCACTTTAGAAGACTTTCACTGATTCTTCTACTTTCGAGGTAGAATCATCTAATTTCATGAGTCAAGTTAGAGATTATGTTTGTAAAAAGGGCTTTTGAAAATGGTAATATTTTCTTTTAAGTATCTGTAGTTATTTTCATGATGTATTTCTTGTCTTTTTAGTGGATGATGCTGGAAAAATAGAACAGGATGGTTCCTCTGGAATGACTTTGGATGCAGAGTCAGAAATCAGTTCTTGTAAAGTAGATGGCACTTGCCCTGAAGTCATCAAGGTGTACATTTTTAAAGCTGACTCTGGAGAGGATGACTTAGGTAAGAAGAAACCCTCATTATATATCTTGATCAAACACTGTAACCTGATTACTTTTGGATGGTTTAGATGAGAATATTTGAATACTTACATGAAAATAACTTTTAAAATAGATTTCCAATAAACAAAGTGTTGGAAGAGGTACTTATTAAAGTAAAGCACGTGAAAAGGACATTTTGACATAAATTCTAGAAGCTGTCATCTTCTCTGCTAGGTGGTACTGTAGACATTGTGGAGAGTGAGCCTGAGAATGATCATGGAGTTGAACTACTTGATCAGACTAGCAGTATTCGTGTGCCAAGGGAAAAGATGGTTTATATGACTGTCAATGACTCTCAGCAGGAAGATGAAGATTTAAGTAAGTAGGTGGCCTTTTCATGGGAGACTTTTATGTTCCTGTCTGTTTTTAACTTAAAATGCAACCAATATTTGAAGAAAATAAGCAGCACTATTGTAGTAGATATTGTTTTACTGCCACATTCCAAGAACATCTGTAACTCTTAATGTATGCTTAGGTTGTCACTTGAAAAACAAAGTATAGCAAAAGCAAAGAAAGGAATGATTCATTCAACAAATATTTAGACTATTTGCTATATAAAAGTTGTGTTCTAAGAATGTAACATTTGTACTTTCTTGTGTTTGTCTATTTACTGAATTCAAGTAAAAATATATTTTCTAATCTATTATAAACCTGGTCTTAAAACTGTTCTGTTAATTTTCTACTTAGATGTTGCTGAAATTGCTGATGAAGTTTATATGGAAGTGATCGTCGGAGAGGAGGATGCTGCTGTTGCAGCAGCAGCAACCACTGTGCATGAACAGCAAGTCAATGACAATGAAATAAAAACCTTTATGCCAATAGCATGGGCAGCAGCGTATGGTAAGTGACATAGCAGTTCAAATGATGCAAGGTTCTTGAATATCAATTTATTATTGAAAAGTGGTTTCCATGGTCTTAGGTTTTAGGATTATGAAGTACCAGTACAGTAATTTAAGGAAGACTATATAGCCTACTTTTTTTCCTTTAATTTTAACAGGAATTTCCTTCACCTCTGTATTATTTAAGTACATAGACTTTAATACTGAAATCTTTTATCTTTATTATAGTTGACTCATGACTTTACAAATTTGAGTCACAGAAGGGTAATTCATGGTCCAAAATGGTGCTAGGTATGGAAGCTGGGTATTTCCTACAGTCTTGTATACAAATATGCCCATAAAGTCCATTACCTAGATAAGGAATTTTTGTCATTCATGAGTATCATAGCTTTCCATTATTGTAGTTAATAAAGAATCACTAATTCTTTAATTCTTTATAATTAAAGAGTACTGTATAATTTTGTTTTTTAATGCGTATTGTTAGGTAATAATTCTGATGGAATTGAAAACCGGAATGGCACTGCAAGTGCCCTCTTGCACATAGATGAGTCTGCGGGGCTCGGCAGACTGGCTAAACAAAAACCAAAGAAAAGGAGAAGATCTGATTCCAGGCAGTACCAAACAGGTGAGGGCACATGAGTTCCATAGCACAGCGTGCTTTGTGAGCTCTCAGATGAAACTCTAGTGTGTTTCCAAAGAGGTATTGTGATAACATTTTAGCTGTTAGACCATGTGTAGCTTTTGTGCACAGAATTTGAAATTATGATTTTAAGAATTCATTGATATTCATGAATGATTTTCTTAGATAAAAAGAAATTGCTTTTGGATTAGACATTCAGGAAAAAGAATTAAAATCTCAGGTTATTTTTTTGGAAATGACAGTAAAGCCCTAAAACATGATAGTTAACTTTAATTGAACAAATATAAAGAATCTACTTCAGTCAGCCTTAATCATTTACAGAGGAGTGAGACATTACAGAGGAGTGGTTGGTTGTTCATTGGGCATATTCCTTTCCTGTATTGCCTTGTTAACCGGTTTGCATATTAAGGTTTTCTCTATAGGTGTGGTTAAACTTTAAATTAGCATAAATTCGTCTTGGAATAAAGCTGTAATGTTGAACTTTATTTTTATGAATGATTTTCAATAGATATCTAAATTTATGTAACTTTACATTGATACTTTAATTTGAGAGTGAGATTGGTTCTGTCGTAATGAAATTTCTAGACCAGATTCTCTTTATTACTAGGTTATTGTATCTTTTGTTGAACAACAAAAGGAATATTAACCTAATTTAGGAATACTTGTCTTGAAATCAGAAATAGAATTTGTTTGTATACTCATGCTTCTTTTCCTTTCTTAGCAATAATTATTGGCCCTGATGGACATCCCTTGACTGTCTATCCTTGCGTGATTTGCGGGAAAAAGTTTAAGTCGAGAGGTTTTTTGAAAAGGCACATGAAAAACCATCCTGAACACCTTACCAAGAAGAAGTACCATTGTACTGACTGTGATTATACAACTAACAAGAAGATAAATTTACACAGCCACCTTGAGAGCCATAAGCTGACCAGCAAAGCAGAGAAGGCCATCGAATGCAGTGAGTGTGGGAAGCATTTCTCTCACACTGGGGCTTTGTTTACTCACAAAATGGTGCATAAGGAAAAAGGAGCCAACAAAATGCACAAGTGTAAATTTTGCGAATATGAGACAGCTGAACAAGGGTTATTAAATCGCCACCTTTTGGCAGTCCACAGCAAGAACTTTCCTCATATTTGCGTAGAGTGTGGAAAAGGTTTTCGTCACCCATCAGAGCTCAAAAAGCACATGCGAATCCACACTGGCGAGAAGCCATATGAATGCCAATACTGCGAATATAGGTCTGCAGACTCTTCTAATTTGAAAACACATGTAAAAACTAAGCACAGTAAAGAAATGCCATTCAAGTGTGACATTTGTCTTCTGACTTTCTCGGATACCAAAGAGGTGCAGCAACATGCCCTTATCCACCAAGAAAGTAAAACACATCAGTGTTTGCATTGCGACCACAAGAGTTCAAACTCAAGTGACTTGAAACGACACGTAATTTCAGTTCACACAAAGGATTACCCCCATAAATGTGACATGTGTGACAAAGGTTTTCACAGGCCTTCTGAACTCAAGAAACATGTGGCTGCCCACAAGGGTAAAAAAATGCACCAGTGTAGACATTGTGACTTTAAGATTGCAGATCCATTTGTTCTAAGTCGCCATATTCTCTCAGTTCACACAAAAGATCTTCCATTTAGGTGTAAAAGATGTAGAAAGGGATTTCGGCAACAGAATGAGCTTAAAAAGCATATGAAGACACACAGTGGCAGGAAAGTGTATCAATGTGAATACTGTGAGTATAGCACTACAGATGCCTCAGGCTTCAAACGGCATGTTATTTCTATTCATACAAAAGACTATCCTCACCGTTGTGAGTACTGCAAGAAAGGGTTTCGAAGACCTTCAGAAAAGAACCAGCACATCATGCGACATCATAAAGAAGTTGGTGGGCCCTAAAGTACTTCTCCAGACATTTGTAGAGATGTTGGCCTTGAAGCAGAAAATTCATTTAAAAGCAAATCAGCCTTGTTCACACATAATACTGTACACTGATTTATGCTGTGTAAAATTATTGCTTCTAGTTGACTTTCTTTCCATTTTATTCAATAGGGTGTTCTGTATCCTATTCAGTTTGTTTAATGTGGGGGAAGTAGCATCAGTGAAGTTGCTTTTAATAAAATAACCCCTTATTCTCTGCTGAATTTTTTCAGTCTTAGAAGTTTTACTATTTATTCACCTTGGTGGTACTCTTCTAAGACTATTTAAGTAAGAAAATTGGTAACTCTAAAAATGATCATTCTGACTCTTTTCTTCCCCTAACAAATTTCTCATATTAACTAGAAATATCTGCTAATGTTAAATGGGAGATATTACTGTTGGGTCTAATTACAACATGAAAGTCATTCCTTGCTACATATTTTTAGATCACAGAACAATGAAACTTGCTTACAAGAACATTGTCTCGGTTTGTTTTTAATTTTCATTTTGTTTAGCAGATAGAATGTGCTTCCTTTGACTTTCTTTGTAGTATTTCCATCTTTTGTGAGCACAACACACTTTTAGATAGTCTTAGTGAAAGGTTTTGCTTACTCTTGTTTTTTGTCTTCTGTCTAAACTGCTTTGACTTACTGTGAACGGATTTTGCAGTCTTTGAGATAAATTGTGGTTCATAGGATTTTTTGAAACTAGATGTGTAAATGTACCCTAAACTTTATATGTGCCTGTGTGCCTCTGTGTTGCTCATTTATATGTTATATATGTATACACTCAATCCTAAATTTTAAGTCTATAATGAAGTAGTAAATGTACAATAAATGGAAAGATCTAGGGATGTATGAAAGAGCATTTTGCAACTTGGTATTCAACGAGACTAAAATTCAGGTTAAAAATTAGAAAGGAAAATAGGAGACTAATATTTTTAAAGAGTAAAGATATTTTCTTTTAAATATTTTTGATAATTGGGAAAGAGAAGTTAAGGTATTTATAAATACAATCCTATCTTAAAATTTCAGCTTCATTCCTTAATTTTTTTCTGGAAAGCTAATGATTATCCAGACATAAATCTCTTGGTTCTCACTGAGAAGTCTGTAAAAGAAATGTCTTTTCACAAAGGAAGTAGGACTTAAGAAGCAGTGGCTTCATGTACCAGAGAATGGTCACTAATTAAACTTGGTAAGTTCTGCCTGCTTCTTTACTTTTTAGACAGTTAGCAAAGTTGAAAAAGATTTATTTAACAAGTTCGTGGTTTTAGAAGATAAAAGTGTAAGGTGCATAATAAAAATCTGAGGCTTTATTTGGAATCACCAAGTTTTTCAGTTTGTTTTTTATTTGAGAGTTGACATATTTTAAGCAATGTGTTATAAACATAAAATTAATTCCCACATTTAATTATAATTTTATTTTATTAATAGAAATTTTCAAAAACAAAAAACACTTTTAGGTTACTAAAATTGACTATTGGCACATAAATACTGGCACATTGTGGGAGATCAGAAATTTTTCTTCTAGCTACCTTGCAACTTCATTATGGTGCTTCCTTCTCTTGCTGTAAAGTTTTTACCTTTTGCCTTTCTCTGTGCCGCTAATATTCATATGCAGAAGTTATATTTATAAGGTTAGAAATCTAAATGTTGGGGGGTTTTGAGAGCCTGTAAAGATTAGATTACTTGAGTTCTAAATCACTTGAGGCACATAGGAATTTAAAACTAATGCCAACCAAAGCCAGGAAGGATTTTGGTACCTTTTATACCTTTTTGGCCCTCCTACATCTCCCCACTTGTTTTTTTATAGTGTTCATCCATTGTCTTGTTCTTGAAAACTCTTATTTTTTCTGTGAAAATCTTTTAAATCTCACTGGAATTTGGTTTTTCCTGAAGTAATATAAAAAGAAATGTTTAAATGAAAGTTTACATTTAATAATTTTAAAACCAGATAAATAGCTATTTATATTTTAAAAATAAACTGAAAGATAAAGAACACAACACTTGGCATACTTTATATTTCTCATCTATTCTGGAGTCTTACACAGTAGTTTTAAGTACAGTATTGAAACCTTTAAAAGGTAATTAAGGACTTGGTCAAGTGAGTATGGTAAAACATTTGTCTTTATAAAGAAACAATGAAAGGTATTTACTGTTATATACTGATAGTAGTTGAAAGCTGTGTTAATTCTTAAAACAATTTGATTAGCAAAGCTAAATAAGTCGATGTTTTCGTTTGATGTTTTAAAGAGGTACAGATTTTTACAAGAACATAAGTTATTGTTTTGTTGAAATAGTCTATTAAATATTATATGTCCTTTGCTCTGTACACATTGTAAAATACAAAGTAAAATACTTAAGAAATTCATATTGGAAAATGTGACACTATTGTAAATGTGTACTTGAGAATAACATGCAAAAATAAAAATCAGAATATTTTCCTGTTAACCAATGTTTAGTCTATTTGATACCAGTACTAAATTAACTTTTTCTTAAGGAAAAAAAACATGCAGTTTTGTTAAATCTAATAAACATGAAACTGGACTATTTTTGTTCTCCACTTCATAATTCATTCTATATAGCAGTGCAATGAAAAATGCTTACTTTTCATTCTGTGATTTGATTACAAATGTTAATCCTACAATTTTGCAAATAATATTTCAGAGTAGTTAAGGGCTAATCTGTGAATCCTTCAATCAGCATGTCCTTGGAATTTATTTTTTCTTTTATCTTCATAAAAGATTTATTGTTTTAGTATATCCAATTCATCTGAGATAAATTTTTCATGGTAAAGTATTTTTTGTTGTTTTTTATATATACATAAATTTTATTGGGGAATATTGGGAGACAGTGTGTTTCTCCAGGGCCCATCAGGTCCAAGTCATTGTCCTTCAATCTAGCTGTGGAGGGCGCAGCTCAGCTCCAAGTCCAGTCACCATTTTCAAACTTAGTTGCAGGGGGCGCAGCCCACCATCCAGTGCTGGAATTGAACCAGCAAACGTGTTGTTAAGAGCTCCTGCTCTAACTGAGCCATCCGGCTGGCCTTCTGGAAGCTCAGCGGCAGCTTGTTGTCTTCAATCTAGTGGAGGGCGCAGCTCACTGGCCCACGGGGGAATTGAACCTGCAACCCTGTTGTTCAGAGCTCGTGCTCTAACCAACTGAGCCTTCTGGCCGCCCCGGTAAAGTGTCGTTTTGATATTTGTTTAAATTAAATGTACTGGGATGATATTGGTTAATAACATTATATAAGTGTGTGTATAATTCTATAATACATCATCTATATATTGCATTGTGTACTCACCACCCAATCTAGTCTCCTGTCATTGTATATTTTACTCCTTTCACTCTATTCATCCTCCCCTTTGTTACAAGTAACCACTGTTACTATGTCTGAATTTGTTTTTTTGTTCATCTATTGCTTTTTCTTTTATATCATATATGAATGAAACCATGATTCATTTCCTTTTCTGTCTGACTTAGAGCACTTAACAATTGATAAAACAATCAGTGATGAACATTATTATCTCTATAACAAAAGGCCCTGTCTCAGAGTTAGCCTTTTGTGCCAGTTTGGAGAGTTCTCTTAGATACTAACATACTGTACAGTGGGATATGGTCATAGTAGAAATCAGAAGTTAAAGAAAGTTAGGAATTGTCTAATTTGGGGCTGCTATACGAGTATTATAATTTGGCTGGCTTATGAACAACAGATATTTGTATTAGGTCCCTGAATGTTAGAGACCTTGACTTAATGACTTAATGTTTGGTCTCTGAATGTTAGGTCTCAGAGACCTTGACTTACAGGCAGTCATGTCTGCAAGAAAACAAAATGTCTGTTGGCCTGCACCTACAACAGAGCCAAATTTGCGATAACAGATAATGACACAAAACAGCTACTGGCTTGTAGGCAGTCAGCATTTTCTGTTCAAACAATGCCACCCTGTCAGCACAGCCCCTATAAAACCCTCCTCAGATCCTCCTCCAGGGCTGCAAGTCTTTAGACATGCACTGTAGCCATCTTTTCACGGTAAACTCTTGATCTCTTACAAGAAAAACTTTCTTAACTTGCCTGATCATGTATGTTCCTTTACTGGCTGACCTATCATTTGGTGCTGAGACCCGGGGAGGGTTCAGGCCAGAGAATGCAGGATTGCCCCTTCTTTTTCTCTTGTCCCTCACCCAAGGCTTGATCCGCTCACTGGCTACTGAACCGGACCTGCCATAAGGACGCACTCAGGACTTTCTGCCTTCCGTTGCCTGCCAACACCCCAGACAACAGCAGGCCAAATTCTCACCGGGTGAGTGAAACCTCCTATTCGTGTTTTGGACCTTTTCATTCTCTCTCACTGTTCTGTGGTTCCACGAAAATCTTAGCGCTAGGCCAGAAGGTTCCTCTTGGCCCCAGGGGCCCAGATCCTCCCAGTCTTGGGGACGCCCAATCTGCAAGTGATCTCTGTACTCGTATGTGGGGTTGAACACCGGATTTGGGGACGCCTCATCCCTTGTTCTCCCTTTAATAGGAGGCTCTCTCCTCACCCTTCTCACTCCATCTATTTGAACCATGGGGACCTCACATTGGTCCCTGCCAAATCTACACCTCTTTGTTTTCTCCTCCACAACTTACATACCCTCGGGCTCAACTTACAGAAGATCCGACCCACAACTTACCTTTTACTATAACTCTGCTTGATCCCAATATAACTTCTGGCACCACAACGGAAAGTGGTGAGAAATTCCCTATGTCCAGGTCTTTACCCTTCGAGCTCAACCCTCCCTCTGCCAAACCTACAGCACTTTCCAAATTCTCCTAGCCCACTCTAAGCCTTTTTCTCCTCCAGATAAAACTCCCTCCTTTGACCCAGCTGAGAATTGTGTCCCTCTTCCTTTGCCCCACACCCTACTATCCCCTCAGGCTAAACCTTCTCCCCCAAACTCCAGCTCCTCATTTCAGGAGAATTTGGTTTTGTCAGTACTCTGGTTTATGTAACTGATTTGTTTTATTTGCCTCCGGTCTGTCTTTTCTCTTTTTGTTTTCCTTTTCTATTTGTATCTTAGACACCAAGCTGATTGGGAGCTCTATATCTATACCTTCTGTGACGCCCCTAAATCATATATTTAAAATTATTTGGTACACCAACTCTATATTCAGGAACTGCCAAAAGTAAGTCTTAAAAGATTTCTCTAACTTGCAGTAACTTTCAAGGTTTCACAGATAATCTCAAATGTAAACAAAGGGCTGCTGCAGCCTTTGCTTGAGGCTAAGGTAACTGAAGAGAAAAAAAGAGGCACTTTTAAACCCAGGTGGCAAGCCCTTCCTCTCCTGTTACAGCCTCCTGAAGTTATAAGGACAACTATAAGATCTTAGGTCCTCTCTACAATTGTTGGTGGTTCTGCTTATATATGCAGTCTCTAAGGTCTATACTTCTCCATTTTATATTTTTGCCTCTGGATGGTATTGCCAGTTTATAATATTTGATTGGCTGAAAATGAGAGATTAAGTGCTGATATTAAGATAATAAAAAAACTAACTCAAGTACTTCTCAGGATCACGTGATCTAAGGAAATATATGATACACTGGTTTCTTGGTTCTAAATTTTGTTAAATAATAAAAATTATTAAGTAGGTATTTTCAAAATAACAAAATACTGAAATATCAATTATTAGATAAGTCTGAATTTATTCTTGGCTTCTTGTCACAGGAGCATTAAGAGATAAATTAAGATCTGTTAATGAATATATCATGTATTTCATTACAAAATATATTCCTCTGTTTACCAGGGAAAGTGCTCATTATTTGCTTTTAGTTATCACTAAAAATTAAGGTTGTAAAGCTAGTACAACATTCAAATTCAGTTTTCTTTCTCTGATAATTAAGACAAAGTTTATTAGACTATTGGTCTACTACTAATATAAAAAAGATTTCTACATAAAAAAGATTATATATGTCATCACAATAATTTCTATATTCTAGCACTACTGGTGTTCATGTGCCCTTTTCATGTCAGGCATAAACAACTATATAAAAAAAATTGTTTTTACGAATAACCTAGATAAGTTAGGGTAAATTCATTAAGCTTGGCCTAATATTTTCCCTCACCTGACAGCAAATTATAGTAATTCTGACCCATTGTTACATCTTAATAAAAAGCCACAGAATCCAGAGAAGGCCAGGAAATTTGTTTAAATATCTTTAACAACCAAGGCAGCAAAAGCAAAGAATAAAGGAACAGTGATACATAGACAAGGCCAGAGACAGGCCAGACTTTTGGCCACAGTTATAGACAACCCAAGGCTGAAGCCACCTCAGGGCACCCCAGAAACCCCAGAAGAGGAAACACCAGAAGAGGAAACACCAGGCCACTGGAGTAAGGAATGTCCTAATCCTCCAAACCAGCCGTGCCCCTGTGCAAACTAAGAGGGCACTGGAAGAAAGATTGCCCCCTGCTATGAGGGGAGCAGCTACCCCCTGCTATGAGGGGAGCAGCTACCGACTCCCTCACCACAAGTGGCTGTTATCACTGTTGGGCCTTAAGTTCCCACCAGCTCCTAAGTTGTTCTCATCACAGGTGGAACTGTGTGACCTTGATGTGACAGGTAAGCCTGTTATTTTCCTGATTAATATAGAAGCCATTTATTCTTTCTTGACTGCTCACTCTGGGCCTATTTATTTCCTCTAAAACCTACTTGGTTGTAAAGATAAAAGCCCTAAATTTGGGCTATTTTACTCAGCCTATTCCTTACCATTGGCCTATGCGTCAGGAAAAATATAAAATAAACAAATCAGACTTAAAAAGGACTCTAAAAAAAAAAAGGTTTTGTCAGGAGACCTCTAAGCCCTAGCTCTAATTGTTGCCTATTGTTTTAGATTCCGACCTCAATTCTGTTATTTTCTATATTATTAACTTGGGAAAAGGACAGTAGGCACTCAAAATATAAGGACTGGCACCTACCCCAGGCCAACTCCTCTACACATTACAGCCCCTTAAAGTCGTAAAGTTGTACAGTGGGAACCAACAACTATTAAAAGCCTAGAAGGGGAGGGATCTCTAACAGCCCAGTTAACTCCTAAATGGAAGGGACCCTTTGCAGTTCTCCCAAGCACCCCAACTACTATCAGGCTGCAGAGGCTCAGCAGCTGGGTCCCCTTTCCTTTTGAATCAAACCTGTTTTATTAAAGTCTCCACAGGACTCCCTGAGAAAAAAGACTATTGCTTCTGTTCCTCTGAGTCATCTGAAGACCAGAAGCTCCTTTTCAAACAGACAGACGTGTCACTCTCTCAGGACTACTAAGTACTAATAGCTAACCCGAGATTCCTGGAGCTGCTCTTTGTTACCTTTATCATAAACTCTCCAATTTTCCTCTTACAACCCCCTGGGATGTCCTTTTCACTCGTGGGGACCCTCGTTACAGTCCCCTCTCTCACTTTTACTCATTCCTCTTCTCATTATCCTAGGGCTACTCATATTTGGACATTGCCTGTTTATCCTTCTTGTCAAAATTATCTCTTCCAGAATCGAGTTTATTAAGCTACAGATGACTCTTGTGCAAGACTTCCAGCCCATCCCCATGAAGGACTCTATAACCACTTTCTCCCCCTTGGATGAGAACTTTAACTGCCAGCTCAACACCCCTAACTTAGTTCAGTCCATAGATGAGGCCGCCCAATTTTGGGGACCTAGTCTTTCCACCATCCCCCATTTCTGGGGAGGATCCCACCTCAACCTTCTAGCCTTCTTAATTTAGCCACACAGAACTGACAGAGCCCAGGGCCCCCGGCTCCCTCCCGCATCACAACAGCAAATCCCAGGGTAACTCTTCATGTGGCAAGTAAGCCAATCTCTTTCTTAATAGACACATGGGCCACCTACTCTGCCCTCCCCAAATTTTTAGGGCCTACTCATCCCTTCCATACCTCCATTGTGGGATTGACGGCCTTATCTCACAATCTGTAACTACCACAGCACTAACTTTTTCACTTTGTAACTCGGTTTTTAATCACTCATTCTAGTATCCCCAGGTGTCCCAATCTCCAAATTCAGAGTCTCCTTTCAATTTTGTCTGCCCAACCCTGAACCCATCCTTCTCCTTGCACTCTCCCGCTCCAACACTCCCCTTACTTCCGTTCCTGTTGATCCTGTTGTTTGAGACACCTGCACCCCTTCTATGGCTACACACCACTGTCCTGTCAAGATCAAGCTGTGCGATCCATCCTCGTTTCCAAACCAACTCCTATACCCTTCTTTCTCACATACCCCTCGATACCACTTCACTGTCCTGACCTCAAAGATGACACTCCTTCCCAAGAGTTCAGGGACAGGCTCCTTTTTCGGCCAGACAATAGCGGCTGATCTCGCCTCTCTCAAACTCTCCCAACACACATCTGTATGTGAATAATCTCCTTTTGTGCAGTCTCAGTCTCTCTCTCTCCCTCTCTCTCTCTCTGCCATACCACTACCCTTCTTAACTTCCTCATTAACAAGGGCTACCAGGTATCCCCGCACAAGACACAACTCTCTCCCTCTTCAGTTGTCTAGTTGGGAGTCCAGCTCACTCCCACCCATAGGGCCATCACAGTCTACTGTATCTCCCTTATTAAATCTGTACCACCCCTTGGGCCTTCACCTTCCTCAGTCCTTTCGAGCTCATGTATGGCAGGCGCTTCCTTCTAGACAACCTCCCTCCTAATAGCTCACCAATGAGAGACTACTTCCCAAACCTTAGCCTCATTCAGCAGATCCTTAGGGAGCATGCAGACTGCATTCTTCCCCGATCCCAAGACACTTCCTCTCTTTCTTTCCCAATGCCCAAGGAGACTGAGTCCATCTCAAAGACATCAACCCATCAGACTTACGACAATACGGAAAATTCTCACGACCCCAACTGCAGCTAAGCTGCTGAGTCACCCACCCCCACCCACCCCCACCCCCGGTTTCAGTTCTCCAGGCTGAAAAAACAGCTGAACTGCCTGTCCTGCCACTCCACTGCCCAGGTTTCACAATATCGCAGCTCAGTCCTGAGCCCCACCTGTATTCAACTTCACAAGATCCCTCAGAAAAAATGGGGAGACTCATGAACTGTGACCCCCTACCCCTGCCTTTGTCCTCGCTGCACGAACCAAATCCTCCAACCTCTCTCCCGGCTCCTTCACCCCCCTCCAAATCCTCTCCATTATCTCCACCTTTCCCCTTAACCTCCACAGGTCCATTTTAGAACTCCTTTCCGATGATTCCATTACCTGTCTTTCAACCCTAGAGGAGATATAAACCCCCCATGTTAACACTTTCTCTACCATTACCCCTTATCTCCTCTGGACCCTCAACCTAATTCATCACCTTCCACATACGCCTGCCTCCCCACCGACTGGACAGGTACATATACCCTAGTTTTACTTTCTCCAGATATTCAGATCGCCCCCAATAATCAAACTCTACCTGTCCCCACAAACACTCTCATGTGCCAAAAATGGGCCATCTCCCAGTGTCACTGAACATCTCTGTGGGGGTAGCGACAGGAACAGCAGAGCTAGGAGTCTCCTTAAACCACTTTCAAACCCTATCACAGGACCCTGCCCAGGCCCAGGCAAACAGAGACCAGCACAAGAACCAGTAGAGCTCACAGTTTATAGGCCCTTGACTTCTCCCCCTCGTAGGGCCTCTAATCATCATCATTTTAGGTCCTGGCCTTTGGTTCCTGCCTCTTCCGCCTTTTCACCCAATTCCTGCAGAGGCGACTCCAGGTGTTCACAAACGGAGCTATCCATAAAATGTTTCACCTACAACATTATCAGCAGCTTCCACAATGTCCCCCACCTCTCGCGGCCCATGTTCATCCTGAAGCAGCTACAGAAAAGAGACATGATGGCCCCTCTCCTTTTTAATAACAAACAATGATGGAATGGAAGGTCTCTGAGTGATAGAGACCTTGACTTAATGCCAGATCTCTGAATGTCATGTCTCAGAGACCTTGACTTACAACAGAGCCATGTCCGCCGGCCTGCACCTGCAGACAGAGCCAAACTTGCGATAACAGAAAACACCACAAAACAGTTACTGGCCTGCAGGCAGTCAACATTTCTGTTCAAACAATGCCACCCTGTCAGCATGGCCCCTATAAAACCCTCTTCAACTCCTCCCTTGGGGCTGCAAGTCTCCTTTAGACATGCAGCCTGGCTGTAGCCATCTGTTGCTCAGCCTGATAAACCCTTGCTCTCTTACAATAAAAACTTTCCTAACTTGCCTGACTGTGCGTGTTCCTGTACTGGTTGACCTATCAATTTATATCTCACAGTACCAGAGGCTGGGAAATACAAGATTAAAATGTCAGACAATTCATTGGTGAGGGCCTACTTGCTAGTTCATCGACATCTTCTCTGTGTCCTCAAATAATGGAATGAGAAAGGGACATCTCTGGGGTCTCTAGGAGGGAACAAAAACGGTAACAAAGACATTTCATTATGATAAAGGAGACTATATAACAAGAAAATCTAATATTTATCAATATATGTGCCCCAATCAGGGAGCTCCAAAATGTACAAAGCCACTTCTAACAGAAAAGGGAGAAATTGACAAAAACACAATTATAGTAAGGGACCTAAATGCATCATTGACAGCTTGGATACATCATCCAAACAGAAAATCAGTAAGGAAATATCAGCCCTAAATGACACATTAGACCAAATATTTATGTATTACAGTTTTTATTTATAGAGAAGTTCTCAATTTATAGAGAACTTCATCCTAGAATATCAGACTATACATTCTTTTCTAGTGTACATGGAACATTCTCAAGGATAGACCATATATTGGGACATAAAATCAGGCTCAGCAAATTTAAGAAGATTGAAATCGTACCAAGCATATTTTCTGATCACAAGGCTTTGAAATTGAATAGCAACTGTAAAAAGAAAGCAGGAAAAACCACAAATATGTGGAGATTAAACAAGCTTTTGAAGAACGATTGCATCAAAGAAGAAATAAGAGTGACCCAAAGACACAGAAACAATTGAGAATGAAAATACATCCTTTCAAAATTGTTGGAATGAAGTAAAAGCAGTTTTAAGAGGGAAATTTATATCATTACAGGCCTATCTCAAGAAAGAAGGATAATCCCAGATAAATAACCTCACGTTACACCTTAAAGAATGAGAAAAAGAAGAACAAATGAAACCCAAAGTCAGCAGAAGGAAGGAAATAATAAAACTAGGAACAAAACAATGAATTAGAGAACAAAAGACAATAGAAAAATTAATGCAACAAAGAGCTGATTCTTTGAAATGTTAATAAAATTGACAACCTTTGGCTAGACTCACTAAGATTTTTTTAAAAAGACAAAATCAGAAATGAAAGAGACGTTACCATGGCTGCCACAGAAATACAAAGTCTCATCCAAGAATATTATGAAGGACTATATACCACCAAATTCAATAACCTAGGAGAAATGGACAAGTTCTTAGAAATCTGTTTGCCTCCTAGACTGAATCATGAAGAACTGGAAAATCTAAGTATTCTGATCAACAGCAAGGAAATTTAATCAGTCTTCCAAAACCTTCCCAAAAGCAAAAGTACAGGACTCGATAGCTTCACTAATGAATTCTACCACACATTCAAAGAGGATCTAACACCTCTCCTCATCAAACTCTTTCAAAAAATTGAAGAAGAGGTAATATTTCCTAACCATTTTATGAGGCCAACATTGCCCTGATACCAAAACCTGGTAAGGATAACGCACAAAAAAATAACATTACAGTTCAGTATCTCTGATGAATACATAAATCCTAAACAAAATTCCAGCAAATCAAATACAACAATGCATTAAAAAGATTATACATCATGATCAAGTGGGGTTCATCCCAGGGCTGAGGATGGTTCAACATATGCAAATCGATCAATGTGACACACCATATAAAAGATAAAAATCATAAGATATCAATTGATGAAGAAAAAGCACTTGCTAAGATACAACATCCATTTATGATTAAAACATTAATAAAATGGGTACAGAAGGGAAATACCTTAACATGAAAAAGACCACATATGACAAACCCTCAGCTAATCTCATAACTAATGGTGAAAAACTGAAGCCCTTTGCTCTACAGGAACATGACAGGGCTGTCCCCTATTACCTCTGCTTTTCAACATAGTATTAGAAGCCAGAGTAATCAGGCAAGAAAAAGAATTAAAGGCATCCAAATTGGGAATTAAGTTAAATTGTCACTTTGTGCAGATTACATGATTTTTACATAGATTCTAAAGAATCCAACAAAACACTATTAGAAACAATAAATGAAAGTTGCCAGGCAGAAACAATGTACATAATTCCTATAGACTAACAATGAAATCTCAGAAAAAGAAATAAAAGAAACAATTCTTTTTGCAATTGCAATAAAAAGAATAATGTACCTAGGAATAAACTTAACCAAGGATGTGAAAGACTTATACACTGAAAACTATAAGACATTTTTAAAAGAAATTGAAGACACAAAGAAATGGAAAGACATTTTGTGTTCATGAATTGGAAGAACCAACATAGTAAAATGTCCATATTACCCAAAGCAATATACAGATTTAATGCAATCCCCATCAAAATCCCAATGGCGTTTTTAAAAAAAAATAGAACAAAATATCCTCAGACTGCTATGGGACCACAAAAGACCTGGAATAGCCAAAGCAACCCTGAGAAAAAAGAACAGTGCTGGAGATATCACACTCTCTGACTTCAGCTTTTCCTACATAACAACAATAATCAAAACAGCAGGTATGGCATAAAAAGAGACAGACAGACCAATGGAACAGAATTGAAAACCCAGAAATAAACCCACATAAATATGGATAATTTTCTACAATGAAGCCAAAAGAGTACAATGGAGAAAAGAAAACTCTTTTAAGAAATGGTGGTGAAATTGGAAAGCCACGTGCAATAGAATGAAACTAGACTGCTATCTTTCTGCATGTTCCAAAATTTAGACAAAATGGGCTTAAGACCTGAGACAATAAGCTGCATAGAAGAAATCATAGGTACTAAACTTATGGAACTTGGGTTCAAAGAGGAATACACGAATTTCACTTCAAAGGCAAGGGAAGTAAAAGCTAAAATAAATGAAGGGACTACATAAAATTACAAAGCTTCTGCACAGCAAAAGAAACCATTGAGAAACCAAAGACAGCCAACCCAGTTGGAGTAGATATTTGCATACATTGTCTCCAATAAGGAGCTAATATTCAAAATATATACGGAACTCATACAACTCAACAACAAAAAGACAATCCAATTAAAAAAAATGGGCAGAGGACATAGACAGAGACTTCTTTCTCCCCAGAAGACATACAAATGGCCAACAGATGAAAGAAAAAAATGTTCAACTTCACTAGCTAATAGGGAAATGCAAATCAAAACCACAATTAGATATTGCCTCACACATGTTAAAATGGCGATCATGAACCAGACAAATAATAATTGATGGAGAGGCTGTGGAGAGAAATGAACCCTTGCATACTGTTGGTGGGAATTTGAATTGTGGTGCAGCCACTATTGAAAGCTTGTGGAAGTCCTTAAAAAATTAAGAATAGAATTACCATGTGACCAGCAATCCCTTTCCTGGGTATCTACCAAAAAGTCTGAAAACCTTTATCCATAAAGGTATACTCGTATGTACTCCGATGTTCATTCCACCATTATTTACAAAGGTCAAGACATGGAAACAACCAAATATGTAACATATATATATATATATATATATATATATATATATATATATATATATGTATATATATATATGTGTGTGTATATATATGTGTATATATATATGTGTGTGTATATATATGTGTGTGTATATATATATATATATATATATGTACACATACAATTGAATACTATTCTGCCCTAAGAAAAAATGAAATACTGCCATTTGGAACAACATGGATGGAGCCAGAGATTATTATGTGAAGTGAAATACCGTATTTTGCCACATATAATGCACACTTTTTCGCCCAAGTGTAAGGGAAAATTAAGTATGAGTGTTATACGTGGATAGTACTAATTCCATAGCCATATAAATATTTTTAATTCTTTTTTTAAAAACATATGCATATGAGTTAAAAGTATAACTCTAGAAATCAATAACAATATCCGTATGCAAACTATTACCCTGGAATACGATATTCGGTTTTGTTGATCTTATGACGAACTTGCAACAACGAAGAGTTTTGGCCTTCTATGATGTGTAAATATCATGAATTTGTTACAGGTTCATAAAATTTCTTGTACCATAATATGTTAAAAAATAAATGCTAATCCTCCTTTATAATACAAAAGACAAGTACCTAAATATAAACGAAATTTTGAATTAAAAAATTAAAACATTTTTTCCATGAAGGTTTGGGCCAGAAACGTGGGTGCACATTATGCAAGACAAATATGGTAAGTCAGACAGAAAAAGTCGAGAACCGTATGACTTCACACACACGTGGGATATAAAACTGAAAGCAACAAAGGAAAAAGACAAATTAACAAATACTCATTGACACAGACAACAGTTTAGTCATTACCAGAGGGTAAAGGGGCAAGGGAGATGGTAGAAGAAGGTAAAGGGGTTCAAATATATGGAGATGGAAGGATAACTGACTCTCGGTGAACACACAATGTGATATATAGATTATATATAACAGAATTGTATACTTGAAACATACGCTTTTTTCTTGACCATTGTCGCCCCAATAAATTGCAATAAAAAAAATAATATAAATGAACAAACAATTCAGAAACAGACTTATAGATACCGCGAATAATCTGATGATTACTAGATGGGAGGGCAGTTTTTGGGCTGAGTGAAAAAAGTGAAAGGATTAAGAAGTACAAGTAAGTACTTACAAATGAGTCACAGGGCTGTACAGTATAAAGAATATAATCAATAATATAAAATTATGTACAGTCTACTGGGTACTAGACTTATCGCAGGTATCATTTCACAAATTACATAAACATCTGACCACTACACTGTATATCTGAAAATAATACAAAGTAACATTGAATGTAAAGTATAATTTAAAAAACTAGGCACAGGATATATACTACAGTATATATACAGGGATATATACTACTACAGCATAAGGAATATAGTCAATATTGCAACAACTATGTACAGTGTTCAATGGGTAAAAAAATTATTGGGGTGATTACTTTGTTAGGTATATCTCTAATCATTAGGTTGATTTGTATTTCTGAAACTAATGTTATATTGTATGTCAATGGCAATTGAAAAATAAATTTTTAAAAACTTTATTCAAGGACTTTAGACTTTGCAATTAGAAACAGAAGGTGGCAATATCCCCAAGTGTTTCACATAAGAAAGAAAAGCTGACAGATTTTTGTCTTGTTTTGCTTTACTTGCAGAGAGTTTACAGTTGACATTCAATATTTTTATATTAATATCAAGTGTACTTACATTAAAAATTACATTTTTGGGGCAGCCAGATGCTCAGTTGGTTAGAGCGCAAGCTCTCAACAACAAGGTTGCCGGTTCAATTCCCTCATGGGATGGTGGGCTGTGCCCCCTGCAACTAAAGATTGAAAATGGCAGCTGGACTTGGAGCTAAGCTGTGCCCTCCACAACTAGATTGAGGGGCAATGATGTGGAGCTGATGGGCTCTGGAGAAACTCACTAATATTCCCCAATTAAAAAAACAAATTACATTTTTGAAAAGAACCAGTCCTTCATAGTTAGTGTCTGGATTGGTCTGTGATCATAATCCTCTAGATGGCTGATGGTCTGGATAATAGATATCAGGTGGTATGGATAATGGGTGTCAGAGGGTTATCTGGAGGACATTGACACAGGACTGGAAAGTTCCATAACTTAAATTCCCAGGCCAGTTAAAGTAAGACTAGAATAATTTTTCATTCCTCAACCTTTAGTAATGTACTTTAGTAATGTAACATTATGACTATAGTGACTCCATTTTATTTTTTCACTCTAAGTTGATAATCATATTGAAATATATATGTGTCAAATTAATATGCTGTATACCTTACACAATGTTATAATAACTGTAACAGAGTTAAATGCTAGGTTTGCATGACTCCATCTTATTCAAGACTGCTTTGCTCCTCTAGTCTTCAGGTTAATAGCTCCTCCTTTGGACATGCAAATCATTGAAGGAATTCTGCTTGGGGCTTGAGTTTTTAACAAAACAGCTCCTCCCATTTTCTCTTTCATTGGCATAAAAGAAGCCTGAAATTTGTAATTTGTAGAGATGGATTTGAGGAACTACTAGGGCTTCCTTACTCTAAAGTTGACATGTTGAGTTTTGTCCTGTTGAAATGCCAGAAACACACAGACTTTCGACCAGTAACACAATTCTACCTTAATTAAAAAACAAAAAACAAACGTGAACGTAGTAACACGCATCTTGCACATAGGGTGTCTTGCCCTCCCTTTCTAGCTAAGCATGAGAAAAGGCCCTTCGAGTTAATGAGTCAGTAACTTATGAGAGTGCTACACTGGAATGTTACAAAGCAGAGATGTCTGGTTTCAGTCAGTAGTGGTGTTACCTCAATCCTTCTTCAACTGGGACTGTATGGTTCCAGAAACTCCATCCTTGACTCCGCCTCTTTTCAGCTCAAAGGACCAGTGGCTTCTAATGATTTACTAGCTTCGGCCTGAACTCTTCTTCCCCTTCCTTTTTCTGACTACTTTGCTATAAGAGGTGTGAGTCAGTCTGATACGCATGCGCAGTGGTGGGGACAGGGACAAGGGAGGAAAAAGGAAGATACAGGGAGCAGACCCAGGTGGAGGCACGGAAAAATGACGCAAGTAGTCGCGACGCCAGCCACAGCGACGCCATTCGCTTGCTGCAGATTCCCCCTAGGGCGCGGTCTTAATACTGTCTCGCACACGCGACGTGAAACTGCTTGGATTCACTGGCACCCCGGAGAAGAGTCGGAAACGCCAGGAGGCGGTTTTCATAGCCATGCCCAAGAATAAAGGTAATGCCGCTTGGACCCCGGGACCACGACTGCGTTCGGCTCGGTTCCCCGGGCGCTGCTTACGGCCTCGGGATAGCTCAGGCTGCAATGACCTTCCTTTCGCGGCTGGGCGCTCCGGACGCGACTCTGGGCTCTGGGGAGGATCTGGGAAGCTACTCTTATCTTCAGTTTGGTCACGTTGGGGTGGCGCCGACGCCATTTTTAGAGGTTCTCCTGCGAGAGAATATGGGCTTTCGCTCCTGATTCGCGCTAGGCTGACAGCAGCGCGATAGGGGAAGACCTACCACTGGCGGCCTAGACTTCGTCTTTCTTGCCCATCAGCCCTTCCCAAGATTGTCCTGGGGTACTTAATTAACTTTCAAGGCTCGTGCCTGCTTCGTGAGTTTTTGTGGGAAGTTCGTTATTGTTGAAGATACTCGCTCTCCTTTGTTTAAAAATATGTGGAACCTTGATACATAAGTTAGGTTAATCTTTAGTGGTTTGCTTTCCTCTATTCGCACAGTTTAACATTCTTTTCTAGAAGACACATATTTAGCAAAGTTTGCACCCTTCGTTACCTACAACGTATTCTGTGGTCGTAAAGCAGTCTGCCCTTATTTTGAGGCAAATCGTTCACAAATTGTCACACTTGAGAATAAGTTTATTTGGAACTTTCAAAGTGGGAGGCCTAACCTAGGTAAAGCAGAACCGTTGTACAATCATTCCAAAAAGAAACTGTCCTTTTTGTAAGACCTGAGATTTTTCTGACATTGTAAATGACCTTATACCGCGAGAAAAAAACCCAAAAACAACTAAGTAGATCCCCGGAAATCTATTTTTTTACAGGATAGGACCATATTTCACAGCCCACAATTTGGTTATTCGTTCTTCGGACCAAGACCTGTTTATGTTTTCCTTTCTACTTTAAAGGTGGTTTCAGGGATTCTGCTTAATTTCCTCTTTGTAGCTGTCACCACTCACCCCTTCTCTCAGTTTTGTGCCTGCCCTATGCAATGCCATCTAGGTCCCCAAAGCCAACTCTTAAGGGTTTTACTGCTTATTATTATGGGAGAAGCAGTGTGTCTTTCTAACAGTATGTTAGAAAAGGCTTCTAGTGATCTGCTAACCTGTGTAATTCACAATTAGTTCACAGATAATAACTTCACTACTTGAATAGGTATCTTATTCTCACCTTTGTTTCTAACATGAGATTTTTAAATAACATAGCTCACTGAGATGTATACTCTAAAAGGGATAGTACATGTCTTATGGACATTGGATTACTACCAACTTGGCACTCAGTAGGTATCTAGTGAATTTTGTTGATATTATCTTCCCTATGCAGACTCTATCCTTAGATAAATAATAGGTTCCCTCTTGATCCTGTAGGACTCTTAAACTAAATAATGCCTAAGAAAGATCCTGTCATTATATCTCCAGAACACATCTGATTTGTTTAAGGAAGAGATTTGTGAATTTGCTTTAGTTTAATTTTAGAAAGCAAAATAAAACATTAGTATACAAAGTGTTGTATGTTCTGTTCTAATATCATTCTTTCAAAAGAAATTTTAAAGCGGATTCTATTACATTACAATATGGGGTGATTAGGGTATGGTTAATTCAGGTAGAGTGACAACACATCACTTTTATATTTGAGGCACACCAAAAAGTATAGATACCATAAACTGGAAATTATTCTTCTGAACTTAAAAAATTGCAACATAGATTTAGTTAAAGCCCCCTCTGCCCCTCTCTCAAATCTTTCTTCCTCTTTTTTGTGGAGTTAATCATCCTGAATTTTACATTTTCAATTATGTATGTAAAATCAGTTATCTTCTAGGTTACTTGGTTGAAAGGGTACTTTTTAAGATTCCTGAATTTCATGAGGTAAGACTTGCTAATGTAGATAAAAAGTGTTTTCTGTTTTCGTTTGAAAATCCAAAAGCCCTGTGAATATAGTCTTCGTGAATGTTACCATAAGAATATAAATTACTTTGGGCCATATATTGAGTAACTTGTGGTTTGGGCTCATTCTCATTCAGCTTGTTTCCTTCAGAAATATTAGAAACCCAGTCCAGAAAAAGGGCATTTTCTGGCTCATTCATGAAGAGCGTTTGGGGTTAGATGCTCCTACAGTTTAAGGATATTGCTGCATATGATTTTTACATTGACATTCCTGTAAAAACTCTTCGTGTATTCATTTGAAAAATGGCCAGACTCTGGTATATAACTAAATAAGTAAAGCAGGTATGATTCTTGTCCTAAAGGAATTGGCATGATTAATGGCTTGAAATACAGAATACTTTTCCCTCTCTAGGAAATTAGTTTTTATGCTTCCTACGAATGCATAAGATAGTGAATCCAGATGAGTCTAGACCTTGTGGAGGCCCATCTTCTTTTTATTATAGCACTGAACAATGTGAGACTGCCCCACGAGGTACATTCAAGTAGATAAATGATTGTCCTTACTGTGGCAAGGTACACATTTTTAATTCAGTTTGTTATCGAACTTTTTTGTTTCAGCTCTTGCCAGGGGTTCCTTATTCCTACCACTCAACCGTTTTTCTTCCACCTTTTGGAAATGACCGCGTTTGTGGTTTGGATTCTGGAGTAGGAATACAATTCTATGGAGAAGAACCCCAATTTTTTTGATTACTTGATAGGAAGTCTCACAAGAAAATAAAGTTAATACTATCTAAATATATCCAACTTTAATAAAAGCAAAAATTGAAAAATACAATTATGCATTTAAAAATCTTTAACATAGTATGGTTATGGCAGAGGACTAGATAATATTCCTTCCTTGCTGATGGGAGTATAAATTATAGCTCATTAAAAGCCTAAGGAAGTGGATATATAACTTTTAACCCAGAAATTCTATGCAAATTTATCCTCTGGAATTTTATCCTAAAATTATCCTGAAGAATAATCTTCAGTTCAGCATTATGTAATAACAGTGAAACATTGGAAATAACCAAAATAAAGGATTAAATATACTTTAACCATTAAAATATTCATCTAAGTCTGGTTATTTGATATGAAAAGACATTTAGGACAAATTATTGAGTGGGATTTAAATAGGTTATAAAAGAATGTATAGAATTCTATTTTTATTTGGAAAGCATAGACTGTAAGATGTTAATAGTTACCTCTAATAAAGGAATTTTTCTTCCACATCTTTTATATAAGATACACTTGCGTGTTTGAAAAATCCAAATACAAATGTCAAGGAAAGATAGGTGTTTGATATATGTTAACCTGATAAAGGACTAAAAGGAAACCTTTGACACAAGTATAATTGGGTAACCAAATTAGGTAGATTTTTAAAAACCCTTATTTAGAGTTCTGTTAATGTTAGAGTGCTTATTTAAATTATATATTTTTTATTTTTCTCTAAGTGATTTTATAAAGTTTATAGGACTTTAGTTTGTTTCATAGTTTGTAAAATATTACATAAGATTATTACACTTAATTTTTGTGCACTTTTTAAATCAATTAGGTAAAGGAGGTAAAAACAGGCGTAGAGGTAAGAATGAGAATGAATCTGAAAAAAGAGAATTAGTCTTTAAGGAGGATGGACAAGGTAAGACATTTTTAACTTATTAACATTTTTTTAATGTGAATTTCAGTCTTTAACCTGAAAGGGATCTTAGTCAAAATCCTGAGCAGTTGTTCCCATGTCTCCACCTTGTTTTTCCTTGTTTGTAATCCTTTATACTTCTCCAGAATTTGTCTGTTAAATAATCAATTTTATACTAGGTGTGGATAAAGATTAATGTTAGCATTTTTGTAACTATAGGTTTCATTGTTTTGTGTGGAAGAGCATAATGTAACTGAGAGTGAATTTTAGGGTTTAGAGCAAATTAAGCCTGGAATGCTGTCATTGAAAATTGCATATTCTAAGTTTGATAGTGAGAATGTTATACATATTCAGTAGACATGGATATTTTGTTATGACTTTAGGGCACTCAGTTCTCCAATGCTACTAGTACAGAATCATAAAATGTAATAAAACAACTGAACAATTGACTTAATTCTATTGGATTAAGTAAGTGTAGACAAAGATACAAAAATGAGGAAAATAAATTGATTAGAGCACTTGGTTTTTTCCCTATTAAAAATAATACTAAACTTACAGAAAAGTTGGAATATAAGTACAACAAACTTTCATCTACTTTTTACTCAGATTCACCAATTTTTAACATTTTCTTGTTATATTTTTTCTTTGTGCATGTCTACATTTTTCCTAACTACATTTTCTTATGGACACCTAATTATATACAGTTACGGACTTCAGCTTTAAATACTTCAGCATATATCACTTAAGAACAAAGATTTTCTCTTTACTAACTTGACTAACTATCTTTACTAACTATCACAAAAACTTTAAAATTATACTCATAGCTCGTATAGTGCTGCCCACTATGATAGCCAGTAGTCATATTTGGCTGTTGATGTGCATTAAAATTCAGATTTTTAAGCTGTTAATCATATTGTTGAATTCAGATAATATAATATTCCCATCAACAGAGAAAAGGTCTATTGAATAGCTAGTGCTGATTTATTGCACAATCTATAATCAGATTTCTTCAGGTGTTTCAATAATTTCTTTTTTGTTTTTTTTAGATTTTTTTTATTGGGGAAGGGGAATAGGACTTCATTGGGGAACAGTGTGTACTTCCAGGTCTTTTTTTTCCAAGTCAAGTTGTTGTCCTTTCAGTCTTAGTTGTGGAGGGCGCAGCTCAGCTGCAGGTCTAGTTGCCGTTTTTCTAGTTGCATGGGGCACAGCCCACCATCCCTTACGGGAGTTGAACCGGCAACCTTGTGGTTGAGAGGACGCATTCCAACCAACTGAGCCATCCGAGAGCTCAGTGGCAGCTCAAGGTGCCATGTTCAATTTAATTGCAGGGGGTGCTGCTCAACATCCCTTGTGGGACTCGAGGAATTGAACTGGCAACCTTGTAGTTGACAGGATGCACGCCAACCAACTGAGCCATTCAGGAGGCAGCTCAGCTCAAGGTGCCATGTTCAATCTTAGTTGCAGGTGGCACTGCCCACCATCCCTTGCGTGACTCGAGGAATTGAACTGGCAGCCTTGTGGTTGAGAGCCCACTGGGCCATGTGGGAATCGAATGGCAGCCTTTGGAGTTAGGAGCATGGAGCTCTAACCGCCTGAGCCACCGGGCCAGCCAATTTCTAAGACTTTATAACAAAATCTTGTAGTTATTCATATCATACATTCAAGGCCCTGGAAAACAAACATGTTTATTAATTGTGTTTTACATAACATGTTTTCTGTCTAAAGACAGTTATTTAGCCACCTTCTTTTTCACTTTCATTAGAAGTTTGTTTTCAGGGCTGATTTTTAAATTTTGTTCTTTCCCCCTCATGTTGAAGAAACACTGGAGAGTAAGCTAGGTTAATTGGTTGTGGTAAAAGGGAGCCACTGCCACGTAACAGTCCCACAATGTGGATCCAGTTTATCTCATTTATACACTGTCTAGGCTCTCTTTAGGATGAGTCTTTAGTAGAAACTTGAGTAGTGTGAAGATTCTGTAGTAATTACCTGTTTCCCTCTCCTCACTCCCACTCTTGCTTTTGTAATTTATACCTTGAAGAGACTGCCATATGCTGTCTAATTCTCATAAGTGTTTTCTAATGGCAGTGGACTTAGGTGAACTCTTGAGGGCACTTGGAAATATTTTAATTAAAATTTTGCATTTTATGTTGGAACGTTCTTTTTTTGTTTTTTGAGAACTTTAATCATCGAGGTAGTCTAAAGTAAGCAGTTTATTTATAATTAATTAATCCGTTATTTTTTGCTACCAAAGTTTCTGAGAGAAAGGAGAGCCAAGATTGGACTAGGCTCTAAATGTGAAAGATTGATAAGCCAGGGTTATAGAGTACATTTTGAAACGAGTCACTTTGTTGTCTAAAAGCATATAGTCGTGAAGATAAAAGGGAACTGATTTTCTCAAAATGAGTAGATAATTAAACGATTTGTAATAACAAAGATTGACATGGAAATGGCACTTGTGACAAATTATTTGACTACCATAGACTTCTATTCACTCTGAAAGGTTAAATAAGCATAGCAGAAGAGGCTATAGAAATTAACTTTGCTAGATGAAAATTTTACTTGTTTTCTTGGGAAAAAATAGTATATTGTCACCTTGAAAGCTCTCTTCAAGTGGATACTTAGGCTTTTTGCTGATCAATCCTTACTATTTTTAAAAAATTGTAGTTTGTGATTAAATTGAGCAATGAAAATAAACTGTTTACTAATTCCAGTTGTTACTTCTTGATAAAAATTGAACAGTATCTCATACTTTTTTTCTTTTTCTCCCCTCAGAGTATGCTCAAGTGATAAAAATGTTGGGAAATGGACGATTAGAAGCAATGTGTTTTGATGGTGTAAAGAGGTTATGTCATATCAGAGGAAAATTGAGAAAAAAGGTAGGTATGAAGACTTGTTTTACTTTATACAAAATTTGCTTTTATAAAAACATGGCTCTGCTGTAGATATACATGAAGTCTGACAATTAAGTTGCAAACTCATCCGAAAAAAATATTACATACCTCATTGTTGAATATCATCACTAACTTTGAAGTACTCCCCTTGGGAAGCTATGCTCCTATGACAGCTCCTAGTTCACCCTTCAAAGCAATTTTGGAACGTTTTTACTGGAATGGCCATCAGAGCTGGCGTTGTCTTCCTTTCAATATTTCCTTTATTTCCAGGTAAAGAAAGAACTCATTGGGGGCAGATCAGGTGAGAAGAGAGGGTGTTCCAAAACAGTTATTTGATTTCTTGGCTGAAAACTACCTCATAGACAATGCCGTATGAGCTGGTACATTGTCGTGATGTAAGAGCCATGAATTAATGATTGGTAAAAAGTTCAGGTTGTCTAACTTTATCACGCAGCCTTTTCAGCACTTCCAAATAGCAAAAATTGGTTAACTCTCCAGTTGGTATAAAATCTTAAGGAATAATCCCTCTGATACCAAAAAAGGTTATGAGCAACATCATTGCTACAAGTTTGTGAACTTAATTGTCAGAGCTCATACATATTGGCTACATGACTCATTTTTCCTAGTTTCCAAAAACATGAAAGAATAATGAAAAACTTGACAACATTAATTAGTAAAGTAAGTTCTCCAGTAGGAAATTTTATAGTACAAGATTATATTTGCAAAGAATTCTTTGCTCTTACCTATGTTGTATTTCTGCCAGAAATGTTTACTCTGAGTATAATATTAAGGAAACAGTGAGACAAATCCACTCTACGAAACGAATGGCTTGAACCCTTAAAAAATGTTATGTTGTGAAAGAAAAAAAGTTGGAGTATTATTTCTGGATTAAAGAAGACTAAAGAGACTACAGTTGAATGTAGTATATTTTCCTTGATTAGATTTTGGTTTGGGGGAAACAGCTGTACATACTAGGGAAATTTTAAATTGGAATATGTTAGATAATAGTGTTTTGTTCTTCATTATAGTGCAGGCTGATTTATTAATCATATTGGTTAAAAGTTTCTTTAGCTCTGATTTTATGATTTAATTTTTTGGTCTGTTAATCCATTCCTTTACAAATTGTGGCTTTAGGGTCTGAATTTATGTCAATAAGTGAGTATCTGTTTATGCAGATCTATTATTTTTGTATATTTTGAATAATTATATATTGAACGCGTGGTTTGTGATTAAAAGTTTCTAGTGACAAGTGATAATTTCTTTCACAATTTTTAAGTTCTTAAGTAGTTGAAATAAATTGTGATATATTTTCAACATCCTAAATTTGAAAATTATGAAACAAACCTACATACAATCATTTTCTTAATATACTATAACTGTATATAACTAACAATTTTTCCATATATTCACACACACACACACACACACATAGTACTGTATATGCTGTAGTTTTTTCCCTAATCTTAAGATACTTTAGCCACACTGGGTGAATAGTACATATTTTTTGTGGGAGGAATGGTTTTCAGCATTGCTCTTTATTTGTTTTGGTTTTTTTAAATATAATAGGCAGTAACTTTTGTTTTATAGGTTTGGATAAATACCTCAGACATTATATTGGTTGGCCTGCGAGATTACCAGGTAACAGTTAACATTTACATTTGTATTGTGTCCGTATGTTTAATATCATTAATATTTAAAAGGTACTGTATAAACGTATTTAAATAATTGCAGCAAATGATGCCTTCTCCCCATTCTGTCATCAAAATTTACTCAGAGCAAGTTGTATTAAAAACTATAGTGTTTTTCTAATTCTGAGTAATTCCCGCAGTGTACCTAATAGTTCATGTATTTTATGGGACCACTGGTTGATGTGATATTGTTCTTTATTTGTTTGTATTTTAAATATGATATGCAGTCAGTACTTTTAAGTTTGGACAAATACCAAAGACCATTTTGTCTTCATTTATTTAAAGCCAATTGTATTCTAGGCATTGTGCTAGGTATCCAGAGATTATGGTTCCCAAATACCAGTCTGTTATATTACTGGTACAGGCTGATTTAATACTATTCTATGGTGAAATGAGAAAATATACAGCTATTTTATGGTGTTTTCATGAAGCTAAATATGTTTGTTTCCTTTTAAATTAATTGTTTTTCTTAAATTTGTTGGAGTGACAATGGTTAGAGTAAAATTACGTAGGTTTCAAGTGTACATTACTGTAATACATTATCTATATATCACATTGTATACTCACTGCCCGGAGTCAGTTCTCCTTCTCTCACCATATATTTGACTCCGTTTATGTTATTCTATTATTATCCTCCCCTCCTTACCTTCTGGTAAACACAAAATTGATTTCTGTCTATATGAGTATTTGTTTATCTGTCTTGTTCCTTTGCTGCTTTCAGTTTTATATTCCACATAAGAATGAAGTCACACAGTTCCCAACTTCATCTTCTGACCTACTTCGCTTAACATAATAAGCTCAGGATCCATCCATGTTGTCTCAAATGGCACTAGTTCATCTTTTCTTATGGCTGAGTAGTGTTGTAATGTGTTAGTATATCACATCTTTATCCAGTCATTTATCGAAGGACCTTTGGTTGTTTCCATGTGTTGGCCACTATAAATAAAGCTTCAATGAACACCAGAGTATGTATATCTACACGGATAAATGTTTTCAGGTTTTTTGGCTATGTACCCAGGAGAGGGATTGCTGGGTACATAAAGGTAATTCTATTCTTCATTTATTGAGGAACCTCCACACTTTTCCACAGAGATTGTACAAATTTACATTCCCACCAACAGTGTGTGAGGGTTCCTTTTTCGGCACAGCCTCTCGAACACTTGTTATTTTTTGTCTTGTTGATGATAACCACTCTAACAGTTGTGAAGAAATAACTCATTGTGGTTTTGATTTGTGTTTCCCTAATAGCTAGTGAAGTTGAGCATTTTTATATATATGTCTTGGCCTTTTGTCTTCTTGGGAGAAGTGTCTGTTCCCATTCTCTGTGTTTTGTTATTATTGTTGAGTTGTACAAGGTCTTTGTATTTTTTGGATTATTGGAGCCATTGTTTACAAATATCTTTTTCTATTCTGTTGGTTGCCTCTATTTTGTCGATGGTTTCTTTTGCTGTGCAGAAGCTTTTAAGTTTCATATAGTCCCATTCATTTATTTTAGCTTTTACTTCCATTGCCTTTGGAGTCAAATTCATAAAATGCTCTTTGAACCCAAGGTCCATAAGTTTAGTACCTATGTTTTCTTCTATGCAGTTTATTGTGTCAGGTCTTATGCTTAAGTCTTTGATCCATTTTGAATTAATTTTGGTACATGGTGACAAATAGCAGTCCAGTTTCATTCTTTTGCACGTGGCTATCCAATTCTCCCAGCACCATTTATTGAAGAGGCTGTCTTTGCTCCATTGTATGTTTTTAGCTTCTTTGTCAAAAATTATCTGTCCATATTTATGTGGTTTTATTTCTGGGTTCTCAATTCTATTCCATTGGTCTATGTGTCTGTTTTTCTGCCAATACCATGCTGTTTTGATTATTGTAGCCCTGTAGTACAAGCTAAAGTCAGGGGGTGTGATACCTCCATTATTGTTCTTTTTCTTAAGATTGCTTTGGCTATTCTGGGTCTTTTGTGGTTCCAAACAAATCTGATTTTTTTTGTTCTATTTCTTTAAAAAATGCCATTGGGATTTTGATGGGGATTGCATTAAATCTGTATATTGCTTTGGGTAATATGGCCATTTTAACTATGTTGATTCTTCCAATCCATGAGCATGGAATGTCTTTCCATTTCTTTGTGTTTTCTTCGACTTCTTTCAAAAATGTCTTATAGTTTTCAGCATATAGGTCCTTCACATCCTTGGTTAAGTTTATTCCTAGGTATTTTATTCTTTTTGCTACAACTGCAAAAGGAATGGTTTCTTGTATTTCTTTTTCTGAAATTTCATTGTTAGTATATAGGAAAGCAATGGACTTTTGTATGTTGATTTTGTAGCCAGCAACTTTACTGTATTTGTTGATTGTTTCTAATAGCTTTTTGGTGGAGTCTTTAGGGTTTTCTATATATAGCATCATGTCATCTGCAAAGAGTGATAATTTAACTTCTTCATTCCCAATTTGGATGCCTTTTATTTCTTTCTCTTGCCTGATTGCTCTGGCAAGGACTTCCAACACTATGTTGAAAAGCAGAGGTGATAGGGGACAGCCCTGTCGTGTTCCTGAACATAGAGCAAAGGGCTTCAGTTTTTCACCATTAATTATGAGATTAGCAGAGGGCTTGTCATATATGGCCTTTATTATGTTAAGGTATTTTCCTTCTATACCTATTTTATTAAGTGTTTTAATCATAAATGGATGTTGTATCTTGTCAAATGCTTTTTCTGCATCAATTGATATAATCATATGATTTTTGTCCTTTATTTTGTTTATGTGATGTATCACATTGATGGATTTGCGGATGTTGAACCATCCTTGTGCCCCTGGGATGACCCCCACTTGGTCGTGATGAATAATCTTTTTAATGCATTGTTGTATTCGATTTGCTAGAATTTTATTTAGGATTTTTGCGTCTGTATTCATCAGAGATATTGGTCTGTAGTTTTCTTTTTTGTGTTGTCCTTACCAGGTTTTGGTATCAGGGTAATGTTGGCCTCATAAAATGAGTTAGGGAGTACTGTCTCTTCTTCAATTTTTTGGAAGAGTTTGAGCAGGATTGGTATTAGATCCTCTTTGAAGGTTTGGTAGAATTCACTAGTGAAGCCATCTGGTCCCGGACTTTTGCTTTTGGGAAGGTTTTGGATGACTGATTCAAATTTCGTTACTGGTGATCGGTCTGTTTAGATTTTCCAGTTCTTCATGGTTCAGCCTAGGAAGGCTATATGTTTCCAAGAACTTGTCCATTTCGTCTAGGTTATTGAATTTGGTGGCATATAGTCCTTCATAGTATTCTTGGATAATCCCTTGTATTTCTGTGGTGTCCGTGATAACTTCCGCTTTTCATTTCTGATTTTGTTAATTAGCGTCTTCTCTCTTTTTATCTTAGTGAGTCTAGCCAAGGGTTTGTCAATTTTGTTAATCTTTTCAAAGAACCAGCTCTTTGTCACACTGATATTTCTATTCTTTTTGTTCTCTATTTCATTTAGTTCTGCTCTAACTTTTGTTATTTCCTTTCTTCTGCTGACCTTGGGTTTCACTTGTTCTTCTTTTTCTAGTTCTTTAAGGTGTAACATGAGGCTATTTATTTGGGATTTTTCTTGTTTCTTGAGATAGGCGTCTAATGATATAAATTTCCCTCTTAAAACTGCTTTCGCTGCATCCCAAAAATTTTGGTAGGATGTATTTTCATTGTCATTTGTTTCTATGTATCTTTTGATCTCTCCTCTAATTTCTTCTTTGACCCAGTCGTTCTTTAAAAGTATGTTGTTAATCTCCATGTATTTGTTTTTTTCCTGCTTTCTTTTTGCAGTTGATATCGAATTTCAAAGCCTTGTGATCAGAGAATATGCTTGGTATGATTTCAATCTTCTTAAATTTGCTGAGGCTGATTTTATGTCCCAATATATGGTCTATCCTTGAGAATGTTCCATGTACACTAGAAAAGAATGTATAGTCTGATGTTTTAGGATGAAGTGCTCTATATATGTCAATTATGTCCATTTCATCTAATGTGTCATTTAGGGCTGTTATTTCGTTATTTATTTTCTGTTTGGATGATCTATCCATAGCTGTCAATGATGTATTTAAGTCCCCTAGTATAATTGTGTTTTGGTCAATTTCTCCCTTTAGTTCTGTTAGTAGTTGCTTGGTATATTTCGGTGCTCCCTGATTGGGGGCATAAATATTGATGACTGTTATGTCTTCTTGTTGTATAGTCCCCTTTACCATTATGAAATGTCCATCTTTGTCTCTTGTTATCTTTTTCACTCTGAAGTCTGTTTCATCTGATATCATTATGGCTACACGTGATTTTCTCTGGGTACCATTTGCTTGGAGTGTCAATTTCCACCCTTTCACTTTGAGTCTATGCTTGTCCTTGTAGCTGAGATGTGTCTCTTGGAGACAGCATATGGTTGGGTTTAATTTTTGATCCAATCTGCTACTCTGTGCCTTTTTATTGGTGAGTTCAGTCCATTTACATTTAGGGTGATTATTGATATGTGAGGATTTCCTGTCATTCTATCTTTAGTTTTCTGTTAAGGCTGTGTCTCCATTGTTTCTTTGCCTTTTGTTGTTGTCTATTATTTCTGTGTGGTGGTATTCTATGATATTTCCCTCTGTTTCTTCTTTTATTACAGTATATATTTCAGTTCTGGATTTTTTTGAGTGGTTACCCTTAATTTTATGTAAAAGAAAGTTTGATATTTAGAGTATTCCATTTTCTTCAGCACGCTTACTTTCTCCATTCCCATATTCTGGTTCAAGCCTTTACTCTCCCCCCTTTTTATGTTTTGTTTGCCACAAATTGTCCCTGTTGATGGTGGTCGAATAGCCTCCTTTAGTATTTCTTGTAGTGCAGGTCGTGTATTAGAAAATTCCCTTAGCCTCTTTATGTCTGGGAAGGTGTTTATTCCTCCTTCATATCTAAAGGATATCTTTGCTGGATATATTATTCTTGGCTCATAATTTCTCTCTTCAATAGTTTGAATATTTGGTTCCACTCCCTCCTGGCTTGTAGAGTTTCTGCTGAAAAATCTGATGATAATCTAATGGGCTTTCCTTTGTAGGTTACCGTCTTCTTTTCCCTGGCTGCCTTGAGGATTCTTTCTTTGTCGTTGATTTTAGACAGCTTCAATACAATGTGCCTTGGAGAAGGCCTGTTGGGATTGAGGTAATTAGGTGTTCTATTTGCTTCTTGGATTCAAGGATCCAGTTCTGTCCACAAGTTTGGGAAGTTCTCATCAACAATTTGTTTGAATATATTCTCTGTTCCCTTCTCTTTCTTCTCCTTCTGGTATGCCCATTATTCTTATATTGCTCTTTCTGATGGAGTCAGAAAGTTCTTGTAGAGTTCTTTCATTTCTTTTAAGTCTCAAGTCTCTTTCTTCTTCCATCTGTGTCATTTCCAGGTTTCTATCTTCGATGTCACTGATTCTTTCCTCCATCTGGTCAACTCTACTACCTAAGCTGGTTATTTCATTCTTAATTTCTTCTATTGAGTTCTTAATCTCCAGAAATTCTATTTGGTTCTTTTTTAAAATTTCAATCTCTTTCGTGAAATGCTCATGTTGTTCTTTGATTGTGTTTCTGAGTTCATTAAACTGCCTTTCTGTGTTTTCTTGCATCTCGTTGAGTTTTTTCAGAACTGCAATCTTGAATTCTCTGTCATTTAAGTCACATATTTCCATATCTTTAAGTTCCTTTTCTGGAGACTTTTCACTTTCTTTCTGAGCTATCTTGTTGCCTTGGTTATTCATGGCAATTACTGATTTATTATTTCTCTTCCTAGACATCTACAGGAGTGGGTTCTGCAACAGGTTGATAGGAAGAGGTCTTTCTTTTGTTTTCCCGTACTTGTTGGTAGAATGTTTTATTTTCTCTCCAACTGCAGTCTTTTTTCCTATCTCACATGGTAGTGCTATGTTTTCTCTGCACTATTCCAGCTTCTCACACAATGGGGGGATTCCCTGGGAAATGGGTTTCTCCTGTCTTAATAGTTCGCCTGGGTCACAGGGCACAGTGTTCGTGTGAGTATGCGGAAAGCTTTTGAAGTTCCCAAACTCTTCCTGCACCAGATTTAGAGCCTGTATGTTTCAGTAGTTCTGTTTCCTCCTGCAGGGATCCACCCAAATAGGTGGGGCCAGGGGCGGGGTGAGTTGTGAGAGGTGGCCCAGAGCAATGGCGGCGACCACCACCACAGCCGGTCCTGCTTCCACAGCTCCCTCCCCTTTGCCGGAACTAGTTGGGCTGCGAATCTGTGTCTGCGGTCCACAGTTCTAAGAACTGCAAATATTCTGTTGTTTGATCTGACACTGCTACTGTTCTGCTTCTAGCACCAGGCAGGTGCATTGGGGCAAGCTCTGTGAGGGTAGGGAGGAGGTGGTTAGTCTGAGTGCTTAGAGCTTCCATTCTCTGCTTGGCAGTGAGGGCTTAAACCACCGTTTTCAGCCTTGTTCCCTCAGTCTTTTCTCTGAGGACTCTGCTGTGAGCATTGGGTTCAGCTATGTTACATGCATCCTCTCTCAGCCCTGTGTGCCATAAGCGGAGCCGTAGCAGTCCGAGTTCTCTCCTGCAGCTTTAGTAGTTCCGGGATGCAGCGAGCACGGAGCTAGGTCTGCGTCCTGCACCCGCGGGGCTCCGTCTCCGCGCTTCTCCCTTCCCTCCTCCCCCGCTCATGGGAATCGCCCCACCTTTAGGTGAATTCAGTAGTGGGCCTCTTCGTCTTGTCTGTCTGCCTTGTAGGGAGTCCTTTGTGGAGTTTTTGTTGTTCGATTAGTTGTAAATTCCAGGGGAGCTTTACAGAGGCTCACCTCACGCCACTATTTTGATGAGGTCCCCCTTTTTCTCATTCTTTAAGATGTCATGGTAGGTTGTTTATTTGGGATTTTTCTTGTTTGTTGACATGAGCCTGTAATGATATAAATTTGCCTCTTAAAATTGCTTTCGCTACATCCCAATAATTTTGATAGGATCTATTTTCATTCTCCTTAGTTTCTATCTATCTTTTGATCTCTCCTTTTACTTCTTCTGTGATCGAGTAATTCTTTAATAGTATGTTGTTTAATCTCCACATAGTTGTGGTTTTTCCTGCTTGCTTTTCGCACTTGATACCCAGTTTCAAAGCCTTATGATCAGAGAATATGCTGAGTATGTTTTCAAATTTCTTAAATATGCTGCGGCTAGTTTTTTGTTTCAGTATATGGACTATCGTTGAGAATGTTCCATGTACACTAGAAAACAATGTATAGTGTGATATTCTAGGATGAAGTGCTCTATAAATGTCAAATATGTCCATTTCAGCTAATGTGTTATTTAGGGCAGATATTTCTTTATTTCTTTTCTGTTTGGATGATCAATGATGTATTTAGGTCCCCTACTATAATTGTGTTTTGTCAATTTCTCCTTTTAGTTCTGTTAGTTGTCGCTGTGTAATTTGCTGCTCCCTAATTGGGGGCATATATATTGATAAATGTTATGTCTTCTTGTTGTATAGTCCCCTTAATATTATGAAATATCCATCTTTGTCTTCTGTTACCTTGTTTTATCCTAAAATCTATTTCACCTGGTATAACTGTGTCTACACCTGCTTTCTCTGGATATAATTTTCTTGGAGTATCAATGTAATCCTTTCACTTTGAGTCTGTATATGTACTTGGACCTGAGATGTGTCCCTTGGAGGCAGTATGTGGTTGGATTTTGTATTTTGATCCAGTCTGTTACTCTGTGCCCTTTTATTGGTGAGTTCATTCGATTTCCATATACAGTGATTATTTGTATATGAGGGTTCTCTATCATTCTATCTTGTTTTCTGGTTGCTTGCTGTCTTCATTTTTTTCCTTGGCTTTTTGTTGCTGTCTGTTATTTCAGTGTCGTTATATCCTATGATTTTTCTCTCAGTATCTTCTTGTTGTTGTTGTTACATATTTCAGTTCTAGAGGTTTTTGAGTGGCAACCATTAAGTTTATGTAAAAGATAGTTTCATATTTACAGTAGAGCTTTTTCTTTATCATGCTTTTTTCTCCATTTCTCTTTGCAGATTCAGACTTTTACTCTCACCCCTTCATGTTTTTGTTGTCACAAGGTATATCCCTGTTTATGCTGACTTGATTTCAGAGTTGTAGTAGCAAGTTGTCTTTTTCCTCTTTTTCCCTTTTTTAAAATGTTTTTCTTTTTTCTTCTACCTTTGTATGTTATCCTTAAGTGTATAGTGCTCTATTTTGTGTACGGTTTGCCATTAACCTGCTCTGTCTGTCTGTTCGTAATACTACCCATGGTTTTGTATTCTTTTGCTTTTTGTTATAGATGGACTAGTCTACTGCAGTATTTCGTGTAATGCAGGTTGTGTGTTAGAAAATTCCCTCAGCTTCTGTATGTCTGGGAAGGTCTTTATTCCTCCTTCTGTATGTCTGGAAAGGTCTTTATTCCTCCTTCATATCTAGAGGATGTCTTTGCTGGATATATTATTCTTGGATCACAATTCTCTCTTTCAATAGTTTGAATATTCCACTCCTTCCTGGCTTGTAGAGTTTCTACTGAAAAATCTGATGATAATCTAATGGACTTTCCTTTGTAGGTTACCATCTCCTTTTCCCTGGCTGCCCTGAATATTCTTTCATCGTTAATTTTTGACAGCTTCAGTAAATGTGCCTTGGAGAAGGCCTGTTGCAAATTGAAGTAATTAGGTGTTCTAATTAGTTCTTGGAATTCAGGATCTAGTTCTTTCCACAGGTTTGGGAAGTTCTCATCAACTATTTGTTTGAATAGACTCTGTTCCCTTCTCCCTTTCTTCTTCTGGTGTTATATCCCTGTTTATGCTTATGTTGCTCTTTGTGAGTGAGTCATAAAGTTCTTGTAGAGTTCTTTCGTTTCTTTTAACTCTCAAGTCTCTCTCTTCTTCCATCCCTGTTTTCCAGTTTCCTATTTTCAATATCACTGATTCTTTCCTCTATCTGGTCAACTCTATTTCCTAAGCTGACTATTTCATTCTTTATCTTTTTTATGGAGTTCTTCATCTCCCAAATTTATGTTTGGATCTTTTTCCAAATTTCAATCTCTTTTGTAAAATATTCATTCAGAACTGTAATCTTCAATTCTCTGTCATTTAAGTCACATATTTCCATGTCTGTAAATTCATATTCTTGTGAGTTTTCATTTTCTTACCTTGGTTATTGATGGCAATTAGTGAATTATTGTTTCTGTTCTGGGCATCTACAGGAGTGGTTCTGCAACCATTGATCTGAAGAGGTTTTTTGCTTTCCAGTAGGTGTTGCTAAATGTTTACTTTCTCCCACTTTAGCGTTTTACTTTCTCTCATGCTGTAGCATTTTATTTTCTCGTGTTATTCAGTCTTCTCATGTGATGGGTGGTTTCCTGGAAGATGTGCTTCTCATCTGTGTGCAGGTGGCAGCTTCTCCATGGCAGGATGTGGAGGGCAATGGAGTTCTGAGCTTCTGAAATCCTCCTGCTGCCCCACCACCCCGATATGTGTCTCTGGGGCTCTGGTTGCCCCTGCAGAGATCTGCCCAGAAAGGTAGGGACAGGATGGACTGTGACAGGCTGCTGGTCTTAGTGGCCCTGAGTGATGGCAACTTCCATCTTACAGCTTTCTCACTCAGGTTTCTTCTGTGTTCTGTCTCGCACCTACACCTTCTTCCCACTGCCAAAATAACCAAGTTTACTGCTGCTGGATTGTCCCTGCCGTTCTTAGAGCTGTAGGTATTCTGTTTTTTAATCTGACTCTGCTACAGTTTCTCCTTGATCCTGCTTCTAACACTGGGAGGGGCCAGAGAGCAAGTTCTGGGAGGCTGGTGGGGAGTCTCCCAGGCTCTATGTCTTTGTTTTCTTTTTTCTGCCTGACAGTGAGGGCTTAAACCACAGTTCTCACCCTTCTGAATTCAGTGTTTTCTTTGAGGTCTCTGCTCTGAATGCTAGGCTCAGCCACATTATATGCTGATCCCTCAGACAGGATTGTGGGCCACAGGGAGTGTAACTGCAGCTGAATTCTTCCCTCGCCCAAGACTACAGTGCGCTCCAGACTGAGTCCTGGGGTGCACAGCCTCGCCCAGCTACACTTTTCCCTTCCCTCCTCTCCTGCGGGACTGATTTGCCCACCTTCAGATGATTCAGTGCATGGATATCACTGATGTTCTTGTGTGTTTCGTAGGTTATCCTTTGTTGAATTATAGCTGTTCAATTTGTAGTAACTTTCTGGGGACATTTTAAGAAGCACTCCTCACACTGCCATTTTTGTGACATGTTTTTCTTTACCTTTTTTAAGAGTGCTAGTATATAATAGTTGATTTTATTAGTGTTTTTACTTGTGAAAATAAAAACTTAGTAATAAGACTGCCCCATCCCTTTTTTTCTTTTTTTCCAGTTTAAAGGTCGATTCTCTAGGGTATGCAGCTAAATAAATTGCTCTTTCCATTCTCCAGAACGTTTACAGTATGATAATATAAGAATAAGACACACACTCAGTAGTTGTAATACTAACTTGTATATGTATACACTATAAATTTGCAATGAGCACTTAGATGATTGCCCTCTATGATTTCAGCCTTCAGAGTATGCACTCATTGTTGAGTCAAATCAATTTGATTCTATTGGAACACATCGCCATATGTTTAATTATATTGTGAATGAAGGTAGTGTTATTTTACTCTGTTATTAGATAACAGTCTTCTATAGATATCTTTTAGGTCCATTTGGTTTATAGTGTTTCATTCTTCTATTTTCTTGTTGATCTTTTTAATAATTATTCTATATGTTATTGAAAGTGGCATATGGAAGACAGTTATTCTACTTTTCATCTGCAAATTCTAATTTTTAAAAATAATCTATATCTCTTGATTTTATCTATTTAGTGAGACATCATTCCTATAATTTCCTTAATATATCTAGACCTTTTTTTTCCTTTAAACATTTATAGGATGAAGTACAGTCATTGTTAAATCTAACTTCTGGGCTTTCTCAGGAACATATTGTATTCACTAATTGTTTTCCTGTATGTGAGCCACACTTTTTTGTTGTGGGTATTATAATTTTTTGTTGAAAATTAGAATTTGCTAATATAAAATGGCAGGACTGGAAATTAGATTTCTTCTCCCAGGGTGTGTTCTTGCTGTTTGTTTAGTGACTTTTCTGAACTAATTCTGTCTGGTTTGTATTATTTTCTTGCATGTGGCCATTAAATGCTTGGTTAGCTTAGTGGACAGTTCGTGTTTAAACTGAGATTTTAAAACTAATAATCTTCCTAACATTTGCATATATACTGTATGTGTGTTGGGGCATACCTTCAAAACCTAGTCAGTCAGTTGACAACTCTGCCTTAGTCTTCATTTCGTGCTCGTGCTAAATATCAGAGTCAGTCAGAGCTGGGAGATTAGGATCTTCCTAGGTCTCTTGAATGTACACAGCCCTGAGCATGTCCTTGACCTATATTCTTCTAGAGCATACTATCATGAAGGCAGGAGAAAACTGATTTACTTAACACTAGTGTATCATTAAAATATCCCTAGTAATAGAAAGCTTATCCATTCATTGATGGGTACTTAGGTTGTTTCCACGTCTTGGCTGTGGTGAACATGGGAGCAGATAACCCTGAGATCCTGGTTTTCATTTACTTTGGATGTATACCCAGAAATGGGATTATTGGATCATCTGGTAGTTTTGTTTTTAATCTTTTGAGGAACCTTCAAACTGTTTCCAGTACTGATTGCAGCAATCTACAGTCTCACCAAAAGGGCAGGTAGCTTCCCTTTTCTCCTCATCTTCATCAGCCTTTGTTGTCTCATCTTTTTTGGTAATAGCCATATTAACTAACAGGTATGAGGTGATACTTCACTGTGGTTTTGATTCACATTTTTTTGATGATTAGTAATGAACACCTTTTCATGTGCCTGTGGTCTTTCAGATGTCATTAGGAAAAAAGTGTTAGGTTTTTTTGCCCACTTTTTAGTTGAATTATTTGCTCCTTTGCTGTTGAGTTGTATAATTTCCTAATGTATTTTAGATATTACCTCCTTGTCAAATACATGGTTTGCAAACATTTATTCCTGTTTTATAGGTCACTTTTTTTATTTTGTTGATTATTTCTTTTGCTATGCAGAAGAATTTTAGTTTGATGTTATTGCATTTGTTGATTTTTGCTTGTATTGCTTGTGCTTTGGGTGTCATGCCAAAAAATAATTGTCAAGCGCAATGTATGGGAGCTTTATCCTTGTGTTTTCTTCCAGTAGTTTTATGATATTTGGCTCTTATGTTAAAGTCTTTGTTTCACCTTAATTTTTTGTGAGTGGTGGACTATAGGAGTCCGATTTTCTTTTCTGTGTCTATTTATCCAGTTTTTCCCCCACCTTTTATGGACAAGACTCTCCTTGCCCAATTGAGTATTCATAGTTTCCTTGTTAATTTTACTTGACCATATACAAGTATGCAAAAATTTATTTTTAGGCTCTTGATTTTGTTCCATTCATTTGTGTTACTGTTTCAATGCCAGTATCATACTGTGTTGATTACTATAGCTATGTATAGTTTGACACAAGTAAATAGTGATGCCTACAACTTTGTTCTTTCTCAAAATAGCTTTGGCTATTTGTAGTCTTTGTGGTTATTATGAATGTTAGGGTTTTTCCATTTCTGTGAAAAATGACATTGCTGTTGATAGAAATTATGGCAAATGTAGATTGCTTTGGGTAGTATGAACACTACCCCATGTTAATTATTCCAATTTAAGAACACAGAATGGCTTTCTTCCATTTTTCATCAATACCAGTTTTCAGTGTATAGATCTTTCATCTCCTTAAATAAAATTATTTCTAAGTGTCTTTTTTCATTAGTTTCAGGTGCACAAGACAAAGTAATACTTAGACGTTTATCATTTATATCCCTCACACTGTGTGATCTCCCTCCTCCCATCCACTATCCCTCTGACATCGCACAGAGCCATTACATTTCCACTGTCTCTATTCCTAATGCTGTACTCCGCTTCTTGTAAGTATATACATAGACATATATATACATACATATATATATGTGTATATATCTATATATACACACACACACATACATATACATATACATATGTATGTATGTATGTATGTATAACATTATAGTTGGCATTCATTATTGTTCAGCTTCAGGTGTACAGTGCAATGATCAGGCATCTACATCATCCCTGAGGTGGTCTCCCAAATGAGACAACTGTCCATCGGATACCCTACAAAATCTTTACAACATATTGATTACATTCCCCAAATTTATTTTCAAAACCCTGTGGCCATCTGGTGGTTACCAACTGTTTTCTAATCCCCTCACCTTCCCCCTTATCCCCACCCATCTAGCAGTCCTCAGTTTTTCCTCTGTCTCCAAAACTGTTTCTGATTAGTTCATTCACTTATTCTTTTCTTTAGATTCTGCATATAAATGAGCTCATATGGTATTTGTCATTCTCTGTCTAACTTATTTCACTCAACATAATGTTCTCTAGGTCCATCCATATTGTTGCAAATGGTAAGATTTCTTTCTTCTTTATGGCTGCATAATACTCCATTGTATAAATGTACCACAGTTTCTTAATCCAGTCATCTACCAATGAGCATTTCGGTTGTTTCCAAGTCTTGGCTATTGTGTATAGTGCTGCAATAAACATAGGAGTGCATAAAGATTTTTGAATTAGAGTTTTGGATTTCTCCGGATAGATACCTAGGAGTGGAATTGCTGGATCATAAGGTAGTTCCATTTTCAGATTTTTGAGATACCTCCATACTGTTTTCCATAGTGGCTGCACCAATCTGCAATCCCACCAACAGTGCACAAGCGTTCCCTTTTCTCCACATCCGCGCCAGCACTTGTTGTTTGTTGATTTATTGATGATAGCCATTTTGACTGGGGTGAGGTGGTATCTCATTGTGGTTTTTATTTGCATTTCTCTGATGGTTAGTGAGGTTGAGCATTTCTTCATATGTCTGTTTGCCATCTGTATGTCCTTTTTAGAAAAATGTCTCTTCATGTCCTCTGCCCATTTTTTAATTGGGTTGTTTGTTTTTTTGGAGTTGAGTTGAGTGAGTTTTTTATAAATTTGTGATATTAACCCCTTATCAGATATATCATTGGCAAATATCTTTTCCCATTCAGTAGGGTCTCTTTTTGTTTTATTGATGGTTTCCTTTGCTGTGAAAAAACTGTTTAGTTTGATGTAATCCCACATGTTTATTTTTCCTCCTACTTCCCTTGTGTGAGGAGATGTATCAGAAAAAATCTTACTCCAAGTAATGTCTGTGAAGTTTCTTCCTATATTTTCCTCTAAGAATTTTGTGGTTTCAGATCTTACATTTCAGTCTTTAAGCCATTTTGAATTTATTTTTGTATATGGCGTAAGGAGGTGGTCCAGCTTCATTTTTTTGCATGTGTCTGTCCAGGTTTCCCAGCACCATTTATTGAATAGACTGTCTTTACCGCATTGTACATTCTTCCTTCCATTTTCGTAGACTAATTGGCCATATAGGCATGGATTTAAGTATGGACATTTTAACTATATTAATTTTTCCTATCCATGAACATGGTATGTGTTTCCATCTATTTGTATCTTTTTTCATTTATTTCTTCAGTGTCTTATAATTTTCTGAGTACAGATCTTTCAATTCTTTGGTTAAATTTATTCCCAGGTATTTTATAGTCTTTGGAGCAATTGTAAATGGGATTACTTTTTAAATTTCTCCTTCTGATGTTTGACTATTGATATATACAAATGCAACTGATTTCTGAATATTAATTTTGTATCCTGCTACTTTACTAAATTCAGCTCTAAGAATTTCCTGGTGGAGTCTCTAGTGTTCTGTATACATAGTATCATATCATCTGCATATAATGACAATTTTACTTCCTCCTTACCGATTTGGATGCCTTTTATTTCTTTTTCTTGTCTGGTTGCTGTCGCTAGAACTTCTAGCACTATGTTGAATGGAAGTGGAGAAAGTGGACAACCTTGCCTTGTTCCTGATCTTAAGGGGAATGGTTTTAGCTTTTCCGCATTGAGTATGATATTAGTGTGGGTTTATCATATATGGCCTTTATTATGTTGAGCTATGATCCCTCTATTCCCATTTTCTTAAGGGTTTTTATCATAAATGGCTGCTGGATTTTATCAAATGCTTTTCCTGCATCTATTGATATGATCGTGTGATTTTTATTTTTCATTTTATTAATGTGGTGTATCACATTAATTGATTTGTGGATGTTGAACCACTCTTGCATACCAGTGATGAATCCCACTTGATCATGGTGTATGATCTTTTTAATGTATTGCTGAATTCTGTTTGCTGATATTTTGTTGAGGATTTTTGCATCTATGTTCATTAGCGATATCGGCCTATAGTTTTCTTTTTTTGTGGTGTCTTTGTCTGATTTTGGGATCAGGGTGATAGTGGCTTCGTAAAAAGTGTTTGGGAGTCATCCCTCCTTCCGGATATTTTGGAAGAGCTTGAGGAGAATAGGTGATAATTCTTTTTTGAACGTTTTGTAAAATTCACCTGTAAAGCCATCTGGTCCAGGGCTTTTGTTTGTTGGGAGATTGTTGATTACTGATTCAATTTCCCTGGTGTCAATCAGTCTATTCAGGTTTTCTGTGTCTTGAGTTAGCCTTGGAAGGTTGTACGCCTCTAGAAAATTGTCCATTTCTTCCAGATTGTCAAATTTGTTGCCATATAGTTGCTCATAGTAATTTCTTAAATTTTTTTGTGTTTCTGCGGTGTCTGTTGTCACTTCTCCTCTTTCCTTTCTGATTTTATTAATTTGAGTCCTCTCTCTCTTTTTCATAATGAGTCTGCTAAAGGTTTGTTGATTTTGTTTATCTTTTCTAAGAACCAACTCTTGGATTCATTGATCTTTTGTATTGTTTGTCTTGTTTCTATTTCATTTTTTTCCGCTCTGATCTTTATTATCTCCTTCCTTGTACTCCCTTTGGGCTTATTTTGCTGTTCTTTTTCCAGATCTTTGTTTCCCCATTCTGGCTGACTCTGTGTTTGCTTTGATGTATTAGGTAGATCTCCTAGAGTTCTTAGTTCTTGCTGGGTTATCTTATGTAATATGTATCCTTTATATTTGACTTGCACTACTTCGTTCTTCTCCTTTGCGTGTGCTCCAAAGATGACTCTTGTGTTGTGTATATTGTCCTGTTAAAGAAGATCTTTAACACGTTGCGTACGGCGGGGTTTAAATCCCTCATACCCCTCTGTCCGGCAGGTATTTAAAAGAAACGAATTTAAAATGCACTCTTCTCTTTAAAGCGTAAATGCTTCTATGTCATTTATTATTTTTCTATAAGTAATACATTCTACAAATAAATTATTCTATAAATTATTCTATAAATAATTATTCTATAAATAATTCAATAAAATATGCAAAGTAAAAAGAGTCAACAGTAAAAACGAGAATTCTTGTTATCCGTCCTTAACGCATGGCCCAGAAAAAAACGAAGATTCTCGTGATCCGTACGCAACGTTTTAATTGCTTTTCACTTGTGAGTAGATGGGGTTAACTCCTAGGCTGACTAGTTGTGAAGTTTGGCTCTGCCCACCGCAGGGTATTCTGCTGCATGAGGGTTGACCGCTGAAATGTGGTTTGGCCTCTGTGGGCTCTTGTGCCTGTAGAGAATTCCCTCTGGGTGTGTCACTTGTAGGTCAAACCCAATAGTACTCTGGTTTGTTCTGGAGTTGGCCTCTGGATATGTCAAATCTTGTGTCTCTTAAGCTGCTCCCTGATAGGACAATTTCAGAACAAAGCAAATCAGCAAGCACAATAACAGCAACAACAAAGAAAAAATCAAATACATTCACATGTAAAAACAACCAACAACCCTCGCTCAACACAGGCAAAGATATCAAAGATATAAAGACAAAACAAAACGAAACAAAAAGCAGCACCAGTCTTGGCTTAAGCCCACCAAGTAATCTCCAGGTTGTCCTCTGCTGTACCAAAGAGTCCTCTGTGTATTTTGCAGGCAGAGCCAGTCACCTGGTGCCCAGAGTGACGTTGGGACTGCAGATTTAGATGTGTGGGACTCGGGTCTGGATGGTAGTGTTTACAAAATCATTGCAGTTTCTGCCCTTGCCTGCACATATGCACAGTGAGAGTAGCACCACCAGCCCTGTGTCCAGTTCTCCTGAGTCTTAGGGCACTTCTTCCGTGTGTGTGTGTGTGTGTGTGTGTGTGTGTGTGTGTGTGTGTGTGTGGCGGGCGGGAGATTTCTGAGCTGCTGAAAGTGGGTAGCTGCATCTGCCGCCTACTGTTTATCCCTGGAAGTGCCTCCGCAGGTGTTATTGCCCTAGGCAGGCCAGAAAGGGTGGGGGCTGGGGATGGAGGGGTCTTCTCTCTCCCAGCCCAGCCGTGTCACACTCCTCCTGCAGACCAGAAAAGGTGATGGCTGGGGGTGGAGGAGCTTCTTCTCTCCTAGCCCAGCAAAAATCACTCTTCCCAGCCTCTTCCCTGGGTCAGAACTGCCCGCCAGTCTTCCCAGAGCCTGAGCACTAAGGCTCCTCTGTAATCTGACACTACTCCTCAGTTCAGAGGCCAGTTTAAGTCTCTGGAAGGGGAGGAGGGTAGGATGGAAGAGCTGGGGTAGGGGCCCAGGTATGGAGTTTGTGTCCTTTGTCCCGCCTAGGCCCCAATGAAGGTATCAGCTGAAGTTATTGCCTCAAATGCTGGATATGCTGCCCCTCAGTGGGAGAGATCAGCTATGGGACACAGGAAAAGAGCCCACCTCATGGCTTTGTGTTCTCTGTTCCGTCCTGGGATCCTCTGCGTCTTTGCAGCTGCGGATGCCGGCTGTGTTTTCTCCGCCACAGATGTGTTCCGCGTCCCCACAGCCGCAGATGCTGGCCGCATCTCCACTCCTTTCCCTTCCCTCTTCCCCTGCTCACCCAATTTTCCCCACCTGCAAGTAATCCTTGCCTGAGTCTCTTAGCTGTTCTGCGTGATGAGCAGAGAGTCGTTTGATGGGTTTTATGTCCCGTTTGTGATAAGATCTGGAGGAGAACTCAAAAAGTGTGCCCCGCTTCCGCCATTCCTATGACGTCACTCCTATTTCTAAATGTTTTGATGCTGTTGTAAATATGATTGTTTTCCTTAATGTTTTTTTCCCAGTTAGTTCATTTCTGGTGCATAAAGACACAACCATTTCGTTCCCTTAGTTGATTTTGTATCCTGAATCCTTACTGAATTCTTTTCTTTGTACTTTTATAGACTGGATACTACATTGTTGTGTGTTTTTAATTCTTCAATAAAAACTTGTAATCGGTCTTTAAAAATCTATTATTTTCAAGTCCGTTTTCTTACTCTAACTTCATATAACCCCCAAAATGGAGAGAATAATTATTAATTACCTGTTTTATGGGCAATGAAACCACAATTCTTAAAGGATTAATATTGTAATATTAAAGTGATAGCCAAGACCAGATTTTCTGATTCTTAATTTTTTATGAATGATTCTATACCCTTGCTACTCAAAGAATGGTCCAAAGACTAGCACCACTATGACCATCTGCAAGCATGCAGGTTATTAGCCCAATCTGGTATCTCTTGAATAAGAATGAATTAAACAAAATCCCAGTCTGTTTTATGTGCAGATTACAGTTTGAGAAGTGTTGGTTTATATCACACTGTAGTTGTATTACTGATTATTTTAGTTTCTTTGGGTCTTTTTGGAAAGTAATTGTAAACATCCAACTCTTGTTTTCCACTCTAAATGATGCAGATTATTTTAAATGGTCAAGTGTGAACATTGTAGGACAGTAGCTCTTAGGGGCATTTGAATCAGGAACACCCCAAAGAGCTTTTTAAATACATATTTTTGGACTTCACTTCAGGTCTGTCAGTCTTCAGGAGATGTAGATATAAAGCTCCACAAGGAATTCTGATAGAGAAACTACCACATTTCACCTTTTCCCCCCTATTTTTCCTTGTTACCTTTTTTTCTCTTTTTTCCCTCTCTATAGTTTTTAATAGGTTATTATTGTCATTCATGCAAACTTCTTCCTACTTCTTTTAAGCAAGGATTTTTTTTTTTTTAAAGAATGTAGAGAGAGTAGGCAAAGAAAAACAGTTTATAACAGAACAATTTAGTGAGCTTTTTCTTAATGTGTTTAATTTGAAAGTAATTTGTGAAAGAAATGATGATATTTTGGCACAGGCAGTTTTAAATGTTATTTGTTTATCTCTAAGGATAACAAAGCTGATGTAATTTTAAAATATAATGCAGATGAAGCTAGAAGTCTGAAGGCATATGGCGAGCTTCCAGAACATGGTAAGATCAAAGTTATGCTTTCTGTCATATGACGTTGTTGCTGGTGTTTAGGTGAAACAATTTGTAAAAATCTCTTTTATAAAGTTTCTGTATATACTTAGCAAAATTACTTGTAAGTATGCCTATCTATACTTCATAATGTTAATACTTTAATTATAAATAGAATTCTATTCCTAGTGTTCTTTTGGTGTGGAGTTTAAAAGTCAATAAGCCCTGGATTTATATATAGTATCTGTTAAGGGAATATGTTTGTTACAGTGTTTGTAACAATTCTCAGGAGAACAATTATATTGATTTATATAGAAAACAATGTCCCATTAATCTATCAATTTCATAGAGTTTTATGTGCATGTTAAGAGATACTCCTTTTCATTCTTAGTGGTCAAAGTATTACATTCTCACTGAATATACATCAAAAGATTAAAATAAGTTCCTGATAACACCAAAGAGGAAATGTACTGTTCCCCAAGCTCATAATTCTCACTTGGCATTTGTTTTGTTTTACTCCATTGCATTTTTAATGAAAATAAAAGATATTTGTATAAGCATGAAAATTCTTATAAAATTATTGGCATTTTTAAAGAAGTGGTGAAATACCTGGAAATTGGACCAGTAGTTCCTCTTTCATTTTTATTGCTTAGGGATAAGCATGATTTGACCAAGTCTTCTGACTGATTTGGTAAGTCTAATAGTTGGTGAATAAGCTCTTCTTATTTTAGGAAAATTTTATATGTGGTGAGGAAAAGTTGTCAACATTTGTTCAAACCCTTTGTGAAGCATACTTGGCAAGTTAGAGCCCACCTGCTTTACAATACCTTTTTTTAAGTTGGGGAATATTGGGGAACAGTGTGTTTTTCCAGGACCCATCAGCTCCCAGTCAAGCCATTGTCCTTCAGTCTAGTTGTGGAGGGCGAAGCTCATCTCCAATTCCAGTTGCTGTTTTTCAATCTTTGGTTGCAGGGAGCGCAGCCCACCATTCCATGCAGGAATTGAGCCATCAACCTTGTTGGGAGCTCAGGCTCTAACCAACTGAGCCATCCGGCCACCCCTTTACAATATCTTTTTTAACAAACTAAAATATAGTACATGTACTCTTCATTGTAGTTACTTAGCAGTGAACTTCTGGAGATTGTATTGTGAATTTGCTTTAATGTGTTCTTAGAAGTTAGGGAGATTGTTCTTATAATGCAACATTTGAATTTAAGTATCACTTGTACAAGTGTTCTTTTATGTAGTTCAATATTTTGTATCAAACCCATTCTTTTACTATGCTGTTCACCTAATATCTTGATAATACATATGAGTATATTTATTATTGTGTCTTCAGCTAAAATCAATGAAACAGATACATTTGGTCCTGGAGATGATGATGAAATCCAGTTTGATGATATTGGAGATGATGATGAAGACATTGATGATGTATGTAGTAGATGAACTTTGTGGTTTTTTGTTTTATTTATGGATTGTGTACAAAGAAACCAGATCTTTGCCCTAACTTTGTTTAATCTAAGAATGGTGAACACTTAAGTTCAGTACATTCTGGAGCTTGTTTATGAATATGAATATTCATTAATATTAGGAAAACAACTACATAGACATTTTATTCTTTGAGAAACCTTGTAATACTTGGAAAAATTCTGAAAAGATCAGTATTAGCTCCAAAATGATAGCATAGATAAGTAAGAGTGTGTATAGAGACAGCTGTTAAGAAATGTAGCAGACTGTTTTGAGAATGTGCTTTCACTTAAATGAAATATCATTGTAAAAGAAGAATCTTGTTTGAACCAGCTTGCTGAAGTGTTGAAATTGTATTATACTTCAAAAGCCTTAGTAAAATGGAGGCCTTTTGCTAAGGTATGTGTTGAGGTTATATTATTCAGGTATCATTGTTCAGATTCTTAGTTTTGAGTTGGTGTATATTTATTTGTGGAAAATGATTATTTTTCCTAGTCATAAAGCAATGGACTAACAAGAATAATTAATGCCCCACTGTTCTGTTACTATATTTAAATAAAATTCATCTTGATTTTCTTGCAAAATATATCATTGTGGTGGTAGTATGGCTTACAGTTCAGTCTTATACTTTTTAAAAATACTTAAGCTAAAAATGCAGTTTAGAAACTATATTTCTAAATATAATAATAATTAGTGTCTGGATACTAAAATGGAATTTTAGAATATGTGGAACATTTGTTTCTGACAAAGATTGTCCAGGAAAACTAGCAGAGCTTTTCAAAAATACAAAGGCCAGCCTTTGGAAAGTCTAAGTTGGGCACCACAAGTGATTCTGATACTTATTCCTGATCCTGATCACTTTGGTAATCATTGATCTATATCAGGGATCTCAATCTTTCAGTCACCAATATCTTTATTGAGAACACTAATATACCACCACCAGGATTAGCTAATTTACATTTTTCTATACTTGATTTGTGACATCTATCCTGTTTGTTTAATTTATTCATATTATATTTTGATCTATTTCTAAATCATTCAGATTATTCATAACATGAGTTCAAGAAAAATTTAAATGTTAACGTGTATTTTAAAGCATATGCAAAAAATAGGAAATGGAAAATGAGAAACAAATATTCTGCTACTCTATACTTTTTGGGGGAGACCCTTAGTCAAAGGAGTCTTGCGACTAAATTAATACTTTGCTAATAGACTTAATAATTATTTTCTGTGGCAAGAACCCCTGAATTTCAGCAATTTTGTTGTGCATTAAGGGCAAATCTGAACATTTTGACAGCTGAGCTGGTGAAGGCTAGGAACCTTCATGAATGAATGAATAGGAAGACATAGCAGGGTTAAGGTACTCAACAGAAAACAAAAATACCTTTATGAATTTGTTCCAACAGTTTCTTTGGAATTGGGCCTAAGCAACCTGGTTGAGAAAGGCACTAAAGACTTACAAGGGTTTTATTACCTGAGAATCCTTTTTCCAGAGTTATTTCTCCAGATTATTTACAGATGTTTCAAGTTTCCGTCTTATGCCTAAACTGTCTCAGGAGAATTTGGTTTCCTACCACACTCATATATTCTTAAGGGAATGTTAGTTCCCACTCTCAGCATATAAGGTATGTAACCGTTAACAGAAAAGGAAGGAGATGCTGAACTTGATTAAGAATACTCTGCATAATCAAAGACATTGTGTTGACAATGTCTCAAAGACATTGTAATGATTTACTGGCAACAGACTGGCACTGGGAAAAAATTGGTATACAGAATTTTTTGTTTGAAAGGATTTATTTTCCAGCTATCTTAAGGGGGTCCTTATATTCAGTAGGTTACTGTATTATAAAAATTATTTTTTTCATGGATATGATTTTTTTGTTGTTTTTTTTTCACTTACAGATCTAAACTGCACTCAAGTTTCTGAGTAGTCTACAATTTGTATTTTGGCCACCACCTGTTAAGAAGACTAAAATTTCATTAAACAAGAATGCAGTTTGTTAAAACACACTGGTTTGTTTTCATTGTTTTAAAATATTTATTACATTTCTTTAAAAACTAATGATCTTAATTATCTTAAGTTAAATGTTAACACTTTATTCTTTTGATGTAATGGAACTTAGAAATAAAAGACTACAATATCTGCTATTAAAACAATAGAAGAGAGAAGAAAGAGAATATGAATTCATAGAATAAATGCTTTTTAGTTAATCAATATTTTGAATAGATTGCTTTATCATCATAGGCTGTGACAAGTCCTAATTCCAACCAGTCTGTTTAGAGTCTTTCTGTATGTTTCAGTTATCTAAATGTTCTCTTGAGATTTTTGCAGAAGGCACAACTCTACATTTGAAGTCAAGAAAAGAGGCTATTTTCATATTTATGTAACTGTATTCATTATACTGTTTAATAATATTCTTTTCATCGTTTTTTGTTGTAACAGTCAAAAAGCATTCTCAAAATAACAGCTTTTATAACATGGGTTTGAGTCACAATTTTGAATTTATAAAATTTGTAGTTGCAGAAATTCAGTGCTACCCAATTATCTTAACGTTGGAAGTATTCATATGTTAGTTAACAGTGTTTTTACTTAATGTGTAGAAAATTTGTTAAACAAGACAATTTTTAATGGTAAAATAAGTAGACTAGTTTTTACTATGCAAAATATGTTGTTTTAAAATATGTCATTTTGTCAAAAATCATCTGCATTTGTAACCTACTGTTTTGGACTTTGTACACAATGAAATTATAGTGTATAAATAAAAAACTGATTTCATAATAAATTCTATATAAACTAAGCTTTTCTTAATCTATCCCTTCACTAGTCTAAGGAAAAGGAAGGAACAACGAGCTAAAAAAATACAATAAAATGTCACATTGAGCATATTTTGACCTTACTTTGCGTTAACTGGTGTATTTTGTTGTGCGTGCCCTTTTTGTGGTACATATTTTAATAGATCATAACCTTCCTTTTTGATGTTTGTTTTATAAACTGAAAAATGAAATTAAGGATGGGACTAATTAAACACTAGGTAGCCACAGCTAATCTTAACACAACTTTAATAGAAAAGATTCATTAAGTAGTTTGTGAAACATTACATATTTTCTTCAGAGGATTTTTAGCAGTGAGAATTATAAAGGGAATACACCTTTACCTAGTTTCAGTAACACAAATAGAAGAAAAAGGAAAATAAACTTTCATGTGGTTTCATCTCACTTCACTACAAATATAATTTAACTTCCCAAGTGAAAATACTCTATAGAGTATTTTCAAAATCTGAGCACACAAATTTGTTTCATGGTTGTTATTCTGTGGAGTTCCTGAATAAGTAGAATACATGTAGGACCAAGGATTGGTTTTTAATACTCATAAAAGAAATCAACTTTGAAGAGTTGACTTAGTGATTGTTTATGGGTAATCAAAACTTGCTGAGATGTTTACCTTTTGTACACAAAAGTATATTGAGTTTGTATATCCTCCTTCAGCATTTTGCCAAGAATGTCAGAAACTGCACCCTGATCCAGAACTGTGGGAAATAAAGTCCTGTTTAAAAACCAAATTCCTGTTTATGTAACAAAATAGACTGCATGGTGATACATTTTTTTCTTGCTAATTAGTAACGTGCTGACATGTTTCCTCCTGGAAAACAGGTGTGACAATTAAGTTCGTGAACTTGTTTCTGCGATGTTGCTAACATATTTGTATATCAGAGGGATTATTCATTATGAATTTGTACCATCTGGACAAATAGTTAACCAAGTTTACTGTTTGGAAGTGCTGAAATGGCTGTGTGAAAAAGTTAGACAACCTGAACTTGTGCCAACAATTCATGGCTCTTGCATCATAACAAATCACCAGCTCACACAGCACTGTCTGTGAGGAAGCTTTTAGCCAGTAAACAAATAACTATTGGAACACCTTCCCTACTCACCTGATCTAGCCCCCAATGACTTCTTTCTTTACCTGAAAATAAAGGAAATATTGAAAGAAAGACATTTTGATGACATTCAGGACATCAAGGCTAATATGACAGCTCAGATGGCCATTCCAGAAAGAGTTCCAAAATTCTTTGAAGGGTGGACTAGGCACTGGCATCAATGCATAGCTTCCCAAGGGGAGTACATGGAAGGTGACCATAGTGATATTCAGCAATGAGGTGTGTAGCACTTTTTCTAGAATGAGTTTGAGAACTTACTGTCCAACCTTATATTAGTTGGATTGAAGTTGCATGCAAGATTTATTTTGATAAATCTTACATAGAAATTTTATAGATACATTGACTTGATTATGTTTCAAATAAGGAATGAAAGGAAGAAAATTGACTGTTACATTCTTCGATTTTTCACAATAATATAACGTAAGTTGTCTCTAGAAAGTAAAAACGTTTGAAAACAAAACAAAAAAATCCAGTGATTTGGTACTGAGTAACTTGCTAAGAGGAAATATAATTGGGTAGGGTTGTATTTTCATTATTCCACTTGGCAATTAGAGTATAAGTTTTATTAAAGGTAGATAAACTGATTAGCATTTATGTAAAAAGGCTGGTAATTAATTGGTTATTGACTATTAAATATCCAAATTCTAAAGAACTTGCCTCAAGCATCCTGTAAACTATGTGTTATGTATGGACAGTCTTGTATTCTACCAAGGAATGGCCATTGGTGGGTTTTTTTCTTTTTACTTTTTCTTTGAGATCATGGCTAAAAATACACTTTTTAACAAAATTTTTTATTGGAGGTTTAACTTAAATCTAACTATATTGAGAAAATATTTTTTTAAGTTAGATGTGTGCTGTCACTATTCATAAACATTTTGGGTGAAACATTTGTTATTTTTGTGTTTATACAGATTTTAATCATAGCGTTTTGTTTGACAGTGAAATAAAATGAAAAGTTTTTCTCTTTTTGTTGTAAATAAATAACATAAAACTTACTATCGTAACTACTTTTAAATGTGCAGTTTAGTGGTAATAAATACATTCCAATTTCTGAGCAATCCTTACCACCATCCATGCCCATAATTCAACTGGTAAAGCAAATTCTATACCCATTAAACATATAAATTTTTCAGAAAATGTCATGCTATTTTCCACAATAGCTATGCCATTTTATATACCCACCAATAATGCACAAAGGTTTTGATTTCTCCCTATTTTCCACAACACTTTTTTAATACAGATGATCTTCGAGTATGAGTTGGAAATATCAGAAGTTTAAAATGCATGTAATAAACCTACATAATAGTTTAAGCCTACCTTAAAAGCACTCAAAATACCTACATACGTATAGTTGAGAGCAATTATCTTGAGTTTCATCTCAAGAGTAATTTCACCAGAAACAGAAGACGGGTGTTTTGTGGGCATTTCGGGATACAAAACCAAAACAATATCTAAAACTTTTTTAAAAAACCATGGGCAACATGATATATTGTAGAAAATTTGTTTACTCTTTTGGTCACATGACTTACTGGAAAGTGGTTAACTGCTGCTGCCCAGTACCACAAGAATGAGGATCATACTAAATGTTATTGGCCTGAAAAAAACATCAAAATTCAAAGTATGGTTTATATAGAATATGTAATGCTTTTGCACCATTGTGAAGTTGAAAATTTGTTAACCCGATCATTGTAAATCAGGTACCTTCAGTATGTATTTTAGCTGTCTTGGGTATAAGGTGGTATCTTGTAGTTTTAATTTCATTTTCCTAGTGATTAGTGATGTTGAGCGTCTTTTCAAATGTTTCTTGGCCATTTGTAGATGCAGAAATGTCTCTTCAAGTCTACCCATTGGGTTTTTTGTGGAGTTTCAGGAGTTCATCTATTCTGGATGTTAACCTCTCATGACGTATGATTTACAAATATCTTCCATTTTGTGGAATGCCTTTTTACTTATGCCTTTTACTCAAATTTTAAAATAATGAAATTCAGTCCATGTTTGCTTATTACCTATATCTTACGTATTTGCTGTCATGCAGGGACTCATGCAGGTTCTCTGGTTCCACTCCCCACATAAGAACACAGGATATGGTGAGGCCAAAAAGGAACACCCATGGGAAGCCATAGATAGCGGAAACATACCACTATATTCTTGCTGAGGGTGGCCTAGCAAGACACATGCAATAGGATCCACATGATCCACAGTCAGCCATTCACTTCTTCCTGCCCACCAACTAATCAACAGTCCTGGCAGTTACATCAGTAGCCAATTGGCTAACGTTACATCTGAAAGCCAACCAATCACAGTTGATGGGTCATTCACTACCCGAGCCAGCCCCACCACACACGCTCACACACAGGCCAAGAGCCTGGAAACTGCTCTCTGGGACTCTGTCCCCACACTCCATCCCTCCAGGATCTCACCTCATAATCTACACAACAAGCATCTTCTATGAGGGGCCCTGTAATGTATAAACCATGGTAAATCCCTTCCATCTGGGAGGATACACGCTAGCTTTTTGTCCTGGGAAAGGAGGGTCACTGCCACTGGCACCTTTCCTGGTTTGTGGTACTAGATCTTTATGGCAGTGCTTGGGTTCCTTGTGTAGTTTTCAAATTGTAACAGAACAGGAGACCCCATAATAGTCAATAGCAAGAGCACATAGGTTCCCCGCAAAATCATCCCGGTATCGCGACCTCTGTATACTACAGTCACTTGCGGTGGCCACTCAGACACCACCCCTGGTGTCACTTGTAAATCATGGGTCAAACCAGCCCCCATGGGGCTATCAGGCCCAACGACCGACAGTGGGGGCTTTCGACCTGCCAGGGCCAAGTCCATTGCTGCCGTTCCCCTGTTTTCAAGGATGTGGGTGCTGGCAGCAAAACGTTTCCATTTCTGCCATAGCCTGGCTTTAACAGAGTCTCCCTTGCGGTAACCTGTAATTGAATGGGAGCAGCCGTTCGATGTAGCAAAGCTTCTACTGGTGAGGGCCCTCCCTTCCATGGTTTCTCATTCAGGATTCTCAAGATGTCCCATAGATGCGAGGCCCAGTCGCGCATCGTGGGAGTGTTTTGACACCCCGAGTCCTTGCTTCAAAAAGTTGTAGCATTCAGTCATGCCTGCTGCTTATGGATTGTGTGGGGTATGAAACAACCATTGTACGTCCTTCTTGGCAGCTAGCACTGCACTTCTTGCCCCGTAAAATGGGTACTCCATCACTTTCAATGACTTGGGAGCAGCCACAGAGGGCGAACAGCCATGTAAGAGCGACCACTGTATGCCGCTGATCCGCAGCCAGGCACGGCCAAGCAAACATCAACCCCATAGCAGTATCCACTACTGTGAACGCATACATCATATTGCGGGTATTAGGTAGAGGGCCAATGTAATCCACTTGCCAGCAAGTGAGGGGCACCCTCCCTCGCGTAATCTGCTGTGTCTCCCAGGGGAGCCTCTGCCTTTGGAGGCTGTCCTGGGCACAAACGGCACAGTCATAGCAGGCATCTGCTATCTCCTGCCATTTTAAAGGCAGACCCCATCATCTGCTCATCTGTCACATGGTTTGTCTCCAGCATGCTGCAATTTCCTATGCTGCCAATGGGCTACTTCAGTGGCAGGGGCCCATTCTGACAATTGGACCCGTGCTAGGGCATCTTCTTCATCATTACCTGGGGACACTAAGGGGGAGTGACCTGTGACATGCATTAGGGTCACCTCCTTTCTCTGCCCTAGGTCCCGGAGGTCCTGTCACATGGCCTGACTGCACAGTGTACGGTGTCCTACCAAACAGTTTTGGTGTTTCCATATAAGGAGCCACAATGTTAGGACTTGGAACACCACCCAGCTGTCAGTACAAATAACGAGGGGCCCGGGCTCGTGGCTGATTATCATCCACACAGCCTGTAGCTCAGCCCACTGGCTACTCTGGCCCATCCCAGTATCAAACCAAATGGTGTCTGTTTTGGGCTGCACACCAATAGCCATCCAAAAGGCTGCAGCTGCTTGGTTAGAACCATCAGTAAACCAGGCATCCTCAGGTACTGGGGGCTGTCCTCTGTAGGGCAAGGGCTCCAAGTCCTCCCCTCTAGGCAGAGCGCTTGGCTCAGCCTGGGCTATAAGCTCCACAGGCCCCAGGACCTGTTGTAGCTCTGTGCTCAAAGGGCTTGAACTAAGGGTGCTACATCACTCCAAGTAGGCACCCCACTTGGCAAGGGTGGTGGTCTGTGCCCCCCCCCCCCTCCATTTTGGGTCCCTGGGTCCACGTATGGACCTACCACTGGAAGGGATAGCTGCCAAGGAGAAGTCCAACAGTACCTGGGGGATTGGGAATTAAATAACACCCAATATAGGCTTCCTCGACATTCCTCCCAATGAATATGAGATTGAGCATCAACCCAATTATCATTTTGGGACAGGGAAGAACGGGGGAGGGGGCAGAAAGCTGTGAGTACTTAATTCCTGTGTTTGAAATCCCTTTCCAGTAATCATAAACAGATCTTTATAGGTGTCATTTCCATCTTCTCTGGGAATTATCCAGGCTTGAACGGAGAAAGACATGGAGGAACAGGACCAATGCAAATGGGTGTATATAAAGAGCCTAATGTTGTATGGCCAGAAAGAGTAAAATTTCGGCCTTCCTTCTCAGGAAATTCCAGACCTCTTTGATCCTCGGATTCAGGAAACCAAGAACTATCATTAATATAAATAAGAGGAGGATCATCATTCCATGTTACAGGTGTCAATAGTGGGGGATTGGGTATATAAGCACAATAAGTAAAATTCTCAGCTGTAACCCCAAGTGGAAGGCAACTTACAACAGAGACGACCGCCAAGAAGGACAAAAACATCTTGGCATCAGTTTTGGGAATCCCTTTTTCAATCAACCTGTTTTCAGCCGTTTGAGCCAGGCTTTTTAATTGTTCCCAGGTGGGAGGGTGGGCATGGTTCATCTGTAAGGTTTTCCATGGAATCTCTGTTTGAATGGAGGTTGAGGACACTGGACAAATGGTCATGTGAACAAGTTGAAAGGGAAGGTTGTACATCTTGATTGTTGGATGCTCCACCATCTCCATGTACCCTGTGAGGGGTTTCAGCCAAGTGCGGTTTCTCTTTCGCTGGCTGTTGCTCATGGTACGGTTTAACACACCGACCAGATATCCACAAGGTCATTCTTCAGGACCTTGTCCCCATGTCAACAAAGCCATGTCCCCATGTCAACAAAGTTCCTAGATGCCATTGATTAGTTTGAATGTCCTTCTACCGGATTGGGACATTGTCCAGAGGTTTTGGAGTCTGGAGACTATTGAAATGTCTCTCAGCTGCAGTGCTTCCAAGGTGAGCCTTGGTATCGGAGCCAGATGAATTCAAAAAATTTAAAGTGAACATAGCTCCTGCTAACTATCTTCAGGAGGGTCCCTTATTTCTCCCCCTTTTTGTTTTTGCAGTTGTTTTTTTCAAGTGGCATTAGCACATTCAACAAAGGCTTAACCCTGTGGGTTGTAAGGAATACCAGTGGTGTGATTAATGTGCCATTTGGCACAGAATTTTGTAAACTTGACACTGGTATATGCAGGACCATTGTCTGTTTTGATTGCTTGAGGGAGCCCCATAATTGAAAAGCAGACAAACAAGTGGCATACTGCATGGGCTATAGTCTCACCACTTTGAGAACTAGTGACTAGAAAGCCAGAGGCTGTATCATTGGTGACATGTACAAAGGACAGATGACAAAAAGAGGGACTGTGAGTTATAGCCATCTGTCAAAGAACATTGGGTACAAGACCCCTAGGATTTACTCCTTCAGGGCATTCTTGTGGAGCATTAAGTATCTGGCAAGTCGGACAGGTTTGAACAATCCGTCGAGCCTCTTTGTTAGTGATAGGAAACTGAGAGCAAAGGCCACCAGCATTGGTATGGGTCAGAGACTGAAAATGTGTTGTCTTGGTAACATGGGCATTTCCTACCAATGAGTCTGTAATAGTATTACTTTGAATCATAGGGCCAGGTAATGTAGTGTGAGTGCAGATGTGGGTGACAAAGAAAGGGTGTTGATGGTTTCTCACAATCTGTTGGAATTGTGTAAACAAAAGCTGAAGAGATTAATTAGAATTATTAGAAAGAGATGTTGTTTCAATACTTTGTACTGTATGAACAACATAAGCAGAATCAGAAACAATGTTTAAAGGATCTGAGAAAATTTATAAAGCAGTTAATACCGCTACCAACTCAGTCTTTTTTGCTGAAGTGTAATTCGTGTAAATAAATTGATGACCTTTCTCACTAACAATTACTGCTTTACCATTTTTAGATCCATATGTAAAAACTGTAAAGCCCTGGGGAATAGGAGCCTCTCTGAGGTTTTTAGGTAAAATCCAATTAGTTTTTAGGAGAAACTGGAATAACTTGTTTTTGGGGTAATTATTGTCAATTATTCCCAAAAATCACTAATAACATCCTACCAAGATTCAAAACGAATGTTTAAATGTGTTACTTGTTGTTTCTTAAAGGGAACCACGATTTTACTGGGGTCCTTGTCCATTTAAATGAAGCACCCTGTGCAAGCTCATGATATAAACTCTGAGATTAACTCCACATAGCTCAGGAGTGACTTAACAAAGTTGTTAGGCAGGAATAGACACTCCACTGGGTCATTTTGTTGAACAATCACCACTGTGGATGAATGTGGAGTAGGAAAAATTAAGATCTGTAAAGGCAAAGAGGGATCAATACATTGAATTTGAGCATCCTGAGTTTTCTTTTCAACCAATACTAACTCTTTGTTGGGCTGAGGAGTTAGGGTGTGGGAGCTATTAAGTTGACCCCCGCAAGAGGCCAAATAAATTATTGAGAGCATATGTGGGAATGCCGAGGGTCGGACGTAGCCAATTAATATCTCCTAGCAATTTTTGTAAAATATTTAAAGTAGAAATTTAATCTTTTCTAATTTGAACTTTTTGAGGTTTGATAGACTGGTAGTCCACAACTGTTCCTAAATATTGGACCGGTGTTGTAGTTTGATTTTATTTGAAGCAATGCAAAGTCCAGCTGAATCAGGTTGTTTTTTAAGTAATTCAAAGCATGCCATTAAAATTCTATAGAGGACGCAGCACACAGAATATCATCCATATAATGAATAACATAACAATCAAAGAAAACTACAGACCAATATCTCTGATGAACACAGATGCAAAAATCCTAAATAAAATTCTAGCAAATCGAATACAACAATGCATTAAAAAGATTATTCATCACGACCAAGTGGGGTTCATCCCCAGGGCACAAGGATGGTTCAACATCCGCAAATCCATCAATGTGATACATCACATAAACAAAATAAAGGACAAAAATCATATGATTATATCAATTGATGCAGAAAAAGCATTTGACAAGATACAACATCCATTTATGATTAAAACACTTAATAAAATAGGTATAGAAGGAAAATACCTTAACATAATAAAGGCCATATATGACAAGCCTTCTGCTAATCTCATAATTAATGGTGAAAAACTGAAGCCCTTTGCTCTACGTTCAGGAACACGACAGGGCTGTCACCTATCACCTCTGCTTTTCAACATAGTGTTGGAAGTCCTTGCCAGAGCAATCAGGCAAGAGAAAGAAATAAAAGGCATCCAAATTGGGAATGAAGAAGTTAAATTATCACTCTTTGCAGATGACATGATGCTATATATAGAAAACCCTAAAGACTCCACCAAAAAGCTATTAGAAACAATCAACGAATACAGTAAAGTTGCTGGCTACAAAATCAACGCACAAAAGTCCATTGCTTTCCTATATACTAACAATGAAATCTCAGAAAAAGAAATATAAAAAAATTCCTTTTGCAATTGCAGCAAAAAGAATAAAATACCTAGGAATAAACTTAACCAAGGATGTGAAAGACCTATATGCTGAAAACCATAAGACATTTTTGAAAGAAATTGAAGAAGACACAAAGAAATGGAAAGACATTCCGTGCTCATGGATTGGAACAATCAACATAGTTAAAATGGCCATATTACCCAAAGCAATATACAGATTTAATGCAATCCCCATCAGAATCCCAATGGCATTTTTTAAAGAAATAGAACAAAAAATCATCAGATTTGTTTAAAACCACAAAAGACCCTGAACAACCAAAGCAATCTTAAGAAAAAATAACACTAATGGAGGTATCACACTTCCTGACTTTGGCTTGTACTACAGGGCTACAATAATCAAAACAGCATGGTATTGGCAGAAAAACAGACACATAGACCAATGGAATAGAATTGAGAACCCAGAAATAAAACCACATAAATATGGACAGATAATTTTTGACAAAGAAGCTAAAAACATACAATGGAGGAAAGACAGCCTCTTCAATAAATGGTGCTGGGAGAATTGGATAACCACGTGCAAAAGAATGAAACTGGACTGCTATTTGTCACCATGTACCAAAATTAATTCAAAATGGATCAAAGACTTAAGCATAAGACCTGACACAATAAACTGCACAGAAGAAAACATAGGTACTAAACTTATGGACCTTGGGTTCAAAGAGCATTTTATGAATTTGACTCCAGAGGCAATGGAAGTAAAAGCTAAAATAAACAAATGGGACTATATGAAACTTAAAAGCTTCTGCACAGCAAAAGAAACCATCGACAAAATAAAGAGGCAACCAACTGAATGGTAGAAGATTTTTGCAAACAGTGCCTCCAATAAGGGGCTAGTATCCAGAATATACAAGGAACTCATGCAACTCAACAACAAAAAAACAAACAACCCAATTAAAAAATTGGCAGAGGACCTGGAGAGACATTTCTCCAAGGAGGACATACAAATGGCAAATAGATGTATGAAAAAATGCTCAACATCACTAATCATCAGAGAAATGCAAATCAAAACCCCAATGAGATATCACCTCACCCCATTCAGAATGGCGATCATCAACAAGACAAATAGTAACAAATATTGGAGAGGCTGTGGAGAAAAAGGAACCCTCATACACTGTTGGTGGGAATGCAGACTTGTGCAGCCATTATGGAAGGCAGTGTGGAGGTTCCTGAAAAGATTACGAATAGAATTGCCATATGACCCAGGAATCCCTCTCCTGGGTATCTACCCAAAAAATCTGAGAACATTTATACATAAAGACAAGCGTGCTCCAATGTTCATTGCAGCTTTGTTTACGGTGGCCAAGACATGGAAGCAACCAAAATGTCCTTCGATAGATGAGTGGATGAAGAAGTTGTGATATATATACACAATGGAATACTATTCGGCAGTAAGAAAAGATGATATAGGAACATTTGTGACAACATGGATGGATCTTGAGAGTGTAATGCTGAACGAAATAAGTCAGGCAGAAAAAGCAGAGAACCATATGATTTCACTGATATGTGGTATATAAACCTAAAACAACAAAAGAACAAGACAAACAAATGAGAAACAGAAACTCATAGACACAGACAATAGTTTAGTGGTTACCAGAGGGTAAGGGGGGTTGAGGGGTGGGAGATGAGGGTAAGGGGATCAAATATATGGTGATGGAAGGAAAACTGACTCTGGGTGGTGAACAAACAATGGGATTTACAGATGATGTAATACAGAATTTTACACGTGAAATCTATGTAATTTTGCTAACAATTGTCACCCCAATAAATTTAAAAAATAAATTTAAAAAAAAAGAATAACAAAACAATCTGGTATATTAATTCTCACAGGTTGTAATGCTCCGGCTACAAAAAGCTGACAAATTGTGGGACTATTAAGCATTCCTTCTGGGAGAACTTTCCATTGAAATCTCTTCATAGGTTCTTTATTGTTAATTGAAGGAACAGAAAATGCAAATCAAGGACAATCTTGAGGATGTAAAGGGATTTTATAGAAACAACCCTGTAAAGCAATAACTATTAAAGGCCAATTTTTCAGAATCATTGAAGATTGTGGGAGCCCAGGCTGTGAAGCACCCATGGACTCAATTATAGCATTTATAGCTCATAGATCTGTGGACATTCGCCATTTCCCTGTTTTTTTTTTCCTTAATAACAAATACAGGAGAATTCCAAGGACTAGTAGAAGATTCTATATGATCTTGTTCTAATTGAATCTGTACTAGTTTTGTTAACACCTCTAATTTTTCCTTAGAGAGGGGCCATTCTTCTATCCATAGAGGCTTATTGTTTATCCATTTAAGGGCTACGGGGGTCCATAGCTGTTGAACAGTTACCCCTATAAAAAAGGTTTTTGTTAGTTGCAGCAGGCAGAGCCCACCATCCCTTGCAGGACTCAAGGAGTTGAACTGGCAACATTGTGGTTGAGAGCCCACTGGCCCATGTGGGAATCGAACCGGCAGCCTTCAGAGTTAGGAGCATGGAGCTCTAACTGCCTGAGCCACTGGGCCGGCCCCCCATCTGGCTTCTTTACAGGCCATAATGGGGAGTTAAAGGGACTGTGCATCGGCCTCACAGTATGTGCCTTCTCCAATTCCAAAATTGTATGACCAATCTCCTCCTGTCCTCCTGGCAGGCGATACTGTCACACTGTAACCACGTGCCAGGGCTGTGGCAACACTTGAAGAGGGTGGTGAGCATGCCCATGTGTCACCGCTTTCACCACCCAGATCCGGAGACAGAACTCTACAACCGATGTCTGTAAACTGAGGCCACATAGCACATCCACCCCTAGAATATATTCCAGAACGGGGGAGACATACACCTTGTACGTATGGGTGGGAAGCCTTCCTATATCCAGTGGTAAGGAAACAGCTTTTCCGTCAGCGTCTTGCCCCTATAGCCATCAGTGCAGATTGCTGCTCCGGAGAACAGTTCTCGGTTCCCATAAACAAAACTACAGTCTGCACCAGTGTCCATTAAGGCTAAAATCCTCTGCACATTAAAAGGGGACCAATGTATGGACAGTTCCACGTGGGGCCTCCGGTCCCTGCTCATCCCCTCTGACTGGGTATCTTGGCCCCACCCCTAATCGAGCTGAAAGGAGTCGGCCTCAAGCGACTGCATGAAGTCCTGGAGGGACACGGGTCATGCTTTCCCAGACTTCTCCTTAGGCTTTTCTGGAATTGCTGTTCCGGACGCAACTGTTTCCAAAGTTTCAACAAGAGTGCATTGGGTTATTGGTGTATTTTTTCCCAATCAAACCCTGCCTCCACGAGATCACACCACTTCTGTAGGCATGTTACTCTCTGAGGCCCGCGATCTCACCCCTTTACTTTTGACTTGGGCTTCCAGGTCTCAACTGCGCGGACCTCCTGTCTTGACTTCCTTCGCCTCCAGCTTTCAACATCCCCTAGAGTGGCCATGGCATTTGGCCTTCTTGGATCCGCTGCCCCACATAGGGCATAAGAATGGCAACCAAGGATCCAAAGGCACTTGCAGGGGCAGCATCCAAAACCAGATCTCTCATGATGGTTGTAAAACATATGTCTTCCGGCCCCTGCTAATTAGGATTGAACATAGCATATCTCATACCCATTTCACCGATGATTTGAGTAACTTCAATATATGATTGCCATACTCACAGTGTCTGGCAGCTCACCAGCCTCCCCCATACTGCGCGTACCGCAGCACTGAGCCACTCCATTAGAGAATGGTTGCCCTGGTCTTGGGCCAACCTATGGCAATTCTGTAACCTTTGTCACAGGGATGGATGCCCCATCATGGAGGCTAGCTTTTCCGTTTCGACTGTGGAGCAGAAAATACTGTCTGCCCCCTCTTCCCATAAACATAGTAGCCAAGCTGAGAATGGCTCTCCAGGACGCTGTCAGCACCACCTCCCCAGCTCCTGCAACTCAGTGGGAGTGTAAGGGGTGTAGGTTGTGAACTCTGTCACAGCTGGGTTACTGGCAACAATGCCTCCAGGGTCCAAAGGTTGCTCATACTTTACCTTTTGCTTCAAGATGGGCCGGACTTGGGGGTTGGGAGCTACATTGTCTCCACTCTGCCTCAGAGTCTCCACTGTGGCACCCCTCTTCCAACAGGCGGACCTGAGCTTCCAGCACCTCCCACTTGGACTCCTGGTCCTGTACCTGGGCTATTCCAGCAAGTGCTTCTTCCGAGTTATGATGCACCATGATGAGAACCTCCTCCAACCGATGGTCCCAAGCTTCCAGCACCTCCCCCTGGGGCTCCTGGTCCTGCACCTGAGCTATTTTATTAAGCGCGTCCTCCATGTTACAACTTAACGCCGTGAGGAACATCCAGTCTAAGTCGCCTCCTCTGGCAACCTCTCAGCCAGAACCTGCAGGGCCTGCTCCATGCTGGCTGGAGAGCCATCCATGTCCTCCCACCCCTGCTCGGGGGTCCAACTTCTGAGAACAGTGGCTACCGGGTACCACACACTGTGTGGGGGCCACATGTCCTCCTGCCCAGACTCAGATGCCATTTCTACCTGGCCGGAATCCTGCTCACCATGCCAGGCATCCGTTTGGGTGGAGGCCTCAGTGTAAGATGTCCGCAACCCTCAGAGCCTACAGCAGCAGCAGATTACCCAAAGGAAGGTGACGCCTTCTAAGGCCAAGAGGGTGGTGTGTCATCTGGAAGCTCGAGTCTCCCAGGCAGACCATGCCTCCTGTTCCTGGTGCAGCTCCTCATGGACCTTCTGAAACTAAGTTTTCATATGTATAAACTACTCCATTACTTTACAGAGAGTTTCGGCCGACACCAAACCCTGCTCACTCCTCCATGTATCATGCAGGGTGTTACAGGAGGTCTCAGCTCCCGCTCCCCATATAAGAACACAGGATTTGGTGAGGCCAAAATGTAACATCCACGGTGTCATAGATAGGGGAGTCATACCACTATATTCTCACTGGTGGCATTGCGAGACACACGAAGTAGGATCCACACGATCTGCAATCAGCCATCCACTTCTCTGTCTTCCAACAAACAAACCAACCAACCATTTCAGCCATGGCATTACATCAGCAGACAACTGGCTAACCCATTATTGCTGATGGCCAACCAATCACAGCCTACGGCCATCCACTACCCGACCCAGCACCCTCCCATGTGAGGCTGAGAGCCTGGAACTGCTCTCTAAGGCTCTGTTTACCCCTGCAGGGATCTTCTCAGATAGGTGGGGACAGAGGTGGGTTGGGTTGTGAGAGGTGACTCTGAGCAATCTCTGTGACCATCACCACAGCCAGTCCTGCACCCAAGGTGGAACTTGTTGGTCTGTGAGTCTGTAGCTGAGGGCTGCAGTTCTTAGAACTGCAAATATTCTGTTCTTTTGATCTGACATTGTTACTGTTCCACTTCTAGCATTGGGCAGGTGGGGGAGGGGTGAGTTCTGGGAGGGTGGGGAGGGTTTGGCTAGTCTTCTGCCTATGCCTTACATCCTCTGCTTGGCAATGAGAACTTAAACTGCCATTTTCATTGTTTTTCCCTCAGTCTTTGCTCCAACGTCTCTGCCGTGAGTGTTGGGTTCAGCCTTGTTATATGCTGATCCTTCAGGCAGGGATCCCTCTAGCAGTCCAAATTCTTCCCTCTCCTTCAACTGCTGTAGCTCTGTAATGCAGAGAGCTTGGAGTGGCAAACTCAGTTTGCATTCTTTGGCCCACGTGTGGCCTGCGTCTCCACACTCCCCCTTTCCCTTCTCCTCCCCTGCTCACTGAGTTTGCCCGCCTTTTGATGATTTCAGTTGTGTGTCTCTAAGTCTTGCCTGTCTGCTGTGCAGGGAGTCCTTTGTGGAATTACAACTGTTCAATTTGTTGTAAATTCCAGGGTGGATTTCAAGAGGCTCACCTTACACAGCTATTTCTACGATGTAATCTCCACATTTTTCCATTCTTAAAATGTGTATACCTTTTTTTGGCATCCTCTGAATATACATACAGTCATGGGATGTGGAGTACAGGATAGGGAATAGAATCAGTGGAATTGTAACAGCTATATACGAAGTCAGAGGGGCAATAGATCGGGGGGAGAGGGATTATCACTTTTTTAGGGATGTAAATTAACTATTACACCATTTGTACATCTGAAACTAATAAAAAAAAGTAAGATGTCCAAGTGAAGCCTCTTATCCTACTTTAACATTTATGACCTTTAGCTAAATAAGGTCGCTTGAAGGTAGAGGCAAATTCAAGCGAAAAAAAAAAATTAGTTGACTAGATTTACATCTTCTTCTGACCTTTCTGTTCTGTTCATTATTCTACTTGTCTATTTTTTCCAATACCAACACTGTCTAGATTACTGTAACTTCACAGTATGTCTTGAAGTTGGGTAATATCAGGCCTCAACTTTAATCTTCTTCAATATTATATTAACTATTATGAGTCTTTTGCCTTTTGGTGACCTTGCAAAACGTCCAACTGCTCACCACACAACAGCAAAAACTTGAGAGGTGAGAGTGGTGAAAAGAAAAACAGGTTTATTCCAAAAATGCCAGCATTAAGAGAAGATAGTTGACTGTCACAAAGACTGCCTTTCTTAACACTATTAAAAGGTTTTGTAGGCATTGAAGGAGGGGCAAAACAAAAGAAGCACAAGTTGCCCAGGCAACTCCAGGAAAAGTTGCTTCTTAGAGATTTGTCTTCCCCAGGATCAGGGTTGAACTCCATACAGATGCAAAAAAACCCCTCCCAAGTTATGAGTCAGGCTTGCACACTGAACTGAAGTAAACAGAGTCATTGAAACTGGTATGCATAGTAAATGTATAGCAAAGAGAGTGTGATTAAGTTTTGGTGGGAGGAGAGGAAAGCAAAAAAATTTCAAAAAGTCCTAAGCCAAATCTCAAATCGAATTATATCAGAGGTTTAAATTTCAAAACTAGAAGATATAGGGTCATGGTTACAATCCTCCCTTTCCTTCATTCTTTTTATTTCTATAAAATCAGTATGATTAGATTAGAGAGGAACAAAACAACTACATTACTACTTTTATAAACAACTTAAGACAATTTTTAAATCTAGGAATACGGCCTGTGACTTCTTTTGCTACTTCCTGCTGAGAGTAGGTATAGTCTCTGCCTATGGGCACCAAAGAGCTCTTTACTATCCTGTTACAGTGGGAGGGGGCTATGGAGGAACTGCAAGAGAAAAAACCCCTGGGCCACTTGGTCAAGTGGTTGCTGGCATGGTTTTTCATCCTCAAGAGGGACAAGTGGAATCCTGTCAGAGGACCATCTGGAGATGAAGCTGCTGTGTCCTAGATGATATAAACCTGATAATTAGATCAAAAGACAAGGGCCAAAGATCAGCAGTACCAGAAAGTTGACAATGAAGTTACTTCCCCTTTCTCCCCAGGTGAGACCTGGAAGCAGAGAGCCAAAGGGACTAAAGTCATGACAATGCACTCAACGGGGATCCCTGGTGGAACACAAGTAAAGAGGAAAGCTAGACTCAAAATAAAGTCCAAGAGTAAGACAGAATGAGATGTTCCAGCAGTCATCAGTACTTATCAGACTTGAGAGAGTGACTTGCTTGTCTGTTTGAAGTGGATCTTAAGATCTTCAATTAGCTCACAGGAACAGGTGACAGCCTTCCTTTCTGGGAGGTCTTGTAGAGACTTAAATAAAACAGGCTTCATTTGAGGGAAGTGGACCCAGCTGCAGACCCTCTTAGCTTGACAGCAGCTGGGGTGCTTAGAAGTAGAGTCCCTGCCATTTAGGAGCTAACTGGTCTGTCAGGGGTCCCTCCCCCTCTAGACTTTAATAGTGAGACAGGTTAGTTAACATGTTACTAGGTAGACAGGGGGGGTCCCTGGTGAAATAAACAACAAGCAGCCATATCCTGAAACTCCAGTTTATGGAATGTTTCCTTTACTCTAGGACAAAGATATGAGAACGCATCTTGAGGTTAATAAATTATCTCAAATCCCTTTTGGTCCAATAAAGGAGCAGATCTGATAGACAGGAATGGGTTATTTTGTTAATCCCTTCAGGATGGGCAAACAGGACAAACCTGATAGATGAATTCAATTAGAAGTTTCCAGCCCCGTTCCCCAAGCAGGCAAGGGAAGGTATAAAAGTAAGAACTTTTGCCTCAGTCACTGGGCTTCCCAGTTTTGGGTACCCACTCTGGCTCAGGAGCTGCAACCTCTTCTGCGTTTAATAAATTATCTTCCTTTACACCGACTTGCCCCTCCTTGGTCCATGTGTCCGTTCTTTGGCTTCACAATGATGTAGGTGATGTTGGATCTGCTGGCAGTTTCTGGGTGTGGGCCAGGATCGTGTCTCATGAAGCCAAAAAAATGGACACAGGGACCAGGTTGAGGCAAAAAGTTTTAAAAAGAGGATAGTTTATTAGAGGCAGGAGAAGAGGTTGCAGCTCCCAAGCGGGAGAGGGTCCCTAACGGTAGGGCTGCCCGTGACTGAGGCAAAAGCTCTTACTTTTATACCTTCCCTTGCCTGCTTGGGGAAGGAGAGCTGTTTGAAGAAGGGAATTTCTTTGAAGAAGGGAACTGGCGCCTTCTAATGAAATTCGTCTACCAGTTTTGTTCTGCTTGCTCATCCTAAAGGAATTAGCAAAGTAACCCACTCTTATCTATCAGATCAGCTCCATTTGTCAGGCCAAAAGGAATTTTATGATTAACCTCAAAGCTTTGTTATACTATGTCCTGGAGCGAAGGAGTGATTTCAAAACCTGAAGTTTTAGGATATGGCTGTCTTTTGTTTATTCCACCAGGAATCTCACTGTCTACCTAGGGACATGCTAACTCTTCTGTATCCGCGAGACACAATCCCAGCCCACACCCAGAAACTGCCACCAGATCCAACATCACTTACATCATTTGGGGCCTCACAGAAAAATATTCCTACGTCATTAGCACTGGGTCTCCTACAATGTGTACAGGGGTTGGCGTAGGTGAGGTGCCAGTCCCCATATTTCCTGAGTGCCTGCTGAACCTCTCTCAAGTTAAAAACATAGGAAATAACAGGATTAAGTTCAGAATTGAAAACAATGGGTACCAGTTCGTGCTATGGCCTAGCAATCTCCTGACAAAACTTTTCCAGAGTCCTTTGTAAGTCTGTTTTGTTCCTTTTACATTTCCTTTAAGGTATAGACCAATGGTAAGGAACAGGCTGAGTAAAATGAGCCCAAATCTAGGGACTCTCTTTATCTTCAAGCCGAACATGTTTTTGAGGAAATAGGTCTAGAGTGAACATTTAAAACGAATAAGTAGTTCCTGTATTAATCAGGAAATTAGCAGGATTACTTGCCACGTGAAGGGTCACCCACAGTTCCACTCCTGTGATGAGAACAGCCTCTTACTCCTGGGGGGCTCAGACCTGTCACAGTCACAGCCACTTAGAGGGAAACAGTTGGCCCTGCTCCCTCCAAAACAGGAGACAATCCCTCCTCTAGTGCCCTTTAATTTGCAAAAGGGGCATGGCTCTATTGGAGGATTAGGACTTACTCCAGTGGCCTGCGCTTGTGCATCCAAAGCAGGCTCCTTTACTTGCTGTGTCTTTCCTGAGGTTTCCAGGGTTGGCTTGAAGTGGCTTTGGCTTTAGCCTGTTAACTGCAGCCAAAATTCTGGCCTATGACCTCATCTCCAGTCTCACTGTTTCTTTCTTCCCTTGTTTTCCCTGTCTCTGTTGTTGAATACATTTAAACAATTCCCTGGCTTTCTTTATGATCTGAGCCTCCTTATCAGGGGTGTAACAGTGGGCCAGAACCATTATAAAACCCTGTCAGGTTGGGAAAACATCAGGCTAAGCTTCCTTACATTGGCCTATATTCTGAAACCGAGAGGGCACATGAACTTTAGCAGTCTTAGAATATAGTAGCTAATATAATTATTAGCAAAACATAGTCCTCACTATTGTGGAAAAACCAAGGACCTAATTAAGACAACATAAAATGTAGAAAATTATTGATGACACACAAGCTTTGCTTTTTAGGCAGAAAACTTTTTAATAGTATCAGTAGCAGACCTACAGTCTAAAACAGAATGTTTTACTTATTAGAAGAGAAAGAAAACAACTCTAATTTTGCATCACCTTCCTTTTGATATTTAAATTTACTTAATCATTTAGCTTAACCATACATAAATTCTCTTAAGATTTTTTTCACAAATCTTTTACAACTTTCTCTGTACCTCTTAGTTGGTTTTTAAAGAATAGTTTTACCACCCAGAGTCAGTTCTCCTTCCATTACCATATATTTGATCCCATTTACCCTCATCTACCACCCTCCTCCTGCTTACCTGAGTGGTGAACACACAATGTGATATATAGATGATATATCACAAAATTGTACACTTCAAATCTATGTAACTTTCCTAACCATTGTCACCCCAATAAACTTTAATTTTAAAAAATTTCCTTGGAGATATTAATTATAAGCAAGCAACAAACAGTAATTTTTTTTTTAGATTTTTTTTTTTAAATTTACTGCGGTGACAATTGTTAGTGAAATTACATACATTTCGGGTGACAATTCTGTATTACATCATCTATAAATCCCATTGTGTGTTCACCACCCAGAGTCAGTTCTCCTTTCATCACCATATATTTGATCCCCCTTACCCTCATCTCCCACCCCCCACCCCCCTTACCCTCTGGTAACCACTAAACTATTGTCTGTGTTTATAAGTTTTGTTTCTCATTTATTTGACCTGTTCTTTTGTTGTTTTTGGTTTATATACCACATATCAGTGAAATCATATGGTTCTCTGCTTTTTCTGTCTGACTTATTTCGCTTAGCATTATACTCTCAAGATCCATCCATGTTGTCACAAACGTTCCTATATCATCTTTTCTTACCGCCGAATAGTATTCCATTGTGTATATATACCACAACTACTTTTTCCATTCATCTATCGAAGGACATTTTGGTTGTTTCCAACTCTTGGCCACCGTAAACAAAGCTGCAATTAACATTGGAGCACGCTTGTCTTTATGTATAAATGTTCTCAGATTTTTTGGGTAGATACCCAGGAGAGGGATTGCTGGGTTATATGGTAATTCTATTCATAATTTTTTGAGGAACCTCCACACTGCCTTCCATAATGGCTGCACAAGTCTGCATTCCCACCAACAGTGTATGAGGGTTTCTTTTTCTCCACAGCCTCTCCAACATTTGTTACTATTTGTCTTGTTGATGATAGCCATTCTGACTGGGGTGAGGTGATATCTCATTGTGGTTTTGATTTGCATTTCTCTGATGATTAGTGATGTTGAGCATTTTTTCATATGTCTATTTGCCATTTGTATGTCCTCTTTGGAGAAATGTCTCTTCAGGTCCTCTGCCCATTTTCAATTGGGTTGTTTGTTTTTTTGTTGTTGAGTTGCATGAGTTCCTTGTATATTCTGGATACTAGCCCCTTATTGGAGGCACTGTTTGCAAAAATCTTCTACCATTCAGTTGGTTGCCTCTTTATTTTGTCGATGGTTTCTTTTGCTGTGCAGAAGCTTTTAAGTTTCATATAGTCCCATTTGTTTATTTTAGCTTTTACTTCCATTGCCATTGAAGTCAAATTCATAAAATGCTCTTTGAACCCAAGGTCCATAAGTTTAGTACCTATGTTTTCTTCTATGCAGTTTATTGTGTCAGGTCTTATGCTTAAGTCTTTGATCCATTTTGAATTAATTTTGGTACATGGTGACAAATAGCAGTCCAGTTTCATTCTTTTGCACGTGGTTATCCAATTCTCCCAGCACCATTTATTGAAGAGGCTGTCTTTCCTCAATTGTATGTTTTCAGCTTCTTTGTCAAAAATTATCTGTCCATATTTATGTGGTTTTATTTCTGGGTTCTCAATTCTATTCCATTGGTCTATGTGTCTGTTTTTCTGCCAATACCATGCTGTTTTGATTATTGTAGCCCTGTAGTACAAGCCAAAGTCAGGAAGTGTGATACCTCCATTATTGTTCTTTTTTCTTAAGATTGCTTTGGCTATTCAGGGTCTTTTGTGGTTCCAAACAAATCTGATGATTTTTTGTTCTATTTCTTTAAAAAATGCCATTGGGATTTTGATGGGGATTGCATTGAATCTGTATATTGCTTTGGGTAATATGGCCATTTTAACTATGTTGATTCTTCCAATCCATGAGCACGGAATGTCTTTCCATTTCTTTGTGTCTTCTTCAATTTCTTTCAAAAATGTCTTATGGTTTTCAGCATATCGGTCTTTCACATCCTTGGTTAAGTTTATTCCTAGGTATTTTATTATTTTGCTGCAATTGCAATATGAATTGTTTTTTGTATTTCTTTTTCTGAGATTTCATTGTTAGTATATAGGAAAGCAATGGACTTTTGTATGTTGTTTTATAGCCGGCAACTTTACTGTATTCGTTGATTGTTTCTAATAGCTTTTTGGTGGAGTCTTTAGGGTTTTCTATATATATAGCATCATGTCCTCTGCAAAGAGTGATAATTTAAGTTCTTCATTCCCAATTTGGATACTTTTTATTTCTTTCTCTTGCCTGATTGCTCTGGCAAGGACTTCCAACACTATGTTGAAAAGCAGAGGTGATAGGGGACCATGCTGTCACGCTCTTGAATGTAGAGTAAAGGGCTTTAGTTTTTCACCATTAATTATGAGATTAGCAGAGGGCTTGTCATATATGGCCTTTATTATGTTAAGGTATTTTCCTTCTATACCTATTTTATTAAGTGTTTTAATCATAAATGGATGTTGTATCTTGTCAAATGCTTTTTCTGCATCAATTCATATAATCATATGATTTTTGTCCTTTATTTTGTTTATGTGATGTATCACATTGATGGATTTGCAGATGTTGAATCATCCTTGTGTCCTGGGGATGAACCCCACTTGGTCGTGATGAATAATCTTTTTAATGCATTGTTGTATTCGACTTGCTAGAATTTTTGCATCTGTATTCATCAGAGATATTGGTCTGTAGTTTTCTTTTTTTGTGTTTTCCTTACCAGGTTTTGGTAGCAGGGTAATGTTGGCCTCGTAGAATGAGTTAGGGAGTACTGTCTCTTCTTCAATTTTTTGGAAGAGTTTGAGCAGGAGTGGTATTAGATCCTCTTTGAAGTTTTGGTAGAATTCACTAGTGAAGCCATCTGGTCCCGGACTTTTGCTTTTGGGAAGGTTTTGGATGACTGATTCTATTTCGTTACTGGTGATGGGTCTGTTTAGATTTTCCAGTTCTTCATGGTTCAGCCTTGGAAGGCTATATGTTTCTAAAAACTTGTTCATTTCTTCTAGGTTATTGAATTTGGTGGCATATAGTCCTTCATAGTATTCTTGGATGATCCTTTGTATTTCTGTGGTGTCCGTGATAACTTCCTCTTTTTCGTTGCTGATTTTGTTAATTAGTGTCTTCTCTCTTTTTATCTTAGTGAGTCTAGCCAAGAGTTTGTCAATTTTGTTAATCTTTTCAAAGAACCAGCTCTTTGTCACATTAATTTTTTTCTATTGTCTTTTTGTTCTCTATTTCATTTAGTTCTGCTCTGATTTTTGTTATTTCCTTTCTTCTGCTGACCTTAGGTTTCACTTGTACTTCTTTTTCTAGTTCTTTAAGGTGTAACATGAGGTTATTTATTTGGGATTTTTCTTGTTTCTTGAGATAGGCCTGTAATGATATAAATTTCCGTCTTAAAACTGCTTTCGCTGAATCCCAAAAATTGTGGTAGGATGTATTTTCATTGTTGTTTGTTTCTATGTATCTTTTGAGCTCTCCTCTAATTTCTTCTTTGCCCGTCGTTCTTTAAAAGTATGTTGTTTAATCTCCATGTATTTGTGTTTTTTTTCCTGCTCTCTTTTTGCAGTTGATATCCAATTGGAAAGCCTTGTGATCAGAGAATATGCTCAGTATCATTTCAGTCTTCTTAAATTTGCTGAGGCTGATTTTATGTCCCAATATATGGTCTATCCTTCAGAATGTTCCATGTACACTAGAAAAGAATGTATAGTCTGATGTTTTAGGATCAAGTGCTCTATATATGTCAGTTGTGTCCATTTCATCTAATGTGTCATTTAGGGCTGCTATTTCATTATTTATTTTCACAAACAATAATTTTACGGTTTCATTGGGTGCACACGTCCATCCAGACTCGCTAGAGTTGGGTGTTTCTTCTATAGGAGCTTGCTTCACCCACGTGCACAGAATCCAAGGCATCACTCTGGCGAGATTCAGAGCTGTGTTTGTGATCAACAACATCAAAGAATGTGGTTCATTTTTCAGCAAGCTGGGTATCAGTTCCCAGTTCTTCCCACGTCTTAAGCAGCACTGTATCACCTGGGTGTCCTCTGGTGGGTGTTGCAAACTTTGGGAGGCCCATTGTCATTTTAGAAGGATCATGGAAGGCCAAACCTTGGTATAATTTCCTTGAGCAAGTATCTGGCCAGGACAGCAGCCTTTTCAGTCCAGATGGAATGTGCTTCTACCCACCCTGTGAAAATAACTACAAAAACTAGAAGAAATGTAAAATATCCCTGAGTTCAAGACATTTGAGTAAAAGCAACCTGCCAATTTTCATAAAGGCATGACCCAACATACTGAATGTCCTTTCCAGGAAGACTATGTTCAGTTTTGGGGTAGTTTTTAGCACACAACTGACATCCTTGAGTAATCTGCTGACAGTCTGAAACAAATGTGGTCCCTTTAAAGGAGGCTGAATGAAATCCATTAATGCATCTTTGCCATAGTGAGTTCTTTCATGCAGATGTCTTAAAATGGGAGACACTAAGGAAGTAATGTCATGTTACAGACATTAATTTTCCACATTGAGTTGGGGCCAGTATTTGTAAATCCCCATTCTCAAGTGTGCTCCTCATCTGTTTCTGAATATTGAGGCTTAAAGTCTGATGAACTTACATGAGGTATTAGTCCCCCTAATACTGGGGTGTCTGAAGCAGCTTGTTTTGCTCTTTTATCAGCTGTGCTTTTTCCTGGGCAACCTGAGTGATACCCTTCTGATGTCCTGGACAATACATGACGGCAATTGGTCAGGCAGGTTTTTAGATTCCAGTAGGGCTAACATTTCAGTTGGGTACTTAGCCTCTTTGTTTCCTTAGTCCTCTTTCTTTCCACATAGCACTTTGGCCAAGGGCAATCATAAAGCATAATTAGAGCCAGTGTATATTTGCCCACTTGCCCTGGGACAATTCCAGGGTCCCGATGAGAGCAATTAATTTGGCTTTTTGTGCAGAGGTGCCAACAGTGAGGGAATGAGATCCTATTACCTTGTCCAGCGTCACCACAGCATACCTGAATTTTCGCTGTCCACTGTCTATGAAACCACTCCCATCAGTTTTAAGTTCTCATTCTGGGTCTGCCAGTGCCAGTTCAGACAGGTCTGGTCAGCTGGAAAAGGCTGTGTCAAGAATTTTCAGACAGTTATGTGTTAGGTTAGGGTCTGAGTCGGAGGCCGACAGCAGGGTGGCTGGATTCAATGTTATGGTTGCTTGCAGGACCACATTAGGATTGTCTAGTAAAATATCCTGGTATTGGCTCATTCGCCCAGTTGTTATCCATTACCCTCCCTTTCATCCTAACAACGCCAGGAGTTGGTGTGGTACAAACACCATCGCTGACTGTCCTAGAGTTATTTTTATGTTTCTTGTAGGATGTCACAGGTAGCTGCAACTGCCTGCAGACAAAGTGGCCACCCTTGCGTTGTTTGATCACCCTTTTGGAGAAGTAGGTTATTGGTTGTGGTGAGTCTCCCAGCACCTGGACAAGGACTACTGACCCTATCCCCTGCTTTTCATGCACGTATAACTTGAGTGTCTTCCAGGGATTGGGTGAACCTAGAGCCAGTGCTGATACAATTTCTCTTTGGTTGTTTCAAAAGCCAGCTGCATTCAATCTTCCAGTCTTGGGGTTCAGCATCCAGTCCCTTTAAGGATTCGTAAAAGGGTTTAGCTATGAGGCCAAAGTTTGGGATCCATCTGTGACAAAATCCTGCCATTCCTAAGAATCCCTGCAGCTGGGTCCTATTTTTAGAGACTTGCATAGCTGTTACTGCTTGTTTTATGCCGGACATTAGGTGTGCAGCTTCTTAATTTGCAAAATGAGGGTACTGTTTTTGATGTCGGCTTATAACCCCCTCCTTTAGCTTTATTTTTACTATTTGTGCATTAATAGTTTTTCCAGTTGTTCTGTCTGCCCAAACAGCTATACTCACAGCTTTGTGGATCTCCAGAGACCAAGTTTCTCTTTCTGTCTTTTCTGAGCAGACAAGTAGCATCTGAAGCTGCAGGGTGACTTCTGGCAGAAACTGTAGGTGGGAGCTGTTGTTTTTGGGGAGAGAATGTTATTTGGGCATTGAGCTTACACATAATTGAGCTTACACATAATTGAGCTTACCTACAAGGGGAATCAGGCATTCTGGTACATAGAGAAATCTATGAAACATTTTTTTTTTTAAATTAATTTTCTTGTTTCTTTTTTTCTTTTATTATATTTTTTAAAGTTTATTGGGGTGACAATTGTTAGTAAAATTACATAGATTTCAGGTGTACAATTCTGTAATACATCATTTATAAATCCCATTGTGTGTTCACCACCCAGAGTCAGTTCTCCTTCCATCACCATATATTTGATCCCCCTTACTCTCATCTCCCACCACCCTTCCCCTCTTACCCTATAAGACATTTTCAAATCTCCCATTTTACATTCTAAAGGCAGGAAAAAAGCTTTTTGCTATCGTTGACCAGTTAGTTATTCCTGCTACCAAAATGGTTGCTGAATTGTTAGCCAGCTTAGAATTTAACATCAAATAAGTGTTTTCAGGTCTACTAAAGTTAATTATTTTTTTGGAATTATATTTTCATTAAAGTACAAAACACAGTTATTGACAGATCTTAATTTGTCCTTAGCTTTCCTATAACAAGAAACCAAAGATTGAATCCAGACCCATCCAATAATTAATATTTCAGTATTTTGTTATTTTGTATATCTAGACATTTAATAATTTTTATCATTTAACCCATCTTTGTAAAAACTCCAAGATTTCAAATTACCAAAAGAATTTGGGAAACCATGTTTAAGCATATATATCACACACACACACACACACACACACACACACACACACACAAACGAAGGTCTGACAATTAAGTTTGCTAACTTTTTGCAATGATGTTGCTAACCTTTTTGATATCAGAAGGATTATTCTTATGAATTTGTACCAACTGAACAAACAGTTAACCAAGTTTAGTCTTTGGAAGTGCTGAAAAGACTTCATGAAAAAATTAGACAACCTGAATTTTTCACCAACAATTCATGGCTCTTGTATCATGACAATGCACCAGTTTACAAGGTACTGTCAGTGAGGGACTTTTTAGCCAGTAAACAAATAACTGTATTGGAGCACCCTCCCTACTTATGTGATCTGGTCTTCAGGAACTCATCTTTTTACCTGGAAATAAAGGAAATATTGAAAGGGAGACATTTTGATGACATTCAGGACATCAAAGGTAATAGGACAACAGCTCTGATTCCAGAAAAAGATTCCAAAATTGATTTGAAGGGTGGACTACGTGCTGGCATTGGTGCATAGCTTCCTAAGGGGAGTACTTGAAAGGTGAACATAGTGATATTCATCAATTATGTATGTAACACTTTTTCTAGGATGAGTTCTCAAACTTAATCGCCATATCTTGTGTGTGTGTGTGTGTATAACATTATTACTGAAAACCTTTGTAACAACCTATCGTGCGGGGCGGCCTGTGGGGTCTCTGATCCTGCTCCCCACATAAGAACTCAGGATATGGTGAGGCCAAAAAGGAACACCCACGGAGTCATAGGTAGGGGAGTCATACCACTATGGTCTCACTGGAGGCTGGGTTCACCGGACGTGCGACCTGCTGTCCGTTTTTCTGCCAACTGACCCACGACTCTCTTCCATTCTCCTCGACTCTTCTCATCTGCTCTCCTCCACTCCCCTCGGCTCTCCTTGGCTCTCCTCCGTAGCCGCAGCAGTTATACTAGCGGCCAATTGGCTAACCGGCCACAGCCGATGGCCAATCAGCCACAGCCAACGGCTATCTACTACCCGAGCCAGCACCTTTCCACGTGAGGCCGAGAGCCTGTAAACTACTTTCTGGGGCTCTGTCCCCACACTCCACCCCTACAGGGTCTCGCACATCCACGAGCCTTCCATGTCCCTGTGCCATATTAACCTACTGACACCAGCGGACGAAAAGCAACAGTAGTCTTAGGAACCAACAATGGCAAATCCTTCCATCTGGGAGGATACATGCTAGCTTTTTGTCCTGGGAAAGGAGGGTCGCTGCCACTGGCACCTTTCCGGTTTGTGGTACCAAACCTTTATGGCAGTGCTTGGGGTCCCTTGCATAGTTTCAACATCTAACAGAACAGGGGACCCCATAATAGGCCATAGTGAGAGCACATAGTTTCCTCACAAAATCATCCGGGGAGCGGGACCTCTGTATACTATAGTCACTTGCGATGGCTACTCAGCCACTACCCCTGGCGTCACTTGCAAATCATGAGTCAAACCGGCCCCCCATGGGGCTATCAGGCCCAACCACTGACAGTGGGGGCTTTTGACCTGCCAGGGCCAAGTCCATTGCTGCCGTTACCCTTCTTTCAAGCATGTGGGTGCTGGCAGCAAAATGTTCCCATTTCTGCCATAACCTGGCTTTAACAGAGTCTCACTGGTGGTAACTTGTAACTGAATGGGAGCAGCTGTTCGATGTAGCAGAGCTTCTATTGGTGAGGGCCTTTCCTTCCGTGGTCTCTCATTCAGGACTCTCAGGACGTCCCATAGACGCAAGGCCCAGTCATGCATCGTGGGAGGGTGTTTTGACACCCGGAGACTTTGCTTCAAAAGGCCATTATAGCGTTCAATCGTGCCAGCTGCTTGTGGATTGTACGGGGTGTGAAACAACCATGCACGTCCATCCTGGCAGCCCAGCGCTGCACTTCTTGCCCTGTAAAATGGGTACCCCTGTCACTTTCAATGACTTGGGGGCGCCCATAAAGGGCGCACAGCCGTGTAAGGGCGTCCACTGTATGCCGCTGATCCGCAGCCAGACAGGGCCAAGCAAACATCAACCCCGTAGGAGTGTCCACTGCTATAAATGCATATATCGCATTGTGGGCCTTAGGCAGGGGTCCAATGTAATCCACTTGCCAGCGAGTGAGGGGCACCCTCACTCGCCTAATCTGCTGTGTCTCCCAGGGGAACCTCTGCCTTTGGAGGCTGTCCTGGGCACAAACGGCACAGTCATAGCAGGCATCTGCTATCTCCTGCCATTTCAAAGGCAGGCCCCAGCATCTGCTCACCTGCCACATGGTTCGGCTTCCAGCGTGCTGTAATTTCCTATGTAGCCAGTGGGCCACATCAGTGGCAGGAGCCCGTTCTAACATCGTACCCGTGCTAGGGCATCTGCTTCATCATTACCTGGGACACTAAGGGGTAGTGACCTGTGACATGCATTAAGGTCACCTCCTTTCTCTGCCTTAGCTCCCAGAGGTCCTGCCACATGGCTAGACCCCACAGTGGACGGTGTCCCACCAACCAGTTTTGGTGTTTCCATGTAGGGAGCCACAATGTTAGGCCTCGGAACACCGCCCAGCTGTCAGTGCAAATAACTAGGGGCCCACGCTCATGGTTGACTACCATCCACACAGCCCATAATTCAGCCCACTGGCTACTCTGGCCCGTCCCAGTATCAAACCAAATCGTGTCTGTTTTGGGCTGCACACCAATAGCCGTCCAAACAGCTGCAGCCCCTCAGCTAGAACCATCGTAAACCAGGCATCCTCAGATACTGGGGATTGTCCTTCTTTGTAGGGCGAGGGCTCCAAGTCCTCCTCTCTAGGCAGAGCACTTGGCTCAGCCTGGGCTACAAGCTCCACAGGCCCCAGGACCTGCTGTAGCTCTGTGCTCAAAGGGCTTGAACTAAGGGTGCTACGTTGCTCCAAGTAGGCACCCCACTTGGCGAGGGTGGTGGTCTGTGCCATCCCCGTTTTGGGTCCCTGGGTCCATGTACGGACCCACCCCTAGACAGGATAGGTTGTTTGAACCAACACGCGTGCCGTTCCTGTGATGGCTTCTGTGGCCACTAGGGCTGCATACACAGCAGCCAGCTGTTTCTCTATTAGAGAGTAGCAGACCTCCGCTCCTTTCCATAATTGGGACCAAAATCCCACTGGCAACCGGAGACGCTCCTGCCATTGCCAGAGGCCCCATCCATACCCCTCTTGGGTTATGTGAACATCAAGTTCAAATGGGCGGCCGGGGTCCACTACTTACAGAGCCTGTGCCTGCTGCACTGCCCATTTCGTGGCAACGAAGCCTTGCTCTATAGCCTTTGTCCAATCCCATGAAGCCCCTTTTTTTTATCAATTTGTACAAGGGCCTTGCCATTTGTGCTAAATGGGGTACAAACGCCCGCCAATATCCTAGCAGACCCAAATACATCTGCAGTTAAGAGAACTTGGTCAGCCGGGGAAAGGCTTGTATCTTATCAATGATTGCCTCAAAGGTATACCTTTGTCTTACCCGACCACACAACACCCAAAAACTTGACGGATAAGCCAGAGCCTTGGACCTTTTCCTCATTCACCGCCCAGCCGCGTGACTTCAGGTGGCAGAGAAGAGAGGGAGCTGCTTGCTCTAAATCAGAAAGAGAATCTGAGGTTAACAGAATGTCATCAACATAATGAAACAAGGCCACAGAGGATGGGTGATCCCACTGTGCCAAATCCTGGGCCATGAGCCCATGGCAGATAGTGGGGCTGTGCAAGTATCCTTGTGGAAGGACTTGAAAAGTCCACTGCCGCCCATCCCACGTAAACGTAAACTGCTCTTGACACTCGGGTGCAATGTCAATGGAGAAAAAAGCATTGGCCTAGTCTACTACATAGTGATATGTCCCCAGGCGGACAGTCAGACGATCCATTAAATCATGAATTGAAGACACTGCAGCGTGCAAGGGTGGCGTCACCTTATTTAACTCTCTATAGGTCACAGTCATTCGCCAGGTCCCATCTGGCTTCTTGACAGGCCATACTGGGGAGTTAAAGGGACTGTGCGTTGGCCTCACTATATGTGCCTTTTCCAATTCCAATACTGTACGACCAATCTCCTCCTGCCCTCCTGGCAGGCGGTACTGTCGCACTGTAACCACGCGCCAGGGCTGTGGCAACACTTGAGGAGGGTGGTGAGCATGCCCGCGTGTCACCGCTTTCACCACCCGGATCCGGAGACGGAACTCTCCTACCAACGCCTGTAAGCTGAGGCCAAATAGCACGTCCACCCCTAGAACATACTCCGGAACGGCGGAGACATAAACCTTGTAGGTACGAGGAGGAAACCTTCCTATACCCAATGGTAAGGAAACGGCTTTCACAGTCACAGTCTTTCCCCCATAGCCATCAATGCAGATTGCTGGTCCAGGGAACAGTTCTGTGTTCCCATAAACGAGACTGCAGTTGGCGCTAGTGTCAACTAGAGCCAAAACCCTCTGTACATTCGAAGGGGACCAATGTATGGACAGTTCCACGTGGGGCCTCCAGTCCCTGCTCGTCCCCTCTGACCGGGTACCTAGGCCCACCCCTAATCAAGCTGAAAGGAGTCGGCCTCAAGCGGCTGCATGAAGTCCTGGAGGGACACGGGTCGCGCTTTCCCAGACTCCTCCTTTATGCTTCTCCGGAATTGTTGTTCCGGATGCAACTGTTTCCAAAGTTCAAGCAGGAGTGCATTGAGGGTTGCTGGTCTATTTTCTTCCTATCGACCCCTGCTGCCAAGAGATCATGCCACATCTGTGCGCGTGTTACTCTGAGGCCCGCGACCTCGCCCCTTTACCTTTTTTTTTTTTTTTTAACTTTTCTTCCTTTTATTCAATAACATCTACAGCTGCTAACATAATAGCTGTTAACAGAATACAATTACCCCTTTACTCCTTCTGTAACATATTTAACCTTAACTAATTAATATTTATTATAAACAAAAATTAATGTGAGATAAAATAGAAAAGTTAAACTTAAATGTAATAACCACTCTGAATATTTCAAATTACACCCTTCCAAAAATTTCATATGCAAATACATTTTATATTAATTGGTATATTCACAAATACAAACATTCTTTACATGTTTTCAAATTGCTTTGATAATTTAAAACTTAAACTTTTTTTTTTTTTTTTTTTAATTAGTTTCAGGTGCACAAGACAGAGCAAAACTTAGACGTTTATCATTTACATCCCTCACACTGTGTGAACCCCCCTCCCCCATCCACCATCCCCCCGTACGTTCCCAAAACCTCTCACCTTCCCCGTATCCCCACCCCTCCGCCCCTCTAGCAACCCCCTGTTTTTCCTCCATGTTTCCAAAACTGTCTCTGATAAGTTCATTCACTTATTCTTTTCTTTAGATTCCGCATATAAGTGAGATCATATGGTATTTGTCTTTCTCTTTCTGACTTATTTCACTTAACATAATGTTCTCTAGGTCCATCCATGTGGTTGCAAATGGTAAGATTTCTTTCTTCTTTATGGCTGCATAATACTCCATTGTATAAATGTACCACAGTTTCTTAATCCAGTCATCTACTGATGGGCATTTCGGTTGTTTCCAGGTCTTGGCTATTGTGTATAGTGCTGCAATAAACATAGGAGTGCATAAAGATTTTTGAATTGGAGTTTTGGATTTCTCCGGATAGATACCTAGGAGTGGGATTGCTGGATCATAAGGTAGTTCCATTTTCAGATTTTTGAGATACCTCCAAACTGTTTTCCATAGTGGCTGCACCAATCTGCATTCCCACCAACAGTGCACCAGCGTTCCCTTTTCTCCGCATCCACGCCAGCACTTGTTGTTTGTTGATTTATTGATGATAGCCATCCTGACTGGGGTGAGGTGGTATCTCATTGTGGTTTTTATTTGCATTTCTCTAATGGTTAGTGAGGTTGAACATTTCTTCATATGTCTGTTTGCCATCTGTGTGTCCTTTTTAGAAAAATGTCTCTTCATGTCCTCTGCCCATTTTTTAATTGGGTTGTTTGTTTTTTTGGAGTTGAGTTGAGTGAGTTTTTTATAAATTTGTGATATTAACCCCTTATCAGATATATCATTGGCAAATATCTTTTCCCAATCAGTAGGATCCCTTTTTGTTTTATTGATGGTTTCCTTTGCTGTGAAAAAGCTTTTTAGTTTGATGTAATCCCACATGTTTATTTTTTCTCTTACTTCCCTCAGAGGATATATCAGTAAAAATCTTACTCCGGGTAATGTCTGTGAAGTTTCTTCCTATATTTTCTTCTAGGAATTTTATGGTTTCAGATCTTACATTTAAATCTTTAAGCCATTTTGAATTTATTTTTGTATGTGGTGTAAGGAGGTGATCCAGCTTCATCTTTTTGCATGTGTCTGTCCAAGTTTCCCAGCACCATTTATTGAATAGACTGTCTTTACCCCACCGTACATTCTTGCTTCCATTGTCATAGATTAAATGGCCATATAGGCATGGATTTATTTCTGGACTCTCTATTCTGTTCCATTGATCTATGGGTCTGTTTTTATGCCAGTACCATGCTGTTTTGATTACTGTAGCCTTGTAGTATAATTTGAAGTCAGGTATTGTTATACCTCCCACTTTGTTCTTATTTCTCAAGATTGTTGAAGATATCCGGGGTCTTTTGTTATCCCATATAAATTTTAGGATTATATGTTCTATTTCTGTGAAAAATGTCGTTGGTAGTTTGATAGGAATTGCGTTGAATATATATATTGCCTTAGGCAGTATGGACATTTTAACTATATTAATTCTTCCTATCCATGAACATGGTATGTGTTTCCATCTATTTGTATCTTCTTTCATTTCTTTCTTCAGTGTCTTATAATTTTCTGAGTACAGATCTTTTACTTCTTTGGTTAAATTTATTCCCAGGTATTTTATAGTCTTTGGAGCAATTGTAAATGGAATTGCTTTTTAATTTCTCCTTCTGATGTTTTATTATTGGTATATACAAATGCAACTGATTTCTGAATATTAATTTTGTATCCTGCTACTTTACTAAATTCATCTATCAGCTCTAATAGTTTCTTGGTGGAGTCTTTAGGGTTCTCTAAATATAGTATCATATCATCTGCATATAATGACAGTTTTACTTCCTCCTTACCGATTTGGATGCCTTTTATTTCTTTTTCTTGTCTGATTGCTGTGGCTAGAACTTCCAGCACTATGTTGAATAGAAGTGGAGAAAGTGGGCAGCCTTGCCTTGTTCCTGATTTTAAGGGGAATGGTTTTAGTTTTTCCCCATTGAGTATGATGTTAGCTGTGGGTCTATCATATATGGCCTTTATTATGTTGAGATATGATCCCTCTATTCCCACTTTCTTAAGGGTTTTTATCATGAATGGCTGCTGAATTTTATCAAATGCTTTTTCGTCAATTGATATGATCATATGATTTTTATTTTTCATTTTGTTAATGTGGTGTATCACATTAATTGATTTATGGATGTTGAACCACCCTTGCATACCAGGGATGAATCCCACTTGATCATGGTGTATAATCTTTTTAATATATTGCTGAATTCTGTTTGCTAGTATTTTGTTGAGGATTTTTGCATCTATGTTCATTAGCGATATCGGCCTGTAGTTTTCTTTTTTGTGGTGTCTTTGTCTGATTTTGGGATCAGGGTGATAGTGGCTTCGTAAAAGTGTTTGGGAGTCTTCCCTCCTCTGGATTTTTGGAAGAGTTTGAGGAGAATAGGTGACAATTCTTTTTGAACGTTCTGTAAAATTCACCTGTAAAGCCATCTGGTCCAGGGCTTTTGTTTGTTGGGAGATTGTTGATTACTGATTCAATTTCCTTGGTGGTAATCAGTCTATTCAGGTTTTCTGTCTCCTCTTGAGTTAGCCTTGGAGGTTGTATGCATCTAGGAAATTGTCCATTTCTTCCAGGTTGTCAAATTTGTTGGCATACAGTTGCTCATAGTAATTTCTTAGGATTTTTTGTATCTCTGCGGTGTCTGTTGTCACTTCTCCTCTTTCATTACTGATTTTATTAATTTGGGTCCTCTCTCTCTTTTTTTTAATGAGTCTGGCTAAAGGTTTGTCAATTTTGTTTATCTTCTCTAAGAACCAACTCTTGGATTCATTGATCTTTTGTATTGTTTTTCTGGTTTCTATTTCATTTATTTCCGCTCTGATCTTTATTATCTCCTTCCTTGTACTCCCTTTGGGCTTATTTTGTTGTTCTTTTTCCAGATCCCTTAAGTGTGAAGATAAACTGTTGATTAGTGATGTTTCTTGTTTCTTTAGGTAGGCCTGCAGTGCTATGAACTTCCCTCTTAGGACTGCTTTGCATCCCATAGATTTTGGGTCGTTGTATTTTCATTTTCGTTTGTCTCGAGATATCTTTTGATTTCTTCCTTGATCTCCTGTTTGACCCATTCATTATTTAGTAACATATTATTCAGCCTCCATGAATTTGTGTGTCTTCCAGTCTTTTTCCTGTAGTTCATTTCTAATTTCATAGCACTGTGGTCAGAGAAGACAATTGGTATGATTTCAATTTTCTTAAATTTATCCAGACTTGCTTTGTGGCCTAACATATGGTCTATCTTGGAGAATGTTCCATGTGCGCTTGAGAAGAACGTGTATTCTGCAGCATTGGGGTGGAATGCTCTGAAAATATCGGTTAAATCCAAGTGGTCCAATGTGTCATTTAAGGCTGTTGTTTCCGTATTGATTTTCTGTCTGGAAGACCTGTCCCTTGTTGTCAGAGGTGTGTTGAAGTCCCCTACTATGATAGTGTTACTGTTGATCTCCATCTTTATGTCAGTCAATATCTGTTTTATATATTTAGGTGCTCCTATGTTGGGTGCATAGATGTTTACTAGGGTTATATCCTCTTGTCGAATTGATCCCTTTATTATTATATAGTGTCCATCTTTGTCTTTTAATATTTTCTTCATTTTAAAGTCTATTTTGTCAGAGATAAGTATTGCAACTCCAGCTTTTTCTCATTTCCATTTGCATGGAATATCTTACTCCAACCCTTCACTTTTAGCCTGTGTGTGTCTTTTGATCTGAGGTGAGTCTCTTGTATACAGCATATACAAGGGTCTTGCTTTCTTATCCATTCAGCCACCCTATGTCTCTTGATTGGAGCATTTAAACCATTTACATTTAAAGTGATTATTGATAAGTACATAGTTATTGCCATTTTTAAATTTGTGGTTAGATTGTTTTCATCTTTCTTCTATTTACAGAAGTCCTTTTAGTATTTCTTGCAATGCTGGCCTGGTGGTAATGAATTCCTTTAGCTTATTCTTTTCTGGGAAGCTCTTTATCTCCCCGTCAATTTTAAATGATAGCCTTGCTGGATAAAGCAACCTAGGTTGTAGGCCTTTGTTTTCCATCACTTTGAGTATCTCCTGCCACTCCCTCCTGGCCTTCAATGTTTCTGCAGAAAAGTCATTTGATAGTCTTATGGGAGTTCCCTTGTATGTAACCCTCTGTCTTTCTCTTGCTGCTTTTAGGATTCTCTCTGTCTTTAATCTTTGCCATTTTAACTATAATGTGTCTTGGAGTGGACCTGTTTGGTTTTATCCTGGTTGGAACTCTCTGCACTTCCTGGACTTGTATGTTGGTTTCCTTCATCAGGCTAGGGAAATTTTCAGACATTATTACTTCAAATATGTTCTCAATCCCTTGTTTCTTCTCTTCACCTTCTGGTATTTCTATGATGCGCATGTTGTTGCGCTTGATGTTATCCCATAGGTCTCTTAAACCATCTTCATTGTTTTTTATTCTTTTTTCTTTCTGTTGTTCTGTTTGGGTGATCTCTGCTAACTTGTCTTCTAAGTCGCTGATTCGATCCTCTGCTTCATCTAACCTGCTGTTAATTCCTTCAAGTGAGTTCTTTATTTCGGTAACTGTGTTCTTTAGTTCTAACTGGTTGTTCGTTATGATTTCTACATCCTTCTTGATGTCCTCTCTAAGTTCCTTAAACATTCTTATCATCAGTATTCTGAACTCTGTCTCTGACAGTTTGGTTACCTCTGCTTCATTTAGTTCCATTTCTGAAGGTTTCTTCTGTTCTTTTATTTGGGATATGTTTCTTTGTTTCCTCATTCTGGCTGACTCTCTGTGTTTGCTTGATGTATTAGGTAGATGCCCTGGAGTTCTTAGTTCTTGCTGGATTAGTATATAATAAATGTCCTTTATATTTGACTTGCACTACTTTGTTCTTCTCCCCTGCATGTGCTCTAAAAGTGACTCTTGTGTTGTGTATATTGTCCTGTTAAAGAAGATCCTTAATTGCTTTTCGCTTGTGAGTAGGTGGAGTTAACTCCTAGGCTGACTAGTTGTGAGACTTGGCTTTGCCCACGCAGGGTATTCTGCTGCGTGTGGGTTGACCGCTTAGATGTGGTTTGCCCTTTGGCCTCTATGTGCCTGTAAAGAATCCCCTCTGGGTGTGTCACTTGTGGCTTAAGCCCACCAAGTAATCTCCAGGTTGTTCTCTGCTGTAGCACAGAGTCCCCACTCGACACAGGCAAAGATGTCAAAATATAAAGACAAATCAAAACAGAACAAAACCACTGGCAAAAGTAATCTCCAGGTTGTTCTCTGCTGTAGCACAGAGTCCCAAACAGTTGTGGCTTAAGCCCACCAAGTGGTTGTTCTCTGCTGACAGTCAGCCAGGCTGCAGCTTTAGATGCGTGGGGCTGAGGGGTCTGGACAGTAGGTTTTACAAAGCCAGTGCAGTTTCTGCCCTTGCACACCGAGAATAGCACCACCAGCCCTGTGTCCACCTCTCCTGAGTCTTAGGGCACCTCTTCCCTGTGTGTGTGTGTGGCGGGCAGGGGATTCCTCAGCTGCTAAAAGCTGAGTGCTGCATCTGCCACTTACTGCTGATGCCTGGGAGTGCCTCCGCGGATGTAATTGCCCCGCCCTAGGCAGGCCAGAAAGGGTGGGGGCTGGGGATGGAAAGAGGGGTCTTCTCTTTCCCAGCCCAGCTGTGTCACACCCCACCCGCAGGCCACAAACGGTGGTGTCTGGGGATGGATGAGTCTCCTGTCTCCTAGGCCAGGGCAAACCACACTCTTCTCAGCCTCTTCCCTGGGCCAGAGCCTGCGGCCAGTCTTCCCATAGCCCAAACCCCAAGGCTCCTCTGTAATCTGACACTGCTCTTCAGATCAGGAGCCAGTTCAAGTCTCTGGAAGGGTGGGGGTAGGATTGGAAGAGTGGGGGGAGGGGCCCAGGTATGGAGTTAATTGCCTCAAATGCTAGATATCCTGCCTCTGCGGGGGGAGTAGGTCTGCTGTGGGGCGCAAAGTAGAGTCCGCCACCTGGCTTTTGTGTTCTCTCTTTTGTCCTGGGAACCCCTCCGTCTCTGCAGCTGGGGATGTGGTTGCCCCGCTCTAGGCTGGCTAGAAAGGGTGGGGGCTGGGGATGGAAGGAGGGGTCTTCTCTTTCCCAGCCCCGCTGTCTTAACACTCTTCCCGCAGGCCAGAAAAGGTGGTGGCTGGGGGCGGAAGATTCCCAGCTCCTAGCCTCCTCCCTGGGCCAGAGCAGCCCGCCTGTCTTCCCGGAGTCTGGGCTCCAAGGCGCCTCTGTAATCTGCCGCTGCTCCTTAGTGCAGGGGCTAGATCAAGTCTCTAGAAAGGCGGGGGTAGGGTCGCAAGAGCGGGGGGAGGGGCCCAGGTATGGAGTTTGTCCTTTGTCCGGCCTAAAACTTAATGGAGATAGCTGGAGTTATTGCTTCAAATGCTGGATTTGCTGCCTCTGCAGCGGAGAGGTCCGCTGTGGGACGCAGGGCAAAACGCCCACCTCCTGGCTTCTGGGCTCTCCTCCGTCCTGGGATATCCTGCGTATCTGTAGCCGTGGGTGTGGGCTGGAATTTCACAGGCACAGGTGCGGAGCAGATTTCCACAACCCAAGGGTGGGGGCCGAATTTCTACCTCCACAGGTGTGGACCTCGATTCCAACCCGCGTCCCCACCGCCGCTGCAGGTGCGGCGTGTCTCCGCTCTGCTCCCTTCCTTCTTCCCCTGCTCGCCCAATTTTTCCCCACCTGCAAGAAATCCCTGCGCGAGTCTCTTCGCCATTCTGCGTGATGAGCAGAGAGTCCTTTGATGGGTTATAAGCTTCCCGTTTCTGGTAAGATCGGACGGAGAACTCAAAAAGTGCGCCCCGCTGCCGCCATTCCTATGACGTCACTCTTGCCCCTTTACCTTTGGTTTGGGCTTCCAGGTCTCAACTGTGCGGACCTCCTGTCTTAACTTCCTTGGCCTCCGGCTTTCAACATCCCCTAGGGTGGCCATGGCAGTTGTAACTTCATGGATCTGTTGCCCTACATACGGTGTAAGAGTAGCAACCAAGGATCCAAAAGCACTCGCAGGTGCAGTATCCAAAACCAGATCTCTCATGCTGGCAGTAAAAAGCTCGTCATCTGGGCCCTGCATGTTGAGGTTAAAAGTAGCATGTCTCATACCCATTTCACGGATTATTTGCGTAAGTTCTGTATATGACTGCCATTGACTCACAGTGTCTGGCAGCTTGCCAGCCTGTCCCCATACTGTGCGGTACGCAGCAGTGAGCCACTGCATTAGAGAATGGTTGTCCTGGTTGTTGGCCAACCTATGGCAGTTTTGTAATCTTTGTCACAGGGACAGATGCACTGTCAACAAAGGCTAGCTTTTCCATCTCGCCTGGGGAGCAGAGAATGTTGTCTGTTCCCTCATCCCATAAACGTAATAGCCAAGCCGAGACTGGCTCTCCAGGGCGCTGTCTGTACCGCCTCCCCAGCTTGGGAGTGTATGGGGTGCAGGTCGTGAACTCAGTCACAGCTGGGTTGCCAGCAGCAATGCCCCCGGGGCCCAAAGGTTGCTCTCGGTTTACCCTTTGCTACAAGATTGGCCGGGCTTGGGGGTTGGGAGCTACATTGTCTCCACTTGCTTCCTCCGCCTCTGCCTCAGAGTCTCCACCTTGGGGCCCCTGTTCTAACAGGCGGACCCGGGCTTCCAGTGCTTCCAACCAGGACACCTGGTCCGGCACCTGGGCCATTTCATTAAGCGCATTTTCCGTGTTGAGACTCAAGGCTGTGTGGAACATCCAGCCCACGCGGCCGGCCGTAGCCTTCTCCTCCTCCAGCAACCGCTTAGTCAGAGCCTGTAGGGCCTTCTCCACACTGGCCAGAGAGCCATCCATGTCCTCCCACCTTTCCTTGGGGGTCCAACTCCTGAGAACAGTGGCCACCGGACACCATACACTGTGTGGGGGCCACACGTCCTCCTGCCCAGAGTCAGACGCCATTCCTACCTGGTCGGAATCTTGCTCACTGTGCCAGGTGTCTGAGTGGGTGGAGGCCTCCTTGTAAGATGTCCACCACCCTCGAATCCTAAGGCCGCAGCAGATCAACAAAAGGAGGACAACGCCTTCTATGGCCAAGAAGGTGGTGTGCCAGCTGGAGGCTTGAGTCTCCCAGGCAGACTGCGCCTCCCATTCCCGGTGTCGCTCCTCATGGGCCTTCCGAAGCTGGGCTCTCTTATGCACAAACCGCTCCACCATGCTTCGGTAGGTTTTGGCCGGCGCTGTACCCTGCTCACTGCGCCATTTGTCGTGCGGGGCGGCCTGCGGGGTCTCTGGTCCCGCTCCCCACATAAGAACGCAGGATATGGTGAGGCCAAAAAGGAACACCTACGGAGTCATAGGTAGGGGAGTCATACCACTATGGTCTCACTGGAGGCTGGGTTCACTGGACGTGTGACCTGCTGTCCGTTTTTCTGCCAACTGACTGACGACTCTCCTCCACTCTCCTCGGCTCACCTCCATAGCCGCAGCAGTTATATTAGCGGCCAATTGACTAACTGGCCACAGCTGACGGCCAACCAGCCTCAGCTGACGGCCATTCACCACCCAAGCCAGCACCCTTCCACGTGAGGCTGAGAGCCTGTAAACTGCTTTCTGGGTCTCTGTCCCCACACAACCTCTTATTTTAGTGACATCCATTAGTTCTTATCTCAGGGAGATTTCAAAATTAATTATTACCCAAGCTATTTTCTTGACAAATTTTGTAATAGATAACATAAATTTATTTTTGCAAATTCAAGTAAAAGAAAATATACCATATCTAATGTTAATAACATTAAAAGACATTTTTATTTAACCAATAGTTAAGCCAGCATTAGTATCAAATATTTTCTTAGATAATGTGATCTCAAAAAGTATGTGGGTTAGATCTATTATTTAAATTTGTATAAGCACTTCATCTTTTTCTTTAAGCCAATCAAATACCATAAACTGGTAATATCATCCTGAGGTAAAAACATTACATTATATATAAAACACAGAGAAGCACATATTTCAGAGATTATGCACATATAAACAGAACTATTAACAATTATATAGAGGACCTAAGATCTTTCAATTGCTCCTAATAGTTTCAAAGAGGCTGGAACAAAAGGGCGGAGGTCTTGCTTGAGAGACTAACTGCAGGCTTGTTTTTTAAAAATGCAACCTTTTTTCCTCCAGTTACCTCAGCTGTGTTTACCCTTCAGGTTATCTGCAAAATTTTCAAAGTCACTGAGGATTAGAAATAAAATTTATAAGACCTCCACTTTAGCCATGTTTCTGCATATAAAGTTGGTGCCCAATCCATACTCATTCCGAACTTTGGTTTTAGCAACCATCATGCTGCCTCCAAACCTAGACTGGCCCATCAAGTGTTATGCTTTCTTTTTCATGGTGGAAGTTGCAATATTCATCTTTTACTTTACATGGACTATCCCAACACACCCTTGACCATTGGGCTTGTAAAATTTTGCTGATATGGAAGGCCATTGGATCTAAATGTTTTGTCTTCCATCCCACAGAACACATTGCCTTACCAACACCTCCAATGTGTTCGTTCCTTCCTCCTCATCTAGTCCCATTAGCACACTGTCAATAAAGAGCACTGATACAATGTCCTTCAGTACATTCTGATGGTACTGATCTCAAGCTGGAAGAGTTTACATAGCTCTGGGGCAAGACAGAGTGTATAATATCATAAAAGCTTATACATGAGGGACCTCGTCCCATTTTCTTGACCTGTGACAAAACAATTCTAACTGCAAAACAGTGTAATGGTTCAAAGACCTGTTAAGGGTACATTTCTCTTCAAACTTTAATACATGCATTACATGTATTACATGTATTACAGTAAAACACCATTTCCTTTCTTTTCATGGGTTTATAAATTGGCCAATCAACAATATATGACACAGAGGACTCTCAGATGGCATAGACATTGAGCCTCTCACTTTTTAGCTTAAGACATAAACAAAGAAAAAGGAGGGTAAAACAAACCACTGGCGAACAAAAAACAAATTACATATAGAGAAACCACAGCCAATCACGAGCATTCAAAAATCATATCTTCAACAAAGAGGAGCTGGGGGTCATAACTTTGTCTCCCCCCAAAACCGGTACTGTAAATGGATCTCGAGAGATCACAAATGGCACAAAAGCCCCAAATGGCATGAAAGCCCAAATGGTATTAAAAGCCCAAAGCTGGGCTGGGCCTGCCCGGTGGCTCAGGCAGTTAGAGCTCCATGCTCCTATCTCTGAAAGCTGCCAGTTCGATTCCCACATGGGCCAGTGGGCTCTCAACCACAAGGTTGCCAGTTCAATTCCTCAACTCCTGCAAGGGATGGTGGGCAGCGCCCCCTGCAACTAAAATTGAACACAGCACCTTGAGCTGAGCTGCCGCTGAGCTCCCGGATGTCTCAGTTGGTTGGAGCGCATCCTCTCAACCACAAGGTTGCCAGTTCGACTCCGACAAGGGATGATGGGCTGTGCCCCCTGCAACTAGAAAACGGCAACTCGACCTGGAGCTGAGCTGTGCACTCCACAACTAAGACTGAAAGGATAACAACTTGAAGCTGAATGGCACCCTCCATAACTAAGAATCAAAGGACAACAACTTGACTTGGAAAAAAAAAAAAGTCCTGGAAGTACACACTGTTCCCCAATAAAGTCCTGTTCCCCTTCCCCAATAAAATATTAAAAAAAAAAAGCGCCCAAAACTGGCATCACAAGTAGGTCTTAAATGAGGCCCTAACCTGCAGTTTCTAGAACTAGACAACCATTTTCTTTCCACCAGCTTTAAGTAGCCAACACCAGGAAGGGGAGAACTGGGAAAAATCCTCGAGAAGAGAAGAATTCTTTCTGGCAGTTGCTAGGACATCCCTGCAATTGTCTCCTGGGGCCAGCCTACAACTAGTAGTTGTGGATTGGACCAGTTTTAGTACTCTGTCACCCTTACCTCCCTGGGAGGTGGTGAACTCACCATCCAATCCTATCCTTTCATGATTGCCAATTTGTTATCCTGTAAATGGTTCAGGTGCTCGCTGCACAAAAACCAAAGCTTGAGAGGTGAGAGTGGTGGAAAGAAAAGCAGATTATTCCAAAATGAGAGCATTAAGGGAAGACAATGGACTCCCTGTCACAAAGACTGCCTTCCTTCTCTTAATATCACTAAAAGATTTTATAGGCATACCAGGAGAGGCAGAACAAAGGAAGGACAAGTTAGCCAAGCAGCTCCAGGTAAAAGCACTTCCTAAATGTTGGTCAGATACAGGGTCAGGAATGAATTCCATACAGGTTCAAAAAACCTCTTTTTGACAACCTTATGGTTATCATTTTGTGAGGGGTGTAAATGTTTAACTATTAAATTATTTTGTAAACCTGAAATTATTTTTTTTTAAAAAAAGGCTTAGTAACAAGTATTGGTGAGGATGTAGAGAACTAGAGTCCTCATATGTGCTAATTGGACTGTAATATGGTGCAACTCATTTGGAAAATAGTGTGGAAGTTCCTCAAAATGTTAAACAGAGTTACCAGCAATTCCACTTCTGGCATATACCCCAAAGAAGTGAAAGAATGGACATGAACAGATATTTTCACACCCATGTTCATAGCAGCATTATTCATAATAGCCAAAAGGTAGAAGCAACCACCCAAGTGTCGATCAAGTGTCCCTCAACTAGTGAATGGGCAAAGAGAATGAGGTATACCCATACAATGAATATTATTTGGCTGTAAGAAGGAATGAACTACTGATACATGTTATAACATGGATAAAACTTGAAAACATTATGCTAAGTTAAAGAAGCCAGTTGAAAAGGATGATGCAATATATGATTCCTTTCATATGAAATATCCAGAATAGGAAGCTCTGTAGAGAGAGAAAACAGTTTAGTGGTCACCTATGGTTTGGGAACAGGGACTGGGGAATGGCTGCTCATAGGCAGAGAGTTTCTTTTTGGAGGTGATGAAGTGTTCTAAAATTGGGTTCTGGTGGTAGTTGCACTATTCTGTGATAATACTAAAAAAATTCACTAAATTGTATACTGTAAATGGATGAAATGTGTAGTATGTGAATTGTATCTCAATAAAGGCTGTTTTAAAAAAAGAAAAAGAAACCTCCCAAATTATGGGGACAGGCATGCACACTGGCCCAAAGCAAACACAACCATTAAAACTGATATGCATAGTAAATGTATAGCAAACAGAGTAATTGAGGTTTGGCAGAAGGAGAGGGAAGCAAACAATTTTTCACAAATTTCCAAGCCAGAGATGTCATCAAAAAGGAGGTGTGAGGTGAGACTCTGTAAATCTCCCCTGAAATTTACAACTAAACAAACAACTATAGCTACACAAAGGACTCCCTGAACAGCAGACAGGCAAGAAGAAGAGGACCACTACTGACTTCACCTAAAGGTGGACAAATTGTGCCAGCGAAGGAGGAGAGAAGGGAGAAGTGTGGAAACGGAGTGGTGCCAGCACAGGACGCAGGCCTAGGTCAGTGCTCCCAGCTCACTATATCCTGGAACTACCGCACCTGTGGGAGAGGGAAGAACTCGAACTGCTAGGGCTCCGTTTATGGCCCACAAGGCTGAGGGGACAGCATATACCACAGCTGAAGCCAATGCTCACAGCACAGACCTCGGAGAAAAGAGTGAGGGAAGAATGCTGAAAATGGTGGTTGAAGCCCTCCCTGCTGCAGATAACAGAAACCTTAGACACTGAGAAGAGCCGCCCCTCCCTATCCTCCCACAACTCGCACACCCTCACCTACCCGATGCTAGAAGCTGAACAGTAGCAGTGTCAGATCAAAAGAACAGAATATTTGCGGTTCTGAGAACTGTGGACCACAGACACAGATTCACAGCACAACTACTTCCAGCAAAGGGGAGAGAGATATGGAAGCAGGACTAGCTGTGGTGGTGGTTGCCGCCATTGCTCTGGGCCACCCCTCACAACTCACCCCGCCCCTGACCCCACCTATCTGGGCGGATCCCTGCAGGAGTAAACAGAACTGCTGAAACATATGGGCTCTGAATCTGGAGCTGGAAGAGCTTTGGAATATCAAAAGCTCTCCACATACCCACAGGGACACTGTGCCCTGTGACATAGATGAACTATTAACAGAGGAGAAGCCCGTCTCCCAGAGAATACCCCAATTGTGTGAGAAGCTGGAATAGTGCAGAGAAAACATAGCACTACCGAGTGGGAGAAGAAAAATAGGCTGCAGTCGGAGAGAAAATAAAACATTCTACCAACAAGTACTGGAAAACAAAAGAAAGATCGCTTCCTATCAACCTGTTGCAGAAGCCATTCCTGTAGATGTCTAGGAAGAGAAATAATAAATCAGCAATTGCCATGAATAACCAAGGCAACAAGACAGCTCAGAAACAAAATGAAAAGTCTCTAGAAAAAGAACTTAAAGATATGGAAATATGTGACTTAAATGACAGAGAATTCAAGATTGCAGTTCTGAAAAAACTCAACAAGATGCAAGAAAACACAGAAAGGCAGTTTAATGAACTCAGAAACACAATCAAAGGACAACATGAACATTTTACGAAAGAGATTGAAATTTTAAAATGAACCAAATAGAATTTCTGGAGATTAAGAACTCAATAGAAGAAATTAAGAATGAAAAAACCAGCTTAGGTAGTAGAGTTGACCAGATGGAGGAAAGAATCAGTGACATCAAAGATAGAAACCTGGATATTACGCAGATGGAAGAAGAAAGAGACTTGAGACTTAAAAGAAATGAAAGAACGCTACAAGAAGGTTCTGACTCCATCAGAAAGAGCAATAGAAGAATAACGGGCTTAATAGAATGAGAACAAAGAGACAAGGGAACAGAGAATATATTCAAACAAATTGTTGATGAGAACATCCCAAACTTGTGGACAGAACTGGGTCCTCGAATCCAAGAAGCAAATAGAACACCTAGTTACCTCAATCCTAATAGGTCTTCTCCAAGGCACATTGTATTGAAGCTGTCTAAAATCAATGACAAAGAAAGGATCCTCAAGGCAGCCAGGGAAAAGAAGACTGTAACCTACAAAGGAAAGCCCATTAGATTATCATCCGATTTTTCAGCAGAAATTCTACAAGCCAGGAGGGAATGGAACCAAATATTCAAACTATTGAAAGAGAGAAATCATGAGCCAAGAATAATATATCCAGCAAAGATATCCTTTAGATATAAAGGAGGAATAAAGACATTTCCAGACATGCAGAAGCTGAGGGAATTTTCTAATACACAACCTGCACTACAACAAATAGGAGGCTATTCGACCACCATCAACAGGGACAATTTGTGTTAACCAAAACATAAACAGGGGAGAGTAAAGGCTTGAATCAGAATGTGGGAATGGAGAAAGTAAGTGTGCTGAAGAAAATGGAATACTCTAAATATCAAACTTTCTTTTACATAAACTTAAGGGTAACCACTCAAAAAAAATCCAGAACTGAAATATATACTATAATAAAAGAAGAAACAGAGGGAAACATCATAGAATACCACCACACAGAAATAATAGACAACAACAAAAAGGCAAACAAACAATGGAGAAACAGCCTTACCAGAAAACTAATGATAGAATGACAGAAAATCCTCACATATCAATAATCACCCTAAATGTAAATAGACTGAACTCACCAATGAAAAGTCACCGAGTAGCAGATTGGTACCCTGATACAAAAACCTGGCAAGGACAACACAAAGAAAGAAAACTACAGACCAAAATCTCTGAAGAATACAGATGCAAAAACCTAAACAAAATTCTAGCAAATTGAATATAACAATGCATTAAAAAGTTTATTCATCACGACCAAGTGGGGTTCATCCCCGGGGCACAAGGATGGTTCAACATACGCAAATCCATCAATGTGATACAGCACATAAACAAAATAAAGGACAAAAATCATATGATTATATCAATTGATGCAGAAAAAGCATTTGACAAGATACAACATCCATTTATGATTAAAACACTTAATAAAATAGGTATAGAAGGAAAATACCTGAATATAATAAAGGCCATATATGACAAACTCTCAGCTAATCTCATAATTAATGGTGAAAAACTGAAGCCCTTTGCTCTACGTTCAGGAACACGACAGGGCTGTCCCCTATTACCTCTGCTTCTCAACATAGTGTTGGAAGTCCTTGCCAGAGCAATCAGGCAAGAGAAAGAAATAAAAGGCATCCAATTGGGAATGAAGAAGTTAAATAATCACTCTTTGCAGATGACATGATGCTATATATAGAAAATCCTGAGGACTCCACCAAAAAGCTATTAGAAACAATCAACGAATAAAGTAAAGTTGCTGGCTACAAAATCAATGTACAAAAGTCCATTGCATTCCTATGTACTAATAATGATATCTCAAAAAAAGAAATACTGAAAACAATTCCTTTTGCAATTGCAGCAAAAAGAATAAAATACCTAGGAATAAACTTAACCAAGGATGTGAAAGACCTATATGCTGAAAACTATAAGACATTTTCGAAAGAAATTGAAGAAGACACAAAGAAATGGAAAGACATTCTGTGCTCATGGATTAGAAGAATCAACGTAGTTAAAATGGCAATATTACCCAAAGCAATATACAGATTCAATGCAATCCCCATCAAAATCCCAATGGCATTTTTCTCAAGAATAGAACAAAAAATCATCAGCTTTGTTTGGAACCACAAAAGACCCCGAATAGTCAAAGCAATCTTAAGAAAAAAGAACAATAATGGAGGTATCACACTTCCTGACTTTGGCTTGTACTACAGGGCTACAATAATCAAAACAGCATGGTATTGGCAGAAAAACAGACACATAGACCAATGGAATAGAATTGAGAACCCAGAAATAAAACCACATAAATATGGACAGATAATTTTTGACAAAGAAGCTTAAAACATACAATGGAGGAAAGATAGCCTCTTCAATAAATGGTGCTGGGAGAATCGGATAGCCACATGCAAAAGAATGAAACTGGACTGCTATTTGTCACCATGTACCAAAATTAATTCAAAATGGATCAAAGACTTAAGTATAAGTCCTGACACAATAAACTGCATAGAAGAAAACATAGGTACTTAACTTATGGACCTTGGGTTCAGAGAGCATTTTATGAATTTGACTCCAAAGAAAAGGGAAATAAAAGCTAAAATAAATGAATGGGACTATATGCAACTTAAAAGCTTCTGGACAGTAAAAGAAACTATCGACAAAATAAAGAAGCAACCAACTGAATGGGAGACGATTTTTGCAAACAATGCCTCCGATATGGGGCTAATATTCAAAATATACAAGGAACTCATGAAACTCAACAACAAAAAAACAAACAACCCAATTGGAAAACGTGGAGCGGACCTGAAGAGACACATCTCCAAAGAAGACATACAAATGGCAAATAGACGTATGAAAAAATGCTCAACATCACTAATCATCAGAGAAATGAAAATAAAAACCACTATGAGATATCACCTCACCCCAATCAGAATGACTATCACCAACAAGACAAATAGTAACAAGTGTTGGAGAGGCTGTGGAGAAAAAGGAACCCTCATACACTGTTGGTGGGAATACAGACTGGTGCAGCTACTACAGAAGGCAGTGTGGAGGTTCCTCAAAAAATTATGAATAGAATTACCATATGACCCAGCAATCCCTCTCCTGGGCATCTACCCAAAAAATCTGAAAACATTTATCCATAACAACACGTGTGCTCCAATGTTCATTGCAGCTTTGTTTATGGTGGCCAAGACATGGAAACAACCAAAATATCCTTCAATAGATGAATGGATGAAGAAATTGTGGTATATATACACAATGGAATACTGTTTGGTATTAAGAAAAGATGAAATAGTACCATTTGCAACTACATGGATGGATCTTGAGAGTATAATGCTAAGCGAAATAAGTCAGAAAAAACAGAGAACCATATGATTTCACTGATATGTGGTATATAAACCGAAAACAACAAAAGAACAAGGCAAACAAATGAGAAACAAGAACTCATAGACACAGACAATAATTTAGTGGTTACCAGAGGATAAGGGGGGTGGGGGGTGGGAAATGAGGGTAAGGGGGATCAAATATATGATGATGGAAGTAGAACCGACTCTGGGTGGTGAACACTCAATGGGATTCATAGATGTTGTAATACAGAATTGTACATCTGAAATCTATGTAATTTTACTAACAATTGTAACCCCAATAAAGTTAAAAAGAAAAAAAGTAGCCATGAGTCAAAGGCATAACTTTTTTCAATGCCGAAGTATACATTCTATATGTGCAAAAAAAGGATAAAGAACTATGTGTTGCTATGTCTGAAAAAGGTTTCATTTTTCAGTCCTTTGAGGAGTAGGCATTCACTGTGTTCTACTATACACAGTAAAGTGCTGGCTGTTTCTCAGAACTTCATGGAGAAATTAAAAAGATCTAGTTTTTCTCTTTCCCGTTACATTTTGTCACTGACCAGCTCCAAATCATTTGACACAACTGATCTTTCCTCCAAATCCTTATTATTTTCTTCTTTATCCAACCTCTAAATGTTGTCTTGCTCTAAGGCTTTTTTTGGTTTGTTTTTTAAATCTCTCCTCTTCCCCAATGTGTTGCTAGCCAATCTGACAGTTGGAATGGCTCTAAGTATACCCAAAAATTCACAGTTACCTGGAATGGCTTTTAAAATGGTCCTCTCATTTCCAAGTGAAGTAGAAATATTTTTCCTGTGATTCCCCAAATGATGTAAATGACGTTGGATCTGCCAGCAGTTTCTGAGTGTGGGCTGGGATTGTGTCTCATGAGACCGAAGAATGGAAATACAGACCCAAGAGAGGCAAAGAGTTTTAAAAAGAGGATATTTTATTGAAAGCAAAGAGTCAAAGCTCACGGGCAGAGGTGGTCCCGAATGGGGGTAGCCTGCGACTAAGGCAAAAGCTCTTATTTTATACCTTCCCTTGCCTGTTTGGGGAAGGGGAGTTGTTTGAAGAAGGGAACTGGTGCCTTCTAATGAAATTCTTCTACCAGGTTTGTTCTGCTTGCCCATCCTAAAGGAATTAGCAAAATAACCCAGTCTTATCTATCAGATCTGCTCAGTTTGTCAGGCCAAAAGGAATTTTATGATTAATCTCAAGGCCTTGTTACATTATGTCCTGGAGCGGAAGGAGTGATTTCAAAACTTGGAGTTTTAGGATATGGCTGTCTTTGTTTATTCCACCCCGCTCGGGAGCTGCAACCTCTTCTCCTGCCTCTAATAAACTATCTTCCTTTACAACCTTTTGCCTCTCTCTGCTCCGTGTGTCCATTCTTCGACTTTATGAGACACAATCCCGGCCTACACCCAGCAACTGCTAGGAGATCCAACAGTTGCTGACTCACAGAAAAATATTTACATATTTGGGGACTCAGAAAAATATTCCTACTTCAATACTTCAAACGAAGCAGTGAAGTGTAGCCTCCAGAATGAATGCAAAAGAACCCGTCAGTCTTCTCTTAAACCAGGCATTAAAGAGATAGCCAGAAATGTGAAACCATGTCAGTCATGTCACTGAATTTTGGTGGAAAATACTTGCTTTTTATTCAAAAGTGTTGTGTGTATAAGTTTATTATTTTAAAATGAGTAACTAAATTGTCTTGATTTTAATTCCCAACATGGCAAATTTCAATGAATATAATCTTTCCAAAAGGAAAGCTCTTTAGATTCATTCAAAATTCTTTTGAGTAAACTGGATCCAGAGGTGAAAATATTTGAGGGTTGTTGGCCTAAGGATGAAGAATCTTAAGACTCACCTTGGAGTATCACAGTGTTACATTAACCCAGATGACTGTTAAGTTTGAAAATGTTTTACATATATTGTCAGCTAAAGCAAATAATGATACTGGAACTAAAATTTTTAGAATAAGAAGAAAAAATTCTGTTGGGGCTGAAAAAGAAACACTTACCTCCCTCCCTCTCCCCACCTTCTAAATTCTTCTAGCTGAGCTAATAATCAAATGAACAAAAACAAGAGAAAACAAAAATTCTAATACATGTGCATGAGGAATTCACATAAGTATGAAAATTCCAAAGATGGTGAGTCAATATTGAGCATATAGGGCATTTTGGGCAAAGAAGAAAAGAGCAGGATGGGGCATTAGATTTCAGAAGTGAGAATGGGCAGGTAGTGAGAATTACAGGTAGTTGAGGAAGAGTTGAGCACACATGGCAGAAAAATTTCTGCTAGGCAACTCAGAAAAAATGGGACAAAGCAGGTATCTAGCTAAGAGGCTGGGAAACCCAGAAACAGTGGGAAATAGGAGGTATCTAATTAAAGAGGCTTGGAGATTTCCTGACAAATGCTAAGGTGAATATTCTTAAGGCAAGCCAAAACTCCCTTGCTAAAGCAGTTTTTTTGTGTGTCTGAATTTCTTGAGCAAGAAAGGGGGAGGGTCAAATGTTCTTTCTGAGTTTTATTTCTTAATAGCTTAAAATCAGTATCCCCAAAAAGCAGCGTTTGGGGTGGCACAATTTTGTTTCCCTTTACTTGTGAGCCTGTTTGGTGAAAACATATTTAATAACTGTTGAAATGTAAACGTTTTATTTAATTTTATTTTTTAAATTAGTTTCAGGTGTACAAAACAGTGTAATAGTTAGACATTTACACCCCTCCCCCAATCTACTACCCCTCTGACAAATAAATATCTGTTACAATTCCATTGACTCTACTCCCTATGCTGTACTTCATATCCCGTGACTATATATATATTAAATTATAGTTGACATTCAGTGTTATTCAGCTTCAGCTTCAGGTATACTCTGCAGTGGTCAGGCATCTACACCGTCCATGAAGTGGTCTCACTAATAAGACGAGTGTCCATCTGACACTCTATAAAATCTTTATAACAGTATTGATTATATTTCCTCAAATGTCTTTCATATTCTTGTGGCTATATTGTGGCTACCAATTCGTACTTTCTAATACCCTCACCTTCTCCCTCATCCCTACTCCCCTCTCATCTGGCAACCATCAGTGTTTTCTCTATATCTCTGAGACTATTTCTGTTTAATGTTTAGTGGCTTATTTATTCTGTTCTTTATAGATTCCACATGTGAGGTCATATGGTACTTGTATTTCTCCGTCTGACTTATTTCACATAGCATAATATTCTATAGGTCCATCCATATTGTTGTAAATAACATTTTATTTATTCAGTTCTGGGAATGGGAATGTTGTACCAGTTACCCAGGGGTTTAGGGGGTCATATTTGGACTCTGGTATAAAGGATCAATATTATAAGAACTGTTAAATATTGTACCTGGGACTAGAAACAGATTCAAAATCTGGTTTTGAGATAAAAATGATTTGAAACATTAAAAATATACTCAAAAAACCCATAAATTAATGATATGATGTTACAAAGGTAGATATACCATGTGCCCTGCTCCCCCACCCCTCCATATTTTCATGAAAAATCTTTTTTTAAAGACTCATGTCCTTTTCTTTTTTTTAAAGTGGATTGCCAGTTCTCTTCCTTCTCCAAAGGAGCTATTTTCACTCCTTTTGTTAATTAAAGCATTGGAGAACTATTTCAAGAAACTTACTATGTGCTGTGCATTGCTCTATGAGCTAGAGGCTCAAAAACAAAAACAAATTTTTTTTTAATTTAAATTGTACCGGCTGCCTTCCCAAGTGACTCCCCTCTACACACTTCATATAATAATGTAGATATCTGTAAAGTCTTATTTGTCTCTTATTTTTGATATGGTTACATATACATAACATGAAATTCACTTTAAAATTTAAAGTAAAATTCAGCAGCCTTAAGTACAGTCAAATGTTATGGAACAATCACCTGTATTTATTCCAGAACATTTCATTACTCCAAAAGAAAACACTGTACCCCTTAGTAGTTACTTCCCTTACATGCCCACTCCCCCTTATCCAGTTCTTGGCCACCACTAATCTCTGTTTATGTACTTGCCTCTTCTGGGTATTTCAGATAAATCAAATCAGTCAGTATGTGGCCTCTTCTGTCTGCCTTCTTTCACCAGGCTGATTGTTTTCAAGGTTCATCCATGTTATAGTATGCATCACTTTTTGCCTCTTCATTTTAATTTTGAAATGGTATATTCTTGTCTTACATAGTAAACAATTTCCAGCTTTTCAAAGCCTGCTTTGTGTGTAAGTGTAATGTAAACATTTGATTCTTTATTAAGATACCTATTTTAAATTGGGTTAAGAATATATTCCTGTTTTATTTTGATCTCTAACACTGTATTAGATGATAAGGATACAAATTATGGGATTCATACTCATCTTTCGTCTGAATAAAGTTAATTTTTGTGTGGTTTCTAATATTAATGTATCATAGCATTTATTGCATTAGTCATATTTTGTTATGTGGATTATATACATGAGATGCAGGCATCATTTCAACTTTATTTTCTTGGGAATTTTGGGATCATGCTTATTACATTTCGGTGACTATTTTTACTTTCCATAGGTTGTATTATGTGCAATGACTAGTTGTGACTCCGATGTTGCAAATGGCATGGGAAGTTTCCTCCCATTTTATTACATCAAAATATCTTATGACCGTTTCCAAATCTGCCTTCAGAATTTGGAGCCTTCAAAGTGGCAGATTAGACGTAGAGTGCATGTGCAGTTTGTTGTTATGGATGAAGAAGTTTTACTTGAAAATGGGTAGCTCGGTGGGTTTTTGGCTGACAGCCCTGGGGGCGGTTTGAGGGGAGGTGTTGGGGGCGGAGAAATAAATATTTTCATAGAAAAGTTACAGTAGGTGGAAATCTCTGCTAGAAATAAAGTTTGCATAGCAAGAAAAACTTCAGAACACTTACATCTTCGAATTTTGCTACCTCCACATTTGATAACGGTGCAATCTATCATATGCTTTTACTATGGTTAGAGAGTTAAACAGCAATGATCACAGTCCAGCCGCACGTCAACAAAATATCCTGGCCTTTGGGAAAACTTCTTCCCCACTTTTGGACAATCCTCGTTCAAATGTTCGGTGTGATACAAGAGGAAAAAGCAAACAGGGCAACCAGGACCGTGTCAAGCGACCCATGAACGCGTTCATGGTGTGGTCTCGCGATCAAAGGCGCAAAGTGGCTCTAGAAAATCCCCAAATGCAAAACTCAGAGATCAGCAAGCAGCTAGGATGCCAGTGGAAAATGCTTACGGAAGCCGAAAAGTGGCCATTCTTCGAGGAGGCACAGAGACTACGCGCCTTGCACCGAGAGAAATACCCGGACTACAAATATCGACCTCGTCGGAAGGCAAAGATGCCACACAAAAGTGACAAATCGCTACACGAAGACTCCTCTTCAGTATTATGCATCCAGGATCATGTGGACAGGACATTGTACCCCATCACATACAGGGACGGCTGTACTAAGAACACCCACTCACGAATGCGGGACCAGCTAAGCCACTCACAGCCCATAAACACAGACAGCTCCGTGCTGCAACGGGAACATCACAGCAGCTCGACAAATCTGCGTGACAATGGGGAAACTGGGTCCGCAGACGTTCCCTTTTACCTTAATTTACAGCCTGGACCGTCTCACGTTTATTTTCGATATTAATTTCCTTGCTCTCGGTAACAAAGCTCCTGTTTATCTCAATTTTACTATTATTTCATGTAACTTAATTTAAAAATAAGGAATGTAAACATGGCTAACAAAGAATTAGGACATTCTGAGGTAATTCAACGTGTGTTTTGGCTGCTTAAGAGTACTAACTTATAAGAAAGTATCTTAACACCACTGAAACTTGGAACTCAAGCAGTTTTTCTTTCAATGGAATGATTTTTATGTCTGATTTTAGTAGTTCCAGAGATTGGCCATTAAATACCTGCACGTGTACACTGACGTTCTTATCACCTGCCAATACAGGTAATAGAATTCACTCTGTTTTAAATACTGTAACTAAAAAAAGGAGTCCGGAGAAACACGCACGAAATTATGCTATAGAAGAAAAAAAACAATGTTGCACTCCCATAAAAACCTTAGTAGTGTCCAAAAGAGCCCCTTTTAGGCTCTCTGATCTTGGTATTCAGCTACTTTGCTCATCATTAACGAACTTGGATAAGCCAATTTTGTCTTTGGTAATTTATATTACCTATCTCCCCATGCAGGGGACAGGAGCAGGACGGAGAGGGTGAGGAACTTTTTTGCCATGATTTGCAATTTAATACCTTTACTTGGCACAATCTGTGAGCTTTGACGATGCTTTGAACCAATTAGGACACCTAATGAAAGAAAGGTCTTACTTAACTCATGTTCATTGTTATAGCTGTATGAGACTCATTGTTTTCTTCTTATTTGGAAAAAAAAATTTTTGTTTTAAACTTTTATTTTAAGTGTGTTTTTCCAGGACTCATCAGCTCCAAGTCAAGCAGTGGTTTCAATCTAGTTGTGGAGGGCGCAGCTCACAGTGGCCCATGTGGGGATCGAACCTGCAATCTTGTTAACCAACTGAGCTAACCAGCCCTGCAGAAAAACATCATTTTTTAGCAATGGCTAACTTTTAAGTTTATGAGGAAAAAATAGAGGTATAATGTTGAGAATATGAACTATTCAGATTACTGGGGTGGAGGGATAAGAGATGGGAGATATAATCTGGTTAATCTGATGACATGTTAATGAAAATTTAAACCAAAGCTTTTATAAAATTTGCAGATAGGCTAAACTAGAAAACCAGCAGTTTGCAAAGAAAAGCATTATATTTTAGAATAAAAATAAATAAATGGGCAAAATATAGAACATGCATCAAAATTAATTTCCAATACATATATTACAAAACTTTTTAAAAACAAGACCTCAAATAATGAAACTCAAATGCTAAAATAGTATATATTTTGAGCTAAATGTGTTTTTGAAAGCAAACCTAGGGTAAAAAAAACATTGTTGTTGCAGACTAACTTGTTCTAGAAACAATATTGCTTAATGTAAGATTTATGCATAATAAATACATAATGTAATAATCTTTTAATCAACTACCTAAATTAACTTGTATTTAAAATGTTTTAAATACATTAAGTATTTTACATATTTGTGTTTATATTTAAAACCTCTTTTCAGACATGTCCAGAAATTACTTTTGCTCTGACCTTCATCAGCATTGAGTAATTTTTCTTTTCTTGAACTTCATATAAATGAAAATACAAAATACTATGGTTTGTATTTTCCATTTGACTAGGTAATATATACTTCCCACTGATATAAAATGTCACTTTATCATACACTCATCTTTCATAGGTACCCAGATCTGTTTCTGAACCTTTGCTTAATTTAACAGAGGATGCTAATATTTTCATTAATTGATATTTGATTTCATGTTAGGTTACTTTAAAAAAAAGTCAAGTATAAGCTACATGCGCTATCATGGACAGATCTTAAATTTCCAGGTTTATGAATTTTAACAAACACTTAAAACTGAGTAAGTTACAGGATATTTCTTTTGTTTCTTCAACCCTGAAAGTTCCCTGTTCTCCTTTGCAGTCAATTTCCCTATCAATGGTATAAATTTCTACCATGAGAGATTAGTTTTGTATGATATTGAACTTCATATAAACAGTACCATACTGTACATATTTTGATGTATCTTCTTTCACTCGGCTTAAAATTTGTACAAATCTACCACATTTTATGTAAACTCTTCTTTGATGGAAGTTTGGTTTGTTTTTGGTTTGAGGGTTTTGTTAATAAAGCTGCTATGAACAGTCAAATGCAATTCTCCAAGTGGACATGTGTTTTCAGTTCACTTGGGCCAATACCTAGGAATGAAATTTCTGGGTTATGGGGTAGTTATATGAATCTCTGTACAAACCATACCACTTCATGTTTCTATCAGCAATTATTAGATTTGCATACAAATTTTGGAATTACTGATCTCTTAAATTTTAACCATAAAATGAGGTTTTGTAGTGATAATAATTATAAAATAGTTATCAACCTGTTCTTTATTTCCTGCTAGATCAAGTGTTCCCTTATTATACTCTTCCTTCGTGGAATTTCTAGGTTATACACTTGTTTTTTGTTTTGACTATCATTAGTGTCCTTTAAATTTTTCTATGCTGAGTTAAAGGGGCAGAAAATTCTGCCAGCATTTTGATCGAGACTACACCAAACAAAGGAGATTAACAACACCACAAGAAGTTGTTGTTGAAAACAAAAGGAGCAGTTCTTTGCTGATGTTTGGTAGCATTTAAAGGAGTTCTTCATATCTGTCCAGAAACTTTGTTAGACTATGTAAAACATAGTTTCTTTTGTTGACAGATAAGAAAGCTACTCTTGCCTCTCCTTTTCCTTGGAGCAATTCCTTTAGAAAATCTGTAAATTCTTTCTCTGTTCAGTTGTGAGATGTATGTAAATCTTTTAAATAGCTACATTGCATTATGACAACCTTTCTTAATGGCCTTCAAACCTTCTTTTTGAAATGTAAACATCAGTGAAGATAGTGCCTTGAAATTCCTTTGCAGGTAGGAGTTTAGTACAGGCACCTGGCCTTAAGCTGTAACCACAGTTTTATAATTCAGAGATAGCCAAAATTCCCTTAAAGATATTAGCTAATCTCAGTTTAGCTAACATTTAGCATGATTAAGTGTTTTGAAATGTTGGACACCAGTTCAGTTCAATAGACATAACTGGTCATTTGCCCACTTCTAGAGTTTATGAATTTTCCCTGTTGTCATTCAAAACAGAGTAAGAATCAGAATATTTAGTACTGATTTTTCATGCTAAGGCATTGAGCTTAACTTAAATTCTCTTAGTGCCAACTAAAATTCTTTTCAATTGTGCAAGGTTGTTTTTCCTTGATATGGCAAGGTAATGCTTCTTTTTATTAAAATAACCATTTTAGTTTGAAGTCTATTAAATTTTTTTGTCATGTACTCCTTATATAGCACAAGTTGCATTTACTCATTATAGCACAAATTGCATTTATTTTTGGTTTACAATCGAAATACTCTAAAGAAGATTCAGAAAATTTCAAATCTTGTTAAATATTGTTATTAATAAAATTATTTCTCCCCCTTGAGATCCTTTTATTTCATCATATCAATAAGTTAAAGAACAGAATCATGCTTATTTATAGTGGAGCCTACATGAACCTCGAATCATACGTTTTTTGTTTTCAAATTTAAGTGTCCTTACAATTTGATTTAATCCTCTGAATATATTCATTTACTTTCTATATCGCTTATAATTCACTTAATCATTTGACTATCTACATTTACTTTCAACATTCCCACCTTCAACTTGTCAGGCAGGAAATATCTGAGGGTCTCAAAAAAAAAAAAAAAAAAATCACTGAAGGCAATGAAGAAATACTCTGAAGGCAATCCCTGTTAATATAATAACAAAAGCAATGTTTTTCACACGTGCTTTTTTAAACCCCAATTGTAGAGAAATCTTTAGGAGAAAAAGACAAGGATTCCTTCTCTTTCAGCTTCTCCAAAGTAATTTTAATTTGTTTTTCCATAAAGTCACCAAAATGTTTCCAAGCATGGAAGTAGTTTAACTTTGTCAGGCTGTGGTGTTTCTAAAATGTAACTTGCCAATTCCAAAACCATGTCCAGTCAACTCCAATTGACACATTGCCAAGACTCTCTGCTTTTAGTGCAGCTGGCAAGCACCTGTGTGGCGCTTGTTTTCTTTTCAAACTCTAGGGGTGGAGTTCTTGGGGTTATAGTGAGTTTTGGCCCATTTGCCCTAGCATATATGCCGCCTTTCAGCAATTCAAAGTAAGTAACTGTAACATACTCATTTTTTGCTTCTGGAAGAAACAATATGGAATTTTAGGAAGTTTGTTGATTTGCTAGGCATTAACTAAGCTGATGGCTATGGAAGGAGCATGAAGGATGATAGGTTATACTGAATACACCGCTGTTAATTACTTAAGGAATTATTTGAATGAACATTTGAGTTCAGGTAAATTCAAAGGTTAAATCACAGTTCCCCTGGAAAATGAGGCAAATCATGCTTACTCTCATTTAGACCTTCATCCAAAGATTTTGCTGTCTGTCCTGTGGTGCGGCCTGTGGGGCCCCTGGTCCCGCTCCCCACATAAGAATGCAGGATATGGTGAGGCTAAAAAAGGAACACCCAGGGAGCCATAGATAGGGGAGTCATACTGCTATATTCTCTTTGGCAGCTGGGGGAGACACACACAGTAGTAACCACAGGATCCGCAGTCTGCCATTCACATCTCTGCCTGCCAACCAACCAACCAATCAACGCAGCCTCGCAGTTACATCAGTAGCCAATTGGCTAGCCAGTTATAGCTGACGGCCAGCCAATCACAGTTGATGGTCATTCACTACCTGAGCCAGCACCTCCCCACAGGAGGCCAAGAGCCTGGAAATTGCTTTCTGGGACTCTGTCCCCACACTGTCCTTTCTAGATTACTCTTTTATTTCGTAATTAAGAGGATGGTATTTCAGAATTCAAATCTAAGACTTCTATATTAATTAAAACTTTTTTCTTTACAAATAAAGCTGTAATTGAATTCAATTTTAATTTAAAAAATTGTGATGAATGATACATAGAAAAAAAGTATCTTACTTGTAACTATTGATGTAGATGATGTCAGATCTGCTGGCAGTTTCTGGGTATGGGCCGGAATCGTGTCTCATGAAGCTGAAGAATGGACAGAGACTAGGGAGAGACAAAAAGTTTTAAAAAGAGGATAGTTTATTAGAGGCAGGAGAAGAGGGTGCAGCTCCCGAGCCGGAGGGGGTCCCAAATGGAGGTGCCCAGTGACTGAGGGAAAAGCTCTTACTTTTATACCTTCCCTTGCCTGTTTGGGGAAGGGGGCTGGAAGCTTCTAATGGAATTCATCTATCAGGTTTGCCCTGTTTGCTCATCCTGAAGGGATTAAAGAAATAACCCGTTCCTATCTATCAGATCTGCTCCTTTGTCGGCCAGAAGGGATTTGAGATTATCTATTAACCTCAAGGCATATTCTCATATCTCTGTTCTGGAGCGAAGGAGACATTCCAGGGCCTGGAGTTTTAGGATATGGCTGCTTTTTTATTTATTCCACCAGGGACCTCCCTATCTACCTAGCAATCATATTAACTAACCTGTCTCAATCCCTCCTCTGAAGATGAAACTCTTAACTGCTGTTAGGCATAGGGGTGATGGCCACGCTGGCTACTTCAGGTTGAGGAGGGGCATAGAGACCAGCAGCTAGGGCTTGTCCAGAGGTCTATCTAAGGGTCCCCAGTAGACGAGCAGATCCAGATGAGGGTTTTGTTGCTTTGGAGGCAGTCGTAACCCGCTAGCAGAGCTCCACATGCAGAGATACAGCATAGACAGCAGCAAGAGATAATTCCTATAATAATGAATAACAGAAATATGAGAAGGGCTTCTTTATGCCCTGTTAAGCTAGGAAGCCAGGAAATAAGGGAGGATAAATCTAAGCCAAAGAATCCTGTCTGTTGTGTAATATTGGAAACTATGTTATGGATTTGTTGTATTGTATCTTCTATTAAATGAGAATTATCAGAAAGATTGAAGCAGCATAATCCTTTAAAATTTTCACATTCTTGATTGTGTTTGAGGAGTAGATAGTCTATGGCAGCTCGATTTTCAAGAACTGCTTCTCTGACTTGTCCTAACACTTGGCCCATGGTATGTATAGCCTGTGAAATGGCATTCAGGGCCTTTGTCATTGAACAAGCAATGTGACTAATCTCCACATTTAAGGCTATGGTCATAGCAGGTACTACAAAGAGAGATAGAGAAATATATTCAGCTGGACTAAATAAATGTATATTGCTGTCACAACTGGAATCTAGAGTGAGTTCTCTGTGATGTCTAGCCTGACAAGGTTTTTGGGGTAAGAAGACAGTTAATCTTCCTAGAGAGCAGGGTCCCCTGGTGCTATAAGCTGGAACATAGAAGTAAGCTATCTTCCCACAGACAAGAAACCATCCAGCAGGTAATTTAAAATTTGCATTGGCATAAATTGTAGAGGTGGTGGCACAGCAGTTAAGGCCATCATTGGTTGAAAGATCAACAATGGTTGGGGCAGCCAGTAAAAATAACAAATTGATCAGCTGGAGTTACAGTTCTAAACTGTATAGAGAACATGCTCATGTCCTTTTGGATGGTAGTGGGACACCAATTGTAGACATTGGAGTAAGATATGGGCTTATCAATGTATTGAAGGGTGCTACAGTTCTTTATATAACTCAAGGGTGTGCAAACTCCAACTAGACAGGAGGTAAAGGTTTGTTCAACATAATATCCTCCTTTAAGGCAGAAGTCTGACACATTTATTACATGTTTGGCTAGGTAAATCCATACATTTTCATTCCTTTGGAATGGTATGAGGTCCTCTGGTGCCCCATGTTGAAACATTATAAAGGGTAAAACTTGATAAAACATTATGTAGTAGTTGTTAAGGATGTCTTAGATGTCAGAAAATTTCAGAAGACTGATTAAAATATAGCATGCAAAAATAATACAAAATATTCCTAGGATCTGCCCAAGGCAAGTAATGGCATGGAGAAGGGACTGAAGCTAGGACAATACATGAAACAGATGCAGCAACAAAGAGAATGAAAGCAACAGTAAGGAAAATGAAGCCCCCTAATATAGTCTTTCTAAAACTGGACTATATCTTCTGAGTACTTACCTGTACAGCGCAGAAGTTTTAGGTCCTCTAGTGGTTGGCTGCAGTATGTAGGACCTTTGTCTTTTTCTTCTGTTTGTGTGGGTGCACTCGTACAGGGCTTGACTCGAGAGTGGTGAATCCAGGAGTCAAATTCTGGGAATTTTACTGGTGTAGGAGTAGAAGTATCATGGCGTAGGGTCCTTTCCACACTAGATCTAATGTCAGAGATAGAGAAGGAAGAGATTTGATTTAAGAACTTCATCTCCTGGATTAAATAGGGGTTCTCGATCCCCTCGAGGTTGAGCTTCTGATAATTGTTGATGGCTTTGCTCGAAATGTGCTAAAGAAGTTATATGTTGGGTTAGTTCTATAGTCTCATGATCAGTTAGGAGATCATTGGTTAAGAAAGGCCTATCATAAAACATTTCAAAAGGGCTTAGGCCATACTTAGTTGGAGTATTTCAAATATGGAGGAGAGTTATGGTGAGTAAAGCTGTCCAATTTTGTCTAGTTCCTTGTGATAATTTCCTAAGATGCCTTTTGATAATGTCGTTGGTCTTTTCTACCTTGCCTGAGGATTGTGGCCTCCAAGCACAATGGAGGTGATAGTCTATTCCCAGGGCTTTGGATACACCCTCGGTGACTGAAGATTTGAAAGAAGGCCCACTGTCACTTTGAAGAGACTTGGGGAGGTCAAATCTGGGTATAATTTCCGTAATTAGGGCCTTAACTACTTCTATTACCTTTTCTGCTTTACAAGGAAAGGCTTCAACCTAGTTGGTAAAGGTGTCCACCCAGACTAGGAGATACTTGTATCCTTTGGCTTTGGGCATATGGGTGAAGTCTAATTGCCAATCCTCTCCTGGGCATTTGCCTTGTCTTTGCATCACTTTGTATGTCTGAGGATGTGATAGGGGGTTATTCTTCAGGCAGACTTCACAAGATGTGAGAATATTTTGTATAGTCTTATGAAGGCCTTTTCCTGTGAATAATTTTTGAGGCATTTGTAAAGTTTTGTCCCTTTCTAAGTGGAAGGTTTGGTGGAGAGTTTTTAGAACTTTCTATTGGTTGGCAGCTGGGAGGTGTAAATGACCATCCTTCCTTTGTAACCAACCCATGGATTGGGCAGTGTAGCCCCTTGTCTTAGCCCATTCTTGTTCCTTTTGAGTGTATTGGGGTGTAAGGTGGGTTATTGACCCATCTCAAATTAGAGGAGTTAGAGTAGGGGTGAGACTTAGTTTGGCAGCATGTTAGCTGTTTGGTCTGCTAATCTATTGCGTTCAGAAATCTTATCACTTCTCTTTTAGTGTCCCTTGCCGTGTATACTGCTATTTCTTTAGAAAAAAGTACTGCCTGTAGCAGTCAGTTGATCTCCTGGTGATATTTTATAGGTGACACATTGGCAGTTAGGAAATATCTTTCTTCCCAAATGCTTCCATGGGCGTGTAATACTAAAAAGGTATCTGGACGGCTTTTTCCCCTGGCAAGCCCCCCCTAAGAGCTCCATCCCCTTATCGGAGCTGTCTCCCATGGGCACTATGGTTAGAAGCCTCCCTGTCAAAACAATGTTGAGCGATCACAGAGGCTAGGGACAGACCTCCCCGGCAACCTGGCCAGATTTCCCCCCAAACCCGGAGGCCTAAATAAAAAAAAGCACATGACCCCAGTTAGCGCTCAGTTCTTTGGGAACAATCCCGTTGAGCCCTCTGGTGTAATAAAGCTGTGTTCTCCCTGATCTCTGTGTACCGCTTGAGTCTCTCGGTCTTCGTCATTTTTCCGCAACAAAAGCACATTTTATATACTGGCTCTTTTTCTTTTGCTTAGCTCTAGTGCTCAAGTAAGTGCACTGGCTCCAGAAGGAAGGCTTGAGTGCTCTAAGATATTATGTAAAGTGACAACAGAATATATAGCCTTTTGTATCGTTATGGATACCAGGACCAGAAAGAACCCAAGCAGCACTCAGAGAGTTAGGAGAGTCAGCTTTATTACTCCGGCTGGATCAGCGGGATCCTTCCCAAAGACTGAGCCCCTAGCAAGGTTTTGAGCAGGTTTTTATGGGTTGGGGACTTCCTTGAGTTGGGGAAGGGGCCAGTGTCATCTGGTGATTGGCTCGGGGTGCGGAAGTGGGCTGGGGCTTAGGCTGGGGACTTCTCTCTCCACTCGGGCCACAATTTTAAGTTAGTTCCATATGGCAGGGAACCATTTTAGGTTAGTTTCCCCATCAGTATGCCATTTTCTACAAAAGAGCTCCCATTCAATAAAAAGTGTCCAATCTGGATTGTCTAGGGGTGTATCTTATAAATCTGGCCTAGCAGCATAGGTTTGTAGTAAAACTTGCTGGCAGTCATTTATCAGCTCCTCTCCTGCCTCAGGGAGGAATGTGGCTGGATTGAGAGAAGAACAGGTCTGTATTTGAGTTACAGGACCTTCTAGTAAAAGAGCTTGATACCATAAGAGGTGGCTATCTGTGAGCTAGTGACTAATTGTCAGTATTTAAAACTCCTTGAATGTGATGGGGGGCAAAGACGGTTAAGTCTTGTCCCATCATGAGGTTGGTGGCTTCAGGAACCAGAAGGGCAGACACAGCTATGGCCTGGAAGCAAGCCAGCCAGCTGTGTGCTACAAGGTCTAGTTCTTTAATTAAATATCCTACTGGTTGCTGTGAGGGTCCTCTGGGTTGCGTTAGGACTCCTAAAGCCATTCCCTTTCTTTCTGTTATATATAAATGAAAGGATTTTTCTGTAGGAAGACTTAAGGCTGGGGCACTTAACAGTGCATGTTTTAAAAGGCTAAAAGCTTGTTCAGTTTCTGAGTTCCAAAGTAGTAGATGAGTATTTGTAGTTTGAGTATCTTTAATTAGTTGATAAAGGGGGCAGGCCATTTCTCCGTATCCTAGGATCCATAGGCGGCAGTAGCTGGTAATGCCCAGTAAGCCCCTTAATTGTTTTAGGGTCTTAGGTAGGGGATACGTGGAGATGGGATGAATTCTGTCCTCTCCTAGGGCCCTAGTTCCTTCAGAGGTAATTAGCCCAAGGTATATGACAAAAGTCTGACGCATTTGGGCCTTGGCCTTGGAAACCTTGTAACCCTTAGAGGTTAGAAAATTTAAAAGGGCAATAGTGCCTTGGCTGATGAGATCTTCCGATGATGCACACAATAAAAGATCATCAACATATGTAAAAGAGTACAGCTGCTATAGGAAAACTCTGACAGGTCCTTACAGAAGGCTGTCCAAAAAGGTGTGGACTATCTCTAAACCCCTGACGGAGGACAGTCCAGGTGATCTGTGAAATCTGGCTTTCAGGGTCCTCAAAGGCAAAGAGATATTGTGAGTCAGGGTACACAGGTATACAGAAAAAGGCATCCTTTAAAACAACACCATGATCCATTTGGCTATTTGAGGTATTTGGTCAATGAGAGTGTAAGGATTTGGAACTATAGGGTGCATAGGAAGGACTGCCTCATCGATGGCCCAGAGGTCTTGAACTAATATCTATTGT